>NW_028147440.1:1792678-2392678 GCF_008360975.1 Lichenostomus cassidix
GTGTGCAAATGGGAAATAAGAGGAGGAGTGAGTGTGCAAAGGGGGAGTGTGCAAGGGGTGAGTGTGCAAAGGGGAATGTCACACTCGGGGAGAGGTGAGTGTGCAAGGAGGGTTGGTTGTGCGAACAGGGTGAGTGTGCAAGGGGTTCCGTGTGGAGGGGGTGAGTGTTTGCAGGTGAGTGTGCAAGGAGGTGAGTGTGTGAGGGCTGTGTGAGCAAAGGGGTGAGTGTGCAAGGAGGTGTGAGTGTGTAAGGATGGATGAGTGTGCAAGGAGGGTTGGGTGATCAGGGGCTGGGTGTGTAAGGGGAAGGGTGAGTGTGCAAGGAGGTCAAGGTGCAAGGTGTCAGTGTAAGGGGGTCGGTGAGTGTGCAAGGAGGGTTGGGTGAGCAGGGGGTTGTGCAAGGGGCTGGGTGTGTAAAGGGAGTGTGCAAAGGGGTTGAGTGTGCAAGGAGTGTGCGAGCAGGCGCGTGCAGGAGGCTGTGAGTGTGCAAGGGGGTCGGCGTGCGAGGGACGAGTGTGCAAGGGGCCGGGTGAGTGTGCAACGGAGGGATTGGTGTGTAAAAGGGTTTGGGGGTGAGTGTGCAAGAGGGTGAGTGCGCAAGGAGCTGGGATTGAGTGTGCAAATGGGTTAGGTGTGCAAGGCTGTGAGTGTGCAAGAGGTGAGTGTGCAGGGGGTGAGTGTGCAACAGGGATTGGTGTGTAAGAGATTTTGGGGGTGAGTGTGCAAGGGGTGATTGCAAGGGGAGGAGAACGAGTGTGCAATGAGCCGGGTGAGTGTGCAAGGGGGTGAGTGTGAACAGGGCTGAGTGTGCAAGGAGCTGGGGTTGCGTGTGCAAATGGGTTAGGTGTGCAAGGCTGTGAGTGTGCAAGGGCTGAGTGTGCAAGGGAAGGGCTGAGTGTGCAAATGAGTGAGTGTGCAAGGGGATGAGAACGAGTGTGCAAGGGAAGGGTTGAGTGTGCAAGGCTGACCCCGGGGGGGATTTGAGCTCCCTTTGCACGCTCGTGTGCAAGGCTGGGGGAGGGGCTGCCTGGGCCCTTCGCCCCTCCCCCCTCCCCATTTTTGGGGATTTTTTGGGGGGATTTTGGGGGTGGGGGAGGGGCGGAAGTGGCTCGGGGGGCCCTGAGGGGGTTTGGGGGGATTTTGGGGTCCCTGGGGATGATTTTTGGGGTGGTTTTGGGGTGATCTTTGGTTTTTTTGGGGTCCCTGGCAGGTGATTTGGGGGGATTTTGGGCTCCCCGGGGGTGATTTTTGGGGTTTTTTAGGGTCTCTGGGGTTATTTTTGGGGGATTTTGGGTGATTTTTGGGGTCCCTGGGGGTGATTTTTGGGGTTTTTTGTGGTACTTTGGGCAGATTTTTGGGGTCCCTGGGGTGATTTTGGGGTTTTTTGGGGTCCCGCGTTGATTTTTGAGTTCCCTGGGAGGTGATTTTGGGGGGATTTTGGATGATTTTTGGGGTCCCTGAGGTGATTTTTGGGGTCCCTGGGGGTGATTTTGGGGTCCCGCGTTGATTTTTAGGGTCCCGAGGATGACTTTTGGGGTGATTTGGGGTGTTTTGGGGTCTCTGGGGGTCCCTAAGGTGATTTTTGGGGTCCCGGATGTGATTTTTGGGGTGATTTTGGGTGTTTTGGGGTCTCCGGGGTCCCGGGGGAGGGGCCGGGGGATTTTTAATTCGCTGGCCGAAATTTCCTACTTTAATAAAAACCAGAGGGTGTTTCAGCAGAGGAGAATGGATTTGGGGGAAAAATGTGGATTTTGGGAGAAAAATGAATTTAGGAAAAATGATTTTGGGGAAAATGGGGATTTGGGGGGAAAAATGGGATTTTGGGGGAAAAAATGGGATTTTGGGGAAAAATAGGATTTTGGGGGGAAAATGGGATTTTTTGGGGGAAAATATGGATTAAGGGGAAAAAATGGGATTTGGGGGAAAAAATGAGATTTTGGGGAAAGAGGGGTTTTTGTGAAAAAATGGGATTTTTGGGGGAAAAATGGGACTTTTTGGGAGGAAAAATGGGATTTGGGAAGAAAAATGTGGATATTGGGGGGAAAAATGGAATTTGGTTGGGAGGAAAAATGGGGGGATTTTGGGAGGAAAAATGGGATTTTGTGGGGGAAAATCAGGTTTTTGGGTAGAAAAGTGAGGATTTTGGGGAAAAATAATGAGGATTTTGGGGGGACAGGATGATTTTGAGAAAAAAAAACTGGATTTTGGGGGAAAAATGGGTTTTTTGGGGGAAAAATGGGATTTTGGAGAAAATGGGATTTTTTAGGAGGAAAAATGGGATTTTTTGGGGGTAAAAATGAGATTTTGGGGAGAAAAATGGGATTTTCAGGGGAAAAATGTGGGTCTTTGAGGAGCAAATGGGGATTTGGGGCAAAAAAGGGGATTATTTGGGGAAAAATGGGGATTTGGGAAAAAATGGAATTTAAGGAAAGCTAGATTTAGAATTTGGGGATAAGAAATGGTAGAAAAAATTGGGGATTTAGGGAAAAAAAATGTCGAATTTAGGGGGAAATGGAATTTAGGGGTTTGGGAAAAGAAATGGGAATTTTGGGGAAATATTTAGGTGATTTACTGAAGAAAATAGAAATGTGGCATGGCTTTTCAATTTGTGAGAGCATCTCAGTATTAGAAGAAATTTACTGAGAACAAAATTTTACACAGAATATAAATTTAGGGTGCAGATTGCAGAAATCATTAAGAGTATTAGAGCCAAGTTTGTGGGAAGATTGGGCATTTCAAATTTGGAGAAAAAAAGGAATTTTTGGGGAGAAAAAAAAGGAATTTTGGGGTTTTGGGAGAAGAAATGGGGTTTGCAGGAAAAAAAATGAGGATTTTTGGGGAAAAATGGGGATTTGGGGAAAATGGGAATTTGGGGGGAAAATAAAGGATTTTGGGGATTTTGGGGAGAAAGAAATGGGGATTTAGGGAAAAATGGGGATTTGGGGGAAAATGAAAAATGGGGATTTGGGAAAAGAAATAGGGATTTGAGAAAAATAAATTGAATTTGGGGGATTTTAGGGGGAAAATGGGTTTGCAGGAAAAATGAGGATTTTGGGGAAAAAATGAGGATTTGGAGGGAAAGAAAGAGAAGGGGAGAAAATTGGGGATTGAGGGGAAAATGGGAATTTAGGGAAAAATTATAATTTGGGGAAATGGGGATTTGGGGGAAACACCTGGAATTTGGGGGGAAAAATGGGGATTTTGGGGGGAAAAATGGGGATTTGAAGGGAAAGAAATGGGGAATTGGAGAAAAAATGGGAGTTGGGAAGAAAAAAATGGGGATTTGGGGGGAAAATTGGGGATTTGAGGTAAAAATTGGGGATTTGGGGGAAAAAAGGGAATCCGGGAGGGGAAAAAAGGAATTTGAGATTTTGGGGGAAAAAAACCTTAGAATTTGGGATTTGGGGGGAGAAAGTGGGAATTGTGGGGGAAATGGGAGTTGGGTGGATTTTTGGGTGTTTTTGGGGATTTTTTTGGGATTTTTTGGGTGGATTTTTGGGTGTTTTTGGGGATTTTTTTGGGTGGATTTTTGGGTGTTTTGGGGGATTTTTTGGTGGGGTTTTTTTGGGTGGTTTTGGTGTATTTTTGGGTGGTTTTGAGTATTTTTTGGGGTGGTTTTGAGTGATTTTGAGGGGATTTAGGGTGGTTTAGGGGCGGTTTTGGGTGTTTTTGGGGTGTTTTTAGAGTGGTTTTGAGCGTTTCTAGGGTGGTTTAGGGTAGTTTTGGGGTATTTTTGGGGTGGTTTTGGGTGATTTTCGGTGATTTGGAGTGGTTTTGGGTGTTTTTGGGGCGGTTTTGAGTGATTTTGAGCGGTTTTAGGGTGGTTTTAGGGAGTTTTTGGGGTGGTTTTGAGTGGGTTTGGGTGATTTTTGCCAGTCTTAAGGTGTTTTTTGGGGTGGTTTTGGGTGATTTTGAGTGGTTTTAGGGTGATTTTGGGGCAGTTTTGAGTGGTTTTGGGTGGTTTTGGGGAGGTTTTGGGTGGTTTTGGTGTTTTTTTGCCGGTTTCAAGGTGGTTTTGGGGCGGCTTGGAGTGGCTTTGGGGTGGTTTTAGGGTGAGTTTTCAGTGGTTTTGGGGTGGGTTTGGGTGTTTGGAGTGGGTTTTGGGGAGGTTTGGGGTGTTTTGGGGGCGTTTTGAGTGGTTTTTTGGTGGTTTTGAGTGGTTTTAGGGTGGTTTGGGGGAGGTTTTGGTGGTTTTTTGCCAGTTTCAGTGTGGTTTTGAGTGGTTTTGGATGATTTTGGGTGGTTTTTGGATGTTTTTAGGGCAGTTTGGAGTGGTTTTGGGGTAACTTTGGGGTTGTTTTGAGGGGGTTTGGGTGGTTTTGAGCGTTTCTAGGGTGGGTTTGGGTGATTTTGAGTGGTTTTGGGGCGGTTTTGAGTATTTTTGGGGTGATTTTGAGTGGTTTTGGGGTGGTTTTGCCAGTTTCAGTGTGGGTTTTGGGTGGATTTGGGTGGTTTTCGGTGGGTTTTGGGTGATTTTGGGTCGTTTTTGGGGAGGTTTTGGGTGTTTTGGGGTGAATTTCAGTGGTTTTAGGGTGGTTTTGGGGAAGTTTTAGGTGGTTTTGGGAGGTTTTGAGTGATTTTGGGGTGGTTTTGGGTGGTTTTTGGGGTGGTTTTAGGGGGGTTTTGAGTGGTTTTAGGGAGTTTTTGGGGTGGTTTTGAGTGGGTTTGGGTGATTTTGAGCGTTTCTAATCTGGTTTTGGGTGGTTTTGAGTGTTTTTTGGGTGGTTTTGGGGCGGTTTGGGTGATTTGGGTGGTTTTTGGGGCAGTTTGGGGTGGTTTTGGGTGACTTTTGGGTGGTTTTCGGTGGTTTTAGGGAGTTTTTGGGGTGGTTGTGAGTGGGTTTGGGCGATCTTGAGTGGTTTTTGGGTGTTTTTTTGCCAGTTTCAAGGTGGTTTTGGGGTGTTTTTGAGTGTTTCTAGGGTGATTTTGGGTGGTTTTGGGGTGGTTTGAATGGTTTTTGGGGAGGTTTTGGGTGTTTTGGGGTGAATTTCAGTGGTTTTAGGGAGTTTTTGGGGTGGTTGTGAGTGGATTTGGGCGATTTTGGGTGGTTTTGAGTGGTTTCAAGGTGGTTTTGGGGTGTTTTTAGAGTGGTTTTGAGTGTTTCTAGGGTGGTTTAGAGTGGTTTTGGGGTGTTTTGAGTGGTTTTGGGTGTTTTGGGGTGAATTTCAGCGGTTTCAGGGTGGTTTTGGGGAAGTTTTAGGTGGTTTTGGGAGGTTTTGAGTGATTTTGGGGTGGTTTTTGCCAGTTTCAAGGTGGTTTTGGGGTTGTTTTGACGGGTTTTGGGGTGGGGTTTGAGTGTTTTCGGGTGGTTTTGAGTGGTTTTCGGTGGTTTTAGGGAGTTTTTGGGGCGGTTTTGAGTATTTTTGGGGTGGTTTTGAGTGGTTTTTGGGTGGTTTTTGCCAGTTTCAAGGTGGGTTTGGGGTGGTTTTAGAGTGGTTTTGAGTGTTTCTAGGGTGATTTTGGGTGATTTTAGGATTTTTTGGGGTGATTTTAGGATGTTTGGGGTGATTTTGGGATCGTTTTGGGTTTATTTTAGGATGTTTTTGGGTTGATTTAAGGTGGTTTTTGATGTCCTCGGTGATGCCACATCCCGAGGCCGAAAATGCGCCAAAAAAAGCCCCAAAAAACTCACCAAAAGCACCCAAAAAATGCCCCAAAACCACCCAAAAATCCAACTCAAAAATACCTCAAAGCCACACCAAAAATGCTCCAAAAACCACCTGGAAATCGCACCAAAAACACCCAAAAAAACACCCCAAAAATGCACCAAAACCATCCCAAAAATACCCCAAAACCACATCAAAAATATCCCCATAAACCTCCCAAAATGCACATTAAAAATACCCCAAAAATGTCACTAAAATACCCCAAAGTTGCCCCAAAAATATCCCAAAAACGACACCAAAAACAGCCCAAAAATGTCCCCAAATTAGCCCAAACCAGCTGCCAAATGACCCCAAAAATACCCTAAAAATAGCCCAAAACCACCCCAGGAAAATCCCCAAAATACCCAAAACCACCCCAAAGCTGCACCCAAAATACCCCAAAAGATGTCCCCAAAGTTACCTCAAAAATGCCCCAAAAATATAAAAAAAAATCCCCCAAAAAAACTCTCAAATCATCCCAATAATACCTCAGAAATGCCCCAAAAAATATCCCAAAAGTACCCCAAAAATGGCCCCAAAACCACCCCAAAAATACCTCAAAATCACCCCAAAAAATACCTCCAAAATGCCCCAAAAATACTCAAAAAATACCCAAAAAATACCTCCAAAATTACTCCAAAAAAGCCCCAAAATGGCCCCAAAACCACCCCAAAAATACTCCCAAAATTACCCAAAAATGTCCCAAAAGTGTCCCAAAAATACCTCAAAATTACCCTAAAAAATACCTCAAAATGCCCCCCAAATACTCCAAAAATACCCAAAAAAACCCTCAAAATTACCCAAAAAATGCTCCAAAATTACTCAAAAAACGCCCCAAAAACGTCCCAAAACCACCCCAAAGCCCCCAAAAAATCCCAAAACCACCCAAAAAAATTCTCCACAAAACCACCCCAAAAATACTCCCAAAATTATCCTAAAAATGTCCCAAAAGTGTCCCAAAAATACCTCAAAAAATACCTCCAAAATGCCCCAAAATGCTCCAAAATACCCCAAAAATGCCCCAAAATTACTCCAAAAATGCCAAAAAATTACTCAAAAAACGCCCCAAAACCACCCCAAAGCCCCCCAAAAAATCCCAAAACCACCCAAAAAACACCCAAAAAATCCCAAAACCACCCAAAAAAATTCCCCACCCAACCACCCCAAAAAATACTCCCAAAATTACCCTAAAAATGTCCCAAGAGTGTCCCAAAAATACCTCCAAATTACCCCAAAAATGCCCCAAAATTACCCCAAAAACGTTCCAAAAATGTCCCAAAACCACCCCAAAGCCCCCAAAAAATCCTGAAACGACCCCAAAAAATTCCCCACCGAACCACCCCAAAAATTCCTCCCAAAATCCCCTCAAAACGCCCCAAAATCCCCCAAAAAAGCCCCAAAAAAATCTCCCCAAATCCCCAAACCTCCCCCCGCCGTTGCCATGGTAACGCTGCGGCTGCGCTGTTGCCATGGCAACGGGGGGAGGGGCACTGCGGCGTTGCCATGGCGACGAACGGCGCGGGGGGAGGGGAGGCGTCGCCGTGGGAACGGCAGAGCGCTGTTGCCATGGTAACGGGGAGGGAGGCGTTGCTATGGTAACGGGGGGAGGGGCGGTCGCTATGGGAACGGCAGAGCGCTGTTGCCATGGTAACGGGGGCGGGGCGGTTGCCATGGGAACGGCGGAGGGGGGGATGGGAAGGAGGAAGAAGCGCCGCCCCAAAAATGGGGGAGGGGAGGGGGAGGGGAACCCCAAAAAATGGGTGTGGCCACCCTGAGAAATTTGGGGACACCAAGGTGTGACCCCAAAAAATTTGGGGACTCTGGAGTTCAATCCCCCAAAACATTTGGGACCCCAAAATTTGGGATCCCAAGGTTGTGAGCCCCCCAAAAAATCAGGGACTCTGGAGTGTGACCCCCGAAAAAATTTGGGACTTTGGGGTGTGACCTCCCAAAAAATTTGGGTCCCAAAAATTTGGGACACAAAGGGTGTGACCCCCAAAAAATTTGGGGAGCCAAGGGTGGGAAACCCCAAAAAATTAGGGACTCTGGAGTTCGATCCCCCCAAAAAAAATTTGGGGACACCAAGGGTGTGAAACCCCAAAAAACTGGGGACTCTGGGGTGCGACCACCCCAAAAAAATTGGGGACACCTAGGGTGTGACCCCAAAAAATTTGGGACTCTGAAATGTGAAACCCCAAAAATTTGGGTCCCAAAATTTGGGATCCCAAGGTTGTGACACCCCAAAAAATCAGGGACTCTGGAGTTTGACCCCCAAAAAATTTGGGATCCCAAGGGTGTGACACCCCAAAAAATTTGGGTCCCAAAAATTTGGGACACAAAGGGTTTGACCCCCAAAAAATTAGGGACTCTGAAGTGTGACCCCCCAAAAAATTTGGGATTTATGGGTGTGACCCCTAAAAAATTTGGGACCCCAAGGGTTTGACCCCAAAAATTTCGGGACTTTGGAGTTTGATCCCCCCCAAAAAATTGGGGACACCAAGGGTGTGACCCCAAAAAATTTGGGGACTCTGAGGTGTGACCCCAAAAAATTGGGGTCCCAAAAATTTGGGACACAAAGGGTGTGAAACCCCAAAAAATCAGGGACTCTGGAGTGTGACCCCCGAAAAAATTTGGGATTTATGGGTGTGACCCCAAAAAATTTGGGGAGCCAAAGGTGGGAAACCCCAAAATATTAGGGACTCTGGAGTTCGATCCCCCAAAAAAATTGGGGAACCCTGGGGTGTGACCCCAAAAATAATTGGGGATTCTGGAGTTTGATTCCCCAAAAAATTTGGGGACTTTGGGGTGTGAAACCCCAAAAATTTGTGGTCCCAAAAATTTGGGACACAAAGGGTGTGAAACCCCAAAAATTTGGGCAACTCTGGAGTTCGACCCCCCAAAAATTTGGGGAATCCTAGGGTGTGACCCCAAAAAATTTGGGGACCCTGAAGTGTGAAACCCCAAAAATTTCGGGGACTCTGAAGTGTGATCCCCAAAAAAATTTGGGATTTATGGGTGTGACCCCTAAAAAATTTGGGGTCCCCAAGGGTTTGACCCCAAAAATTTCGGGAATTTGGAGTTTGATTCCCCCAAAAAATTGGGGACTTTGGGGTGTGACCCCTAAAAATTTGGGGACTCTGAGGTGTGACCCCCAAAAAAATTGGAGTCCCAAAAATTTGGGACCCCGGATTGGAATCACCCCAAAAAATGTGACCCAAAAAATCGGGGAACCCCAAAAGCTGGGCAGCCCCAAAAAAGGGTCCCAGGTTTGTCCCCCCAAAAAATTTGGGATGAAGGGAACCCCAACAAGAGAGTTTTAGGGGTTTGACCCCAAAAAATGGAGGTTTGAACCCCAAAATTGGGGTGTGAGTCCCAAAAATTAGGGTTTGACCCCCAAAATAACAGTTTGACCCCCAAAAATCGGGGATTCTTCCCCAAAATTAGGGTTTGATCCCCAAAAAATCAGTGTGTGACCCCAAAAATTAGGATATGATCCCAAATATTAGGGTGTGACACTCAAAAATTCGGGGTGTGACCCCCAAAAATCGGGGATTCCCCCCAAAATTTGGGGTTTGACCCCCAAAAAACTGGTTTTTGCCCACAAAAACGGGGTGCGAGCTCCAAAATTGGGGTCTGACCCCCAAAATTTGGGTGTGAGTCCCAAAACTTAGGGTTTGACCCACAAAAAATTGGGGTTTGAACCCCAAAATAATGGTTTGACCCCAAAAAATCGGGGATTCTCCCCCAAAAATTGGGGTGTGAGCCCCAAAAATCGGGGATTTTCCCCCAAAATTCAGGTTTGAACTCCCAAAATTAGGGATGTGATCCCCAAAAAATAGGGATTGCCCCCAAAATTTGGGGTTTTACTCCCAAAAAATTAGGGTTTGACCCCCAAAAAATCAGTGTGTGACCCCAAAAATTAGGATATGATCCCGAATATTAGGGTGGGACCTCCAAAAAATAGGGATTTCCCCCAAAATTTGGGGTTTAACCCCAAAAAATCGGGGTTTCCACCCAAAATTAGGGTTTGACCTCCAAAAATCGGGAATTTTCCACCAAAATCGAGGTGAGATCCCCAAAAATTGGGGTGTAACCCCCAAAAATTAGGGTTTGACTCCCAAATTTGGGTTGTGACCCCCAAAGTTAGGCTTTGAACCCCAAAATTAAGGTTTGACCCCCAAAAATCGGGATTTCTCCCCCAAAATCGGGGTGTGAGCCCCAAAAACTAGGCTTTGACCCCCAAAAAATTGAGGTTTGACCCCCAAAATTGTGGCGTGACCCCAAAATCGGGGGTTGACCCCCAAAAAATGAGGATTCCCCGCAAAATTTGGGGTTTTACCCCCAAAAAACTGGTGTTTGCCCCCAAAAATTAGGGTTTGACCCCCAAAATTGTGGTGTGACCCCAAAAATTAGGGTGGGACCCCAAAAATCGGGGATTTTCCCCCAAAATTAGGGTTTGAACTCCCAAAATTAGGGGTGTGACCCCAAAAACTGGGGATTCCCTCCTAAATTTGGGGTTTTACCCCCAAAAAATCGGGGTGTGACCCCCAAAATTGAGAGTGTGACCCCAAAAATCGAGGAGGGACCCCCAAAATGAGGGTGTGACCCCCAAAACTGGGGATTGACCCCCAAAAATCGGGGATTCTCCCCCAAAATTAGGGTTTGAACTCCCAAAATTAGGGTGTGATCCCCAAAAATGGGGTTTGACCCCCAAAATTTGGGGTTTTACCCCCAAAAATCGGGGTGTGACCCCAAAAAATTGAGGTGTGAGCCCCAAAATTAGGGTCTGACCCCCAAAATTGGGGTGTGAGCCCCAAAATTAACGTTTGACCCCCAAATCTGGGGTTTGTCCTCCAAAAAATTGGGGTTTGAACCCCAAAAATCGGGGATTCCCCGAAAATTAGGGTTTGACCTCCAAAATTTGGGGTTTGACCCCCAAAAATCGATGTTTGCCCCCCAAAAAACCGGATGAGAACCCCAAAAATTTAAGATTTGAACCCCAAAATTTGGGTTTTTCTCCCCAAAAATTAGGATTTGAACCCCAAAATTTGGGTTTTTCCCCCAAACCCCTCCCGCGCCGCCCCTCCCCCCCGGAAGTGGCTAATTAGTTGCTAATTAACGAGGGGGGAGGGGCGGGAGGGCAAAGGGCGGGGGAGGGGCGGCGAGGGGGAGGGGCGAGCGGGGCTGAGCTAATTAGCGCTGCGAGGGGTAATTAGGGGTTTGGGGCTTAATGGGTGATTAGGGGGTCAGGAATTAGGGGTTAATTAGGAGGTAGAGGGTAATTAACGGCTGGAGGGTAATTAGGGAGTTTGGGGGCTAATTAAGGGCTGGGAGGTAATTAGGGGTTGGGATATTAGGGGTTTCGGTGTAATTAACGGCTGGCATTAATTCAGCTGGGAGTAATGGGGTTTGGGGGTAATTAGCGGCTGGCGTTAATTAATGGCTCGGGGTAATAAGGGGCTTTGGGGTAATTAACGCTCGAGGTAATTAGGGGTTTGGGGGTAATTAACGGCTGGGAGGTAATTAGGGAGGTTGGGGTAATAGGGGGTTGAGTTTAATTAAGGGCTGGGGGTAATTGGGGGTTTGGGGTTTAATTAACGGCTGGAGGGTAATTAGGGGTTGTGATAATTAGGAGGTTTGAGGGGTAATTAGGGGTTTCGGGATAATTAGGGATTTCAATTAACGGCTGGTAATTGCGGCTGGAAATAGTAAGGGGTTTTAGGGGTAGTATTAAGCGGAAGGAGTATGATGGCTAAGGGTATGAGGGGGTTAGGAGTGGTGGGTTTGGGGATAATTAACGGCTGGGAGTGTAATTAGGGGCTTTGGGGGTAATTAGGGGTTTGGGGTAATTAACGGCTGGGGTTCCTAATTAAGCTTTGGGAATTAAGCGGGTCCGGAAGTAATTAACAGCTGGGGGTAATTAGGGGTTTTGGGGGTAGTTAAGGCTCGGGGGTAATGGGGTTGGAGATAATGCTGGCCGCGGGTCCTGGTTCGGCTGGGGGTAATTAGTGGGGCTGGGAGTAATTAAGGGCTGGGGAGTAATTAGGGGTTTGGGGGCTAATTAAGGGCTGGGAGGTAATTAGGGGTTAGGGTAATTAGGGGTTTCAGTTTATTAACGGCTGGCATTGGTAACGGCTGGGGTAATTAGGGGGGTTGTGATAATTAGGAGGTTTGAGGGTAATTAGGGGGGTCGGGGCTAATTAAGAGGTTTTGGTGTAATTAACGGCTGGCGTTAATTAACGGCTGGGGGTATAAGGGGCTTTGGGGTAATTACCAGCTGGGGGAGTAATTAGGGAGTTGCGGTAATTAACGGCATGGGGCTAATTTGGGGTTTGGGGGGTAATTAATGGCTCGGAGGTAATTAGGGGATTTGGGGCCATAAATGGGGGAGTGAAGGTAATTAGCGGGGATTTTGGGGGGTAATTAGGGCCGTTGGGGTTAATTAGAGGGGGTTTGCAGTTAATTAGGGGGGATTTTGGGGGTTAATTAGGGGAGTTCGGGGTTAATTAGCGGGTTTGGGGTTAATTAGAGGGGTTGGAGGGCTAATTAGGAGGCAATTAGGGGGGATTGGAGTGTAATTGGGAGTAATTAAGAGGGATTTGGGTGTTAATTAGTGGAGTAATTTGGGAATAATTCGAGTTTTGGGTTAATTAGGGAGGTTTGGGAGTTAGTTGGGGTTTGGGAGTAATTAAGGTTGGGGGTTAATTGGGGGTGGGGGGGCAGCTCGGGGGTTAATCAGTTGTAATTAGAGGATTAATTAGGAGTTACTTTGGGGTTAATAGGGCTAATTAGCAGGTTGATTAGATGGTAATTAGGCTTAATTGGGGTGGTTGGGTTTTAATTGGGGGCTAATTGGGGTAATTAGGGGTTTGGCAGAGTTAATTTGTTATTAAGGGTTGATTGGGGTAATTAAGCCTTAATTAGGTTTCATTAGGAGTAATTAGGAGTTAATTCGGCTAATTAGTTCGGTATTACAGGTTAATTAAGAGTTAATTAGGGGTTAATTCGGCATTAAGGGTTAATTGGAGATAATGAAGGGTAATTATGAGTTAGAGTTAATTAACAGTAATTAGAATGCAATTCGTGTTAATTAAGAGTTAATTCGGCATTAAGTGTTTACCTGGGGTTAATTTGTAGTTAATTAGTGTTAATTGGGGGTTAATTCAGTGTAATTAGGCGTTAACTCGCGTTAATTGGGGGTTAATTGGGTATTAACTGCTTCCCAGGGGGTTAATTAGGAGTTAATTAGCGTTAATTGCGGGTTCATTGGGAATTCAGGGTTAACTAGGTGTTAACTAGGATTTATTTAGTGTTAATTGGGGTTAATTCCGGTTAATTAGGAGTTAATTCGTGTTAATTGGGGGTTAACGGAGAACGAAGGGTTAACCGAGGGGTTAATGAGGAGTTAATTAGCGCTAATTAGCGTTAATTGCCCCCCAGGCCATGGCGGAGCAGCCGCGGAGTCGCCGCGTGGGAATTCTGGGATTTGGACAGCTTGGTACTGGGAGGGACTGGTTTATACTGGGATGGACTGGGATTGGACTGGGAGGGAACTGGGTTATACTGGGAGGGACTGGGAGAGGATTGGGATGGACTGGGAGGGACTGGGAGGGACTGGGGAGAGTCAGATACTGGGGAGGACTGGGAGCAAACTGGGATATACTGGGATGGACTGGGGAGCAACTGGGAGGGGATTGGGGGAGACTGGGATGGAACTGGGGTGAACTGGGAGGGACTGGGATGGACTGGGATATACTGGGATGGAACTCAGAGGGACTAGGGAAAGTCGGAGAGATACTGGGGGTGACTGGGAGCAAACTGGGATATACTGGGATGGACTGGGGAGGTGACTGGGAGGGGATTGGGGGAGACTGGGATGGAACTGGGGCGAACTGGGATGGACTGGGATTGAACTGGGATGGATTGGGAGGGAACTGGGATGGACTGGGATGGACTGGGAGGGACTGGGGAGAGTCGGAGAGATACTGAGGGGACTGGGAGCAAACTGGGACATACTGGGATGGACTGGGGCGATAACTGGGAGGGGATCGGGGAGACTGGGATGGAACTGGGGCGAACTGGGATGGTCTGGGATGGAACTGGGATTGAACTGGGATGGAACTGGGTTATACTGGGAGGGACTGGGATGGACTGGAGGAGGAATGGAAGAGACTGGGAGGGACTGGGAGAGGATTGGGGGAAACTGGGATGGACTGGGATTGAACTGGGAGGGAACTGGGTTATACTGGGAGCACTGGGAGGCACTGGGAGGGACTGGGATGGAACCAGTAGGGGACACTGGGTGGCACTGGGCCATACTGGGCCATACTGGGGCACACTGGTTCGCACTGGATTGGTAACTGGGAGCACTGGGGAGGCCATGGGGACAGGGAGGTGACACTGCTGTCCCCTCGGGACAATCGCTGGCGTCGCAGGGAGGTGACAGGGGGGTGGTATTGTCCCCAGTGTCCCCAATGTTCCCAATGTCCCCTCAGGACAATTCCTGGTGTTGCAGCTATTGTCCCCATGTCCCCAGGGCAGTTCCTGGTGTCGCAGCTATTGTCCCACGGCCCCTCCCTGGGGCTGTCACTGTCACACAGAGGTGACAGGGAGGTGACACTGCTGTCCCCAATGTCCCCAGGGCAGTTCCTGGTGTCGCAGCTATTGTCCCACGGCCCCTCCCTGGGGCTGTCGCTGTCACAGGTGTCACACACAGGTGACAGTGATGTCCCCAATGTCCCCAGTGTCCCCTCAGGGCAGTTCTTGGTGTCGCAGCTATTGTCACAGGTGTCACACAGAGGTGACACTGATGTCCCCAATGTCCCCAGGACAATTCCTGGTGTCGCAGCTGCTGTCCCACGGCCCCTCCCTGGGGCTGTCACTGTCCTTTGTCTGGGCTCGCCGAGGTGACGCTTTGGCGACTTTGCCACCTGAGCTGCGGCTGAGCGACCTGAGAGACCTGCCCAGCAGGTGAGAGAGAAATGTCCCAAAATATCCTAAAATTACCCCAAAAAATATCCCAAAAACATCCCAAACCTGTGGCTGAGCAACCTGAGTGAGCTGCCGAACAGGTGAGAGAGAAAATAACCCAAAATATCCTAAAAAATATCCCAAAAATATCCCAAAAACATCCCAACCTGCGGCTGAGCGACCTGAGCGAGCTGCCCAGCAGGTGAGAGAGAAAATACCCCAAAATATCCTAAAATATCCCAAAAACATCCCAACCTGTGGCTGAGTGAGCTGAGCGAGCTGCCCAGCAGGTGAGAGAGAAATGTCCCAAAAATATCCTAAAAAATATCCCAAAAATACCCCAAAATACACCTGAGCTGCGGCTGAGTGACCTGAGCGAGCTGCCCAGCAGGTGAGAGAGAGAAAATATCCCAAAATGTCCCGAAATAGCCCAAAAATACCCCAAAATACACCCAACCTGCAGCTGAGTGACCTGAGTGACCTGCCGAGCAGGTGAGAGACTGAAACACCCCAAAATATCAAAAAAATAACCCAAAATACCCCAAAAAATATCCCAAAAGACACCCAACCTGCAGCTGGGAGAGCTCAGCGACATGCCCAGCAGGTGAGAGAGAAAAATATCCCAAAGTATCCAAAAAATAGCCCAAATATAACCCAAAAATAGCCCAAAATACCCCCAAAATACCCCAAAAAATAAAAAAAAATACCCAAAATACCCCTAAAATACCCCAAAATATCCCCAAACCTGTGTCTGGGAGAGCTGAGTGATCTGCTGAGCAGGTGAGAGAGAAAAAATACCCCAAAATATCCCAAAAATACCCCAAAATATCCCAAAATACACCCAAAATACCCCAAAATATCCAAAAAATACCCCAAAATACCCCCCAAAATACCCCAAAATACCCCAAAACCTGCATCTGAGTGACCTGAGCGAGCTGCCGAGCAGGTGAGAGAGAAAAATATCCCAAAATATCAAAAAAATACCCCAAAATAACCTAAAAATACCCCCAAATATCAAAAAATACCCTAAAATAACCTAAAATACCCCCAAATACCCCAAACCTGCAGCTGGCAGAGCTGAGTGACCTGCTGAGCAGGTGAGAGAGAAAAATACCCTAAAAATAACCCAAACTAACCTAAAAATACCCAAAAAATATCCCAAAATACTCCAACCTGCAGCTGGGGGAGCTCAGCGAGCTGCCGAGCAGGTGAGAGAGAAAAATATCCCAAAGTATCCAAAAAATAGCCCAAATATAACCCAAAAATAGCCCAAAATACCCTAAAAATACCCCAAAAATAACCCCAAATACTTCAAAATACCCTGAAATAGCCCAAAACACCCCAAAATACCCCTGGGACTCCTGAAGTCCCCCAATGTCCCCCATTGTTCCCCAATGTCCCCAATACACCTTTGTCCCCAAATCTCCTAATGTCCCCAATGTCCCCATGTCTCCACAATGTCCCCAATGTCCCCAATGTCCCCAATGTCCCCGATGTCCCCAGTGTCCCCTGTGATGTCCCCAGGGCTGTGGACCTGGTGGTGGAGGTGGCACATCCGTGTGTGGCTCAGGAGCACGGCGAGGACATCCTGCGACACGCCGACTTCATGGTGACACTGGGGACAGCGGGACAGTGGGGACATTGGGGACAGTGGGGGGATTGGGGACATTGGGGGGATTGGGGACACTGGGGACGGGGGGGAGATTGGGGACAGTGGGGACAGTGGGGACATTTGGGGACATTGGGAGATGTTGGGGGATATGGGGGACATTGGAGACAGGGGGGACATTGAGGGACATTGGGGGTGTTGGGGACATTGGGGACCTTGGGGACATCCTGAGACATGCCGACTTCATGGTGACACTGGGGACATTGGTGACAATGGGGGACACTGGGGACATTGGGGATATTGAGGGTATATGGGGACATTGGGGAATATTGGGGACACTGGGGGCGTTGGGGACAGTGGGGACATCCTGAGTCACGTGGACTTCATGGGGACATTGGGGACATTGGGAACACTGGGAGTATTGGGGATTTGGGGACAATGGGGACATTGGGGACAAGGGGAGGGTGGGGACAGCCAGGTTGGGGACAAGGGGACAGTGAGGAGGTGGCAGTGGGGACATGGAGAGGCTGGCAGGGCTGGGGGTGACATGTCTGTGTCCCCATGGGTGACATTGCCGTGGCCCTGTGTCCCCCTCAGTGACACTCCCAATGTCCCCATTGTCCCCAATGATGTCCCCAATGTCCCCAGTGTCCCCACTGATGTCCCCATGTCCCCAGCTCGGGTCCCCCTGTGCCCTGGCTGACCCCGATGATGTCCCCAGTGTCCCTGATGCTGTCCCCAATGCTGTCCCCAATGTCCCCAGCTCGGGTCCCCCTGTGCCCTGGCTGACCCCGATGATGTCCCCACTGTCCCTGATCATGTCCCCAATGTCCCCATGTCCCCAGCTCGGGTCCCCCTGTGCCCTGGCTGACCCCGATGATGTCCCCATGTCCCTGATGATGTCCCCACTGTCCCTGATGCTGTCCCCGTGTCCCCAGCTCGGGTCCCCCTGTGCCCTGGCTGACCCCAGTGATGTCCCCAATGTCCCTGATGCTGTCCCCATGTCCCCAGCTCGGGTCCCCCTGTGCCCTGGCTGACCCCGATGATGTCCCTGATGATGTCCCCAATGTCCCCATGTCCCCAGCTCGGGTCCCCCTGTGCCCTGGCTGACCCCGATGATGTCCCCAATGTCCCTGATGATGTCCCCAATGTCCCCAATGTCCCCAGCTCGGGTCCCCCTGTGCCCTGGCTGACCCCGATGATGTCCCCATGTCCCTGATGATGTCCCCACTGTCCCTGATGCTGTCCCCATGTCCCCAGCTCGGGTCCCCCTGTGCCCTGGCTGACCCCGATGATGTCCCCAATGTCCCCAATGCTGTCCCCATGTCCCCAGCTCGGGTCCCCCTGTGCCCTGGCTGACCCCGATGATGTCCCCAATGTCCCCAATGCTGTCCCCATGTCCCCAGCTCGGGTCCCCCTGTGCCCTGGCTGACCCCGATGATGTCCCCACTGTCCCCATGTCCCCAGCTCGGGTCCCCCTGTGCCCTGGCTGACCCCGATGATGTCCCCAATGTCCCCAATGTCCCTGATGCTGTCCCCGTGTCCCCAGCTCGGGTCCCCCTGTGCCCTGGCTGACCCCGATGATGTCCCCAGTGTCCCTGATGCTGTCCCCAATGCTGTCCCCATGTCCCCAGCTCGGGTCGCCCTGTGCCCTGGCTGACCCCGATGATGTCCCCAATGTCCCCGTGTCCCCAGCTCGGGTCCCCCTGTGCCCTGGCTGACCCCGATGATGTCCCTGATGATGTCCCCAATGTCCCCATGTCCCCAGCTCGGGTCCCCCTGTGCCCTGGCTGACCCCGATGATGTCCCCAATGTCCCCAGCTCGGGTCCCCCTGTGCCCTGGCTGACCCCGCCCTGGAGCTGTCCCTGCGCGCCGCCGCCGCTCGCTGCTGTCACACCCTCTATGTCCCCAGGGGGGCGCTGTGGGGCGCCGAGGACATCGCCAGGATGGACAGCGCGGGGACACTGCAGGTGACAGCGGGGACACTGGGGACAGTGGGGGAATGGGGACACTGCAGGTGACACTGGGGACATTGGGGACAGTGGGGACACTGCAGGTGACAGCGGGGACACTGGGGACATCACAGGGACATTGGGGACACTGGGGACAGTGGGGGAATGGGGGCAATGGGGACACTGGGGACAATGGGGACACTGCAGGTGACAGCAGGGACATTGGGGACATTGGGGACAGTGGGGTCATGGGGATAATGGGGACATCGCCAGGATGGACAGCGCGGGGACACTGCAGGTGACAGCGGGGACAGCGGGGACATCACAGGGGACATTGGGGACACTGCAGGTGACACTGCGGGGGGAATGGGGACATTGGGGGAATGGGGACATTGCAGGTGACAGTGGGGGGAATGGGGACATTGGGGACATTGCAGGTGACAATGGGGTCATTGGGGGGAATGGGGACATCGCCAGGATGGACAGTGCAGGGACACTGCAGGTGACATTGGGGGAATGGGGACATTGGGGACATTGGGGACATTGGGGACACTGCAGGTGACACTGGGGACATTAGGGGAATGGGGGCACTGGGGACATTGGGGACACTGCAGGTGACAATGGGGGGAATGGGGACACTGCAGGTGACAGCGGGGACACTGGGGACAATGCAGGTGACACTGAGGACATTGGGGGAATGGGGGGCAATGGGGACATTGGGGACACTGCAGGTGACAATGGAGACATTGGGGAAATGGGGACAGTGGGTACATTTGGGATATTGGGGACACTGGGGACACTGCAGGTGACAGTGGGGACATCGGGTACAATGGGGACATTGGGGACACTTGCAGAGAGGGACACTGGGGACGTGGAGGACGTGGGGACATTGGGGACACTGTGGGCTTGGGGACACTTCCTGACCCTGGGGACAGTCTGGGGACAGTGTCTGACCTTGGGGACATTTGCTGACCTCTGGGACCAAGTCTGGGGACATTTCCTGACCTCGGGGACAGGGCTTGGGGACAATGCTGGATTGACGACCGTTTGACCTTGGGGACATTTCTGGACCCTGGGGACAGGGTTTGGGGACACTCCCTGACCTTGGTGACACTCCCTGACCCCGTGTCCCCAATGTCCCCAGTGTCCCCAGTGTCCCCTATGATGTCCCCTGTGGTGTCCCCAGGCTCTGAAGGTGACAATGACCAAGTCCCCGGGCAGTTTCCGCCCGCAGGGCTGGCTCCGGGAGCGGCTGGTGGCCGCGGTGGCCTCGGGGACAAGGACAGTGCTGTACGAGGGACCCGTGCGGCCACTCTGTCCCCTTGTCCCCAACAACGTCAACACCATGGCGGCAGCGGCGGTGGCAGCGCCGGGACTGGGCTTTGACGGTGTCACCGCGTGCCTGGTGGCCGATCCCAGGTGTGTCACCTGTGTGTCACCTGTGTGTCACCTGTGTTACCTTCCTGTGTCACCTGTGTGTCACCTGTGTGTCACCTGTGTTACCTTTGACGGTGTCACCGCGTGCCTGGTGGCCGACCCCAGGTGTGTCACCTGTGTCACCTGTGTGTCACCTGTGTGTCACCTGTGTGTCATCTGTGTCACCTGTGTGTCACCTGTGTGTTATCTGTGTGTCACCTGTGTGTCACCTGTGTCACCTGTGTTACCTTCCCATGTCACCTGTGTGTCACCTGTGTGTCACCTGTGTGTCACCTGTGTCACCTTTGACGGTGTCACCGCGTGCCTGGTGGCTGACCCCAGGTGGGACACCTGTGTGTCACCTCCTGTGTGTCACCTGTCTGTCACCTGTGTCACTTGTGTGTCACCTGTGTGTCATCTTCTGTGTCATCTGTGTCACCTGTGTGTCACCTGTGTGTCACCTGTGTCACCTCTGTGTCACCTGTGTGTCACCTGTGTGTCACCTTCTCTGTCACCTGTGTCACCTGTGTTACCTGTGTCACCGTGTGCCTGGTGGCTGATCCCAGGTGGGACACCTGTGGCAGCTGTATGTCACCTGTGTCACCTGTGTGTTATCTGTGTGTTATCTGTGTCACCTGTGTCATCATCTGTGTCATCTCTGTCACCTCCTGTGTCACCTATGTCACCTGTGTGTCACCTCCTGTCACCCTGGTGTCACCCTGTGTTCCTCATTGTCACCCCATTGTCCCCTGTGTCCCCCATTGTCCCCATTCCCCCCAGTGCCACCCCATTGTCCCCTCATTGTCACCCTCCCATGTCCCTTTGCTGTTCCTGGGTCCCTCATTGTCCCTCACTGTCCCCATTGTCCCCCTATTGTCCCCTCACTGTCCCCATGTCCTCCAGTGTCCCCTCATTGTCACCCCTCCGGTGTCCCCGCACTGTTCCTTTGTCCCCCCATTGTCCCCTGCTGTCCCCCCATGGTCCCTCTATTGTCCCCCCATTGTCCCCTGCTGTCCCCGCACTGTCCCTCACTGTCCCTGTGTCCCGCATTGTCCCTCTGTTGTCTCTCTATTGTCCCTCATTGTCCCTGTCGGTGTCCCCTCCCTGTCCCCTGATTGTCCCCATTGTCCCTCACTGTCCCCTCATTGTCCCCTCACCGTCCCCTGGCTGTCCCCCGCTGTCCCCGCAGTGTCCCCCATTGTCCCCTCATGGTCCCTCTATTGTCCCCTCCCTGTCCCCTGGATGTCCCCTCCCTGTCCCCGCTGTCCCCTCATTGTCCCCTCACTGTCCCCTGGCTGTCCCCGCAGTGTCCCCGGCTGGCACATCGTTGATGTGGAGGTGACCTCGGTGGCCGCGGCTGGCAGAGCGCTCAGTGTCACCAGCTGTCGCCGCAACCCGGCGGGGGAGGGAGATGTCACCGGCAGTGCCACCCGCCACAGCTTCTGGAGCAGCGTCATCGGTGCGTCACCTGGGTCACCTCAGTGTCACCTCAGGGTCACCTCAGTGTCCCCAGTGTCAGCTCAGTGTCACCCCAATGTCACCCCAGTGCCACCCGGCACAGCTTCTGGAGCAGTGTCATCGGTGTGTCACCTGTGTCACCCCAGTGTCCCCAAATGTCAGCTCAGTGTCCCCTCAGTGTCCCCAATGTCCCCAGTGTCACCTGTGTCACCTCAGTGTGCCAATGTCCCCCTAATGTCCCCAACGTCCCCGGAGACACCCAGAGTCCCCATGTCCTCCCAGTGTCCCCAATGTCCCCATGGCCCCTGTCCCCTCCCCAGTGTGTCCCCTAACGTCCCCAACGTCCCAATGTCCCCACTGTCCCCAATATCCCCACTGTCCCCAATGTCCCCACTGTCCCCAATATCCCCGATGTCCCCACTGTCCCCACGCTCACTCTGTCCTCCCCTCAGCCTGCACAGGTCACGGCGGCTGCGTCAAGCTCTGCTGAGCCCGCGGGGAGCGCGACACGCCGGGGGACACCTCGGGGGACACCTCGGGGACACTTTGGGGACACTTTGGGGACAATAAACCCAACCGAGACCCGCAGTGTTTGCGCCCTTCTTGTCATGGCGGCCGGGCGGGAACTCCGCGCGCTCTGATTGGCGGAGGCGCCGCGCGGGGCACGACGGGAGGAAGGTCGCGCCCCTCTGATTGGCGAATCCACCGGCGCAATGCACGGCGGGAGGAAGGTCAGAGCGCTGACTGGTCCGTCACGCGCGCAGCACGACGGGAAGAAGGTCGGCTGGCCGCGATTGGCCGCCGCGGCGCGGGGCATGCCGGGAGTTGTAGTCGCGGCCTGAGGGGGCAGCGGCCGCCATGGCCCCGGAGGAGGCGCGGGGTGAGCGCGGGGAGCTCGGGGGACACTTCTGGGGGTCCCGAGGGGTCCTGAGGGGGCTCGGGGCGGGCAGGGAGAGCCTGGCGGTGGTTTTGGGGGGTTCGGAGGGGTTTGGGGGGTGAGGGGAGGCAGAGGCCGCGCTGAGGGCCGAGAGGGGCTTGAGTAGGCCTGGGGGGTTTGGGGGTCCGAGGAGGGATTTGGGGTCCTGAGGAGATTTTGGGGATTGGGGTCCTGAGGAGATTTTGGGGATCCTGAGGGGTCTGGGGCGGATTTTGGGGGATCTCGGGAGGCTCAGAGTTTGGGGGAAGTTTTGGGGTCCTGAAGAGGTTTGGAGGGGTTTTGGGGGGTCTAGGGGGCTTAGGGTTTGGGGGCTTCTGGCAGAGATTTTGGGGTTCCTGAGGAGATTTTGGGGATATTTGGGAGGTCCTGGGGGTCTCTAGGAGGGATTTCGGGGGGTCTCGGCGTTTAGGGAGATCTGAGAGAGGTTTGGGGAGTCCTGAGGGGGTTTTGGGGGATTTTTGGGGGATTTGGGGTTCTAGGCGTTTGGGGGAGGCTGGGAGAGGTTTTTGGGGGTCCTGAGGAGATTTTTGGGAGTCATTTGAGGGATCCTGAGGGGTCTGGAGGGGATTTTGGGGGATTTTTTTGGGGGATCTCGGCATTTTGGGGGTCCTGAGGAGGTTTTGGGGTCATTTTGGGGATCCTAAGGGGGTCTTCAGACACCCCCGAAATTTTGGGGAGGGGTTCTTGTGGGAAATTTGGGACATTCTTGCAATTTAGGGTTGAAATTTGGGGAATTTCTGCAATTTAGGGTTGAAACTTGAGAAATTTCTGTAATTTTGGGGTGAAATTTCAGGAATTCTTACAATTTCGGGTTGAAACTTGGGGTATTTCTGCAATTTTGGGGTGAAATTTCGGGAATTTCTGTAATTTTGGGTGAAATTTTGGGAATTTCTGTAATTTAGGAGTGAAATTCGGGGAATTTCTGTAATTTTGGGGTGAAACTTGGGGAATTCCTGCAATTTAGGGTTGAAACTTGGGGGAATTTCTGTAATTTTGGGTTGAAATTTCAGGAATTTTAGTAATTTTGGGGTGAAATTTGGGGAATTTCCGCAATTTAGGGTTAAAATTTCGGGAATTTGTGTAATTTCAGGTTGAAAGTTGGGGAATTTCTGTAATTTTGGGGTGAAACTCAGCAAATTCCTGCAATTTTGGGGTGAAACTTGGGGAATTTTAGTAATTTAGGGTTGAAATTTTGGGAATTTCTGTAATTTAGGGTGAAATTTTTGGGGAATTCCTACAATTTTGGGTTGAAACTTGAGAAATTCCTGCAATTTTGGGGTGAAATTTGGGGAATTTCTGTAATTATGGGTTGAAACTTGTGGAATTTCTGTAATTTTGGGGTGAAATTTTGGGAATTTCTGCAATTTTGGGGTGAAATTTCAGGAATTCTTACAATTTTGGGTTGAAACTTGGGGTATTTCTGCAATTTTGGGGTGAAATTTCGGGAATTTCTGTAATTTTGGGTGAAATTTTGGGTGAAATTTTGGGAATTTCTGTAATTTAGGAGTGAAATTCGGGGAATTTCTGTAATTTTGGGGTGAAACTTGGGGAATTCCTGCAATTTAGGGTTGAAACTTGGGGGAATTTCTGTAATTTTGGGTTGAAATTTCAGGAATTTTAGTAATATTGGGGTGAAATTCTGGGAATTTCTGTAATTTTGGGGTGAAATTTCGGGGAATTTCTGCAATTTTGGGTTGAAACTTGGGGGAATTCCTGCAATTTAGGGTTGGAACTTGGGGAATTTCTGTAATTTTGGGGTGAAACTCAGCAAATTTCTCTAATTTTGGGGTGAAACTTGGGGAATTCCTACAATTTGGGGTTGAAATTTGAGAAACTCCTTCAATTTCGGGTTGAAACTTGAGAAATTTCTGTAATTTCCGGTTGAAACTTCGGGAATTCCTTCAATTTAGGGTAGAAACTTGGGGAATTCCTACAATTTCAGGGTTGGAATTTCTGTACATTTGGGTTGAAACTTGAGAAATTCCTACAATTTAGGTTTGAAATTTGAGAAATTCCTGCAATTTCAGGGTGAAACTTGGGGGAATTTTAGTAATTTAGGGTTGAAATTTCAGGAATTTCTGTAATTTAGGGTGAATTTTCGGGGATTTCCTACAATTTCGATTTGAAACTTGGGGAATTCCTACAATTTCGGGTTGAAACTTGAGAAATTTCTGCAATTTTGGGGTGAAATTTGGGGAATTCCTACAATTTTGTGTTGAAATTTCAGGAGTTTCAGTAATTTAGGGGTGAAATTTCAGGAATTTCCTTAATCTTGTGGTGAAATTTTGGGAATTCCTACAATTTTGTGTTGAAATTTCAGGAGTTTCAGTAATTTAGGGGTGAAATTTCAGGAATTTCCTTAATCTTGTGGTGAAATTTTGGGAATTTTAGTAATTTAGGGTGAATTTTCGGGGAATTCCTACAATATTGGGTTGAAACTTGGGAAATTCCTACAATTTAGGGTTGGAATTTCTGTAAATTTGGGGTGAAATTTGAGAAATTTCTTCAATTTCGGGTTGAAACTTGAGAAATTTCTGCAATTTTGGGTTGAAACTTGGGGAATTCCTTCAATTTCGGGTTGGAATTTCTGTACATTTGGGTTGAAATTTGAGAAATTCCTTCAATTTCGGGTTGAAACTTGAGAAATTTCTGTACATTTGGGTTGAAACTTGAGAAATTCCTACAATTCTGAGTTGAAATTTGAGCAATTCCTTCAGTTTCAGAATGAAATTAAAGCTCATTTTCACTCTCCTCTCTCTCTCCCTGCAGCTCCCCAGGCCTCTGCCCCCTGCCCCGATCTGGGGAGGGGTCTCCCGGATTTGGGGAGGGGTCTCTCCAGCCCCGAGGATCCCTCCAGTTTGGGGAGGGGTCTCCCCGGCCCCGAGGATCCCTCCAATTTGGGGAGGGGTCTCTCCAGTCCCAAGGGTCCCCCCGATTTGGGGAGGGGTCTCCCTGATCCCGAGGGTCTCCCCGATTTGGGGAGGGGTCTCTCCAGCCCCGAGGGTCCCCCGGATTTGGGGAGGGGTCTCCCTGATCCCAGGAGTCCCCCCGATGTGGGGAGGGGTCTCTCTGATTTGGGGAGGGGTCTCTCCAGCCCCGAGGGTCCCCCCGATTTGGGGAGGGGTCTCCCTGATCCCGAGGGTCCCCCCAATTTGGGGAGGGGTCTCCCGGATTTGGGGAGGGGTCTCCCTGATCCCGAGGATCCCCCCGATTTGGGGAGGGGTCTCCCCGATGTGGGGAGGGGTCTCTCTGATTTGGGGAGGGGTCTCTCTGATCCCGAGGGTCCCCCCGATTTGGGGAGGGGTCTCCCGGATTTGGGGAGGGGTCTCCCCGGTCCCGAGGGTCCCCCCGATTTGGGGAGGGGTCTCCCCGATGTGGGGAGGGGTCTCTCTGATTTGGGGAGGGGTCTCCCCGGGCTGTACCACGAGCGGCAGCGGCTGGAGCTCTGCGCTCTCCACGCTCTCAACAACCTGCTGCAGAGACCTTGGCTCAGCAAAGCCTCTGCCGACCAGATCTGCCGCAGGTCAGACCCCAGACCCAATTCCACAGGGGAAATGGGGGTGCTGGGGGGCTTTCCCCAATTTGGGGAGGGGTCTGGGGGGATTTGGGAGTCCCTGGAGGATTTTCTGAATTTGAGGAGGGGTCTGGAGGGGGGTTTGGAGGTCTTCTGGGGCTTTCCTGAATTTGGGGAGGGGTCTTGGGGGGTTTGAGGGGTCTGGGAGGGGGTTTGGGGGTGCCTGGAGGGTTTTCTGAATTTGGGGAGGGGTCTGGGAGGGGATTTGGAGTCCTGGGGGCTTTTCCCGAATTTGGGGAGGGGTCTGGGAGGGGATTTGGGGGTCTAAGGGGTGTCTTGGGGGTGTTTCCCGAATTTGGGGAGGGTCTGGGGGTTTGAGGGGCTCGGGGAGGATTTGTGGGTCCTGGGAGGGTTTCCCAAATTTGGGGAGGGGTCTGGGGGATTTGGGGGTCCTCAGGGGTGTCTTGGGGGTTTTCTGAATTTGGGGAGGGGTCTGGGGTAGTTTAGGAGCTCAAGGAAGGGTTTGGGGGTCCTCTTGGGGTTTCCTGAATTTGGGGAGGGGTCTGGGGGAGACTTGGGGGCTCAGAGCGAGGATTTGGGGGTCCTGGGAGGCTTTCCCGAATTTGGGGAGGGGTCTGGGAGGATTTGTGGGTTCTGGGAGGGTTTTCTGAATTTGGGGAGGGGTCTGGGGGGTCTGAGGGGCTCGGGATCACTCCCAGAGGGATCCTGGGGGCTTTTCCCGAATTTGGGGAGGGGTCTGGGGGGCTCGAGGAAGGGGTTTGGGGGTCCCAGGGGGTTTCTGGGGGGTTCCTGAATTTGAGGAGGGGTCTTGGGGGCTTTGAGGGGTTCTGGGAGGGGATTTGGGGGTCCTGGGGGATTTATTGAATTTGGGGAGGGGTCTTGAGGGGATTTGGAGCTTTCAGTGGGACAGAATTGGGGTGGGGGTCCCAATGGGGAGATTACAGAATTTGGGGAGGGGTCTGGGAGGGGGTTTGGGGGTCCTGGGGGGCTTTCCCGAATTTGGGGAGGGGTCTGGGAGGGGCTTTGGGGTCCGAGGCTGTTTCCCTAATTTGAGGAGGGGTCTGGGGGGATTTTGGGGAGAGGTCTGGGGTATTTGGGTCTGGGGTCTCAGGTAACTAATTGGGTCTGGGGTCTCTGAGGTAATTAATTGGGTCTGGGGTCTCTGGGGTCTCAGGGGTATTTGGGTCTGGGGTCTCTGGGTAATTGGGTCTGGGGTCTCTCAGGTAATTAATTGGGTCTGGGGTCTCTGGGGTCTCAGGGTAACTAATTGGGTCTGGGGTCTCAGGTAATTAATTGGGTCTGGGGTCTCTGGGGTCTCTGGTTATTAATTGGGTCTGGGGTCTCTAGGTAATTAATTGGGTCTGGGGTCTCCAGTAATTAATTGGGTCTGGGGTCTCTGGTTATTAATTGGGTCTGGGGTCTCTCAGGTAATTAATTGGGTCTGGGGTCTCTGGTGTCTCAGGTAACTAATTGGGTCTGGGGTCTGTGGGGTCTGTGGTTATTAATTGGGTCTGGGGTCTCTGGGGTCACTCTGGTAATTGGGTCTGGGGTCTCTGGTGTCTCTGGTTATTAATTGGGTCTGGGGTCTCTGGGGTCTCTGGTGTCTCTGGTTATTAATTGGGTCTGGGGTCTCTGGGGTCTCTGGTGTCTCTGGTTATTAATTGGGTCTGGGGTCTCTGGGGTATTTTGGGTCAGGATAATTAATTGGGTCTGTGGGTAACTAATTGGGTCTGGGGTCTCAGGTAACCAATTGGGTCTGGGGTCTCTGGGGTCACTCTGGTAATTGGGTCTGGGGTCTCTGGTTATTAATTGGGTCTGGGGTCTCTGGTTATTAATTGGGTCTGGGGTCTCTGGGGTCACTCTGGTAATTGGGTCTGGGGTCTCTCCCAGGCTGTCCCCTCACTCCCGGCCCAACCCCCACCGCAGCCCGCTGGGCACAGGCAACTATGACATCAACGTGGTGATGGCAGCGCTGGGGACACTGGGGCTGGCGGCTGTGTGGTGGGACAAGAGACGGTGAGACCCCTACCCTAATTCCTGAGACCCCCAGAGACCCCTCCCCTAATTCCTGAGACCCCCCAGAGACCCCTCCCCAAATTGGAGACCCCCCAGGGACCCCCAACCCAAATTAGAGACGCCTAAATCCCAACCTTGTCACACTGGGGCTGGCGGCTGTGTGGTGGGACAAGAGACGGTGAGACCCCAACCCCAACTGGGGAGACCCCTACCCTAATCCCTGAGAGCCCCAGAGACCCCTCCCCTAATTCTAGGGACCCCCAAGGACCCCCAACCCAAATTAGGGACCCTTTAGTGACCCCCAACCCAATTGGGGACCTCTTGAATTCTCCTTGTCACACTGGGGTTGTGGCAGTGTGGTGGGACAGGAGACAGTGAGACCCCAACCCCAATTGGGGAATGACCCTGAGACCCCTCCCCTAATTGGAGAGACCCTCAGAGACCCCTCCCCAAATTAGGAACGACCCCTCCCCAAATCCTGGACCCCCTGAGCCTCCCCAGGACCCCAACCCAGTTCAGACCCCAAACCCTCGATGTCACACCCATCTCGGTGTCCCTGTGCTGTCCCCAAGTGCCACCAACCCCTCCCTGTTAATCCCCATTAATTAATTTATTTATTTATTAATTAGTTGCCATTAATTAATTAATATCCATTAATTAATTAAGCCCTCTCGCCAATAAGCCCCTCCCCATTAATCAATGCCCCTCCCCATTAATTAAACCCCCTCCCCATTAATTAAACCCCCCTCTATTAATTAATTACCGCCTCCCCATTAATTAACGCCCCTCACCATTCAGCCCTCTCTCCATTAATTCCCGCCCCTCCCCATTAATTAATTACCACCCCTCCCCCTTAATTAATTACCGCCTCCCCATTAATTAATGTGCCCCTCCCCATTAATTTACCACCCCCCCCCTTAATTAATCGCCTCCCCATTAATTAATTATTGCCCCTCCCCATTAATTAATTACTCTCCCCATTAATTAATTACTGCCCCTCCCCATTAATTACCGCCTCCCCATTACACCCCTCACCATTAAGCCCTCTCCCCATTACTGCCCCTCCCCATTAATTAATCCCTGCCCTCCCATTAATTAATTACCCCTCCCCATTAATTCCCCCCAGCGCGCTGTCCCGGCTGTCTCTGCCGCACATCGTGGGATTCCTGCTGAACGTCCCCTCGCGGGTGACACTGGGGACACTGTCCCTGCCGCTGAGCCGCCCGCACTGGCTGGGGGTGCGGCAGCTGGGGGACACCTTCTACAACCTGGACTCCAAACTGACCACACCAGCAGTCATCGGCAATGAGAGCCACCTCAGGTGAGTCACCTGTGTGTCACCTGGGGTCACTGGGGGACACCTTCTACAACCTGGACTCCAAACTGACCACCCCGGCGGTCATCGGGGACGGGACACAGCTCAGGTGAGTCACCTGTGTGCCACCTGTGTGTCACCTGTGTGTCACCTGGGGGGTCACTGGGGGTGTGACAGCTGGGGGACACCTTCTACAACCTGGACTCCAAACTGACCACACCAGCGGTCATCGGGGATGAGAGCCACCTCAGGTGAGTCACCTGTGTCACCTGTGTCACCTGTGTGTCACCTGGGGTCATCAGGGGTGTCACTGGGGTCACTGGGGGTGCGGCAGCTGGGGGACACCTTCTACAACCTGGACTCCAAACTGACCACACCAGCGGTCATCGGGGACGGGACACAGCTCAGGTGAGTCACCTGTGTGCCACCTGTGTCACCTGTGTGTCACCTGGGGTCATCAGGGGTGTCACTGGGGTCACTGGGGGTGCGGCAGCTGGGGGACACCTTCTACAACCTGGACTCCAAACTGAGCGAGCCAGTGGCCATCGGCAATGAGAGCCACCTCAGGTGAGTCACCTGTGTCACCTGGGGTCACTGGGGTCACTGGGGGACACCTTCTACAACCTGGACTCCAAACTGCTGGGGCCAGTGGCCATCGGCAACGGGACACAGCTCAGGTGAGTCACCTGTGTGTCACCTGGGGTCAGCAGGGGTCACTGGGGGTCACAGGG
Source organism: Lichenostomus cassidix (assembly GCF_008360975.1). NCBI lineage: Eukaryota > Metazoa > Chordata > Aves > Passeriformes > Meliphagidae > Lichenostomus > Lichenostomus cassidix. The sequence goes on from NW_028147440.1 coordinate 1,822,264, forward strand.
TGTCACCAGGGGTCACTGGGGGACACCTTCTACAACCTAGACTCCAAACTGCCAGCGCTGGTGGCCATCGGGGCTGAGAGCCACCTCAGGTGTGTCACCAGGGGTGTCACTGGGTGTCACCTGGGGTCACTGGGTGTCACCAGGGGTCACCTGGTGGTGGCAGAGGTGGCATTGTCACCACGGTGTCCCCAGTGTGGTGTCCCCAATTCGGTGTCCCCAGTGTGGTGTCCCCAATGTCCCCAGCTCGATGTCCCCAGCTCAGTGTCCCCCATCTGGTGTCCCCAGGCAGTTCCTGCAGCAGGCGCTGGCCGCAGGGAGCTCTGAGCTCTTCCTGGTGGTGACAAAGGACGTGGAGGAGCAGGGGAGCTGGCTGAGCCCCGAGTGACACCTGGGGACACCCCTGGGACACCTGGGGACACCTGGAGACATCTGGGGACATCCTGAGTGACACCTGGGGACACCTGGAGACATTGTGGGAACACCTGGGGACATCCTGAGTGACACCTGGGGACATTGTGGAAACACCTGGAGACACCTGAGTGACACCTGGGGACATCCCAGAGACACCTGGGGACATTGCGGGGACATCCTAAGGACACCTGGGGACATCTGGGGACATCCTGAGTGACACCTGGGGACATTGTGAAGACACCTGGGGACATCCCGGGGACACCTGGGGACATTGTGAAGACACCTGGAGACATCCTGGTGACACCTAGGGACACCTGGGGACACCTGAGAGACACCTGGGGACATCCCAGAGACACCTGGAGACATCCCAAGGACCCCTGGGAACATCCCAGGGACATCCCGAGTGACACCTGGGGACATCAGAGGACATCCCAGAGACACCTGGGGACATCCCAGAGACACCTGGGGACACCTGGGGACATCCCAAGGCTGGCAGCGCCGCGGTTTGCCGGGAAATGTCCGAATTTTTTGGGATTTTCCCGCCGGGATTTGGAGGATTCCCGAGGTTTAGCCACGCCCCCGGTGGTGACGTCACCTCGGTGTCACCTGGATGTCACCTGGTGTCACCTGGTGTCCCCCGGGGTGTCCCCAAGGGCCTTAAATCTCCCAAAAAAAGGATGACAAGCGAAGGTTTGCAGCTCTGAGTGTCTCTGTTTGTCACTTCCGGATGGGAAATCCCAAAATCTGCGATTTTCACCCCAAATTTCAACACAAATTCCTGGAGTTTGTGCCAAATCCCCAAATTCTGACCCAAAATCACTGAATTTCACCCCAAAATCCCCAAATTCCACCCAAAAATCTTCAAATTTCAGTGCAAAATTCCCAAAATCTGCCCAAAATCCCTGAATTTCGCCACAAAATTCCCTGAATTTTGCCCCCAAATCCGAGTTTCACCCCAAAATCTCCAAATTTCCCCACAAAATTCCCAAATTCTGCCCCAAAATCCCTGAATTTCGCCATGAAATTCCCAAATTCCACCCCAAAATCTCCAAATTTCAGTACAGAATTTCCAAATTTTGCCCTACAAATCCCTGAATTTTGCTACAAAATTTCCAAATTCTGCTCCAAAATCCCTAAATTTCACCACAAAATCCCCAAATTCTGCTCTGAAATCCCATAATTTTGGCCTCATATCGGTGTTTCACTGAATTTTGCCACAAAATTCCCAAATTCTGCCCCAAAATCCCTGAATTTTGCCCCCAAATCCGAGTTTCACCCCAAAATCTCCAAATTTCCCCACAAAATTCCCAAATTCTGCCCCAAAACCCCTGAATTTTCTCCTCAAATCTGAGTTCCAACATCTAAATCCCTAAATTTTGCCATTAAATCCCCAAATTCTGCCCCAAAACCTCCAAATTTCAGCACAAAACCCCCAAATTTTGCCCCCAAATCCCTGAATTTTGCGCCCAAATCCAAATTCCGCCCCAAAATCCCTGAATTTTGCCCAAAAATTCCCAAATTCCACCCCAAAAATCTCCAAATTTCAGTGCAAAACCCCCAAATTCCACCCCAAATCCCCGAATTTTGCCCCCAAATCCGAGTTTCACCCCAAAAATCCCTAAATTTCGCCACAAAATTCCCAAATTCTGCCGAAAAAATCCCATAATTTTGGCTTCATATCAGAGTTTCACTGAATTTCGCCAGAAAATTCCCAAATTCCACCCCAAAATCCCTGAAATTCGCTACGAATTTTCCGAATTCTGCCCCAAAATCCCTGAATTTCACCAAAAAATCCCAAATCCCACCCCAAAATCCCCAAATTTCAGTGTAAAATCCCCAAATTCTGCCCCAAAATCCCTAAATTTCACCCCAAAATCCCTGAATTTCACCACAAAATCCCCAAATTTTGCCCCGAAATCCCCGAATTTCGCCCCAATATCCAAATTCCGCCCCAAATTCCACCCCAAAGTCCCCAATTTTAACCCCAAACCCTCAAATTCCAGCCGAACACCCCAAAATTCGACCCCAAAATCCCCGAATTTCATCAGAAAATCTGTTTTCATCCCCAAAATCCCCAAATTTAACCCCAAATTTAGACCCAAAATCCCCAAATTTAACCCCAAATTTAGACCCAAAATCCCCAAATTTAACCCCAAAATCTTGAAATTCACCCCAAAAATCCCCAAATTCAACCCCAAATTTAACCCCAAAATCCCCAAATTCACCCCAAAATCCCCAAATTTAGAGCCAAATTCCCCACATTTAACCCTAAAACCCCCAAATTTAACCCCAAAATTTAACCTCAAAACCCCCAAATTTAATCCCAAAATCCCCAAATCCCCCAAATTTAACCCCAAATTCACCCCAAAATCCTTAAATTTCACCCCAAATTCCCGAAATTTAACCCCAGAATCCCAAAATTCACTCCAAAATCCCCAAATTTAACCCCAAATTCCCGAATTTAACTCCAAAATCCCCAAATTTAACCCCAAAATCCCCAAATTTAACCCCAAAATTCCCGAATTTAACCCCAAAATTTTACCTCAAAATCCCCAAATTCATCCCAAAATCCCGAATTTAACCCCAAATTCCCCAAATTTACCCCAAAACCCCAAAATTTAACCCCAAAATTTAACCTCAAAATCCCCAAATTTAATCCCAAAATCCCGAATTTAAACCCAAGTTCCCGAAATCCACCCCAAATCCCCCAATTTAACCCCAAAATCCCCAATTTAACCCCAAAATCCCCAAATTCCCGAATTTCTTCCCTCACAGCGCCAAAGGCGGGAAAACCGCGGCGGGGGCGTTGCCTTTCCCGATCCGCCCTCTGATTGGCTCTCCGGCTTGATTGACAACCCCGTCAACCAATCACCACGCGGAAATGGGATTCGGGGTTCAAAATCTTCGAATTTCGCCCCAAAATCTCCACATTTCTCTCACAATTCCCAAAATTCCCACCCGAAAACCGCGAACTCCACCCCAAAATCCCGGAATTTCCCCCCAAAATCCCCAAATTCCACCCCAAAATCCCCCGATTTCTTCCCCACAGCGCCGTTGGCGGGAAAGGCGAGCTGGAGGCGTTGCTAACCCTGAGCCGCGCCCTGATTGGCTGCGCTGTTTGATTGACACCTTCTCCGGGCCTGATCCACCAATCAGCGCTCGGCGCGGGGGCTCAGGTGGAGCGGGCGCTGCGCAGGTTAAAATCTCAGAATTTCTCCCCGAAATCCCCGAGTTTCGCTTCGAAATCACCAAATTCCATCCCCAAACTCACGAATTCCACACAAAAATCCCCGATTTTCACCCCAAAACCCCCAAATTCCACACAAAAATCCCCAAATTCCACACAAAATCCCTGAATTTCACCCCAAAACCCCCAAATTCCACACAAAAATCCCCGAATTCCACACAAAATCCCTGAATTTCACCCCAAAACCCCCAAATTCCACAAAAAAATCCCCGAATTCCGCACCGAAATCCCCGAATTTCACCCCAAAAGCCCCAAATTCGTCCCCCAAATGCTCCACATTCACCCCACAGTGCTGAAGCGTGAGGGGGAAAGGCGGAGGCGTTCCTAACCCTGAGCAGCGCTCTGATTGGCTGCGCTGTGTGATTGACACCCGTTTGGGAACAGCGCAGCCAATCAGCGCTCGGCGCGGGAACTGTGGCGGAGCCGGCTCTGCGCAGGTTAAAATCCCAGAATTTCCCCCTGAAATCCCCGAGTTTCGCCCCGAAATCACCAAATTCCACCCCCAAAACCGCGAATTCCACACCGAAACCCCCAAATTCCACACCAAGATCCCTGAATTTCACCCCAAAATCCCCAAATTCCACACAAAAAAACCCAAATTCCACACAAAAATCCCCGAATTTCACCCCAAAATCCCCAAATTCCACACAAAAAAACCCAAATTCCACACAAAAATCCCCGAATTTCACCCCAAAACCCCCAAATTCCACACCAAAATCCCCGAATTTCACCCCAAAACCCCCAAATTCCACACAAAAATCCCCAAATTCCACACAAAATCCCTGAATTTCACCCCGAAACCCCCAAATTCCACACCAAAATCCCCGAATTCCACACAAAATCCCTGAATTTCACCCCAAAACCCCCAAATTCCACACAAAAAAACCCAAATTCCACACAAAAATCCCCGAATTTCACCCCAAAACCCCCAAATTCCACACCAAAATCCCCGAATTTCACCCCAAAACCCCCAAATTTCACCACAAAACCCCCAAATTCGTCCCCCAAATGCTCCACATTCACCCCACAGTGCTGAAGCGTGAGGGGGAAAGGCGGAGGCGTTCCTAACCCTGAGCAGCACTCTGATTGGCTGAGCTGATGGATTGACACCCGCTTGGAACCCGCGCAGCCAATCAGCGCTCGGCGCGGGAACTGTGGTGGAGCCGGCTCTGCGCAGGTTAAAATCCCAGAATTTCCCCCTGAAATCCCCGAGTTTCGCCCCGAAATCACCAAATTCCATCCCCAAAACCGCGAATTCCACACCGAAACCCCCAAATTCCACACAAAAATCCCCGAATTCCACACAAAAATCCCTGAATTCCACACAGAAATCCCGGAATTTCACCCCAAAACCTCCAAATTCCACACAAAAATCCCCGAATTTCACCCCAAAATCCCCAAATTCCACACAAAAAACCCCAAATTCTACACAAAGATCCCCGAATTTCACCCCAAAACGCCCAAATTCGTCCCCTAAATGCTCCACATTCTCTCTCACAGTGCTGCGCCGTGAGGGAGGAAAGACGGAGGCGTTCCTAACCCTGAGCCGCGGTCTGATTGGCTGAGCTGTTTGATTGACAACCCCTCCAGACTTTCCCAGCCAATCAGCGCTCGGCGCGGATGTTCTGCTGGCGCCGGCGCAGTGCTACTCTCATCCCTCCCTGGTGGTCTAGTGGTTAGGATTCGGCGCTCTCACCGCCGCGGCCCGGGTTCGATTCCCGGTCAGGGAACATCGCTTTTATTTATTTTTTTCCTACTTATTTCCGCTTCCGATTTTTCCACTTTGTTTTTCCATTCCCTCTCACCTCCAGCTTTGGCTTTTCGCTTAAAAATGATTTAATTAAAAAAAAAAAGAGAGTTTGATGGTAAAAATGCGCTGTCGATGTCGCGATAGTGTCGCGATCCGGAAAGGCACCGCTGGGATTCGAACCCAGGATCTCCTGTTTACTAGACAGGCGCTTTAACCAACTAAGCCACGGCGCCGCGCGCTGAGCGCGCCGGCAATGAGCTTTATCAGCCTGGACCCCGAATGGGAAACCCCAAAATTCCCAAAATTCCCAAAATTCCAAAAATTCCCAAAATTCCCATCACCCCAAAAATCTCCCAGCCATTTACTTATAATTTAAAAAAAAAAAATATTTTCATTTTATATTTTTAATTAAAAAAACATTATTTTCATTTTTATTTTAAATTCTTAAATTTAAAAAAATTATTATTTTCAAGTTTATTTTTATTTTTTTTAAGTTTAATTTAACTTGATTTCAAGTTATTTTTAGTTCTTTTAGTTTAATGGATTTTTTGTTTTGTTTTGTTTCAGTTTATTTTATTTTATTTTAATTTTATTTTTTAATTTCATTTCATTTCGTTCTACTTAATTTAATTTCTTTTAATTGTATTTTGTTTCGTTTTATTTTATTTTTTAAATTTTATTTTTAATTTAATTTAATTGAATTTAGTTTTACTTTATCGTATTTTATTTTATGCCATTTAGTTTTACTTTATTGTGTTTTATTTTATTTAATTTAGTTTCATTTAATTTTATTTAATTTTAATTTTTCATGTAATTTTATTTCATTCTACCTAATTTAATTTCATTTATTTTCATTTTATTTTTATTTTGTTTTATCATATTTTATTTTATTTTATTTTCCACCATTTTTTCCCTTTTTTCCCCATTTTTTTCCCTTTTTTTCCCCTTTTTTAACCTCTTTCCTTCTTCCCCCAGTCCCAAAAAACCCGAAATTTTCGGGAATGGCCAAACGGGGAAAAAATAACCCAAAAAACCGGAAAATCCAGGGAGAAACCGAGAAAATTCAGGGGAAAAAGAGAGAAAAAAAGAAAGAAAAAAATGGGGGAAAAAATGGGGAAAATGGAAAAAATGGGAAAAATGGGAAAAAGGGAAAATAATGGAGAAAAATGGGGAAAAATGGGGAAAAATGGGGAAAATGGGGAAAATGCAAAAAAATTGAAAAAATGGAAAAAAAAAGGGGAAAAATCAGAAAAAATGGGAAAATGGGAAAAAATGGGGGAAAGATGGGAAAAATGGGAAAAATGCAAAAAAATTGAAAAATGGAAAATAGGGAAAAAATCAGAAAAAATGGGATAAAATGGGAAAACTGGGGAAAAATGGGGGAAAAAGGGAAAAAGTGGGGAAAAAATGGGGGAAAAGGGGATAAAATTGGGAAAAAAGGGAAAAATGGGAGGAAAATGGGGCAAAATGGGGAAAAAAGGGGGGAAAAAGGGAAAATAAGGGAAAATGGGGAAAAAAGGAAAAAATGGGAAAAGATGGGGAAAATGGGAAAAATGGAAAAATGTGAAAAATTGGGGGAAAATGCAAAAAAATTGAAAAAATGGGAAAAAAAGGGGAAAAATCAGAAAAAAAGGGAAAATGGGGAAAAAAGGAAAAAATGGGAAAAGATGGGGAAAATGCAAAACATTGAAAAAATGGAAAAAAAGGGGGAAAATCAGAAAAAATGGAAAAAATGGGGAAAATGGGAAAAAATGGGGAAAACTAAAAAAATGGAGAAAATGGGGAAAAATGGGAATAAAAAGGGGAAAAAAGGGAAAAAAGGGAAAAATGGAAAAAAAGGAAAAAAATCAGAAAAAATGGGGGAAAAGGGAAAAATGGGAAAATGGGAAAAATGGGAAAAATGAAAAAAAATTGGAAAAAAGGGGGAAAAAAGGAAAAAATGGGAAAAGATGGGAAAAATGGAAAAATGGGAAAAAATGGGGGAAAATGCAAAAAATTGAAAAAATGGAAAAAAGAAAAAAATCAGAGAAAATGGGAAAAAAGGGAAAAAATGGGGAAAAATGGGAAAAAGGAAAAAAGGGAAAAATGGAGGAAAAAAATGGGGGAAAAAACGGGAAAAAGGAAAAAAAGGGAATAACGGGAAAAAATGAGAAAAATGGGGAGGAAATGGGAAAAAATGGAAAAAAGGGAAAAAATGGGAAAAAACTGGGGGAAAAGGAGAAAAAAGGGAAAAAATGGGGAAAAAATGGGGAAAAAAGGGAAAAATGGGAAAAATGCAAAAATATGGAAAAATGGAAAAAAATCAGAAAAAAATCAGAAAAAAATCAGAAAAAATCAGAAAAAATCAGAAAAAATCAGAAAAAATCAGAAAAAATCAGAAAAAATCAGAAAAAATGGGGAAAAATGGGGGGAAATGGGAGAAATACGAAAAATGGGAAAAAAGTGGGGGAAAATGGGAAAAGTGGGGAAAAAAGGAGAAAAAATGTGGAAAATGGAAAAAAAGGGGAAAATGGGCAGAAAATGAGGGGAAAAAATTGGAAAAAAATGGAGGGAAATGGGAAAAATTGGGGGAAAATGGGGAAAAAAAAGAAAAGAAAATTGGGGAAAAACATGAAGAAAAAAAGGGATTAAAAAGCATTTAGCAGAGGATGGTTTCGATCCATCGACCTCTGGGTTATGGGCCCAGCACGCTCCCGCTGCGCCACTCTGCTGCTCGGCAAATGTCATTAATTCCATCCTAATTAACCCAAATTAACTCCGGCAGGACTGGAAAGGTCTTATTTTCCCTCCCTGGGTGGAAATGGTTTTTTTCCCCATTTTTTTATCTTCCTTTTATTTGATTTTTTTTTCCTCGGTTTTTTCCCCTTTTTAAAAAAAAATTACCTTTTTTTTTTCTTTAAAATTTCCGGCTTTTTTAATATAATTTTCTCCTTTTTATTCCCATTTTTCCCCCTTTTCCCATCCTTTTTTTCCTCCTTTTTTCCTCCCCTTTCCTTCTATTTTTCCCCTATTTTTTCCCTTTTTTTCCCCAATTTTTTTTCCTTTTTTCCTCCCATTTTTTCCCTTATTTTTTCCCTTTTTCCCCCCTTTTTCCTTTTTTTCTCTCTTTTCCCTCCTTTTATTAAAAACTTCTGGATCTCCAGGAGAAGAATCTAAACCTGAAATTGGGTTTTTTGGGGGAAGTTTAGGAAATCTCGAGGGGCAGAACTGGAGAAAAGAGGAGAAAATGGGGAAAAAGGGAAAAAATTGGGGGAAAAAGGAGAAATCAGGAGAAAAAGGAGAAAACTGGGGAGAAAAGGAGAAAATTTGGGTAAAAAAAAGAGGAAATAGGTGGAAAAAAAGAGAAAATAGGTGGAAAAATGGAGGAAATTTGGGTTAAAAATGAGAAAATAGGTGGAAAAAAGAGGAGAAAATTTGGGTTAAAAAAGGAGAAATTTTGGGTTAAAAAAAAGGAGGAAATTAGGAAAAAAAGGAGAAAATTTGGGTTAAAAAGGAGAAAATTTGGGTTAAAAAGGAGAAAATTTGGGTTAAAAAAGGAGAAAATTTGGGTAAAAAAGGAGGAAATAGGGAAAAAATCCGAAACGGGAAATGAGGTGGAAAATGGCAATTTTGGGCTCAGGAGAGGAACAGGACAGAGAACAGAACAAAGACCCCAAAATGAGACATTTCCACCCAAAATGAGACATTTCCACCCGAAATTGAGACATTTCTACCCCAAAACGAGATATTTCCATCCAAAATTGAGACATTTCACCTCAAAACGGGACATTTCCAAGCAAAATGAGACATTTCCACCCCAAAATGAGATGTTTCCACCCCAAAATGAGATATTTCCACCCGAAATTGAGACATTTCGACCCCAAAATGAGATATTTCCACCCAAAACGAGACATTTCCACCCCAAAAAAGGGACATTTCTACCCCAAAATGAGACATTTCCACCCCGTAATGAGATACTTCCACCCAAAAATGAGATATTTCCACCCCAAAAAGGTACATTGCCACCCAAAAATGAAACATTTCCACCCCAAAATGAGACATTTCCACCCAAAACGAGACATTTCCACCCCAAAATTCCCGTTTTTCGCCCATTTTCCCAGCCGGGATTCGAACTCGCGGCTCCACCCTAAGCCACGCCTCTAGCCACGCCCCTTTCCCCGCCCCCGGCTGGCCACGCCCCCTGCGCGCTCCCCTTGGCGGCGCGGGCGCAGCGCGCAGCCGCGGACGAGGTGGCCGAGTGGTTAAGGCGATGGACTGCTAATCCATTGTGCTCTGCACGCGTGGGTTCGAATCCCACCCTCGTCGGGAGCCTTTTGGGGTGGAAATGACTCATTTTGGGGTGGAAATGTTCCTTTTTGGGGTGGAAATGTCCTTTTTTGGGGTGAGAATGTCTCATTCTGGGGTCTTCCTGTCCGTGAAACACCTTTTTTATAGGGGAATCCCAATCTTCAAATCCCACCATCGTCAGGAGCAAATTTTGGGGTGGAAATGTCTCCTTTTGGGGTGAAAATATCTCGTTTTGCAGTGAAAATGTCCCTTTTTGGAGGGAAAATGTCCCATTTCGGGTGGAAATGTCCCATTTGGGGTGGAAATATCCATTTTGGGGTAAAATGTCTCATTTTTTGGTGGAAATATCTCCATTTTGGAGTGAAAATGCCTTTTTTTGGAGTGAAAATGTCTCATTCTGGAGTAGAAATGTCTCATTTTTCGGTGGAAAAACCTCATTTTGGGGTAGAAATGTCTTATTTTGGGGTGAAATGTCCTTTTTTGGGGTGGAAATGTCTCATTTTGGGGTTCTTCTGCCCTTGAAAACCCTTTTTTATCAGGAATCCCAATCCTCGAATCCCACCCTCGTCGGGATTGATTTTTGGGGTGGAAATGTCTCATTTTGGGGTGGAAAAAATCTCATTTTGGGGCGGAAATGTGCAATTTTGGGGCGGAAATGTCTCATTTTGGGGTCGAAATATCTCATTTTGGGGTGAAATGTCCCTTTTTGGGGTGAAAAATCTCATTTTGGGGTTCTTCTGTCCTTGAAACTCCTATTTTATCAGGAATCCCAATCCTCCAATCCCACCCTCGTCGGGATTGATTTTTGGGGTGGAAATATCTCATTTTGGGGTGGAAATGTCCCATTTTGGGGTGGAAAAAATCTCATTTTGGGGCGGAAATGTACAATTTTGGGGCGGAAATGTCTCATTTTGGGGTCGAAATATCTCATTTTGGGGTGAAATGTCTCTTTTGGGGTGAAAATATCCCATTTTGGGTGAGAATATCCATTTTGGGGTGGAAATGTCTCATTTTGGGGTGAAAATGTCCCATTTTGGGTGGAAATATCTCATTTTGGGGTCTCTCCATCCCTAAAACCCCTTTTTAATGAGGAACCCCAATCAATCCCACCCTCCTCGGGATTCATTTTTTCCCATTTTCACCATAATTTCCACCTTTTCCCATTTTCCCCACACTTTTCCCATCTTTTCCCACCATTTCTCTCATTTTCCACCCTTTTTCACTTTTTCTACCCCATTTTCCCATTATTTTCCCTCCTTTTCCCATATTTTTTCAGATTTTTTCCCACATTTTCCTTTCCATCCTTTCCCCACCTTTTTCTTGACCTCTTTTTTCCTCTTTTTCCACATTTTTTCCCAACTTTTCCCCATTTTCCCTCTCATTTTCCCCATTTTTTCCCACCTTTTCCCCATTTTTCTTCTCATTTCCTCCTTTTCCCCATTTTTCCAATTTTTCTTCCAATTTTCCCAATTTTCCCCATTTTCCCACCTCGGGAGACCCAAACAGGTAAAAAGAATTAATTAAAAAAAGGCAAATCCCAGGAATTTTATTGAATTCTCTCTGCTCGGGGTGCTCAGGTGGGCACAGGTAGCCCCGGGCAGGTGTTCCTGTCACCTTTCCAGCTGTTCCCAGCCCTTTCCAGGTGTTCCCATCACCTTTCCAGGTGTTCCCATCACCTTTCCAGGTGTTCCCAGCTCATCTCCAGGTGTTCCTGTCACCTTTCCAGGTGTTCCCAGTTCATTCCAGGTGTGTCTGTCCCATTTCCAGGTGTTTTCCAGGTGGTTTTGCCTCATCTCCAGGTGTTCCTGTTCCATTTCCAGGTGTTCCCATCACCTTTCCAGGTGTTCCCAGCCAATTTCCAGGTGTTTCTATCCTGTCTCCAGGTGTCTCTATCCCATTTCCAGGTGTTCCTGTTCAATTTCCAGGTGTTTCCAACCCATTTCCAGGTGTTTCCATCACCTTTCCAGGTGTGTCTGTCTCATCTCCAGGTGTTCCCAGTTCATTTCCAGGTGTTCCTGTCCAATTTCCAGGTGTTTTCCAGGTGTTTTCCAGGTGTCTCTATCCAATTTCCAGGTGTTCCCAACCCATTTCCAGGTGTTTCTATCCTGTCTCCAGGTGTTGCTATCACCTTTCCAGGTGTTCCCATCCCATTTCCAGGTGCTTCAAACTCCTTCCCAGGTGTTCCCAGCTCATTTCCAGGTGTTCCCCTCACCTGCCCAGGTGTCTCTATCCCATTTCCAGGTGTTGCCGTCGCACTCCAGGTGTCTCCATCCCACTTCCGGCTGTTCCCCTCACCTGCCCAGGTGCTTCTAGCTCATCTCCAGGTGCCTCAAATCCACCGCCAGGTACTTCCAGCTCCTCTCCAGGTGAGTCCATCACCTGTCCAGGTGTTTCTATCTCATCTCCAGGTGTGTCCATCACCTGTCCAGGTGTTTCTACCCAACTCTCATCTCCAGGTGAGTCTGTTCCGCACCCAGGTGTTTCCCTCACCTGTCCAGGTGTTTCTATCTCATCTCCAGGTGTTTCTAGCCAACTTTCAGGTGTGTCTGTCTCATCTCCAGGTGTGTCCATCACCTGTCCAAGTGCTTCAATCTCCTCTCCAGGTGAGTCTGTCTCACTCCCAGGTGAGTCCATCACCTGTCCAGGTGTCTCTATCCAACTTTCAGGTGTGTCCATCACCTGTCCAGGTGTTTCTATCTCATCTCCAGGTGTTTCTAGCCAACTTTCAGGTGTGTCTGTCTCATCCTCAGGTGTTTCTATCTCACCTCCAGGTGAGTCTGTGTCCTCCTCAGGTGTTTCCCTCACCTGTCCAGGTGTCTCCACCTCACTACTGGGGGACCCAGAGTCACCTGCCGGGCTCACCTGGCCACTCCCATTCTCACCTGTCGAGCTCACCTGGCTTGTCTCTCCCTCACCTGCAGGGCTCACCTGGCCACTCTCACTCTCACCTGCAGGGCTCACCTGGCCACTCCCATTCTCACCTGTAGGGCTCACCTGTCCCCCCTCACCTGAGGAGCTCACCTGGCCACTCTCACTCTCACCTGTTGAGCTCACCTGGCTGCTCCTCCCCTCACCTGCATGGCTCACCTGGCCGCTCTCACCTGCAGAGCTCACCTGTTCTCCCTCACCTGTGGGGCTCACCTGGCCACTCCCACCTGCAGGACTCACCTGGCCACTCCCACTCTCACCTGAAGAGCTCACTTGTTCTCCCTCACCTGTGGGGCTCACCTGGCCACTCTCACTCTCACCTGCAGGGCTCACCTGGCCGCTCCCCCCCTCACCTGCCGCTCTCACCTGGCCGCCCTGCCCCGCCCAGGGCCTGCCCAGGTACCTGAGCACCTCCCCAGGTGGGCACCTCCTCTCGGCCTCCAGGTGCATCAAGCCCCTGAGCATCTCCAGCGCCGCCCCGCCCAGCCCCCGCCAGGTGCGCGGCAGCCCCGCCCGCAGCTCACCTGTGCGGCAGGTGCGGCCGTGCCACGCCCGGAAGCGCCGGAAGTGCGGGTCGGCGGGCTCAGGTGAGCCCCAGGGGAACACACCTGTCAGCAGCGCGAAGAGCAGCACGCCGAACGCCCAGGTGTCCAGCGAGGGCCGCAGGTGCAGCGCGGCCTCACCTGGCCGCAGGTGCCACAGCTCGGGCGGCGCGTAGGGGGCGGGGCCGGAGGGGGCGGGGCGCACCTGCCAGCCCCACACCCGCGTCAGGCCGAAGTCGCCCACCTTGACCAGGTGGCACTCGCGGTCGAACGCCAGCACGTTGTCCAGCTTCAGGTCGCGGTGCACCAGGGCGTGGCCGTGCAGGTAAGCCAGGGCAGAGCTCACCTGGGCGGCGCAGCGCTTCACCTGCGCCTCGGGGAGACCTACCTGGGGACAATGGGGACACACCTGGGTCACCTGGGGGCATTGGGGACACACCTGGGTCACCTGGGGACACCTATGGGGTCAGTCAGTGTCACCTGGGACACGCCTGAGTCACCTGGGGTCATTGGGGACACACCTGGGTCACACCTGGGTCACCTGGGGGCACCTATAGGATTACCTGGGGACACTGGGGACACACCTGGGGACACCTATGGGGTTACCTGGGGGCAGTCAGTGTCACGTGGGACACACCTGGGGTCATTGGGGACACACCTGGGTCACACCCTGGGTCACCTGGGGACACACCTGGGGTCAGTCAGTGGCACCTGAGGACACCTGGGTCACCTCTGGACACCTATATAATCACCTGGGGACACCTAGGGGGTCACCTGGGACACACCTGAAGTCAGTCATTGTCACCTGGGACACACCTGGGGTCATTGGGGACATTGGGGACACACCTAGAAACACCTGGAGACACCTATGGGGTTACCTGGGGGCAGTCAGTGTCACCTGAGACACACCTGGGTCACCTCTGGACACCTATATAATCACCTGGGGACACCTATGGGGTCACCTGGGGTCAGTCAGTGTCACCTGGGACACACCTGGGTCACCTGGGGTCACTCACTGTCACCCACCCAGCACCAGGGTCACCTGGGAGCTCACCTGGGCACACCTGCCCTCCCCCCACACCTATCGGCCCCCCCCCACCTGACCCAACCCTGTCCCACCTGTCCCACTCACCTGTCCTTACACTCACCTGTCCTTACACTCACCTGTCCCCCACCCATCCCACTCACCTGTCCCCCACCCATCCCACTCACCTGTCTCACACCTGTCTCCCGTCCTCATACACCTGTCCCACCTGTCCCTCACCTGTCCCCTCTCACCTGTCCCTCCCTCCTCTCCAACCTGTCCCACACCTGCCCCCCTCCTGCTACACCTGTCCTCCCTTCCTGCTCACCTGTCCTTACACACACCTGTCCCACCTGTCCTGCACACGCTTGTCCCACACCTGTCCCACACCTGTGTCACACCTATACCACACCTGTTCTTGCACACACCTGTCCCACACACACCTGTCCTACCTGTCCCTCACCTGTCACACACCTGTCCCACACACACCTATCCTTGCACACACCTGTCACACACCTGTCCCACACACACCTGTCCTTGCACACACCTGTCCTTGTACACACCTGTCACACACCTGTCCCACCTGTCTCTCACCTGTCCTTACACACACCTGTCCCACCTGTCCTGCACATACTTGTCTCACACCTGTGTCACACCTATACCACACCTGTCCTTGCACACACCTATCCTCACCTGTCCCACGCACACCTGTCCCACACACACCTGTCCCCCTCCTGCTACACCTGTCCCCTCTTCCTGCCCACCTGTCTCACACCTGTCCCACCTGTCCCTCACCTGTCCCACACACACCTGTCCTGTCCCACCTGTCCCACCTGTCCCCGGCTCACCCCAGGTGTCAGCAGGCCGCACAGGTCCCCCGCAGGTGCGAACTCCTGGGCGAAGGCGAATTCCCGCGGCGTCTCGAAGGCGAAGGGCAACACCTGCAGACAGGTGAGCTCCCCCCGCAGGCACAGGTGAGTGCAGAACTCCCGCAGGAAGCCCCACCTGTCCGTGCGCTCCTTGTGCAGCAGCTTCAGCACCACCTGCGCACCTGGGGACAGGTGACACTCACCTGAGACAGGTGACACACCTGGGGACAGGTGACACACACCTGAGACAGCTAATACAGGTAACACACACCTGAGACAGGTAACACACCTGGGGACAGGTAACAGACACCTGGGGACACGTGACACACACCTGGGGACAGGTGACACTCACCTGAGCACACCTGGGGACACGTGACACACACCTGAGACAGGTAACACAGGTAACACACATCTGAGAACAGCCAAGGACAGGTAACACACCTGGGGGCAGGTAACACACACCTGAGATGGGTAATACAGGTGATACACACCTGAGCACACCTGAGGACAGGTAGCACACACCTGGGGACAGGTAACACACACCTGAGACAGGTGATACACACCTGAGCACACCTGGGCACAGGTAACACACACACCTGAGGACAGGTCGCACACACACCTGTGGACAGGTTCTCCCTCTCCCAGACACACCTGAGCCCCGGGGAATGGCGGGAAGGACAAAGGGGGACTCACGTGATCGGGGGGAACCTCAGGTGTGCCCCAGGTGTGTCCCAGGTGTGTTCCAGGTGTGTCTCTATGTGTCCCCAGGTGTGTATGCAGGTGTCCTCAGGTGTCCTCAGGTGTCCCCCAGCTGCCCCCAGGTGTGCCTAGTTGTGCCCCAGGTGTTCCCCAGCTGTACCCCAGGTGTATTCCAGGTGCCCACAGGTGTGCTCAGGTGTTCCCCAAGCCCCGCCAGGTGTCCCCAGCTGTGCCTATTTGTGCCCAGGTGTTCCCCAGCTGTACCCCAGCTGCCCCCAGGTGTATCCCAGGTGCCTCCATGTGTACCCAGGTGTATCCCACGTGTATCTCAAGTGTCCCCATCTGTACCCCAGGTGTTCCCCAGGTATATCCCAGCTGCCCCAGGTATATCCCAGGTGTGTCTCAGGTGTCCCCAGGTGTCCCCAGGTGTCCCCACGTGTATCTCAGGTGTTCCCAGGTGTATCCCAGGTGTATCCCAGTTGCCCCCAGGTGTGCCCAGGTGTGTCTCAGCTGTCCCCAGGTGTCCCCACGTGTCCCCGGGTGCCCCCAGGTGTATCTCAGGTGTCCCCAGGTGTGCCCAGGTGTGCCCAGGTGTATCTCAGGTGTCCCCAGTTGCCCCCAGGTGTATCTCAGGTGTATCTCAGGTGTCCCCATGCCCCCCAGGTGTATCCCAGGTGTGCCCAGGTGTATCTCAGGTGTGCCCAGGTGTCCCCAGGTGTATCCCAGGTGCCCCCAGGTGTATCCCAGGTGCCCCCAGGTGTATCCCAGGTGTATCTCAGCTGTCCCCAGGTGTATCCCAGGTGTGCCCAGGTGCGCTCACCTCCCCGCCGGGGCCGCGCCAGCACCACTCTCCCGTAGGATCCGCTGCCCAGTTCTCCCAGTACATCCCAGTGCAGCTCCAGTTCCTGCCGGGGGAGCTGCCGGGCTGCGCGCAGCATCAGCGCCTGCAGGAGGCGCTCCTGAGCCTGAGCCACCGACTCCTCATCGTCATCCTCCTCATCGGCCTCGGCCTCGGGGGGAGCCTCCGCGGGCCTGCGGACCGGTACGGACCAGTATAAACCAGTACGGACCAGTATGGACCAGTATAGACCAGTATGGACCAGTATAGACCAGTATGGACCAGTATAGACCAGTATAGACCAGTATAGAGCAGTATAGACCAGTATAGAGCAGTATAGACCAATATAAACCAGTACAGCCAACCCTCATCCTCATCGGCCTCGGCCTCGGGGGGAGCCGCCGTGGGCCTGCGGACCAGTACGGACCAGTATGGACCAGTATGGACCAGTATGGACCAGTATAAACCAGTATGGACCAGTATAGAGCAGTATAGACCAATATAAACCAGTACAGCCAACCCTCATCCTCATCGGCCTCGGCCTCGGGGGGAGCCTCCGCGGGCCTGCGGACCAATATGGACCAGTATGGACCAGTACAGACCAGTATGGACCAGTATAAACCAGTACGGACCAGTAGAGTCCAGTATAGACCAATATAACCCAGTCCAGCTCAACCCCCATCGTCATCCTCATCTTCATCATCGTCATCATCATCACCCTCAGGGGGAGCCTCTGTGGGCCTGCGGACCAGTATGGACCAGTACGGACCAGTATGGACCAGTACGGACCAGTACGGACCAGTATAAACCAGTATGGACCAGTATGGACCAATATAAACCAGTATAACTTGGCCTCCTCATCATCATCAGCATCAGCCTCTGATGGAGCCTCCATGGCCCTGCAGACCAGTACAAACCAGTACAAACTGGTACAAACCAGTACGGACCAGTACAAACCAGTAGGGAGCAGTGTAGAGCAATACAAACCAGTATAACCCAGTACAGCCCAGTCCAGTCCAACCCTCGGCCTCATCAGCATCATCATCTTCATCATCGGCGTCGGCTTCTGACGGAGCCTCCATGGGCCTGTGGACCAGTATAAACCAGTATGGACCAGTATAAACCAGTATGGACCAGTATAAACCAGTACGGACCAGTACAGACCAGTATAAAACACTGTAGAGCAGTATAGTACAGTATAGACCAGTATAAACCAGTATGGACCAGTATAAAACACTGTAGAGCAGTATTGTTCAGTATAGACCAGTATAACCAGTATAAACCAGTACGGACCAGTCCAGTCCAACCCCTGTCATCATTGGCATTGGCCTCTGATGGAGCCTCTGCGGGCCTGCGGACCAGTATGGACCAGTATGGACCAGTATGGACCAGTACAGCCCAGTATGGACCAGAACAGCCCAGTCCAGTGGATCCCATATCAAACTGGCCCAGTCTCCTCCCAGTTCAGCCCAGTCCAACCCAGTATACCCAATATCCCCCAGTCTAGCCCAGTCCACCCCAGTATAACCCAGTCTAACCCCGTATAGCCCAGTATAACCCAGTATAACCCAGTATAAATCAGTCCAGCCCAGTATACCCCAGTATCCCCAGTCTAGCCCAGTCCAACCCAGTATAACCCAATCTAATGCAGTCCAGCCCAGTCCAACCCAGTATCTCCCAGTCTGACCCCAGTCCACCCCAGTCCAACCCAATCCAACTCACTCTGAACCAGTCCACCCCAGTATAGCCCAGTACAACCCAGTCCAGTCCAGTACAACCCAGTCCAGTCCAGTACAACCCAGCCCAGTCCAGCCCAGTCCAACTCAGTCTAAACCAGTCCAACCCAGTCCAGCCCAGTATAGCCCAGTATCACCCAGTATCGCCCAGTATCCCCCAGTCCAGCCCAGTCCAGCCCAGTATAGCCCAGTATCACCCAGTATAGCCCAGTATCCCCCAGTCCAGCCCAGTCCAGCCCAGTATAGCCCAGTATCACCCAGTATAGCCCAGTATCCCCCAGTCCAGCCCAGTATAGCCCAGTATCTCCCAGTATCGCCCAGTCCAGCCCAATCTAACGCAGTCCAGCCAGTCCATCCCAGACTAACCCACTACAACCCAGTCCAGCTCAGTTCAACCCAGTATAAACCAGTCCAACCCAGTATCCCCCAGTATCCCCCAGTATCCCCAGTATTCCCAGTATATCCCAGTCCAGCCCAGTCCAGGTGTTCACCCCTCCCCCCTTCACCACCTGTTCCCTTCCCCTCCCCCCCAGTGCCACCAGTGCCACCAATGCCACCTGTCCCAGTGCCACCAGCAGTGCCACCTGTCCCCAGCAGTGCCCCCGGGGCCACCAGCAATGCCACCTGTTCCAGATGTCCCCAAGGGGTGCCCCACCTGTCCCCGAGTGTCCCCAGGGGGTGGCCAGGGGTCCCCACCTGTCCCAGTGCCCCTGAGGCCACCAGCAATGCCACCCGCAGTGCCACCAGCAGTGCCACCTGTCCCCAGCAGTGCCCCCGGGGCCACCAGCAGTGCCACCTGTCCCCAGCAGTGCCCCCGGGGCCACCAGGGCCACCAGCAGTGCCACCTGTTCCATTCCCCTCCCCCCCACTGCCCCCGGGGCCACCAGCAGTGCCACCAGCAGTGCCACATGTTCCAGATGTCCCCAGGGGGGCCCACATGTCCCCAAGGGGGGCCCCACCTGTCCCCGAGTGTCCCCAGGGGGTGGCCAGGGGTCCCCACCTGTCCCAGTGCCCCCAGCAGTGCCACCCGCAGTGCCACCAGCAGTGCCACCTGTCCCCAGCAGTGCCCCCGGGGCCACCAGCAGCGTCACCCGCAGTGCCACCCGCAGTGCCACCAGTTCCCAGTGTCCCCGAGTCCCCAGCGGGGGCCCCAGGTGGCCCCGAGTGTCCCCAGGGGGTGCCCAGAGGTCCCCACCTGTCCCCGAGCCCGCGGGGGGGCCCAGATGTCCCCAAGTGTCCCCAGACTTGCCCACCT
Source organism: Lichenostomus cassidix (assembly GCF_008360975.1). Lineage (NCBI taxonomy): Eukaryota > Metazoa > Chordata > Aves > Passeriformes > Meliphagidae > Lichenostomus > Lichenostomus cassidix. Next base: position 1,841,850 of record NW_028147440.1, read on the forward strand.
GTCCCCGAGTGTCCCCGCGCTGTGCCAGGTGTCTCACCTGTCGCCGGCGGTGCCCAGGTGTCCCCAGGTGTCCCCAGGTGTCCCCAGGTGTCCCCAGGTGTCCCCCCTGTCCCCCCTGTCCCCCCGGCGGCGCCGCGGCTGTGACTCAGAGTTTCCCGGGCCGCAGTGCCACCGCCCCGCGCTAATCCGTGTCACCTGCGTGTGGCGACACGTGGGGACAGCGACGGGGACAGCGACAGCGACAGCGACGGGGACAGGGCCAAAGATGGGCACGGCGGGGGGGGACAGGGGGACAGGGACAGGGGGGACGGACAGAGGGACAGGGGGACAGGGACAGGGGGGACGGGCAGAGGGACAGGGGGACAGGGAGGGGACACGATGGGGGACAGAGGCTGGGGACAGGGACAGGGGACAGGGACAGGGGACAGGGACAGGGGGACAGAGAGGAAGGAGGGACAGAGGGAGAGGGGGACAGGGACAGGGGGACAGGGACAGGAGGAAGGAGGGACAGAGGGACAGGGGAGGGGACAGAGTGGGGACACGGCGGGGAGACAGGGGGACAAGGCGGGGGACAGAGGGGACACAGGGGGCGATGGCAAGGGGGGACATAGGGGACAGGAGGGGACATGGGGGGACAGGGGGACAATGGGGGACATGACTGGGGACAGCCAGGGAGGGCAGAGGGGACAGGGATGGGGGACAGCGCCCCCAGTGCTCCCAGTGTCCCCTCAGTGTCCCCCCAGTGCTCCCAGTGTGAGCACTGGGAAGCACTGGGAAGGGGTTTGAGGACACTGGGATATACTGGGAGGAGGTCTGGGGACACTGGGATATACTGGGAAACGATTTGGGGACACTGGGATATACTGGGAAACGATTTGGGGACACTGGGATATACTGGGAAACGATTTGGGGACACTGGGTTATACTGGGAGGAGGTCTGGGGACACTGGGTTGTACTGGGAAGGAGATTGGGCGGCACTGGGATATACTGGGAGGGACTGGGAGAGTGTGCCGGGGGTGCAAGGAGCTGTACTGGGATCATACTGGGAATACTGGGATCATACTGGAGATACTGGGATCATACTGGGGATACTGGGATCATACTGGGGCTACACTGCAGCCATACTGGGATCATACTGGGATCATACTGGGGCCATACTGGGGTCATACTGGGGCCATACTGGGGCCATACTGGGGCCATACTGGGGATACTGGGATCATACTGGGGCCATACTGGGGATACTGGGATCATACTGGGGCCATACTGGGGATACTGGGATCATACTGGGGCCATACTGGGGATACTGGGATCATACTGGGATCATACTGGTGTCTCCCCAAACCCCACGCCAAGCACTGTGCCCATCCCAGTCCCTCCCAGTGCCTCCCAGTCCATCCCAGTATAGCCCAAACCCCAGCCCAGCCCTTCCCAGTACAGTCCAGTGCCCTCCCAGTGCCTCCCAGTACAGCCCAGTGCCTCCCAGTGCCTCCCAGTACAGCCCAGTGCCTCCCAGTACAGCCCAGTGAGCCAAAGCAGCTTCCCAGTGCTTCCAAATCCCCTCCCAGTCCCTCCCAGTGCATTGAAATTCATTCCCAGTTCCTTCCCAGTCCATCCCAGTCCGTTCCCAGTCCATCCCAGTGCCCTTCCAGTGCCTCCCAGTACAGCCCAGTGCCCCCAAATCCCCTCCCAGTCCCTCCCAGTCTGTTCCCAGTTCAATCCCAGTCCCTACCAGTCCCTCCCAGTCCCTCCCAGTCTGTTCCCAGTCCCTCCCAGTCCCTCCCAGTCCCTCCCACTCCATCCCAGTCCCTCCCAGTCCCTCCCAGTCCATCCCAGTCCATCCCAGTCCCTCCCAGTTTGCTCCCAGTCCATCCCAGTCCATCCCAGTCCCTCCCAGTCTGTTCCCAGTTCAATCCCAGTCCATCCCAGTCCCTCCCCCTCCCAGTTCCCCTCCCTCCCCTCCCCCCGCACTGCTCCCGCACCTGTCGAGCTCTCTTGGCTCATTAACCGCGCGGTTATTAATCCCTGCCGCTAATTAACCCCTGCGGCTCATTCCGCATCCCCTGGGCATCCATCAGCCCCGCTAATTAATCATTCCCCCGGTAATTAATTATCCCCTGCTAATTAATTATGCCTCCTCAGGTGTTTAACCCACCGGTAATTAATCATTCACCCGGTAATTAATTATCCCCTGGTAATTAATTATGCCTCCCCAGGTGTTTAACCCACCGGTAATTAATCATTCACCCCCTGGCAATTAACTCCCTCGGGTAATTAACTCCCTCGGGTAATTAATCCCCCGGGGAATTAATCATAACCCCTGGTAATTAATCTCCCCCGGTAATTAATGATAATCCCCCCGGTAATTAATTTCCTCCCCCATGCTAATTACCCCCCTCGACTGTAGTTAATCCCCTCGGTAATTAATCATCCCCGCGGTAATTAATCATCCCCGCGGTAATTAATCATTCCCCGTTTTTATTCAGAATAATTCACAATTCTCCGTATTTCTTCATAATATTAATTTATTCATTTTTATTCCCCATTATTAATCATATCCCCGCGGTAATTAATAATCCCCTTCGGTAATTAATAATTCTCCCGTAATTAATCACAACCCCCCAGGTAATCAATCATCCCCCCGCTAATTAATAATTTCCACAGTAATTAATAATTTCCACGGTAATTAATAATTTCCATGGTAATTAATAATTCCCGCGGTAATTCATATTCCCCCCGGCAATTAACCACCTCCCAGTAATTTATTAATTAAGCTCCCAGTAATTAACCTCCCGGCATTAATTAGTCCCCAGTAATTAACCTCCCCGGTAATTAACTGTGTCTCCCCAGGAATTAATTCTGCCCAGGGTAATTAATCATTCCGGTAATTAATCATTCCGGTGATGAATCATTCCGGTAATTAATCATTGCGGGTCGCTAATCAATCACGGGCGGTCATTAATCACTGCCGGGAAGCGCTCCGGCGCTAATTAGCGGTAATTAATGACTCTCGGGCCGCAGGTGTTCGGGGGGGAGGGGCGGGGAGGTCACGGCCCGGAATGCTCCCCTCCCCCACCCGGACAGTTGTCACTGTCACTGGAGCTGGCATTGGAACTGTCACTGTCCCTGAGCATTCCCAGTATGTACCAGTTCATCCCAGTGCCGCCCGGACAGCTGGCACTGTCCCTGTCACTGTCACTGTCACTGTCACTGGAGCTGGAGCTGGAGCTGGAGCTGGCATTGGAACTGTCACTGTCACTGTCACTGAGCATTCCCAGTATGTACCAGTTCATCCCAGTGCCGCCCGGACAGCTGGCACTGTCACTGTCACTGTCACTGTCACTGTCCCTGGAACTGTCCCTGAGCATTCCCAGTTCATCCCAGTTCATCCCAGTGCCGCCCGGGACAGCTTGCGTTGTCACTGTCACTGTCCCAGTATATCCCAGTTCATCCCAGTTCATCCCAGTGCCACCTGGGACAGCTGGCACTGTCACTGTCACTGTCCCAGTATATCCCAGTTCATCCCAGTTCATCCCAGTGCCACCTGGCGCTGTCACTGTCACTGTCACTGTCCCAGTATATCCCAGTATATCCCAGTTCATCCCAGTGCTACCCTGGGACAGCTGGCATTGGAACTGTCACTGTCACTGTCCCTGTCGCTGAGCATTCCCAGAGCACTCCCAGTTCATCCCAGTTCATCCCAGTGCCGCCCAGGACAGCTATCACTGTCACTGTCACTGTCCCTGGCGCTGTCCCAGTATATCCCAGTTTATCCCAGTTCATCCCAGTGCCGCCCGGGACAGCTGGCACTGTCACTGTCACTGTCACTCCCAGTTCATCCCAGTTCATCCCAGTGCCTCTCGGGGACTGCTGTCACTGTCACCGTCATTGTCACTGTCCCTGGCACTGAGCATTCCCAGTTTATCCCAGTTCATCCCAGTTCATCCCAGTGCCACCCTGGGACAGCTGGTGCTGTCACTGTCACTGTCACTATCACTATCACTGTCATTGGCACTGTCCCTGGCACTCCCAGTTCATCCCAGTTCATCCCAGTGCCACCCTGGAACAGCTGTCACTGTCACTGTCACTGTCCCTGAGCATTCCCAGTATATCCCAGTTCATCCCAGTGCCGCCCTGGGACAGCTGGTGCTGTCACTGTCACTGTCACTGTCACTGGCACTGTCACTGGCACTGTCCCTGGCACTGGCACTGTCCCAGTTCATCCCAGTATATCCCAGTGCCCTCCCAGTTCATCCCAGTTCCTCTCGGGGATACCTGGTATTGTCACTGTCACTATCACTGAGCATTCCCAGTTCATCCCAGTTCATCCCAGTGCCGCCCGAGCCACCTGTCACTGTCACTGTCATCGTCACTGTGTGTTCCCAGTTTATCCCAGTTCATCCTAGTTCATCCCAGTGCCCCCCCCTCCCCGGGGACACCTGTCAGTGTCATTGTCACTGTCCCAGTTCATCCCAGTATATCCCAGTTCATTCCAGTGCCACCCTGGGACGGCTGGCATTGGCACTGTCACTGTCACTGTCACTGACCCAGTTTATCCCAGTTTATCCCAGTTCTCCCGGGACACCTGGCGCTGTCGCTGTCACTGTCATTCCCAGTTCATCCCAGTTCATCCCAGTTTATCCCAGTTCTCCCGGGACACCTGTCGCTGTCACTGTCACTGTCATTCCCAGTCCCTCCCAGTCCTTCCCAGTGCACTAAAACCCATTCCCAGTTCATTCCAGTGCCCTCCCAGTGCCCCCAGTTCCTCCCAGTGCACTGAAACCCCATCCCAGTCCCTTCCCAGTTCACTCCAGTCCCTCCCAGTGCTTCCCAATCCATCCCAGTCCCATCCCCGTCCCTCCCAGTCCCTTCCCAGTTCATCCCAGTCCCTTCCCAGTGCACCGAACCCCCTCCCAGTGCCTCCCAGTCTGTTCCCAATCCTTCCCAGTCGCTCCCAGTGTGTTGAGACCCTTCCCAGTCCATCCCAGTCCATCCCAGTCCATCCCAGTCCATCCCAGTGCCTCCCAGTGTACTGAAGCTCCTCCCCAGTGCCTCCCCAGTTCATCCCAGTCCCTTCCAGCACATTGAAATTCCTTCCCAGTTCATTCCAGTCCATCCCAGTCCCTTCTAGTCTCTCCCCAGTTCATTCCAGTGCCTCCCAGTCCATCCCAGTGCCTCCCAGTGCATTCCAGTTCATCCCAGTGCCTCCCAGTGTACTGAAACCCCTCTCCAGTCCCTCCCAGTCCCTCCCAGTGCTTTCCAGTGATTCCCAGTACACTGAAACTCCCTCCCAGTCCCTCCCAGTATACTGGACCCCCTTCCCAGTGCCCCCCAGTCTCTCCCAGTCCAATCCCAGTCCCTCCCAGTGCTCCCCAATCCATCCCAGTCCATCCCAGTGCCCCCTCCCGTCCCTCCCAGTCCCTTCCCAGTCCATCCCAGTCCCTCCCAGTCCCTCCCAGTGCCCCCAGTGGTGTCCCAGCCCCGGGTGGGGGAGGGGCCTGGCGGGGTGCCGGGTGGGGGAGGGGCAGAGACAGGTGCGAGAGACCCGAAATAGCCGGGGGGGGAGGGGCCAGGTGGCACCGGGAACTGGGGGGACTGGGAGGGACTGGGGAGGATTGGAAAGGGACTGGGAGGGACTGGGAGGGACTGGGAAAGGACTGGGAGGGAACTGGGAAGGACTGGGAGGGAACTGGGATATACTGGGAAGGACTGGGAGGGGGTTTGGAGGGACTGGGAGGCACTGGGAGAGACTGGGCCATACTGGGGCCATACTGGGGCCATACTTGGGCTCAGCTGGGCCATACTGGGGCTCAGTCGGGCAGTGCTGGGTGGGGATACTGGGCCAGACTGGGCCAGACTGGGAGTTGGTTGGGCTGTACTGGGGGATACTGGGGCCATACTGGGGCAGACTGGGAGCCAGTTGGGCTGTACTGGGAGATACTGGGGGTCAGTCGGGCTGTACTGGAGCCATACTGGTGCCATACTGGGGGATACTGGGGAGCTATACTGGAGGTGTCACTGGGGCCATACTGGAATGACTGGGGCCGTACTGGGGGAGACACCAGGGCCATACTGGGGATACTGGGAAGCCATACTGGAGCTCAGTTGGGCCATACTGGGGGATACTGGGGCCATACTGGGAGCTGGCTGGGCTGTACTGGGGAGGGATACTGGGGCCATACTGGGGCAGACTGGGAGCCAGGTGAGCTGTACTGGGCCATACTGGGAGTCACTGGGGCCATACTGGGAGAGTCACTGGGGCCATACTGGGAGTGACTGGGGCCATACTGGGAGAGTCACTGGGCCATACTGGGAGTCACTGGGGCCATACTGGGAGTCACTGGTTCCATACTGGGAGTCACTGGGGCCATACTGGGAGTCACTGGTTCCATACTGGGAGTCACTGGGGCCATACTGGGAGATAACACTGCCCCACCCCCATTCCCAGTGCTCCCAGTAACCCCCAATGGTTTCCCAGTAACCCCCACAGCCCCTCCCACCATTAGCCCCGCCCCCACAAGCCCCGCCCCTAACCCTGACCACGCCCCCACACGCCCCGCCCCCTCCCGGAAGGACAGCCGGCACAGGGTGGGGGAGGGGCGACTTTATTGACATGGGGAGAGCAGAACTGAACTCACCTGGGCAGGTGAGCCTGGGGAGCCAGGTAACAGCCAGGTAACAGCCAGGTAAACCAGGTAACCCCAGGTAACCCAGGTAACACCCAGGTAACTCAGGTAACACCCAGGTGACCCAGGTAACCCAGGTGACATAGGTAACACCAGGTAAACCAGGTAACTCAGGTAACCTCAGGTAACTCAGGTGAGCCAGGTAATCCAGGCACACCAGGTAACCCAGGTAACATGGGTATCTCAGGTAAGCCAGGTAACACTCAGATAACTCAGGTAAGCCAGGTAACATAGATAACTCAGGTAAACCAGGTAAACCAGGTAATCCAGGTAAACCAGGTAACTCAGGTAACCCAGGTAAGCCAGGTAACATAGGTAACCTCAGGTAACTCAGGTAACCCAGGTAACACCCAGGTAACCCAGGTAATTCAGGCAACCCCAAGTAAGCCAGATAACACAGCTAACCCAGGTAGCCCAGGTAACACCCAGGTAACTCAGGTAAACCTGGTAACCCCAGGTAAGCCAGATAACCCAGGTAAACCAGGTAACTCAGGTAAGCCAGGTAACATAGGTAACCTCAGGTAATTCAGGTAAGCCAGGTAACACTCAGGTAACCCAGGTACCCCAGGTAACTCAGGTAATCCAGGTAAATCAGGTAAACCTGGTAACCCCAGGTAACCTAGGTAACACCCAGGTAATTCAGGTAACCTAGGTAACCCTCAGCTGTGGGCACAGGTGAGAGGTGGGCACTGGGCACCTCCTAGGTGTGCTCAGGTGAGCACTGGGCACCTCTGGCACTCCAGGTGGGCACTGGACACTTCCCTAGGTGTGTCCAGGTGGGCACTGGGCACTTCTGACACGTCCAGGTGGGCATTGGGCACCTCCAGGTGTATCCAGGTGGGCACTGGGCACCTCTGGCTCCTCCAGGTGGGCATTGGGCACTTCCTCTGTGGTCTCCAGGTGGGCACTGGGCACTTCCTAGGTGTGTCCAGGTGGGCACTGGGCACCTCTGATGTGTCCAGGTGGGCATTTGTCACCTCCAAGGTGTGTCCAGGTGAGCACTGGGCATCTCCAAGGTGTCCAGGTGGACATCGGTCACCTCCTCAAGGAGCTCCAGGTGGGCACTGGGCACCTTCTAGGTATGTCCAGGTGGACATTCGTCACCTCCTCAGGGAGCTCCAGGTGGGCACTGGGCACCTCTGACGTGTCCAGGTGGGCACTGGGCACCTCCAGGTGTGTCCAGGTGGACATTCGTCACCTCCAAGGTATGCCCAGGTGAGCACTGGGCACGTCTGTGGTCTCCAGGTGGGCACTGGGCACCTCTTAAGGGGGGTCCAGGTGCACCTCTGTGGGGTCCAGGTGGGCACTGGGCAGCTCTGCCGTGTCCAGGTGAGGACTGGGCACCTCCAGGGGCTCCAGGTGGACATTGGTCACCTCCTCAGGAGGCTCCAGGTGGGCGCTGGGCACCTCTGACATCTCCAGGTGGGCACTGGGCACCTCCAGGTGGACATTGGTCACCTCTGACATCTCCAGGTGGGCACTGGGCACCTCCAGGTGGACATTGGTCACCTCGGATGTCTCCAGGTGGACACTGGGCACCTCCGTGGGCTCCAGGTGAGCGCTGGGCACCTCTGTGGTCTCCAGGTGGGCATTTGTGACCTCATCAGGGGGTTCCAGGTGGGCACTGGGCACCTCCAGGTGAGCGCTGGGCACCTCCGTGGTCTCCAGGTGGGCACTGGGCACCTCTTCAGGTGGCTCCAGGTGGACAGAGGGCACTTGTGATGCCTCCAGGTGGACACTGGGCATCTCCAAGGTGTCCAGGTGAGCACTGGGCAGCTCCTCAGGAGCCTCCAGGTGAGCACTGGGCACCTCTGGGGTCTGCAGGTGGGCACTGGGCACCTCCAGGTGGACATCTGTCACCTCCTCAGAGCTCTCCAGGTGAGCAGTGGGCACCTCCTCCGTGGTCTCCAGGTGGACACTGGTGACCTCCAAGGTCTCCAGGTGGGCACTGGACACCTCTGCGCTCTCCAGGTGGGCACTGGTGACCTCGGTGGCCTGGAGCTGGACGCTGGTGACCTCAGGTGGTGGTGGCAGCACCTGGAGCCGGACGTTGGTCACCTGGGAGGTTGGTGGCAACACCTGGAGCTGGACATTGGTCACTTCACCTGCCTGGAGCTGGACACTGGGGACACCTGAGGGTGGTGGCAACACCTGGAGCTGGACGTTGGTCACTTCACCTGCTCGGAGCTGGACATTGGTGACCTCAGGTGGGGGTGGTGGCAACACCTGGAGCTGGACGTTGGTGACCTCACCTGGCTGGAGCTGGACGTTGGTGACACCTGGAGGAGGTGGTGGCAGCACCTGGAGCTGGACGCTGGTGACCTCAGGTGGCGGTGGCATCACCTGGAGCTGGACGTTGGTCACCTGGGCGGGTGGTGGCAGCGCTTGGAGCTGCACACCTGGCACACCTGAGGGTGGTGGCAGCGCTTGGAGCTGCACACCTGGCACACCTGGCACACCTGAGGGCAGCGGCAGCGCCTGCAGCTGGACGTTGGTCACCTCGGGTGGTGGTGGCAACACCTGGAGCTGGACGTTGGTGACCTCTGAGGGCACAGGCAGCACCTGGAGCTGCACACCTGTGACACCTGTGACTCCTGTGACACCTGTGACTCCTGTGACACCTGACATACCTGTGACACCTGTGACACCTGTGACACCTGTGACTCCTGTGACTCCTGTCACACCTGTCACCTCTCTGGCCTGCACCTGCACATTGGTGACATCCAGCCGCGGTGGCACCTGGACATTGGTGACCTCTGGAGCTGCTGGCAGCACCTGGAGCTGCACACCTGTCACACCTGTCACACCTACACCTGTCACACCTGACACACCTGTCATACTCGTTGTACTTGTCACACTTGTCACTTCCCCAGCCTGCACCTGGACATTGGTGACTTCTGGGGCTGCTGGCAGCACCTGGAGCTGAACCCCTGTCACACCTGTCATACCTGTCACACCTGCCACACCTGTCACTCCCACATCTGCTACACCTGTCACACCTACACCTGTCACACCTGTCACCTCCCTGCCCTGCACCTGCACATTGGTGACCTCTGGAGCTGCTGGAAGCACCTGCAACTGCACACCTGTCACACCTGCCACCCCTGTCACACTTGTCACACCTGTCATGCCTGCCACACCTGTCACCTCTCTGCCCTGCACCTGGACACTGGTGACCTCTGGGGCTGCTGGCAGCACCTGCAGCTGAACTCCTGACACACCTGCCACACCTGTCACACCTGCCACACCTGTCACACCTGTCACCTCAGCCACCTGCAGCTGCACACCTGCCGCCCCCTCCTGCCCCGCGCCAGGTACGATCAGGACGCCCTGCCAGCCGCGCTGCCCCTCGCCCACCTGCGCCAGGTGCGGGGCGTGGCCGGGGGGGCGGGGCGTGGCCGGCAGCAGCAGCACCTTGCGGGAGGTGAGGCCGGGCAGCACCTGCAGCCCCGCCGCGCCCTGCAGCAGCAGGTAAGTCCCGGCGGGCGGCGGCTCGGGCGCGCGGGCAGGTGGGCGGCGCGGGGTGGGGCCGTGAGTGCGCAGGTGGCGCTGCAGGTAGGCGGCCATGACGAAGGCCTTGGGGCAGGTGGGGCAGCGGAAGGGCCGGGCGGCCGAGTGCGTGCGGCGGTGCAGGTGCAGGTTGGACGAGTGCGTGAAGCTCTTCCCGCAGGTGGCACAGGTGTACGGCCGCTCACCCGTGTGCACCCGCAGGTGCTGCCGCAGGTTGGTGGCCTGGGCGAAGCCCTTTCCGCAGGTGGCGCAGGTGTGCGGCCGCTCACCTGTGTGGGTGTGGCGGTGGCGCCGCAGGCTGGAGGAGTTCTTGAAGGCCTTGGGGCAGGTGGGGCAGCGGTAGGGCCGCTCACCTGAGTGCTGCCGCAGGTGGTACTGGTAGTGCGACGCCCACTTGAAGGTGAGGCCGCACTGGGCGCACTCGAAGGCGCGCAGCCCCGTGTGCACCCGCAGGTGAGTCTGGAGGAGGGAGGAGCGCTTGAAGCTCTTGCCGCAGGTGGCGCAGGTGTAGGGCCGCTCACCTGTGTGGTCGCGCAGGTGGTAGCGCAGCCCCGAGGAGCCCTTGAAGGCCTTGCCGCACTCGCCGCACCTGTACGGCCGCTCGGGCGCCGCGGGGGGCTCGGCGGGCGGCTCACCTGGCGGGGGCGGGGCCGGCCGGGCGCACCTGGGCCGCTCGTGGCCGGGCAGGTGCCGCGCCAACCCCGAGCCGTTCTTGAAGCTCTTGCCGCAGGTGTGGCAGCGGTGGGGCGGGGCCGGGGGCGGGGCCGGCGTCCCCTCTGCCCGCTCGGCGCAGGTGAGTCCCAGGGGCCTCCAGAGCGGCTCAGGTGAGGCGGCGGGGGCGGCGGGGGCGTGGCTCTGCGGGCAGGTGTGCGAGGCGAAGGGCGCGGCGCAGGCGGGGCAGGGCTGGGCGGGGCCGTGCGTGCGGCGGTGCAGGTGCAGGTTGGAGGAGTGCGTGAAGCTCTTCCCGCAGGTGGCGCAGGTGTACGGCCGCTCACCTGTGTGCACCCGCAGGTGCTGCCGCAGGTTGGTCGCCTGGGCGAAGCCCTTCCCGCAGGTGGCGCAGGTGTGCGGCCGCTCACCTGTGTGGGTGTGGCGGTGGCGCCGCAGGCTGGAGGAGTTCTTGAAGGCCTTGGGGCAGGTGGGGCAGCGGTAGGGCCGCTCACCTGAGTGCTGCCGCAGGTGGTACTGGTAGTGCGACGCCCACTTGAAGGTGAGGCCGCACTGGGCGCACTCGAAGGCGCGCAGCCCCGTGTGCACCCGCAGGTGAGTCTGCAGCAGCGAGGAGCGCTTGAAGCTCTTGCCGCAGGTGGCGCAGGTGTAGGGCCGCTCACCTGTGTGGCCCCGCAGGTGGTAGAGCAGCGCCGAGGAGCCCTTGAAGGCCTTGGGGCACTCGGGGCACTTGTAGGGCCGCTCACCTGTGTGGCTGCGCAGGTGATGCGCCAGGCGCGACGACCAGCGGAAGGACTTGCCGCACTCCCGGCAGGTGAAGGGGTGCTCGGGGGCACCTGCGGGGGGCGCTGTGCCCGCCATGGCTGCACCTGAGGGGGACAGGGGACAGGTGAGAGTCTGCACCTGAAATGTGGGGACAGGTGAGAGCCCAGAGGTGACACAGGTGAGAGCCCAGAGCTGACACAGGTGAGAGCTCAGAGCTAACACAGGTGAGAGCACAGAGCTGACACAGGTGAGAGCTCAGACATGAAACACAGGGACAGGTGAGATGCCAGAGCCAACACTGGGGGACACGAGGACAGGTGACACTCCAAACCCAGCACAGGTAGGCAGGTGGGATGCCAGACTCAAAACACAGGGGACAGGTGAGACTCCAGTCCCAGCACTGGGGACAGGTGGGATCTGAATCCCAGCACTGGGGGACAGGTGAGACCCCAAATCTGACACAGAGGGACACAGAGACAGGTGGGATCCAAATCCCAGCACTGGGGGACAGGTGAGACTCCAGTCCCAGCATATGGGGTCAGGTGAGAACCCAGACCCAACACTGGGGGGACATGGGGACAGGTGAGATCCCAATCCCAGTGCTGGGGACAGGTGGGATCTGAATCATAGCACACAGGGACAGGTGGGACCCCAACTTGGACACAGAGGGACACGGGGACAGGTGAGACTCCAATCCCAGTATATAGGGACAGGTGACACCCCAATCCCAGCACTGGGGGACAGGTGAGATCCCAAATCTGACACAGAGGGACATGGGGACAGGTGAGATCTGAATCCCAGCACTGGGGACAGGTGACACTCCAATCCCAGCACTGGGGACAGGTAAGAACCCAGACCCAACACAGGGGGGACAGAGACAGGTGAGACCCCAATGCCAGTATATAGGGACAGGTGAGACCCCAAATCCGACACAGAGGGACAGGTGAGACCCCAGACCCAGCACTGGGGACAGGTGACCCCCCAATCTCAGTATATAGGAACAGGTGAGATCCCAAATCTGACACAGAGGGACATGGGGACAGGTGAGATCTGAATCCCAGTATACAGGGACAGGTGAGACCCCAATCCCAGTATATAGGGACAGGTGAGATCCCAAATCTGACACAGAGGGACACGGGGACAGGTGAGACCCCAATCCCAGCACTGGGGACAGGTAAGAACCCAGACCCAACACAGGGGGGACAGAGACAGGTGACACCCCAATCACAGCACAAAGGGACAGGTGAGACCCCAATCTCAGTATATAGGGACAGGTGAGACCCCAAATCTGACACAGGGGGGACAGAGACAGGTGAGACCCCAATCCCAGCACACAAGGACAGGTGACACTCCAATGCCAGCACACAGGGACAGGTGAGACCCCAGTCTCAGCATATAGGGACAGGTGAGACTCCAACCCCAGCATATAGGGACAGGTGACACCCCAAACCCAACACAGAGCAGAGCACACCGGGATGGGGGCGTGGCCAGGTTGGAAGCTCCTCCCCTCCCTCTAAGCCCCGCCCCTCCGCTTGCCCCCGCCCTTTCCTCCCCTCAGGCCCGCCCCGCGCAGGCCTCGCCGCTTCCTCCTCCTCCTCCTCCTCCTCCCGCGGTTCCTCCTCACCTGCCGCGCTCGCGGGACCGGAACCGGAACCAGACCAGAACCGGACCAGAACCGGGCCAGAACCGGACCAGAACCAGGCCTAACCCAGGCCTAACCCAGGCCCGAGCCAGGCCTGCCGCGCACCGCCCGGGCCGCGCCGCCTCACGAAGCCACGCCCCCTCCGCCTCACGAAGCCACGCCCCCTCCGCCTTCCCGCCGCCAGCCAGGCCCCGCCCTCCCGGAAGTGCGCGCGGTGCACGCTGGGAAATGTAGTCCCCGCGCTGTCGCCGTTACAGCGGCCTGTGCCGGTTTGTACCGGTTTGTACCGGTTTTACTGGTTTTTGGGGTTTTTACCGGTTTTTACTGGTTTTTGGGGATATTTTCACATTGGGAATGAGCGAATACAAGGGGGAGAGGCTTCCCGCCCGTTCTGGGGAGTTACAGGTGATTTTAGGGATCACAGGTGATTTTCGGGTAATTCACAGGTGATTTTTGGAGTCTCCAGGTGATTTTGGGGATCTCCAGGTGATTTCAGGGTCTCCAGGTGATTTTTAGGTGTTCCCAGGTGACTTTGGTGTCTCCAGGTGACTTTGGGATCTCCAGGTGATTTTTGGGTGTTCTCAGGTGATTTCGGGGTCCACAGGTGATTTTTGGGTTACCCAGGTAATTTTTGGGGAATCACAGATGATTTTGAGGATCTCCAGGTGATTTGATCTCCAGGTGACTTTGGTGTTCACAGGTGCTTTTGGGGATCTCCAGGTGATTTTTGGGGTCTCCAGGTGATTTTTGGATGTTCCCAGGTAACTTTGGGGTTCTCCAGGTGATTTTGGGATCTCCAGGTGATTTTTGGGGAGTCACAGATGATTTTCAGGTTCTCCAGGTGATTTTTGGGGTTCTCCAGGTGCTTTTGGAATTCTCCAGGTGATTTTTGGGTTCTCCAGGTGATTTTTGGGGTCTCCAGGTGATTTTTCAGGTTCTCCAGGTGATGTTTGGGGTCTCTAGGTCACTTTGGGTTATCCGGTTGACTTTGGGATCTCCAGGTGATTTTTGGGATCTCCAGGTAATTTGGGTGTTCCCAGATGATTTTTGGGCAATTCACAGGTGATTTCAGGGTCTCCACATGACTTTGGGGTCTCCAGGTTATTTTCAGGGTTCTCCAGGTGATTTTTAGAAGTTTGCAAGTATTTTTTGGAGGGCTCACGGGATTTTTGGGATCTCCAGGTGATTTTTGGGTGTTCTCAGGTGATTTTGAGCTCTCCAGGTGATTTTTGGGGAATTCACAGATGATTTTCAGGTTCTCCAGGTGATTTTTCACAGGGTTCTCCAGGTGATTTCGGGTTCTTCAGGTGATTTCGGGTTCTCCAGGTGATTTTGGGGGTCTCAGGTGATTTTTGGGTAATTCATAGGTGATTTTTGGGGTCTCAGGTGATTTTTGGGTATTCCCAGGTGACTTTGGGGTTCTCCAGGTGATTTTTAGGGAGTCACAGATTATTTTTGGGTTCTCCAGATGATTTTTGGGGTCTCCAGGTGATTTTTGGGTATTCTCAGGTGATTTTGGAGTTCTCCAGGTGCTTTTGGGGATCTCCAGGTGATTTCAGGGTGCTCCCAGGTGATTTTTGGGTGTTCTCAGGTGATTTTGGGGTCTCCAGGTGATTTCAGAGTTCTCCAGGTGATTTTTTGGAGTCACAGGTGGTTTTTGGATTCTCCAGGTGATTTGGGTCTCCAGGTGATTTTTGGGTAATTCACAGGTAATTTTTGGGGTCTCCACATGACTTTGGGTTCCCCAGGTGATTTCGAGGTCTCCAGGTGATTTTTGGGTAATTCACAGATGATTTCAGGGTCTCCAGGTAATTTTGGGTTCTCCAGGTGATTTCAGCTCTCCAGGTGATTTTTAGGTGTTCCCAGGTGATTTCGGGTTCTCCAGGTGATTTTTGGGGAGTCACAGATGATCTTTGGGCTCTCCAGGTGATTTGGGCTCTCCCTCACCTGCCGACCTCGCTAGGACTCAGGTGAGCTCTGCGGCTCCTCAGGCACCTGCAGCAGAGGCTCACCTGCCGGATTTGGGGCTCAGGTGAGTCCTGGGGGGGATTTGGGGATCCCAAAACCCCAGAAACCCCCAGGGACACCCAAAAACCACCTCAGGATCCCCCAAATCCTCCTGGAAATTTGGGAATTTGGGGGAATTTTGGGGAATTTTGGGAATTTTGGGGAATTTCGGGAATTTTGGGGAATTTCGGGGGGCTTGGGATGGATTTGGGGAAATTTCGGGGGTCCTGGGGTATTTGGGAATCACTCGGGGGGCTTGGGAGAGATTTTTGGGTTTTTTTGGGAGTTTTTGGGGGTCCTGGGGTGTTTTTTTGGGGGATTTTTGGGGTCCCGGAGTGGGTTTTGGGGTGTTTTTTTGGGTCCCGAGGTGGATTTTTGTGTATTTTTGGGGCTTTTTTGGGGGATTTTGGGGATCCCGGGGAGGTTTTGGGGTCTCAGGTGCCTTTTTGGGTCCGGGGGGAGGAATTTTAGGGTCCCGAGGGATTTTTTGGGGTCGCTGAGGTGGTTTTTGGGGATCCCGGGGGATTTTGGGGTTTTTTGGGGTCCCAGGGGGTACCGGTGGGTTTTTGGGGCTCCTGGGGTGGATTTTGGGGTTTTTTTTTTTGGTTTTTTGGGGTCCTGGGGAGTTTTTTGGGGTCCCGGGGTGGTTTTTTGGGGTTTTTTTTGCATTTTTGGGAGTCCCGGGGTGGTTTTTGGGGTTTTTTTGGCTTTTTTAAGGTTTTTTGGGCTCCCGGGGTGTTTTTTTGGTTGCTGGGATTTTTTGTGGGTTTTTTGGGGGTTTTTGGGATTTTTGGGGTCCCGGGGTGGTTTTTTGGGGTTCTTTTTTGGGTTTTGGGTTTCTCGGAGTGGTTTTTTGGTGTTTTTTGGGCTCCCGGAGTGTTTGGTTGGTGGGATGTTTTTGTTTTTTGGGTTTTTTTTGGTTTTTTGGGCTCCCGGGGTGTTTTTTTGGGGAATTTTTTTTTGGGGTTGGGGGGTCCCCGGGTGTTTGTTTGGTTGTTGGGATTTTTTGAGTTTTTTGGGGTTTTTGGGGGTTTTTTGGGGGTCCCACAGTGATTTTTTAGGGTTTTTTTCATTTTTGGGTGTCCCAGAGTGGTTTTTTGGGGGTTTTTGGGGATTTTTTTAGGTTTTTTGGGCTCTTGGGGTGCTTTTTTAGTTGGTGGGATTTTTTGGGGTTTTTTTTTAGGGGGGTTTTGGGGTTGTTTGGGGTCCCGAGGTGTTTTCTTGTGGGATTTTTTGGTTTTTTGGGGGTTTTTTTGGGTTTTTTGGGCTCCCGGGGTGTTTGGTTGGTGGGATTTTTTGGGGTTTTTTGGGGTCCCAGGGTGTTTTTTTTTTTTGTTTTTGGGAGTCCTGGGGAGTTTTTTGGGGTCCCGGGGTGTTTTTTGGGGTTTTCTTACATTTCTGGGTGTCCCGGAGTGTTTTTATGGGGATTTTTTTGGGGTTTTTTGGGGTCCTGGAGTGATTTTTTTTTGGTTTTTTGGGGTGGTTTTTGGGATTTTTTAGTTTTTTGGGGTTTTTTGGGTTTTTTTGGATTTTTTTGGGTTTTTTTGGGTTTGGTTTTTTTTTTTTTTGGGCTCCTGGGGTGATTTTTTTGTTTTTTGGGTGTTTTTTGGGGTGTTTTTTGGGGTGTTTTTTGGGGTTTTTGGGGTTTTTTTGGGAGTTTTCGGGGTTTTTTGGATTTCTCGGTGTCCCGGCCGTACCTGTCCCTGGGCGGGCGCGGCTAAGAGCACACCTGGCGCTCAGGTAAAGCAGCAGCAAAGCTCCACACAGCGCTGAGCCCAAAGCCAGCAGAGCCTCCAGCAGCGAGCAGGAGCCGGGCAGGGCTGGGGGACAGGTGAGATGGACAGGTGAGAGGGACAGGTGAGACGGACAGGTGAGACGGACAGGTGAGATGGACAGGTGAGGGCAGGGGGGAGAGGTGGGACATGAGAGACAGGAGACAGGTGAGACAGGTGGGACAGGTGAGGTGGACAGGTGAGACAGGTGGGACAGGTGAGGTGGACAGGTGTGGACAGGTGAGGGCAGGTGAGGGCAGGGGGACAGGTGAGACAGGTGAGGAACAGGGGAGATGGGGGAGACAGGTGAGACAGGTGAGAGCAGGGGGCACAGGTGAGACATGAGAGACAGAGGAGACAGGTGAGACAGGTGGGAGAGGTGAGATGGACAGAGTGAGACAGGTGAGATGGACAGGTGAGGGCAGGGGGGACAGGGGAGATGGACAGCTGGGATAAGTGAGACAGATGGGACAGGTGAGATGGACAGGTGAGGGACAGGAGAGACAGGTGAGGTGGAGAGATGAGACGGACAGGTGAGGACAGGGGCACAGGTGAAGGCAGGTGAGAACAGCTGACAACAGGTGAGACAGGTGAGTGCAGGTGTGAACAGGTTAGGAAGGAAATCAATGGTGACAGCAGGTGAGAACAGGTGAGGACAGGAAAAAACAGGTGAGGAGAGGCGAGGACAGGTGAGGACAGGAGAGGACAAGTAAGGACAGGTGAGAGCAGGTAAGGACAACTGAGAACAGGTGAGGACAGGTGTGAACAGGTGAGAACAGGTCAGGACAGGCAAGAAGAGCTGAGGACAGGTGAGGACAGGTGAGGACAGGTGAGAACCGGTGATCCCAGATGAGAACAGGTAAGAACAAATAACAACAGGTGGGAACGAGTGAGGACAGGCAAGGACAGGTGAGAACACATAAGAACAGGTACGAACAGGTGAGAAAAGCCAAGTACAGGTGAGAACAGGTGAGGACAGGAGATCACAGGTGAGAAGCACTGAGTACAAGTAAGAACAGGTGAGAACTGGTAAGAACAGGTGAGGACAGGTGAGCACAGGTGAGACCAGGTAACGGCGGCAGACTCACCTGGCGGCTCGGCGCAGGCCACGGCGGCGGCAGCACCTGAGGCGCAGCTACCTGGCGCCATCCCGCGGCACTCGAGCAGCAGAGCCTCGGAGCCGCGGCAGGTGAGTCCCGCCAGCCACGCCCCCCCGGGCAGGTGAGGCCCCACAGGTGCGCTGAGGGCGGAGCCGCAGCCCAGCTGCCTGCAGACCACCTGCGCCTCGGGCAGCCCCCAGGTGAGGCCGCAGAGCTGGTGCCAGGTGTGGTTGTGCAGCACCTGCACCTGCCCTGCGCAGGGCCCTGGGCCTCCCTGCAGCCGCACCTGGGGCGGGTCTGCACCTGCGGGAGAGGGACAGGTGAGCCTGGCACACCTGGGGACACCTGGGTGTACCTTGGCACACACCTGGGATACACCTGGGATACACCTGGGTACACCTGGGCACACACCCTGGACCCTGCAGAGCCCACCTGAATTACCTGAGCCCACCTGAGCCTTAACCCCACGTCCTTTTCCTGAGCACACCTGAGCCTTAACTCCACCTGAGTTACCTGAGCACACCTGTGCACACCTGAGCACACCCATGGTCCCTGAACTCACCTGCATTACCTGAGCTCACCTGAGCCCCCAACCCAACCTGTGTTACCTGAGCCCACCTGAGCACACCTGAGCTGACACCACCCATGTTCCCTGAGCCCACCTGAGCCCCTCCAGTGCTCACCTGAGCTCACCTGAGCACACCTGACCCCCTAGCCTCACCTGCCTTCCCTGAACACCCCTGAGCCCACCTGTGTTACATGAACACACCTGAGCACACCTGAGCTCTCCCAGTGCTCACTGGAGCCCCACCTGAGCTCACCTGAGCCAACTGCCCCACCTGCATTGCCTGAGCCCACCTGAGACCCCCCAGCGCTCACCTGACCCCCCCAGCGCTCACCTGACCCCCCCCGAGCTCACCTGAGCACACCTGAACATGCCATAGACCCCCTGAGTTTCCCCATGCTCACCTGAGCTCACCTGACCCCCCCAGTGCTCACCTGAGCCCACCTGAGCACCCCAGCGCTCACCTGACCCCCCCCAAGCTCACCTGACCACCCCTGAGCTCACCTGACCCCCCAGCTCACCTGAGCAGACGGCTCCGGCGTCCTCGCTGTGGCCGCAGTTGTGCTCCCCCCAGGTGTGCAGGCGGCACTGCGCCAAGGTGAGCTCCTCACCTGTGCAGTGAGTCCCGTCCAGCCAGATGGGGTCCGCGCCCTGCCCGAAGTGGGCGTGGCCAGGTGCGCTCAGCGCCGTGCCGCAGCCCAGGTGAGCGCAGACCACCTGAGCGTCAGCCAGGTCCCAGGTGTCGTCGCACACCGTGCCCCACAGGTGGTCGTGGAGAACCTCCACCCGCCCCACGCACCTGGAGGAGCCGTTAGCCAGGCGCACCTGCCGGGAACACCTGGGGTTACCTGGGGGTGAACACCTGGGGGGGAACACCTGGGGGTGAACACCTGGATGAATACGTGGAGGTTAGCTGGGAATGAACACCTGGGGGTGAACACCTGGGAATGGATAAACACCTGGGAATGAACACCTGAGGTTACCTGGGAATGAACACCTGGGAATGAACACCTGGGAATGAACACCTGGGGACACCAGGAAACACCTGGGAACACACCTGGGAATGAACACCTGAGGGTTAACACCTGGGGGTTAACACCTGGGGACACCTGGTGGAGCTGTTAGCCAGGCGCACCTGCGGGGAAACACCTGGGGATGGATAAACACCTGGGGTTAGCTGGGGGTGAACACCTGGGGGTTACCTGGGAATGGATACCTAGGGATGGATACCTGGGGATACCTGGGGAACACCTGGGAATACACCTGGGAGCACCTGGGGGTGAACACCTGGGAATGAACACCTTGGGACAGCTGGAAATGAACACCTGAGAATGAACACCTTGGGACAGCTGGAAATGAACACCTGGGAATGAACTCCTGGGAATGAACACCTGAGGGTTAGCACCTGGGGACACCTGGAGGAGCTGTTAGCCAGGTGTACCTGTGGGGAAACACCTGGGGTTACCTGGGGGTGAACACCTGGTAACAAACACCTGGGAATACACCTGGGAGTACCTAGGGAACACCTGGGAATGAACACCTGGGGGTTAACACCTGGGGTTACCTGGGGGTTAGCTGGGAATGAACACCTGGGGAACACCTGGGAACGTCTGGAGATACACCTGGGGGAATACCTGGGGGTTACCTGGGAACATCTGGGGATACACCTGGGGATGAACACCTGGGGGTTACCTGGGTGTTAACACCTGGGAATGAACTCCTGGGAATGAACACCTGGGGACACCAGGAAACACCTGGGGAATACCTGGGAACACCTGGGGGACACCTGGGGGTTACCTGGGAATGAACTCCTGGGGGTTAAAACACCTGGAACACCTGGGAATGAACACCTGGGGATACACTTCGGGGTTACCTGGGGTTACACCTGGGCGTTAACACCTGGGGACACCTGGGGATGAACACCTGGGGAACACCTGGAGATGAACACCTGGTGGAACACCTGCAGGAGGTGTTCACCAGCCACACCTGTGGAAGGTGGGGAAACACCTGGGGGTTTCCTGGGGAACACCTGGGGGACACCTGGAGATACACCTGGAGATACACCTGGAGTTTCACCTGGGGATTCACCTGGGAACACTCGGGAATGAACACCTGGGGACACACCTGGGCGTTACCTGCTGTGTGAGGTGTGACAGGTAAAGCTCAGAGCTCTCAGAGTGTTGGGAATGAAAATGAAATTTTCCATGAATGAAAATAAAATTTTCACAAATGAGATTTTCCAGGAATGAAAATTGGATTTTTTCATCAATGAAAACAAAATTTCCATGAATGAAATTTTCATGAATGAAACTTTTTTGTGAATGAAAATAAATTCTCATGAATCAAATTTTGCATGAATGAAAATAAAATTATTTTCCATGAATGAAAGTGGAATTTTCCATGAATGAAAATGGAATTTTCCATGAACGAAAATGGAATTTTCAGGAATGAAATCTTCCATGGATAAAAACCGAAATTTTTCACGAAGGAAAATGTAAGTTTTTCGTTAATGAAGTTTTTCACGAATGAAAATGAAATTTTAATGAATGAAATTTTCACGAATGAATTTTTCCATGAGTGAAAACGAATTTTTTCATGAATAAAAACCGAAATTTTCACAAATCAAGTTTTCCATGAGTGAAAATGAAATTTTTCACGAATTGAAATTTTTCACGAATTGAAATTTTTCACGAATGAAAATAAAATTTTCACAAATTAAGTTTTTCACGGATTAAAACGAAATTTATCCAAAACATTTCCTCTCAGCTGGAAAATCCAAGGAAAATTAATTTTGTTCTCTGAGTGACCAAAAATGTGGAAAAAGCAGCGAATTGGGAGTGATGACGTCATCGCCTGAAGCTGTGATTGGAGGATGAACCTCGATATGCAAATGAGGAGAATTAATAAAGTATGAAAAGTTTATTAAAAAATTTACAAAATATTAAAATGAGAAATTAAAATTTATAAAAATTTCTAAATACGAAAAATAAATATAAAAAATTTTATAAACTATGAAAATCTCGTGACCTTATAAAAAAAAATTTATTAATGTTATAAAAAATATAAAATTTTAAATTACGTAAAATATAAATTATAAAAATTTTGGAAAATAGAAAAATCTCATCACCTTATAAAAAAATTATAAATATGAAAAACTCGTGACCTTATTAAAAAATTTATAAATGTTATAAAAAATATAAAATTTAAAATGTAAAAATATAAATTATAAAAATATTATAAAATATGAAAATCTCATCACCTTATTAAAAATTATAAATATTAAAATCTCGTGACCTTATAAAAATTTGATAAATGTTATAAAAAATATAAAAATTTAAATTATGTAAAAATATAAATTATAAAAACTTTATAAAATAGGAAAATCTCATCACCTTATTAAAAATTCTATAAAATATGAAAAACTCGTGACTTTATAAAAATTGATAAAATATGCAAATCTCATGATCTTCGTAAAAAATCTACAAACATGAAAATCTCGTGACTTTATCAAAAATACACCTGGAGGTTTCCCAAGAAATTTAATTTTTCCCCTAAATTTGTCTGTTTCAGGTAAGCTGAAGCATTTATTGAAGCATTTCAATAAATTTTGTAAATAAAAAATAATAATAAATAATAAATAATAACAAATAATAAATAATAAAAATAAATAATAATAAATAATAGATAATAAATAATAAATAATATTTTTTCCTAACTCTGTTTCAGGTAAGCTCTAAACACACCTGAAGGATTTCAATAAATTTCGTAAATAATAACAAATAATAAATAATAAATAATAAAAATAAATAATAATAATAATAATAATAATAAATAATAAAAATAAATAATAATAAATAATAGATAATAAATTATAAATAATTTTTTTTTCTCCTAACTCTGTTTCAGGTAAGCTCTAAATGCACCTGAAGGATTTCAATGAATTTCGTAAATAATCAATAATAATAAATTAAAAAAAAAAAAAAGAATAATAAATAAATAATAATAAATGATAAAAAATAATAAATAATAAATAATAAATAGTGAATAATAAATAATAACAAATAACAAATAATAAAAAATAAAAAACAATAACAAATAATAAATAATAAATAATAATAATAAATAATAAATAATAACAAATAATAAATAATAAATAATAAATAATAACAAATAATAAATAATAAATAATAATAAATAAATATTTTTTTTCTCCTAACTCTGTTTCAGGTAAACCCGAAATACACCTGAAGGTCTTCAATAAATTTAACTTTTTATTCTCCTAACTTTGTCTAACTTTGTTTCAGGTAAACCCTAAATACACCTGGGGACACCTGGGGACAGCTGGGAACACCTGGGGACACCTGGGAACACCTGGGGAATATCTGGGGACACCTGGGGACATCTGGGGATCACCTGGAGATATACCTGGGGACACCTGGGAACACCTGAGGAATATCTGGGGATACCTGGAGATCCAACTGGACCTTACCTTGAGCTGCACCTGGCGATCCACCTGTGGCTGTACCTGGGGAGGTACCTGAGGATCCACCTGGGGATCCACCTGGGGCTGCAGCAGGGAATCTGCACCTGGGGGGGGAAAAGAGGGGAGTGGCACACCTGAGCACACCTGAGCACACCTGAGCTCACCTGGGCACACCTGGGCACACCTGGCACACCTGGCACACCTGGGCACACCTGGCATATCTGTGCACACCTGGGCACACCTGGCACACCTGGGCATGCCTGGCACACCTGGCACACTCCACACCTGCATCCTTGCCATGGTGGCAGCTGTGGCCCCACCCCCCTCACCTGCACACACCTGGCCATGCTCACCTGTGCACACCTGAGCTCACCTGAGCTCACCTGCACAGATCAGACCTTGACACATCACACCTGAGCTCACCTGCACACACCACACCGCCACAGATCACACCTGAGCTTACCTGTGCACACCACACCTGCACAGATCTCACCTTCGCACATCACACCTGTCCACACCTGCACACATCACACCTGAGCTCACCTGCACAGATCTCACCTGCACAGATCTCACCTGCACACACCTGAACACACCTGAACTCACCTGCACAGCTCACACCTGCACAGATCTCACCTGCGCACACCTGACTCACCTGCACAGCTCACACCTGAGCTCACACCTGTCCTCACCTGCACAGATCTCACCTGCACAGCTCACACCTGTCCTCACCTGCACAGATCTCACCTGCACAGCTCACACCTGTCCTCACCTGCACAGATCTCACCTGCACAGCTCACACCTGCACAGATCTCACCTGTGCACATCTGAATCACCTGCACACACCTGAGCTCACCTGCACACACCTGAGCTCACCTGCACACACCTGACTCACTTGCACAGCTCACACCTGAGCTCACCTGAGCTCACGTGACTCACCTGTGCACACACACCTGCACAGCTCACACCTGCACACACCTGTCCACACTCACCAGCACACACCTGAGCTCACTTGCACAGCTCACACCTGACTCCCCTGACTCACCTGCACACACCTGAGCTCACCTGCACAGCACACACCTGCACACACCTGAGCTCCCCTGACTCACCTGCACAGCTCACACCTGCACAGATCTCACCTGAGCTCACCCGACTCACCTGCGCACACCACACCTGCGTCCTCGCCGTGGTGGCAGTTGTGCTCCCCCCAGGTGCGGCTGCTGCACTCGCTCAGCGCCGGCTCCGTTCCCGCGCAGGTGACGTCATCCAGCCAGATCGGCCCCTCACCTGCGCCGAACTCACCTGTGCCCGCCAGCGCCAGGGCGTGGCCGCAGCCCACCTGCCGGCAGGTGACCCGAGCCTCGGCCAGGCGCCAGGTGTCGTCGCAGACCGTGCCCCACCTGCCCAGGTGCAGCACCTCCACCCGCCCGGCGCACCTGTGCGGCCCTCCGGCCAGGCGGATGGGGGCGTGGCCAGCCTCACCTGGGGCTGCAGGTGAGGGGGAGGGGTTAGCTCACCTGGCTAACCACGCCCCCTGGTTGGGGGGGACAGGTGAGTTCTGTCCCTAAACCCACCTGGGCACACCTGGCGGGGTTACCTGGTGGGGTTAGCTGGGAGGAGGGGCTGCCCTCACCTGAGCCCCTCCCCCACCCCACCTGCGGGACTCACCTGGGCACCCTGAAGTGAGGGCAGGTGGGACCTCACCTGTCCGGCTCACCTCACCTGCCCATCCCCCTCACCTGTCCATCACACTCACCGCAGAGCCACAGGTGCAGCAGCAGCCCCAGGTGTGTGCTCAGGTAAAGGGAGCCGGAACGCCTCATGGCAGGTGAGCTCAGGTGAGCACAGGTGAGCACAGGTGAGTTCAGGTGAGCTCAGGTGAGCACAGGTGAACACAGGTGAGCACAGGTGTGAAGGTGTGGCCAGGACAGGTGAGGCCTCAGGCTGAGCTGGGGAGCAGGTGAGGGCAAGGACAGGTGAGCACAGGTGTGTCCCCATCCCAGGTGTGTCACCAGGTGTGTCACCAGGTGTGTCCATCACCAGCTGTTCCCTCCAGATGTTCTTCCCTCACCTGCCAGGTCCCTCCAGCCGCCCCTCCCCCCCATTTCCCTCATTCCCACCTGGAATTTTCCCGCCAAAACCCCCCACGTGACCCCCGGCTGTCCCCCACGTGACTCCTCCCCACGTGACTCCCCCCCAGGTGAGCCCAGGTGAGCTTTACCTGTCGGAGCCCTGCAGAGCTTCAGCCATTCCCGCTTTGCCCCGGAATGGCGCTGGCCACGCCCACTGCCCCTCCCCCACTTAGCCACGCCCCCTTCCCCTCCCCCCGGGGTCACCGCGGGGTCACCTGCGGGGGGAGGGGCGAGCCGGGCCCAGTCGGGGCCATGGCGGCTCCAGGTGAGCTTGGGGAGTCCAGGTGTGCTCAGGGCTCAGCCAGGTGTGCTCAGAGCTCAGCCAGGTGTGTTCAGGAATCAGCCAGGTGTGCTCAGAGCTCCAGGTGTGCTCAGAGCTCAGCCAGGTGTGCCCCAGGGTGGTTGCTGCTCACCTGGATCCTCCTGGCGCTGCTGTACCTGAGCGGTGAGTGACGTCATGGGGGGAGTGGGGGGGTTGGATCCCAAAAATTTGGGAGATTTGGGTCCAAAAATTGGGGATTTTATCCCAAAAAATGGGGAATTTCGGTGCAAAAGTGAGGAGTTTGTGTCTAAATTTGGGGGATTTAGTCCCAAAATTGGGGGAATTTTTCCCAAAATCGAGGGGTTTGGGTCCAAAATTGGGGATTTTATCCCAAAAAATGGGGAATTTGGGTGGAAAATTGAGGGATTTGTGTCAAAAATTGGGGAATTTGACTCCAAAGTTGGGGAATTTGGGTCGAAAATTGGGGGATTTGATCCCAAAATTGAGTGATTTCATCCCAAAACCGAGGGGTTTGATTCCAAAATTGGGGATTTGATCCCAAAAAATGGGGAATTTGGGTCCAAAATTGAGGGATTTGGGTCTAAATTTGGGGAATTTGGGTCCAAAAATTGGTGGATTTTATCCCAAATTCGGGGGGTTTGGGTCCAAAATTGATTGATTTCTGTCGAAATTTGGGGAATTTGGGTGCAAAACTGAGGGATTTGATCCCAAAAATTGAGGCATTTTGTCCCAAAATTGGGGAATCTGATCCCCAAATTGGTGGATTTTATCCCAAAATCGAGGAGTTTGTGCCCAAAATTGAGGAATTTTATCCCAAAAACTGATGGATTTTGTACCAAAATTCAGTTTTCCCCAACCCTGAGGGATTTTCACCCAAATTTCGAGGATTTTACCCAAAATTTGAACAATTTTGCTCCAAAATTGAAGCTTTTGGCCCCTAAATTGCCTGATTTTGCCCTTAAATCCATGGATTTTACCCCAAAATTGGAGGATTTTCCCCCAAAATCGAGAGATTTTGTCCCAAATTCTGCACATTTCCATCAAAATCCGAGGATTTTACCCCAAAATTGAGGATTTTTATCCCAAAACGCACAGCTTTTGCTTCAGAACTGAGGAATTTTCCCCCCAAATCGATGGATTTTATCCCAAAACTGAAGGATTTCATCCCAAAATAAAAAAAAATTCCCCCTAAAATTGACATTTCCCCCCAAAATCCCCATTTTTTCCCCCCAAATCCAACAATTTCCCCCAAAATCCGCTTTTTTAAAATTCCCAACCCCCAAAAAATCCAGATTTTTTCTTCCCAAACCCCCAAAAATCATCATTTTTTTTCTTCCCGAACTCCCAAAAATCCAGATTTTCCCCATTTTCCGGGAATTCCACGTCTCCCTCCTTCCCCGGCGCTCTGATCGATTTTTGGGGTCAAAATCCCCAATTTCGGGTCAATCCCTGCTCGGGGCCTCCGGAATTTCATCACCCTCGGGTGACCTTTGCCCCCAAAGCTTTTCCCGATTTTTCCCAATTTTAACCCAAAATTCCCCGAATTCCTCCCCTCCCCCCTTCCCCCACTTTTCCCAATTTTTCCCAAATTTTCTTCAAATTTCCCTTAATTTTCCCCTTTTTTTCCCAATTTTTTGTCAATTTTCTCTTCCTTTTCCCCCATTTTTTCCCATTTTTCCACATTTTTCCAATTTTTCTTTGCTTTTCCCTTCATCTTCCCCATTTTTCCTCATTTTTTCCATTTTCTCCCAATTTTTCTTCAAAATTCCCTTAATTTTTCCCCATTTCCCCCCATTTTTCCTCACTTTTTCCTTCCTTTTCCCCCCTTTTTCCCCATTTTCCCTATTTTTCCCATTTTTCTTCGCTTTTCCCTCCATTTTCTCCAATTTTTCCCCATTTCTTCCCAATTTTTCTTCTCTTTTCCCTTCCTTTTCCTCCACTTTCCTCCTGATTTTTCCCCATTTCCCACATTTTCCCCACGTTTTCCTCACTTTTCCCCATTTTCCCATTTTTTCCCGATTTTCCCCAATTTTCCCCAAATTTCCACATTTTCCCCTTCCTTTCCCCCCAATTTCCCCATTTTTTCTTCACTTTTCCTTTCCTTTTTCCACTTTTTCCCACATTTTTCCCATTTTTCCCAATTTTCCCCAATTTTTCTTCACTTCCCCTTCCTTTTCCTCCACTTTTCCCTTCATTTTCCCTCATTTTCCCCCATTTTTCCCCATTTTTCCCTCCCTTTCCCCCCAATTTCCCACTTTTCCCTTTTTTCCCATCCTTTTCCCCATTTTCCTCATTTTCCCCATTTTTCTTCACTTCCCCCAATTTTTCCTCACTTTTTCCTTCCTTTTTCCCTTTTTCCCCACATTTTTCCCAATTTTCCCAATTTCCTCCAATTTTTCTTCACTTCCCCTTCCCTTTCCTCCACTTTCCTCCTAATTTTCTCCCCATTTTCGCCACTTTTTCTTCACTTTTCCTTTCCTTTTTCCACTTTTTTCCACATTTTCCCAATTTCCCCCAATTTTTCTTCACTTTTCCCTTCCCTTTTTCCCCTTTTTCCCCACATTTTTCCCCATTTCCCCCCTTTTCCCAATTTCCCCAAAATTCTCCTCATTTTTCCCAGCTTTTCCCTGCAATTCCCCATTTTCCCAATTTCCCCACTTTTCCTGCCTTTTTCTTCACCTTTTCCCACTTTTTTCGCGTTTTTCCCATTTCCCTGCAATTTTCCCACTTTTTCTTCCCTTTTTTCCCATTTTCCTTCACTTTCCCTACTTTTTCTCTCTTTTTCCCACTTTTTCCTCACTTTTTCCTCACTTTTTCCCACCTTCCCCTACTTTTCCCATTTTTCTCTTTTCTCCAAATTTTCTTCACTTTTCCCCACTTTTTCTTCATTTCTTTCCCAATTTCCCACACTTTTACCCCAATTTTTTTCACTTTTTTTCCAATTTTCCCCCAATTTTCCCACCTTTTTCTCACTTTTCCCCATTTTCCTGCACTTTTTTCCCACTTTTTTTTCACTTTTTCCCCATTTTCCTTCACTTTTCCCACATTTTCTCTCTTTTTCCCACTTTTTCCTCACTTTTTCCTATCTTTCCCTACTTTTCCCATTTTTCTCTTTTCCCCAATTTTTCTTCATTTCTTTCCCATTTTCCCACAATTTTACCCCAAATTTTTCTTCACTTTTTTCCAATTTCCCCCAAATTTTCCCACTTTTTTTCACTTTTTCCCCATATTCCTGCACTTTTTTCCCACTTTTTCTTCATTTTTTCCCCATTTTCCTACACTTTTACCCCAATTTTTCTTCATTTTTCCCACCTTCCCCTACTTTTCCCATTTTTCTCTTTTCCCCAGTTTCTTCAATTTTCCCTATTTCCCCATAATTTTCCCACTTCTTACTTTCCTTTTTCCTCATTTTCCCACTCTTTCCCCACTTTTTTCACTTTTTTCCCATTTCCATACAATTTCCCCATTTTTTCTTCCCTTTTTTCCGATTTTCCCCCAATTTTCCCACTTTTTTTTCACTTTTTCCCAATTTTCCTGCACTTTTCCCCATTTTTTCTTCCCTTTTTCCCATTTTCCCCCACTTTTCCCACTTTTTCTCCACTTTATCTTCCCTTTTTCCCAATTTTCCCCCAATTTTCCACACTTTTTGTCACTTTTTCCCAATTTTTCTTCACTTTTTCCCCATTTTCCTGCATTTTCCCACTTTTTTCCCCACTTTTCCTCTCTTTTCCCCATTTTTCTTCACTTTCTCCACTTTTTCATTTTTCCCCACTTTTCCTTCCCTTTTTTTCCATTTCCCCACTTTTCTCCCCAATTTTCCTTTCACCTGTCTCACCTGTCCCTCTCACCTGTCCATCCAAACTGTCTCACCTGCCTCACCTGTGTCACCTGTCCCTCACCTGTCCCACCAGTCTCACCTGTCCTCACCTGTCACACCTGTCCCTCACCTGTCTCATCTCTCCTCACCTGTCTCACCTGTCTCACCTGTCTCCCCATCTCACCTGTCCCTCACCTGTCCCCAGGTTCCGCCGCCTCCCCCCCATCATGGCTGCGGCTCCAGGATGGCCCCGACAGGTGAGGCCCCGCCCCCCTCAGGTGAGGCTCCACCCCCTCACCTGTCCAGCTGCCTCACCTGCCCGCTGTGCCCGCAGGTGCGCCGGGCGGCTGGAGGTGCTGCACCTGGGCAGGTGGGGCACGGTCTGCGACGACACCTGGGACCTGCGGGCAGCTCAGGTGGTTTGCGCTCACCTGGGCTGTGGCCACGCCCTGAGCGCACCTGGCCACGCCCACTTCGGGCGGGGCTCGGACTCCGCCCCCACCTGGCTGCCGGAGCTCACCTGTGCGGAGGAGGCGCTGGGAGAGTGCGGCAACCTCACCTGGGGGAATCTCACCTGGGGGAACGGCAGCTGTGACCACGGCCGGGATGCAGGTGTGGTGTGCGCAGGTGAGTCCAGGTGAGCTCAGGTGAGTCCAGCTGTGCTCAGGTGTGCTCAGGTGTGGTGTGCGCAGGTGAGTCCAGGTGAGCTCAGGTGAGTCCAGCTGTGCTCAGGTGTGCTCAGGTGTGGTGTGCACAGGTGAGTCCAGGTGAGCTCAATGTGCTCAGGTGTGTACAGGTGGGCACAGCTGTGTTCAGGTGAGTCCAGGTGAGCTCAGCTGTGCTCAGGTGTGCTGTGCTCAGGTGGGCACAGGTGAGTTCAGGTGTGCTCAGGTGAGTCTAGGTCTCCCAGGTGTGCCCAGACAGGTATGCCCAGGTGTCTGCAGGTGAGGGGGGTGGAGCCACAGCTGCCCCCATGGTGAGGATGTGGGCGTGGTCTGTGCAGGTAACACCGCTGGGCACACCTGGGCTCACCTGGAGCACACCTGGGCTCACCTGGGGCACACCTGGGGGGCTCAGGTGAGGGAGGGATACCTACGAGGTTTCATGCCTCACCTGTCAGTCACACCTGTGAGGTTTCACTGCCTCACCTGTCAGAGTCACACCTGCCCAGGTGTCACTCCCCACCTGCCCTCTCCCCGCCCAGGTGAGCCCCAGCAAGGTCCCCAGGTGCGCCTGGCCGGAGGTTGGCACAGGTGAGGCTCTGCCGCCCTCAGGTGAGGCTCTGCCTTCCCCACACCTGCCTGGGGGTGACAGCGGCCAGGTGAGCTCACCTGCCCCAGGTGACCTCACCTTTCCCCCATTTCCCCCAAATTTTCCTCCCTTTTTCCCGATTTTCCCACTTTCCCAGCTTTTCTTCACAATTCTCTTTTTCCCCATTTTCCCAATTTCTCCACTTTTCCCACATTTTTCCCACTTTTTCCCGCTTTTCCCCCATTTTCCCCCAAAACTTTTCCCAGATTTTCCCCACAATTCCCTCTTTTCCCCACTTTCCCCACATTTTCCCAAATTTTCCCCATTTTTCCTCCCTTTTTCTCCAATTTTCCCTCCTTCTTCCCTGGTTTTCCCCAAAATTCTCCCTTTTCCCCCATTTTCCCAATTTCCCCACTTTTCCCACATTTTCCCCAATTTTCCTCACTTTTCCTCCCTTTCCCCCGATTTTTCTGCACTTTTCCCCATATTTTCCTCACAATTCCCTGTTTTCCTCTTTTTCCCCCATTTTCCCCATTTTCCCACTTTTCTCCCCAATTTTTCCCGATTTTTTCCCCACTTTTTCCCAGGTTTTCCCCACAACTCTCTCTTTTTCCCCAATTTTCCCACTTTCCCCACTTTTCTCCAAATTCTCCTCACTTTTCCCCACTTTTCCCCTCACATTTTTCACCTTTTCCCCACATTTTCCCCAATTTTCCCCAATTTTCCCCGATTTTTCCCAGGTTTTCCCCACAATTCCCTTTTTTCCCCTTTTCCCCCAATTTTCCCCATTTTCCCCATTCCCCACTTCTCCCACTTTTCCCAAATTTTCCCAAATTCTCCCCACCTTCCCTTCCTTTTTTTCCCGATTTTCCCCACTTTTCCCAAGTTTTTCCCCAAAATTCCCTCTTTTCCCCCATTTTCTCAATTTCCCCACTTTTCCTCCCACTTTTCCCACATTTCCCCCAAATTTTCCCAAATTTCCCTCCCTTTTCCCCGATTTCCCCCCTTTTTTCCCCATTTTCTCAATTTCCCCACTTTTCCCACATTTTTCCCAAATTCACCACTTTTTCCCCTTTTCCCCTAATTTTTCCCCATTTCCCCACAATTCCCAATTTCCTCACTTTTTCCTATTTTTCCAACTTTTCCCTCATTCCCCAAATCCCTCCTTTCCCTTTGCCCTCACCTGTCACTCACCTGTCCCTTACCTGTCCCACACCTGTCCCTCACCTCTCACCTGTCCCTCACCTGCCTCACCTTTCCCTCACCTGTCCCTCACCTTTCTCACCTGTCCCACACCTGTCCCTCCCCTGTCCCGCCCCTCCCTCACCTGCCTCACCTGCCTCACCTGCCCGCTGTGCCCGCAGGTGCGCCGGGCGGGTGGAGGTGCTGCACCTGGGCAGGTGGGGCACGGTCTGCGACGACACCTGGGACGCGGCAGACGCTCAGGTGGTTTGCCGCCAGGTGCGCTGCGGCGCCGCGCTGTGGGCTCCAGGTGCGGCGCAGTTCGGCCGCGGCTCAGGTGTGATCTGGTTGGACGAGACCAACTGCTCGGGGGCGGAGCCTCACCTGGCCGCGTGCCCCGCGCGCACCTGGGGCCGCAGCGACTGCTTCCACGGCGAGGATGCGGGGGCGGTGTGCGCAGGTGAGCGGGGACAGGGGGGTGCAGGTGAGCGGGGACAGGGGGGGACAGGTGTGCTGTGAGCAGGTGAGCGGGGACAGGTGTGTGCAGGTGTGAACAGGTGAGCGGGGACAGGTGTGTGCAGGTGTGCTGTGCACAGGTGAGCATGGACAGGTGGGAACAGGTGTGCTCAGGTGTGAACAGGTACACACAGGTGTGCTCAGGTGAGCATGGACAGGTGTGCACAGGTGTGCTGTGTGCAGGTGAGGGTGGACAGGTGTGCTCACGTGGGAACAGGTGAGTGGCACAGGTGTACCTATGTGGGAACAGGTGAGCTCAAGTGTTGTGCACAGGAGAGCCCAGGTTAGTTCAGGTGAGCTCAGGTGAGCACAGGTGAGCACAGCTATGTTGAGCTCAGGTGAGCACAGGTGAGGTGAGCAGCCCCAGGTAACTCAGATAGATGTATTGGAATCACCTGGAGCTCACCTGTGCCAGGTGTGCCATCCCAGGGGGGTTGGGATCTCCCAGGTGTTCTCTCACCTGAGGGCAGGTGGGGGGGGAGCTCCATCCTTGTGGGCACCTGGGAACACCTGGGGACACCTGGAAAATACCTGGAAACACCTGGGGGAGCACCTGGGGAACATCTGGGAACACCTGAGAACACCTGGAGATACCTGGGGGTACCTGGCCCACACGTGGCCCACACCTGGGGGTCCCTGGGTCACACCTGTTGCACACCTGGGGGTCCCTGTTGCACACCTGTCCCACACCTGTCGCACACCTGGGTCACCTGGGGCTCCCTGGCCGTACCTGCCCTGACCAGCCCAGGTGCTGCAGACTCTCTCTCCCAGGATCCTCCTCACCTGCGGCTGGCCGGCGGCTCGCACAGGTGCGCCGGCAGGGTGGAGCTGCTGCACCTGGGCAGGTGGGCGGCGGTCTGCGCTCACACCTGGACGGCGCGGGAGGCTCAGGTGGTCTGCAGGCAGCTGGGCTGCGGCCACGCCCTGCCGGCCCCGCCCCCCGCCGGGAGCTCACCTGGGCAGGTGCGGCTGGAGCAGGTGAGCTGTGAGGGCAGCGAGAGAGACCTGCGGCAGTGCCGGGCGGGGCCGTGGCGGGAAAACACCTGTGCGCAGGGGGGCGTGGCCAGCGTCGTCTGCTCAGGTGAGTGAGAGATCTCAGGTGAGTGTTACCTGGGCAGGTAATGGGGAGGGGAGGGGGAGGGGCCAGGTGTGCTCAGGTGAGTCAGAACCTCACCTGGGCAGGTAACACAGGTGAGGGGGGATGGCTCAGGGGGTGCCCAGGTGGCTCTGACGTCATCCTCACCTGGCCAGGACACACCTGGAGCCTCCCCAGCCCCACCCTCACCTAGCTCCTCCCCTCCCTCACCTGACCCCACCCCTCACCTGCCCGCAGGTTCCAACCTGTCCAACCACAGCCAGGTGCGCCTGGCCGACGGGCCGAACAGGTGAGGCCCCGCCCCCCTCAGGTGAAGCTCCGCCCCCTCACCTGCCCGGGTGCCTCACCTGCCCGCTGTGCCCGCAGGTGCGCCGGGCGGGTGGAGGTGCTGCACCTGGGCAGGTGGGGCACGGTCTGCGACGACACCTGGGCGTTCCCGGCGGCTCAGGTGCTCTGCCGGTACCTGGGCTGCGGGCAGGTGATCGCGGCTCCGCCCCGCGCGCACTTCGGGCCAGGTGAGGGCCCCGTGTGGCTGGACGGGCTCACCTGCACAGGTGAGGAGGGAGCGCTGGACGAGTGCAGCCACAAGGAGTGGGGAGTTCACACCTGCGAGCACCGCGAGGACGCCAGCGCCATCTGCGCAGGTGAGTGGGGATGGGGACAGGTGGGACAGGTGAGCTCAGGTGTGCTGAGATGCACAAAGCTCCTCACCTGTTCCTAGCTCTCACCTGTCCCACACCTGTCCCACCTGTCTCTCACCTGTCTCACCCACCCCACCTCTCCCACCTGCCCCACCTGTTCATCCCACCTGTCGCTTACCTGTCTCCCTGTCCCACACCTCTCCCACCTGTGTCTCACCTGTCCCTCTCACCTGTCCGGCAGGTTCCGGCCTGGCCTCCCTGGCTCACCTGCGCCTGGCCGGAGGTCCCCACAGGTGTTCCGGCCGGCTGCAGGTGCGGCACGAGGGCCGCTGGGGCGGAGTCTGCGCTCTCACCTGGCACCTGCCGGCCGCGCAGGTCACCTGCCGCCAGCTGGGCTGCGGCCCCGCCCTGGGGGTGGCGCAGGTGAGCGCGGGGAGCCAGGAGCTCACCTGGGTGGAGCAGCTCAGGTGTGCCGGCAGCGAGGGGAGCCTGCTGGAGTGCCAGGTGCGGCTGGGGGAGGGCGGAGCCTGCGGCCAGGGCCACGCCCACCTCACCTGTGCGCTGCCAGGTGAGTCTGGGGGGGAACAGGTGAGGCACACCCAGCCCCGGGGGGGTTTGGGGTCACCTGGGGGCTGCAGGTGAGGAATACACCTGGGGTTACCTGAGGGATTCTCCACACCTGGGGATTGGAACACCTGGGAACACCTGGGAGCACCTGGGGCTCACCTGGGTGGACCTGGGGGCACCTGGGACACACCTGAGAACACCTGGGTACACCTGGGGACAAATGGGGAACACCTGTGGCACAACTGAACACACCTGGACTACACCTGGGGGCACCTGGGGATCACCTGGGAACCCCTGTGTACACCTGGGGCACACCTGGGACACACCTGGGTGGGAACACTTGGGACACACCTGGGCACACCTAGGGCTCAGGTGTGACCATGGAATGGTCAGGAGTGACCTCAGAGCTCACCTGAGCCAACCCAGCCACACCTGCCCAGGTGCACCCAGGCCCTGCCCACCTGCAGCCACACCCCACCTGTCCTCACTCACCTGGGCGGGGAGGAGGTGACCATAACCAGGTGACCTCACCTGCCCACCTTTCCTGTGCTCCAGGTACAGCCCCGGCTGCCCCAGGTGCGACTGGGACACCCCCAGGTGAGTCTCTAACACCCTCAGGTGCGCCCAGGTGAGCCCCAGGTGCGCCCAGGTGAGCTGCGGTCTCTGAACAGCTCCACACCTGAGGGGCTGACCATAACCAGGTGACCTCACCTGCTCCAGGTGAGCTCACCTGCCGCCTTCTCCGTGTTCCAGGTGTTCCCCCAGGTGCTCCCCCAGGTGCTCCCCCAGCCCCGCCAGGTGAGGTGCAGGTGCGCCTGGCCGACGGGCCGCACAGGTGAGGCCCCGCCCCCCTCAGGTGAGACTCCACCCCCTCACCTGCCTCACCTGCCTCACCTGCCCGCTGTGCCCGCAGGTGCGCCGGGCGGGTGGAGGTGCTGCACCTGGGCAGGTGGGGCACGGTCTGCGACGACACCTGGGACCTGGCGGACGCTCAGGTGGTTTGCGCTCACCTGGGCTGTGGCCACGCCCTGTCGGCGCCAGGTGGGGCGCGCTTCGGGGAGGGGGCGGGGCCGATCTGGCTGGACGGGATCAGGTGTGTCGGGAACGAGGCTCACCTGGGCGCCTGCCCCGCCCGGCCCTGGGGGGAGCACACCTGTAACCACGTGGAGGATGCTGGAGCTGTCTGCGCAGGTGAGCAGGGACAGGTGAGGCTCACCTGGCTGGGGGTGGGGCTAAGATGGGCGGGGACAGGTGAGGGGGGGAGGTGGGGAGGGGGGAAGGGTTCACCTGGGATACACCTGGGATACACCTGGGCTTACCTGGGCACACCTGGGATACACCTGGGAACACTTGGGATACACTTGGGAGCACCTGGGGACACCTGGGGACACCTGGGACACACCCGGGATACACCTGGAATATACCCGGGGACACCTCAGACACACCTGGGCTCACCTGGGCACACCTGGGATACACCTGGGCTCACCTAGGTTCACCTGGGAACACCTGGGCTAGCCTGTCCCTCACCTTTCCCTGTCCCTCACCTGTCCCCAGCTGACCCTAACCCCCCACCTGCCCCACACCTGTCCCCAGGTGAGCTAACCCTCCTCCCCTCCCGCAGACTCCGGCTCGCTCAGCCCAGGTCCCCAGGTGCGGCTGACAGGTGCGCCGGACAGGTGTGCCGGGCGGGTGGAGGTTCTCCACGATCACCTGTGGGGCACAGTGTGCGACGACACCTGGGACCTGGCTGACGCTCAGGTGGTCTGCGCTCACCTGGGCTGCGGCCCCGCCCTGGAGGCGCCAGGTGCGGCCAGGTACGGGCGTGGCTCGGGGCCCATCTGGATGGATGACGTCACCTGCACAGGTGAGGAGAGAGATTTCTTCCAGTGCCCGGCGCGCACCTGGGGGAACCACAACTGCCACCATGGCGAGGACGCAGGTGTGATCTGTGCAGGTGAGTGTGTGCAGGTGAGTGCAGGTGTGATCTGTGCAGGTGAGTGTGTGCAGGTGAGTGCAGGTGTGGTCTGTGCAGGTGAGTGTGGACAGGTGTGTACTCAGGTGTGAGCTGTGCAGGTGAGCACAGGTGAGCGCAGGTGTGATCTGTGCAGGTGAGTGCAGACAGGTGTGTGCCCAGGTGTGAGCTGTGCAGGTGAGATCTGCGCAGGTGAGCTCAGGTGTGTTCAGGTATGCTGTGTGCAAATGGGACATGGACAGGTGTGTGCTCAGGTGAGCACGGACAGGTGAGCACAGGTGAGGCATGGAAGGTGTGCTGTGTGCAGGTGTGGTGTGAACAGGTGAGGCCAGGCAGGTACACAGGTGAGGTGGGAGTGGCCCTTTAAGGGGGGCGGGGCAGGTGGGAGGAGCTTCTGCCCAGGTGAGCCCACCTGGATGAGCTCACCTGGCTGAGCTCACCTGGATGAGGTCACATGAATGAGCTCACCTGGCTGACTCACCTGGCTGAGCTCACCTGTCCCCATTCCCCGCAGGTAACAGCAGCTCAGGTGAGCTCCGGCTGGCCTCAGGACCTCACCTGTGCGCAGGTAGGGTGGAGGTTCTGCACGAGGGCCAGTGGGGCACAGTGTGCGACGACGGATGGGGCATGGCGGAGGCGCAGGTGAGCGCACCTGGACAGGTGAGGGGCTGGGGGTGCTCAGGTGGCTCAGGGAGCTCAGGTGTGTCCCTGTCCCCACCCCAGGTGTGTTTAGCTCAGGTGATCTCAGGTGTACTTGGGGTCACTCAGGTGTGTTTACCTGTCCCCCAGGTGTGTTTAGGGTCTCTCAGGTGAGCTGTGGGGGTGCCCAGGTGAGCTCAGGTGCGTTTACCTGTCCCCCAGGTGTGTCCCTGGGCTCACCCAGGTGTGCTCACCTGTCCCGCAGGTGGTTTGCCGCCAGCTGGGCTGCGGGGCGGCGCTGGCTGCTCCTGGCCACGCCCACTTCGGGCGGGGCTTGGGGCGGATCTGGCTGGACGATCTCACCTGCGCGGGCAGCGAGAGACACCTGGGGCAGTGCCCGGGGCGCACCTGGGGGGACAACAACTGTCACCATGGCGAGGACGCAGGTGTGGTGTGTGCAGGTGAGTCAGGTGAGCTCAGGTGTGCACAGGTGAGCATGGACAGGTGTGCTCAGGTGAGTGCAAGTGAGTCTGAGCAGGTGTGCCCAGGTGAGGCCACCAAGTGTGCGCAGCTGAGCAGGACAGGTGTGGGCAGGTGTGCTCAGGTGAGCATGGAAAGCTGTGCACAGGTGTGTGCGGGTGGGCGGAGTCACTGCAGGGCTTTCACCTGTCCCACCTGTCCTCACCTGTCCTCACCTGTCCTCACCTCTCTCCTCTCCCCGCAGACTTCAACTCCACAGCCACGCCCCCCTCACCTGCCGGGGTGGAGCCATTCCAGGTGCGCCTGGCCGACGGGCCGCACAGGTGAGGCCCCGCCCCCCTCAGGTGAGACTCCACCCCCTCACCTGCCTCACCTGCCTCACCTGCCCGCTGTGCCCGCAGGTGCGCCGGGCGGCTGGAGGTGCTGCACCTGGGCAGGTGGGGCACGGTCTGTGACGACACCTGGGACCTGCGGGCAGCTCAGGTGGTTTGCGCTCACCTGGGCTGTGGCCACGCCCTGAGCGCACCTGGCCACGCCCACTCGGGCCGGGGGGCGGAGCACAGCCCGGTCTGGCTGGCCCAGGTGCGCTGCTCAGGTGAGGAGCTCACCTTGGCGCAGTGCAGCCATCGGGGCTGGGGGGAGAACAGCTGCAGCCACCGGCAGGACGTGCAGGTGATGTGCGCAGGTGAGTCCGACAGGTGAGGGACAGGTGGGGGGGGGATGCTCAGGTGTGTCCTTGGGGGGCTCAGGTGTGGCCTTAGCGGGGTTCAGGTGGGGCTGGGGGGAACAGGTGTGTCCTTGGGGGAACAGGTGAGGCTCTGGGTGCTCAGGTGTGGCCAGGGGGAGGTCAGATGGTTTTGGGGGTGCACAGGTGAGGGCTGGGAGTGCTCAGGTGCGTCCTTAGGGGGAACAGGTGAGGGCTGGGGGGACTGGGGGGACAGGTGAATGTTCAGGTGTGTCCTCGGGGGGCTCAGGTGTGTCCTTAGGGGGAACAGGTGAGGGGTGAAGGGACTCAGGTGTGGCCTTGGGGGGGTTCAGGTGAGGGCAGGGTGGGGCTCAGGTGTCCTGAGGGGCTCAGGTAAATCTGGTGGGGCTCAGGTAGGGCGGGGGGGACAGGTAAGTTGGAGGACACTCAGGTGTTCCCTGGGAGGGTTCAGGTGGGGCTCAGGTAGATCTGGGGGGGATCCAGGTGAGGGCTGGGGATGCTCAGGTGTGCCCAGGTGTACCCAGGTGCCCCCAGGTGCACCCAGGTGTATCCTAGGTATGCCCAGGTGTATCCCAGGTGTACCCAGGTGTATCCCAGGTACACCCAGGTGCCCCCCAGGTGTGCCAGGCTCACCTGCCCCTCTCCCGCAGGTGCAGACCCGCCCCAGGTGCGGCTGCAGGGAGGCCCAGGGCCCTGCGCAGGGCAGGTGCAGGTGCTGCACAACCACACCTGGCACCAGCTCTGCGGCCTCACCTGGGGGCTGCCCGAGGCGCAGGTGGTCTGCAGGCAGCTGGGCTGCGGCTCCGCCCTCAGCGCACCTGTGGGGCCTCACCTGCCCGGGGGGGCGTGGCTGGCGGGACTCACCTGCGATGGCTCCGAGTCGCAGCTCGCCGAGTGCTGGCCCGGGGGGGCGGGGCCTGACACCTGTGCGGCAGGTGGGGCTGCAGGTGTGCGCTGTGCCGTGCCCAGAGGTGAGCAGGGGGGGGAGGACAGGTGAGGGGGAGGGGGAAGGGATTCAGGTGAGCACAGGTGTGAGGGAGAGGCCCAGGTGAGGGAAAAATGTGGGGGAGGGGCTCAGGTGAGGACAGGTGAGGGGGGAGGGGCTCAGGTGTGGGGGAGGTGAGACAGGTGAGGGACAGGTGAGGGGGAAGGGCCCAGGTGAGGGGACAGGTGTGTGTGGGTGGCCTCAGGTAAGGGGGAAGGGGCTCAGGTGAGCACAGGTGTGGGGGAGGGGCTTGGGGGAGGGAAGGAGGTGGGACAGGTGTGACAGGTAAAGGTCTGACAGGTGAGGATGAAAGGTTGATCCAGGCCAGGTGAGAAGAGACCCAACAGGTGTGAGAGGTAATGGTGGGACAGGTGAGAAGAGCTTGGACAGGTGAGAAGGGAGGGGCTGAGACAGGTGTGAGAGTTGAACCAGGACAGGTGTGACAGGTGAAGACGTGACAGGTAAAGGAAGGACAGGTGGGTCAGGTGTGACAGGTGAAGGCAGGTGAAGGCAGGACAGGTGTGCCAGGTAAAGCTGGGCCAGGTGTGCCAGGTGAAGGATCCAGGTGAGACTAGAGCTGCACAGGTTCCCCCAACCCCAAACTGTCCCACACCTGCCCAGGTGATCTCCCACCACACCTGGCGCAGGTAAGGCCGGTTTGGAGCTCCTCCCTCCCCCCTCACCTGTCCCCTCCCCCCCCAGGTGCTTCCCCCACCTGCGCCTACCTGGTGGCGCTGCTGGTGCTGCTGACGTCACTGGGCGGGGCTCTGCTCTGGCTCACCTTGCGGGCCAGGTGTGTCCCAGGTAAGCCCCGCCCCCGCCCCGCCCCCCGGGACACAGCCAGGTGTGTCTGCAGCTCACCTGGGCGCCCTGAGCCCCTGGGTCACATCCAGGTGACAGCCAGGTGACAGTCAGGTGACAGTCAGGTGTGTCCACAGCTCACCTGGGCACCCCGAAGGCCGCCGGCAACATTTACCTGCCCAGGAGGACCTCACCTGGTGAGACTGAGGCGCTGCAGCTGATGGACGACGCCCCCTGAGCTCACCTGGGCATCTCACCTGGTGCTGCTCTCACCTGGATCCTCCCACCTGGAACATCTCAGTTCTCACCTGGAACCTCCCAACTCTCACCTGAAACTTCTCACCTGGATTCTCTCACTTCTCACCTGACGCTGCTCACCTGGACCCTCCCACCTGGAATGTCTCAGTCCTCACCTGGATCCTCCCAATCCTCACCTGGAACATCCCAATCCTCACCTGGCTCCTCCCACCTGGCCCTTTCCCCACCCCCCCAGCAGCACCTGAGGGCTCAGGTGTCTCACACACCTGGGGCAGGTGAACACATTAAAAATGGCATCTCGACTCTCCAGGTGTGACAGGTGTGGAGTTTTTGGGGTCCCTGGCGCTGCAGGTGTGACTCAGGTGTGGATTTTGGGGTTCCCAACCCCCCAGGTGTGACTCAGGTGAGACCATCAATGACGTCATCAATTAATCAGCGTTTATTAATGACCCAGGTGTGCCCCAGGTGTGCCCCAGCCCCGCCCCCAGCGCTACAGGTACTGCCCGGAAAGGTGGGACAGGTGAGCTCTAAGTGAGCTCAGGTGTGCTCCAGGTGTGCCCAGGTGAGCTCCAGATGAGCACCAGCTGTGTCCATGTAAGCCCCAGGTGTGCCCAGGTGTGTCCATGTGAGCTCAGGTATGCTCAGGTGAGCCTCAGGTGTATCCTTGTGGGCCATAGGTGTGCCCAGGTGAGCCTCAGGTGAGCTCAGGTGAGTCCATGTAAGCCCCAGCAATGTCCAGGTGAGCTCAGGTGAGCCCCGGGTGTGTCCACGAGATCTCCAGGTGAACTCAGGTGTGTCCATGTGAGCCCACGTGTGCTCCAGGTGAACCTCAGGTGAGCCCAGGTGTTCTCAGGTGAGCTGTCCCTGACAAATCCAGGCCCCAAGGCCCCACCCCCTCCAGGTGTGCACCTGCCCAGTCCCAGATGCACCTGGAGGCCCCAAAGCCCAGGTGAGTCCAGTCTGGGAGAGACCCCCAGCTCCAGGTGAGGGCTCAGGTGAGGCCTGGCAGTTCTGGGGCCACACCTGGCCACAGGTGCCCCTCGCAGGCCATCGAAAGCTGGTGATGTCACAGCTCAGGTGTGGCTGTCCAGGTGCCGCAGCTTTTCGGAGTCCCCACACCTGTCCAGGTGCACAGATCCAAGCCCCACACCTGGAGCTCAGGTGTTGCAGTTCAGGTGTTGCTCCTGCAGATCTTTCAGCTCCACAGCAGGTTTCTGGAGTCCACACCTGTCCAGGTGTGCAGGTGGAGTCCCCTCACCTGGCTCTCAGGTGTCGCTGTACAGGTGATGTTCCTGCAGCTCTTTGGGCTCCACACCTGTGCTGGTCACAGGTCCAGGGTCACCTGGAGCTCAGGTGTTGCAGTTCAGGTGTTGCTGCTGCAGTTTTGGGATCCACACCAGGTTTTTGGGGTTCACACCTGTCCTGGGTCAGAGATCCAGGATCGCCTCACCTGGGGCTCAGGTGTTGCAGGTCGAGTGACGCTCCTGCAGCTTTTCGGGATCCATTCCACATTTTTGGGGTTCACACCTGTCCTGGGCTGTGCATTCAGAGTTCCCACACCTGGAGCTCAGGTGTTGCACTTCAGGTGTTCCTGCTGCAGGTTTTTGGAGTCCAAACTCCATTTCTGGGAGTTCACACCTGTTCTGAGCTGCACAATCAGTTTCCTCACCTGGAGCTCAGGTGTCACAGCACAGGTGTTGCTACCACACCTCTCCCAGCCCCACACCTGTCCTGAGCCCCACATCCGGAGTTCCCACACCTGGAGCTCAGGTGTTGCAGTTCAGGTGCTGCTGCTGCAGAGTTTTGGGATCCACACCTGTCCTGGCTCACAGGTACAAGGTTCCCACACCTGGAGCTCAGGTGTCACAGCACAGGTGTTGCTACCACACCTTTCCCAGCCCCACACCTGTCCTGAGCCCCACATGCAGAGTTCCCTCACCTGGAGCTCAGGTGTTGCAGTTCAGGTGTTGCTGCTGCAGCTTTTCCAGTTCCACACCAGGTTTTTTGAGGTCCACACCTGTCCTGGGTCAGAGATCTGGGGTTCCCACACCTGGAGCTCAGGTGTCACAGCACAGGCGATGCTGTTACACCTTTCTCAGCCCCACACCTGTCCTGGGCTGCACATTCAGAGTTCCCACACCTGGAGCTCAGGTGTTGCAGTTCAGGTGTTCCTGCTGCAGAGTTTTGGGTTTCGCACCTGTCCTGGGTCAGAGATCCAGGTTTCCCACACCTGGAGCTCAGGTTTTGCCGTTGAGGTGTTGCTGCCACACCTTTCCCAGCCCCACACCTGTCCTGGCTGCACAATCAGAGTTCTCACACCTGGAGCTCAGGTGTAGCTCCTGCAGAGTTTTGGGGTCCACACCTGCCCTGGGTCACAAAGTCAGAATTGCCACACTTGGAGCTCAGGTGTTGCTGTGCAGAGTTTTGGAGTTCACACCTGTCCTGGCTGCACATTCAGAGTTCCCACACCTGGAGCTCAGGTGTTGCAGTTCAGGTGTTGCTGCAGCAGAGTTCTGGGATGCACACCTGTCCTGGGTTACAAAGTCAGAATTCCCTCACCTGGAGCTCAGGTGTTGCTCCTTCAGGAGGTCCTGCTGCAGAGTTTTGGGATGCACACCTGTCCTGGGTTACAAAGTCAGAATTCCCACACCTGGAGCTCAGGTGTTGCAGTTCAGGTGTTGCTGCAGCAGAGTTTTGGGATCCACACCTGTCCTGGCTCACACACCCACAGTTCCCACGCCCGCAGCTCAGGTGTGCAACACCGCCACACCTTCCCCAGCCCCACCCCCGCCCCGGCCGCCCCCACCTGGCGGGCTCAGGTGTCGCGGTGCACGCGCTGGTGCTGCAGCAGGTTGGAGGGGTGCGCGAAGCCCTTGGCGCACACGCCGCACTTGTAGGGCGTCTCACCCGTGTGCACCTTCTCGTGCACGGCCAGGTAGGCCAGGTCCTTGAAGAACTTGTGGCAGTGGGCGCACTGGTGGGGGCGCTCCTGGCTGTGCACGCGGCGGTGCTGCAGCAGCAGCGAGGGCCGCGCGAACGCCTTGCCGCACGCCTCGCACCTGTACGGCCGCTCGCCCGTGTGCGCCCGCTGGTGGATGGCCAGGTAGGACGACTGCTTGAAGGCCTTGCCGCAGGTGCGGCAGGAGAAGGGCCGCTCGCCCGTGTGCACGCGCTCGTGCGACGCCAGCGCGTTGGACTGCTTGAAGGCCTTGCCGCAGAGCGCGCACCTGAAGGGCCGGTCGCCCGTGTGCACGCGCTCGTGCACCTTCAGGCTGTGCCCGTAGGTGAAGCGCTTCCCGCAGACGCCGCAGGTGTGCGGCTTGTCGCGGCACCTCTGCCGCCGGTGCAGCAGCAGCGCGTTGGCCGCCGGGAAATCCTTGCCGCACTCGCCGCAGCGGAAGGGCTTCTCGGCCGCTGCCGCCAGGTGGGTGAGGGCGTGGCGGCGCCGCTCGTAGGGCGTCTTGAAGGCCTTGGCGCACCTGGCGCAGGTGAAGGGGCGCTCGCCGCTGTGGATGCGGCGGTGCTCCTGCAGGTTGGAGGAGCGCTTGAAGCGCTTCCCGCACAGGTCGCAGCGGTGCGGCCGCTCCTCCGTGTGCACCAGGGCGTGGCTCTTGAAGTCCGAGTGGCGCTTGAAGGTGGCGGGGCACACCTGGCAGGTGTAGGGCCGCGCCTCGGTGTGCACCACCTGGTGGCTCAGCAGCTCCCAGGCGCGCTTGAAGCCCTTGTGGCAGGCCGGGCACTGGAACGGCTTCTCGGCCACGATCACCTGCCGGATCTCCAGGTGAGCCGGGTCCTCCTCCTCCTCCTCTTCCTCCTCGGCCTCACCTGGCGCACCTGGCGCACCTGCGCCACCCAGCACCAGCTTGGCCGTGGAGTAGACGCCGCGCTCGTCGATGAGCTGCACGAAGGAGGGCGCGGCGCCGGATTCACCTGGCTCAGGTGAGGAGGAGGCGTCGTCCACCGGGGAGCTCACCTGGCCTGACGCACCTGGGCGGCCCCAGAGCACCTGGGAAGGGCCTGGCTCCTCCTCCTCCTCCTCCTCCTCCGCGGGGCGTGGCCGCAGGTAGAGGCGGGGCCGGGCTGGGCGCAGGCGGGAGGCTGAGGGCTCACCTGGACGGCGGTGCACCTGGAGGGCTTCACCTGGCTGCTCCTCCTGCTCTTCATCACCTGCGTCTTCCTCATCACCTGCATCTTCCTCACCTGCATCTTCATCACCTGGATCTTCTTCACCTGCATCTTCATCACCTGGATCTTCATCACCTGGATCTTCTTCACCTGGATCTTCTTCACCTGGATCTTCTTCACCTGGATCTTCATCACCTGGATCTTCATCACCTAGATCTTCCTCCTCACCTGGGTCTTCCTCATCACCTGGATCTTCCTCCTCACCTGGGTCCTCACCTGTCCCTTCCTCACCTGTCCCTTCCTCCTCCTCCTCACCTGGCTCCTCCTCCCCCTCGGA
The DNA here is from genome assembly GCF_008360975.1 of Lichenostomus cassidix. NCBI lineage: Eukaryota > Metazoa > Chordata > Aves > Passeriformes > Meliphagidae > Lichenostomus > Lichenostomus cassidix. The sequence goes on from NW_028147440.1 coordinate 1,886,832, forward strand.
CAGGTTGGGGATCACCTGGGCAAAGGGGGGGTCGAGGCCCTGCAGCTCCTCCATGGCCACACCTGGAAAAGCAGGAATGGGAACAGGTGAGACAGGTGAGGGACAGGTGAGGGACAGGTGAGGGACAGGTGAGGGACAGGTGAGGGGACAGGTGAGACAAGGACAGGTGAGGGACAGGTGAGGGACAGGTGAGACAAAGACAGGTGAAGCAGGATTTGGGGAATTCCCTCAGGAATATCCCAGGATGGATTTGGGGATCCTCTTGAGGAACCCTCTGGATTTGGGATCCCTTTGGGAATTCCCTAAATAGGATTTGGGAATTCCCTGAATGGGATTTGGGGATCCCTTGGCTTGGATTTGGGGATTCCTTTGGGAATTCCTTGATGTGGATTTGGGGATCTCCTCTGGGACCCTGCAAGACGGATTTGGGGAATCCCAAACTCCCCTGAGAGGGATTTGAGGATCCCCTTGGGAATTCCCTGAGTGGAATTTGGGAATTCCTGGAATTGGGGATCCCTTTGGGAATTCTCAGAGTTGGATTTGGGAATCCCCCCCAGGGATGATTTGGGGAATCCCAAATTCCCCTGAGAGGGATTTCAGGATCACCTTGGGAATTCCCTGAGTGGAATTTCCCTGTCTGGATTTGGGATCCCTTTGAGAATTCCTGGAGTTGGATTTGGGAATTCCGATCCCTTTGGGAATTCTCAGAGTTGGATTTGGGATTCCCCACAGCTGGATTTGGGAATCCTTTTGGGATCACCCAGCTGGATTTGGGGACATGGAGGCACTGGAGATGTGGTGACAATGGGGACAATGGGACACAGGGACAACAGGATACGGGGATCCTGTTGGGAATCCCTTGAGCTGGATTTGGGGATCTCTTTGGGAATTCTCTGAGATGGATTTGGGAATCTCCTCTGGGACCCTGCAAGATGGATTTGGGAATCTCCCCAGGGATGATTTGGGGAATCCCAAATTCCCCTGGGAGGGATTTGAGGATCACCTCGGAACGCCCTGCTGGATTTGGGATCCCTTTGGGATCACCCAGCTGGATTTGGGGACATGGGGGCACTGGAGATGTGGTGACAGTGGGGACACGGGGACAACAGGATATGGGGACAATGGGATTTGGGATCCCTTTGGGAATCCCCACAGCTGGATTTGGGATCCTTTGGGAATTCCCTGCAGCTGGATTTGGGGACACGGGGGCACTGGAGATGTGGGGACAGTGGGGACACCAAGGGGGACTAAGGGATGAGGGGACAATGGGGACATGGGAGCTGTGGGGACAGTGGGGACACCAATGAAGACAATGGGATATGGGGACGGTGGGACACGGGGACAATGGGGACACAGGGACAATGGGGACACGGGGACAATGGGATGAGGGGACAATGGGATGAGGGGACAACAGGATAAAGGGACAATGGGGACAATGGGGATGCGGGAGATGTGGGGACAGTGGGGACACCAAGGAGGACAATGTGACATGGGGACAATGGGATGTGGGGACACTTAGATGAGGGGACAACAGATAAAGGGGACAGTGGGGTGAGGGGACAATGGGGACACAGAGATCAGGGGTTACAAGGACAGGGTGACACCAACGAGGACAACGGGGACAAGGGGACAATGGGATGAGGGGACAACAAGACATGGGAGATGTGGGGACAGCAGTGACACCAAGTAAGACAAGAGGACATGAGCACAATGGGACATGGGGACAGTGGGACATGGGGACAGTGGGGTGAGGGGACAATGGGGACACAGAGATCACGGGATACAAGGACAGCAGTGACACCAACAAGGACAATGGGGACAAGGGGAAAATGGGACATGGGGACAGGGGGACATGGGGACAGTGGGACATGGGGACAATGGGATGAGGGACAAGGGGACACAGAGACATGGGGACAACGGATAAGGGGACATGGGGACAGTGGGACATGGGGACAATGGGATGAGGGGACAATGGGAGATGTGGGGACAGCGGTGACAACAGGACATGAAGACAGTGGGCTGAGGGGACAACAGGATATGGGGACAAAGCAGATGTGGGAATTGGGGATCCCTTTGGGAACCCCCACAGCTGGATTTGGGAATTCCTGGAGTTGGATTTGGGAATTCCTGGAGCTGGATTTCGGGATCCCTTTGGGAATTCCCAGAGCTGAATTTGGGAATCCCCACAGCTGGATTTGGGAATTCCTGGAGCTGGATTTGGGAATTCCTGGAGCTGAATTTGGGAATCCCCACAGCTGGATTTGGACAACAGCACACAGGGACAAGAATCCCCCCAGGACACACAGCATTTCTCGGGAATTTGGGGACAAAACCCGCAGTTTGTGTCACCTGGATGGGACAGGACAGGTTAATGTGCTGGTGGGATATGCAAATGAGATATTTGCATCTCATTAGTGATGCGCAGAGATGGAATTCCCGTTATTCCTAATGAGGATCCTGGGAAAATGGGGCTGAGGGAATCCTGGGATTGGGAATTCCCTGAGCCGGGATTGGGATTCCCTAAACTGGGATTTGGGAATTCCCTGGGATGGGATTGGGATTTGGGAATTCCCTAAACTGGGATTGGGATTTGGGATTCCCTGAGGTGGAATTGGGATTTGGAATCCTTAAAATGGGATTGGGATTTGGGATCCCCTAAACTGGGATTAGGATTTGGGATTCCCTGAGGTGGAACTGGGATTGGGAATTCCCTTGGGATTCCCTGGGCTGGGATTGGGAATTCCCTAAAATGGGATTGGGATTTGGAATTCCCTTGGGATCTCCTGGGATGGGATTGGGAATTCCCTGAGCTGGGACTGGGCTGGAACTGGGATTTGGGATCCCCTGATCTGGGATTGGGAATTCCCTGAGCTGGGACTGGGATGAGGTTGGGATTTGGGATCCTCTGAGAAGGAATTGGGAATTCCCTAAAATGGGATTGGGATCGGGAATTCCCTGAGCTGGGATTGGATATTTGGGATCCCCTTTGGGATCTCCTGGGCTGGGATTGCAAAATCCCTAAAATGGGATTGGGATTTGGGATTCCCTGGGCTGGAACTGGGAATCCCCTGAGCTGAGATTGGGAATTCCCTAAAATGGGATTTGGGATTCCCTGAGCTGGGATTGGGATTTGAGGTTGTGAGAGCTGCAACTGGGAACTCCCTAAAATGGAACTGGGATTTGGGATCCCTAAACTGGGATTGGGGATTCCCTGGACTGGGATTGGGATTTGGGATCCCCTGAGCTGGAACTGGGAATTCCCTGAGCTGAGATTGGGAATTCCCAAAAATGGGATTGGAATTGGGAATTCCCTGAGCTGGGATTGGGATTTGGGATCTTCTCAGGGATCTCCTGCGATGGGTCTGGGATTGGGAATTCCCTAAAATGGGATTTGGGATTCCCTGAGCTGGGACTGGGATTTGGGATCCTGAGAACTGGAACTGGGAATTCCCTAAAATAGGATTTGGGATCCCCTGGGCTGGGATTGGGAATTCCATTCCTGGGGCCTCCCAGGATGGGTTTGGGATCCCCTTGGGATATCCCAGGGGTTGGGAATTCCCTGAGCTGGGATTGGGATTTGAGATCTTGAGAGCTGCAACTGGGAATTCCCTAAAACGGGATTGGGATTTGGGATCCCCTGGGCTGCTGGGATTTAGGATCCCCTTGGGATTCCCTGAGCTGGGATTGGGATTTGGGGTCCTGAGAGCTGCAACTGGGAATTCCATAAAATGGGATTGGGATTTGGGATCCCCTGGGCTAGAACTGGGAATTCCCTGGGATGGAGTTTGGGATCCCCTGAGACAGGATTGGGATTTGGGATCCCCTGAGCTGGGACTGGGAATTCCCTGAGCTGGGATTAGGATTTGGGATCCCTTTGGGATTCCCTGGGCTGGGATTGGGAATTCCCTGGGCTGGGATTGGGATTTGGGATCCCTTTGGGATTCCCTGGGCTGGGATTGGGAATTCTCTAAAATGGGATTTGGGATTCCCTGGGCTGGGATTTGGGATCCTGAGGAGGAGTTAGGAATTCCCTGGGATGGAATTGGGGGATTTCCTCTTGGGAAGCCCCAGAGCTGGAACTGGGAATTCCCTAAACTGGGATTGGGATTTGGGATCCCCAAACTGGGATTTGGGATCCCCTGGATACCCCCCAGTCCATCCCAGTCCATCCCAGTATCTCCCAGTTCAATCCCAGTCTCTCCCAGTCCCTCCCAGTCTCTCCCAGTCCATCCCAGTCTCTCCCAGTTCAATCCCAGTCTCTCCCAGTCCATCCCAGTTCAATCCCAGTCCATCCCAGTCTCTCCCAGTCTCTCTCACCACTCGCCGCCGCCCCCGGAGCCACTTCCGGCCGCGCTCGCGCGCGATGACGTCACTGCCGGAAGGGGCGGGGCCAGAGCGGGACTGGGGAGAGCGGGATAAACTGGGATGGATTGGGATGGACTGGAATGGACTGGGATTGAACTGGGAGAGACTGGGATTGACTGGGATTGAACTGGGAGAGACTGGGAGGGACTGGGATTGAACTGGGAGAGACTGGGAGGGACTGGGAGAGACTGGGATGGACTGGGAGGAACTGGGAGGGACTGGGAGAGACTGGGATGGACTGGGAGGAACTGGGAGGGACTGGGATTGAACTGGGATTGAACTGGGATTGAACTGGGATGGACTGGGAGAGACTGGGAAGTCACTGAGCCTTATTGGGATATACTGGGATATATCTGGGCTGTACTGGAATAAACTGGGAACGCACTGGGATATACTGGGCTATACTGGGAAGGCACTGGGGATTCTGGAGGAGGAACTGGGCCATACTGGGAGGGGGTTGGTGTTTACTGGGAGGGCACTGGTGTGTACTGGGAGAGGACTGGGAGTGACTGGGTGGTACTGGGATGGACTGGGATGGACTGGGAGGCACTGGGCTATACTGGGAACCCACGTTTTCGTACTGGGAGGGCACTGTGCCATACTGGGCTATACTGGGAGCTCACTGGTTCATACTGGGCCATACTGGGAGGGTCCTGGGCCACACTGGGAGCTCACTGGTTCATACTGGTTCATACTGGGAGCTCACTGGTTCATACTGGTTCATACTGGGAGCTCACTGGTTCATACTGGTTCATACTGGGAGCTCACTGGTTCATACTGGCTCGTACTGGGAGGGCACTGGTCCATACTGGTTCATACTGGGCTATACTGGGAACCCACATTTTCATACTGGGAGGGCACTGTGCCATACTGGGCCCTACTGGGAGCTCACTGGTTCATACTGGTTCATACTGGGAGGGCACTGGTTCATACTGGTTCATACTGGGAACCCACATTTTCCTACTGGGGTGCACTGGGAGCTCCCTGGGCCATACTGGGAGGTTCCTGGTTCATACTGGGAGGCACTGGGCTGTACTGGGAGCTCACACTTTCACACTGGGAGGCACTGGTCCATACTGGTCCATACTGGTCCATACTGGTCCATACTGGGAGGCACTGGGCTGAGCTCCAGCTGCTCCAGGCCTTTCCCGAGGATTCCTCACCCCATTCCCACTTTCCCGATCCTTTTCCCACATTTCCCAGCCGTTTAGCCACATTTTCCCAGACTTTTCCCCACATTTCCCACATTTCCCATCCCTTTTTCCCACATATTCCAGACTTTTCCCCAATTTTCCATTTTCTTTCCCCCAATTTCCAGCCTCATTCCCACATTTTACATTCCTTTTTCCACATTTTCCAGGCTTTTTCCCACAATTTCCACCCCAATTCCCTCATTTCCCACATTTTCCAGGTCATTTCCCAAATTTCCCAGGCCTTTTCCACACATTTTTCCCACATTTTCCATCCCTTTTCTCACATTTCCGGTTCCATTTCCACATTTCCCAGCCCTTTATCCACAATTTTCCAACCCTTCTCGTCCATTTTCCTGCTCTTTTCCCCACATTTTTCATTCTTTTTCCCGAATTTCCCTCTCCTTTCCCTCCTTTCCCAGCCTTTCCTTCACATTTTCCAACGCCCTTCCCACATTTTCCTGCTCTTTCCCCACTTCTCCCATTTCCTTTCCCACATTTTCACCTCCTTTCCCACAATTTCCAGCCTCATTCCCACGTTTTCCGACCCTTTTTCCCCCATTTCCCAGCCCTTTCCCCACATTTTTCTGCCATTTTCCCCACATTTTCCAGACTTTTCCCCAATTTTCCATTTCCTTTCCCCCAATTTCCAGCCTCATTCCCACATTTTACATTCCTTTTCCCACATTTTCCGGACTTTTTCCCACATTTTCCACCCCAATTCCCTCATTTCCCACATTTTCCAGGTCATTTCCCAAATTTCCCAGGCCTTTTTCCCACCTTTTCCATCCCTTTTCCCCACATTTTCCATCTCCTTTCCCACATTTCCGTCTCCTTTCCCACCTTCTCCATCCCTTTTCCCTGATTTTCCAACCCCATTTCCACATTTTCCATCCCTTTTCCCACATTTTCCAGGTAATTTCCCAAATTTCCCAGGCCTTTTCCACACATTTTTCCCATATTTTCCATCCCTTTTCCCACATTTCCAGTTCTTTCCCGCAATTTCCAACCCCATTTCCACCCTTTTTCCCCCATTTCCCAGCCCTTTCCCCACATTTTTCTGCCATTTTTCCCACGTTTTCCACACTTTTCCCCAATTTTCCATTTTCTTTCCCCCATTTTCCAGCCTCATTCCCACATTTTACATTCCTTTTCCCCACAATTTCCGGACTTTTCCCCACATTTTCCACCCCAATTCCCTCATTTCCCACATTTTCCAGGTCATTTCCCAAATTTCCCAGGCCTTTTCCACACATTTTTCCCACATTTTCCATCCCTTTTCTCACATTTCCGGTTCCATTTCCACATTTCCCAGCCCTTTATCCACAATTTTCCAACCCTTCTCGTCCATTTTCCTGCTCTTTTCCCACATTTTTCATTCTTTTTCCCGAATTTCCCTCTCCTTTCCCTCCTTTCCCAGCCTTTCCTTCACATTTTCCAACGCCCTTCCCACATTTTCCTGCTCTTTCCCCACTTCTCCCATTTCCTTTCCCACATTTTCACCTCCTTTCCCACAATTTCCAGCCTCATTCCCACGTTTTCCGACCCTTTTTCCCCCATTTCCCAGCCCTTTCCCCACATTTTTCTGCCATTTTCCCCACATTTTCCAGACTTTTCCCCAATTTTCCATTTCCTTTCCCCCAATTTCCAGCCTCATTCCCACATTTTACATTCCTTTTCCCACATTTTCCGGACTTTTTCCCACATTTTCCACCCCAATTCCCTCATTTCCCACATTTTCCAGGTCATTTCCCAAATTTCCCAGGCCTTTTTCCCACCTTTTCCATCCCTTTTCCCCACATTTTCCATCTCCTTTCCCACATTTCCGTCTCCTTTTCCACCTTTTCCATCCCTTTTCCCTGATTTTCCAACCCCATTTCCACATTTTCCAGCCCTTTTCCCATTTTCCAGTTAATTTCCCATATTTTCCAACTCTTTTCCCACATTTTCCATCTCCTTTCCCATATTTTCCAACTCTTTTCCTACATTTCCCACATCTCCAGCCCCATTTCCACATTTTCCAGCCTCATTCCCCACCTTTCCAGCAATTTTCCTGCATTTCCCAGTCCTTTTCCAACCCCATTTCCACATTTCCCATCCCTTTTTCCCACATTTTCCAGACTTTTCCCCAATTTTCCATTTCCTTTCCCCCATTTTCCAGCCTCATTCCCACATTTTACATTCCTTTTCCCACATTTTCCATCCCTTTTCCCACATTTTCCGGACTTTTTCCCACATTTTCCACCCCAATTCCCTCATTTCCCACATTTTCCAGGTCATTTCCCAAATTTCCCAGGCCTTTTTCCCACCTTTTCCACACCTTTTTCCCCCATTTTCCATCCCTTTTCTCACATTTCCGGTTCCATTTCCACATTTCCCACATTTTCCCACATTTCCCAGCCCTTTATCCACAATTTTCCAACCCTTCCCACATTTTCCTGCTCTTTCCCCACTTCTTCCATTTTCTTTCCCACATTTTCACCTCCTTTCCCACAATTTCCAGCCTCATTCCCACCTTTTCCGACCCTTTTTCTCCCATTTCCCATCCCTTTCCCCCCATTTTCCTGCCATTTTTCCCACATTTTCCAGACTTTTCCCCAATTTTCCATTTCCTTTCCCACAATTTCCAGCCTCATTCCCACATTTTACATCCCTTTTCCCACATTTTCCGGACTTTCCCCCACATTTTCCACCCCAATTCCCTCATTTCCCACATTTTCCAGGTCATTTCCCAAATTTCCCAGGCCTTTTTCCCACATTTTCCACACCTTTTCCACAAATTCCATCCCTTTTCCCCACATTTTCCATCTCCTTTCCCACATTTCCGTCTCCTTTTCCACCTTTTCCATCCCTTTTCCCTGATTTTCCAACCCCATTTCCACATTTTCCAGCCCTTTTCCCACATTTTCCATCTCCTTTCCCATATTTTCCAACTCTTTTCCTACATTTCCCACATCTCCAGCCCCATTTCCACATTTTCCAGCCTCATTCCCCACCTTTCCAGCAATTTTCCTGCATTTCCCAGTCCTTTTCCAACCCCATTTCCACATTTTCCATCCCTTTTTCCCACATTTTCCAGACTTTTCCCCAATTTTCCATTTTCTTTCCCCCAATTTCCAGCCTCATTCCCACATTTTCTACATTTCCCATCAATTTCCCCCCATTTTCCAGCCCTTTTTCCCACATTTTCCTGTTCTTTTCCCACATTTCTGTCTCCTTTCCCACAAATTCCATCCCACATTTTCTAGCCTTAATTAAAATCCCAATTAAAATTAAAATCCCGATGGAAATCCTAATCAAAATCCCAGTGGAAATCCCAATTAAAATCCTGATGGAAACCTTAATGGAAACTCTAAATAAAATCCCAACGAAAATCCCAAATGAAATCCTAATTAAAATCCCAATGGAAATTCTAAATAAAATCCCAATGGAAATCCTAATTAAAATTCCAATGAAAATCCCAAATAAAATCCTAATTAAAATCCTAATGGAAATTCTGAATAAAATCCGGATGGAAATCCTAATTAAAATCCCAATTAAAATTAAAATCCCGATGGGAATTCTAAATAAAATCCCAATGAAAATCCCAAATAAAATCCTAATTAAAATCCCAACGAAAATCCCAAATAAAATCCTAATTAAAATCCCAATGGAAATCCCAAATAAAATCCTAATTAAAATCCTAATGGAAATCCTAATTAAAATTAAAATCCCGATGGGAATTCTAAATAAAATCCCAATGGAAATCCTAATTAAAATTCCAATGAAAATCCCAAATAAAATCCTAATTAAAATCCCAGTGGAAATTCTGAATAAAATCCGGATGGAAATCCTAATTAAAATCCCAATGGAAACTCTAATTAAAACCCCAATTAAAATCCTGATGGGAATCCCAATGGGAATTCTAAATAAAATCCCAATGGAAATCCTAATGGAAATCCTAATTAAAATCCCAATTAAAATTAAAATCCCGATGGGAATTCTAAATAAAATCCCAATGAAAATCCCAACTAAAATCCTAATTAAAATCCTAATGGAAATCCTAATTAAAATTAAAATCCCAATGGAAATTCTAAATAAAATCCCAATGGAAATTCTCAATACAATCCAAATGAAAATCCCAAATAAAATCCTAATTAAAATCCCAATGGAAATCCTAATGGAAATCCTAATTAAAATCCCAATGAAAATCCAAATGAAATCCGAATTAAAACCCCAATGGGAACTCTAATTAAAACCCCAATTAAAATCCTGATGGAAATCCTAATTAAAATCCCAATGAACATCCTGATAAAAATCCCAATGAAAACCCCAATGGAAATCTCAGTTAAAATCCTGATTTCAATGGAAATCCTAATTAAAATCTCAGTAAAAATCCCACATAAAATCCTAATTAAAATCCCAATGAACATCCTGATAAAAATCTCAATGAAAATCCCAATTAAAATCTTGATAAAAATTCCGAGAAAATTCTGATAAAATCCCCAATGGAAATCTCAGTTAAAATCCTGATTTCAATGGAAATCCTAATTAAAATCTCAATAAAAATCCCAAATAAAATCCCAATAAAATCCTAATTAAAATCCCAATAAAATCCCAATAAAATCCCAAAAAAATCCCATTAAAATCCCAATAAAATCCCAAAAAAATCCCAATAAAATCCCAATAAAATCCCAATAAAAATCCCGATAAAAATCCCCAGAAAATAAAAAAAAATCCCAATAAAATCCCAATAAAATCCCCCCAAAATCCCCAAAAAATCCCAATAAAATCCCCAAAAAATCCTAATTAAAATCCCAATAAAATCCCAAAAAAATCCCAATAAAATCCCAATAAAATCCCAGTTAAAATCCTAATTAAAATCCCAATAAAATCCCAATAAAATCCCAATTAAAAAAAAATCCTAATTAAAATCCCAATAAAATCCCAATAAAATCCCAATAAAAATCCCAATTTTTGGCAAAACCTCCTGGTTTTTCCGTCGTTTTTTTGGGACCAAATCCCAGGATTTGCTGATTTCCCAGTTAATGATCAACTTGGGGAAATTCCCGAAGTTCATCCTGTCAATGATTGATCCCGGAAGGGATTCCTGGGTGACTTGGAATTATCCAGAAAGGATCAAGCCCTAAAAAATCCCTTAAAATCCCTCTAAAATCTCCTTAAAATCCCTTAAAATCCCTTTAAAATTCCTTCAAAATCCCTTAAAATCCCTTTAAAAATCCCTTTAAACTTCCTTTAAAATCCCCTTAAATTTCCTTTAAATTTCCTTTAAATTTCCCTTAAAATTCCTGTAAAATCCCTTTAAAATTCCCTTAAAATTCCTTTAAAACTCCTTTAAAATCCCTTTAAAATTCCCTTCAAAACTCCCTTGAAATCTCTTTTAAATTCCTTTAAAACTCCCTTTAAATTCCTTTAAAATTCCTCTAGAATTCCTTTCAAATTCCTTTTAAAATCCCTTTAAAAATCCCTTAAAATTCTCTTTAAATTCCTCTAAAATTCCTTTTAAATTCCTTAAAATTCCTTAAAAATCCCTCTAAAATTCCCTTAAAATCCCTTTAAAATTCCTTTAAACTTCCTTAAAAATTCCTTAAAAATTCCTTAAAAATTCCCTTAAAATCCCTTTAAACTTCCCTTTAAATTCCTTTAAAATTCCCTTAAAAATCCCTTTAAAATTCCCTTAAAATTCCTATAAAATTCCTGTAAAATTCCTCGGAAATCCCATTTTTAGGGGTTTTTATCCTTTTTTGGGACTCCCAGCGCTGGAATTTTTTAGGATTTTTTTTCAGGAAAACTCCAGGATCGAGCAGGTGAGGAAATGGGAAATTCGGGAATCCGGAGGGGATTTGGGATTTCCGGATGGGAAAATTCCAGAATTAATGGGAGAATTATCCCAAAAAATCCTTCCCAGCCTGCCTGGGGCTAATGGGATTTTATTGGGATTTTATTGGGATTTTATTGGGATTTTATTGGGATTTTATTGGGGTTTTAATGGGATTTTAATGGGATTTTAATGGGATTTTAATGGGATTTTAATGGGATTTTAATGGGATTTTAATGGGGTTTAAAAATTAATTTTAACAAAATGAAATTGATTTTTAAAATTCATTTTAAAAGGAATTTTAATGAATTGAAAGTGATTTTTACAATTAATTTAAAATTCAATAAAAATTCGTATAAATTGTTTTTCAACGGATTTTTAATCGTTATAGCAATCGAATAATGAATATTTGTATTTCTGCATTGATTTCTTAATTTCTCTTTCTGCTAATATTATTATATTCATTTTATAATATTAATATATTAATATTTATATAATTTATTGGTAGATAGAATAATGGTTTGGCATTTAAAAGAACAGATTGGTTCTTAAATTAATTAACTAATTAATTGATTATTATTTGTTGGTATTAAATTTGTTGTTTATTATTTATTTATTCACCGAAAAATCGATTAATTTATAATTTTATTTATTTAAAAAATTTATTCTATCTCGAGTCCATTAACATATTAATGATAATTAATAGTAATTCATTACCAATTAATAATTATATTAATTATTAATAATAAGTAATAATTAAAATTATAACAATTAATAATTAATAATTACAATTATGCTAATATATTCATATTTGCACTAATGTGTTATATAAAATATTGAGATGATGAATTATAAATTAATCGATTGGTTTATAAATTAATGCATTAATACCTCAATTTCCTATTGATATTAATATTAACTTAATAGTTTATATATTAATTTATTTTTATTTGGTTATATATGAAAATTAATTACAGATTCCAATTAATTATATATTAATACTTGTAAAAGAATGGATTGTTCTTTAAATTAATGTAATATAAAAAATATAAATATAAATATAAATATAAATATAAATATAAATATAAATAATATAAATATAAATATAAATATAAATATTATAAATATAAATATTATAAATATAAATATAAATATAAATACAAATATAAATACAAATATAATATTAACATTGATATTAATATTAATATTAGCCTAGAAACACCAGAATATTAACATATTTATTAAATATTACTTTATTGATTTCTAGTAATTATTGTATTAATTTAAAATAAATAATAAGACAAATAATTTATTATTATTAACAAAATATTTAAAATGAAAATATTATATAGTAAAATATTGACCATAAACATTAAATATTAAAAATATTAAAAATAATAAAAATAATAAAAATAATAAAAATAATAAAAATAATAAATTATTATAAAAATAAAAATAAAAATAAAAAAGTAATAAAAATAATAATGATTCTATCATGCATTGATTGCTACATCAATACATTAATCGATTTCCTAATAAGGAATAAATTAATCAATAAATAATTAATTGATGAATCCACTGATTTCCTCTCCTGACCCCAAACCCCAGGAAGAGCCAAATCCTGGAAAATCCTTTTGGGATCCCAAAAATCCCCAAATTCCACCTTTTCCGTGGAATTTCCATCCCTGAGGTTGGATAAAAGCATCAAAATCCCAAATTTTCCCTGCGGGATGAAACCCAAAAATTCCCAATTCCCACGATTTGTTATTCCTGAATTCCCGAGGCTGATTTTCCATGGAATTCCCGAAAATTCCAAAAGCTCTTCGTGCTGCTTTTTCCCGATCCTGGGGGATTTTTATGGCAAATCCCACAAATCCCACAAATCCCACAAATCCCATTTCCATTCTTTATGGAAAATCCCACAAATCCCAAAAATCCTGGAGGATTTTACTGCAAATCCCACAAATTCCAGGGGATTTTTATGGCAAATCCCACAAATCCCGAAGGGCTTTTTATGGCAAATTCCATAAACCCCAAAAATCCTGGAGGATTTTTATGGCAAATCCTACAAATCCCACAAATCCCATTTCCATTCTTTATGGAAAATCCCACAAATCCTGGAGGGTTTTATGACAAATCCTACAAATTCCAGAGGATTTTTTTGGCGAATCCCAGAAATCCTACAGGATTTTTTTTTTTTGGGAAATTCCATAAACCCCACGAATTCTGGAGGATTTAGTGGAAAATCCCACAAATCCCATTTCCATTTTAAATGGCAAATCCCACAAATCCCACAGGATTTTTATGGAAAATCCCACAAATTCTGGAGGATTTTTGATGGCAAATCCCACAAATCCCACAAATCCTGGAGGATTTTATTGCAAATCCTACAAATTCCAGGGGATTTTTATGGCAAATCCCACAAATCCCGAAGGACTTTTTGTGGCAAATTCCATAAACCCCAAAAATCCTGGAGGATTTTATGGCAAATCCCACAAATCCCACAAATCCCACAAATCCCATTTCCATTTTTTATGGGAATTCCCACAAATCCTGCAGCATTTTACAGCGAATCCCAAAAATACGAGAGGATTTTTTTTTTTGGAAATTCCATAAACCCCAGAAATTATGGAGGATTTTTTTATGGCAAATCCCACAAATCCTAGAGGATTTCGTGGAAAATCCCACAAATCCCACAAACCCCACAAATCCCATTTCCGTTTTAAATGGCAAATCCCACAAATCCTACAGGATTTTTATGGAAAATCCCACAAACTCTCGAGGATTTTTTATGACAAATCCCACAAATCCCATTTCCATTTTTTTATGGAAAATCCCAGAAATCCCACAGGATTTTCATGACAAATCCCAGAAATCTCACAAATTCTGGAAGATTTTAGGCCAAATCCCACAAATCCCACAAATCCTGGAGGATTTCGTGGAAAATCCCACAAATCCCACAGTTCCCATTTTAAATGGAAAATCCCACAAATTCTGGAGGATTTTTCATGGAAAAATCCCACAAATCCCACAAATCCCATTTCCATTTTTTTATGGAAAATCCCACAAATCCCACAGGATTTTTATGGCCAAATCCCAGAAATCTCACAAATTCTGGAAGATTTTAGGTCAAATCCCACAAATCCCACAGGATTTTTATCCCAAAAACCCCAAAAACCCCACAAACCCCAAGCCCTTCCCCCTTTCCTCTCCTCCCCAGGAGCTCCAGGTGGAGTTTTGGGATTTCCAGGGAAGTTTTTTGGGGTTTTTGGGATCCAGTGGGTTCTTCCCTCCCTCCCTGGAATTTGGCAGATTTTCCAGGAATTCCGTGGGATTTGCGGATTTAGGATTTGTGTGGATTTAGGGTTTGTATCCAAGGAGAAAATCCGAGCTTTGGAGGTTTCCTGGATCCTTTCTGGGATTTCCTTCCTTTTTCCCTTTTCCCTTTTCTTTTTTCCCTTTTCCCCATTTTTTCTCCATTTTCCCTTTTTTCCCTTTTTTCTCTTTTTTTTTCTCATTTTTTCTCCTTTTTTTCTCATTTTTTTCTCCTTTTTTCTCCTTTTTTCTCCTTTTTTCTCCTTTTTCCCTTTTTTCCCTTTTCCTTTCCCTCCCTTCCCCTTTCTTTTTTTCCCATTTCCTCCTTTTCCTCCCTTTTCCCCATTTCCATTTTCCCTTTTTCCTCTTCTCTTTTCCTTTTTCCTTTTCCCCTTCCAGTTTTTTAGATTTTTTCCATTTTTTCCCATTTTTTTTACATTTTTTGCATTTTTCCCGTTTTTCCTGTTTTTCCATTTTTCCCCCTTTCCCCTCTTTTTTCCCCTATTTCCTTTTCCCCTCTTTTCTTCTTCCCTTTTGCCCCTTTTCCCCTTTTTTCCCATTTTCCCATTTCCCCCTTTTCCCCCTTTTTTCTCTTTTTCCCTTTTTTTCCCTATTTTCTCTTTCCCCTCTTTTCCTTTTCCCTTTTCCCTTTTCTTCTTCCCTTTTCCCCTTTTTCACTTTTTCCCCTTTTTTCCCTATTTCCCCTTTTGTCCCCATTTTCTCTTTTCCCCCTTTTCCTCTTCCCTTTTTCCCCTTTTTTTCCCTTTTTTTTCCCCTTTTTTTCCCCTTTTTCCCCCATTTCCCTTTTCCCATCCCATTCCCACTTTTCCCTCCCCTCTCCTCACCAACCCCAAGGAATTCCCTCCCTGCCTGACCCCAAATCCCTGGAATTTCCCCCAAATCCCTGGAATTTCCCCCAAATCCCCGGACTGACCCCAAATCCCTGCCTGACCCCAAATCCCTGGAATTTCCCCCAAATCCCTGCCTGACCTCAAATCCCTGCCTGACCCCAAATCCCCGGACTGACCCCAAATCCCTGGAATTTCCCCCAAATCCCCGGACTGACCCCAAATCCCTGGAATTTCCCCCAAATCCCTGGATTGACCCCAAATCCCTGGAATTTCCCCTTTTCCCGCAGGAACAGGAATCACGGGAATTATGGGAAAATCGGGAAAAATGGGAATCCCAATCGCGCTGCTCCTCCTGGCTCTCTCCGCCCTCCATCCCTCACAGGGTGAGTTTTTGGGATCAGGGAATCGCTGGGGTGGGAATTTTGGGATCATCCAATCCGGGATTGTCCCGTGGGAGTTGTGATCCCTGACCCGGGAGTGTTGATCCCAAGGAATTTGGGAATGTTGAGCCCAAAGAATTGCAGGAATATTTGAATAAAAGAAATTTGGGAATGTTTAAACCCAAACAGTTTGGGAATTTTAAACCCAAAGAATTCCGGGATATTGAACCCAAAGAATTCTGGGAATGTTGAACCCGAAAAACTTGGGAATGTTGAACCCAAATAATTTGGGAATATTGAACCCAAACAATTTGGGAAAGGTAAACCCGAACAATTCTGGGATGTGAATCCCAAATAATTCCAGAATGTTGAACCCAAAGAATTCCAGGATGTTGAACCCCAAAAATCCCAGAAACATTAAACACAGAGAATTTGGGAATATCGAACCCAAACAATTCCAGGAATATTAAACCCCAAAATTTTGGGAATGTTAAACCCAAGGAATTTTGGGATATTGAACCCAAACAATGTGGGAATGTTGAACCCAAATAATTACAGGAATATTTGAATAAAAAAATTTGGGAACATGAAATCAAAAGAGTTTGGGAATATTGAACCCAAATAATTCTGAGGTACCAACCCCAAACAATTTGGGAATGTTGAACCCAAACAATTCTGGGAATGTTGAACCAAAAAAATTTGGGAATATTGAACCCAAACAATTTTGGGAATATTGAACCCAAACAATTCCAGGAATGTTGAATCCAACAAATTCCGGGAATGTCGAACCCCAACAATTCCAGGAATTTCAAACCCCAGTAACTCCTCGGCGCAGGAACTCTGGGATTTTCCCATTTCCCCCATTTCTCCCATTTTCCCCATTTTCCCCCTTTATTCCCATTTTTTCCCCATTTCCCCATTTTTTCCCCATTTTTCCCCATTTCCCCATTTCTCCCATTTCCCCATTATTTTCCCCATTTCCCCATTTTCCCCATTTTTCCCCATTTTTCCCCATTTATCCCCATTTTCCCATTTCCCCCATTTTCCCATTTTTTCCCATTTTTCTAATTTTCCCCATTTTCCCATTTTCCCCCATTCTCCCATTTCCCCATTTTCCCCATTTATCCCCATTTTCCCATTTTCCCCATTTCCCCCATTTCTCCCATTTTTCCCATTTTCCCCTTTTTTCCCATTTTTTTCCCCATTTCCCCATTATTTTCCACATTTCCCCATTTCCCCATTTTCCCCATTTTTCCCCATTTATCCCCATTTTCCCATTTCCCCCATTTTTCCCATTTCTCCCATTTTCCCATTTTTCCCATTTTTCCCATTTTTTCCCATTTCTCCCATTTTCCCCATTTCCCCCATTATTTCCCCATCATTTCCCCATCATTTCCTATTATTCCCCCATTATTTCCCCATTTTTTCCCCACCATTTCCCCATCATTTCCCCATCATTCCCCCATATTTTCCCCATCATTTCCCCATCATTTCCCCATCATTCCCCCACTATTTCCCATATTTCCAGGCTCCATCCCATCCCCGCTGCTGATCCTGTCCGGCCGGGATCGGGACGGGATCCTGCTGCTCTGCCAGGCCCATCGCCCTCCTCCCGAGGTGCAGCTGCTCTGGAGAACCGGCAACGGCGACAACCTGACGGGAATTCCCATCGCCACGGCATCCGGGAACGCCGGCAGCGCGCTGCTGCTCCGCCCGGGATTCGGGAATTCCGCGTCCTGCTGGATCCGCGACTCGCCGATGGGGATGGTAGTGGGGTCGGCTGTGGAGATCGGCGGTGAGCCGCGGGAATTTGGGAATGTGGGACTGGGAAATTTGGGAATGTGGGACTGGAATGGTGGAGTGGAAATTTGGGAATGTGGGACAGGGAAATTTGGGAATGTTGGATCCAAGTGATTCGGGGATGTTGGAGTGGGAAATTTGGGATTGTTGGACTGGAAATTTGGGAGTGGTGAGCCAGGAGATTTGGGAATGGTGGAGCGAAAATTTGGGAACGATGGACAGGGAAATTTGGGAATGATGGACTGGGAAATTTGGGAATGATGGACTGGGAAATTTGGGAATGCTGAACTGGAAATTTGGGAGTGGTGAGCCAGGAGATTTGGGAATCTTGGATCTGAGTGATTTGGGGATTTGGGAATTCCGCGTCCTGCTGGATCCGCGACTCGCCGATGGGGATGGTTGTGGGGTCGGCCGTGGAGATCAGCAGTGAGCCGCGGGAATTTGGGAATGTGGGACTGGAAATTTGGGAATGGTGGACCAGAAAAATTTGGAATGGTGAACTGGGAGATTTGGGAATGGTGGAGCGGGAAATTTGGGAATGTTGGATCCAAGTGATTCGGGGATGTTGAGTGGGAAGTTTGGGAATGTTGGACCAGAAAAATTGGGAATGGTGAACAGGGAAATTTGGGATTGTTGGACTGGAAATTTGGGAATGGTGAACTGGAAATTTGGGAGTGGTGAGCCAGGAGATTTAGGAATGTTGGATCCGAGTGATTTGGGAATGTTGGATGCAAAAAACTGGGAATGGTGAACCAGAAATTTGGGAATGATGGACTGGAAATTTGGGAATGGTGGATCTGAAAAGTCTGGGAATGTTGGATCCAAGTGATTTGGGAATGTTGGACTGGAAATCTGGGAATGTTGGACTGGGAAATTTGGGAATGTTGGAGCGGGAAATTTGGGAATGGTGAACTGGGAAACTTGGGTGTGATGGACCAGGAAATTTGGGAATGTTGCAGTGGGAAATTTGGGAATGGGGAACAGGGAAATTTGGGAATGGTGAGCCGGGAAATTTGGGAATGTTGGACCTGAGTGATTTGGGGATGTTGGATGCAAAAAACTGGGAATGGTGAACCAGAAATTTGGGGATGTTGGACCAGAATAATTGGGAATGGTGAGCTGGGAAATTTGGGAATGGTGGAGAGGGAAATTTGAGAATGTTGGACTGGGGCATTTGGGAATGTTGGACCAGAAATTTGGGAATGTGGGACTGGGAAATTTGGGAATGTTGAACTGGAAATTTGGGAATGTTGGACTGGAAATTTGGGAATGTTGGAGTGGGAATTTGGGAATGGTGAACAGGGAAATTTAGGAATGTTGGATCTGAGTGATTTGGGGATGTTGGATGCAAAAAACTGGGAATGGTGGAGCGGGAAATTTGGGAATGTTGGACCAGAAAAATTTGGGAATGGTGAACTGGAAATTTGGGAATTTTGGACTGGAAATTCGGGAATGGTGAAACGGGAAATTTGGGAATGGTGGATCCGAGTGAACTGGGATGTTGGATGCAAAAAATTGGGAATGTTGGACCCAAAAAAATTTGGGATGTTGAACCCAAATGATGTGGGAATGTTGAAACTGAAAAGTTCTGGGAATGTTGAAACCAAAAAATTAGGGAATGTTGAACCCAAAGAATTCTGGGAATGTGGAACCCAAAAAATTCCAGGAATGTTGAGCACAAACAATTCTGGGATATTGAACCCAAATAATTTGGAGATGTTGAGCCCAAAAAATTCTGGGAATATTGAATCCAAATAATTCCAGGAAGGTTGAACCCAAACAATTCCGGGATCTTCAACCCAAATAATTTGGGAATGTTGAACCCAAAAAATTCTGGGATTTTGAATCCAAATAATTTGGGCATATTGAACCCAAAAAAAATTTGGGATGTTGAACCCAAACAATTCTGGGAATGTTGAACCCAAAAAGTTGGGGAATGTTAAATCCAAACAATGTGGGAATGTTGAACCCAAAAAATTCGGGAATTTTAAACCCAAATGATTCTGGGATCTTCAACCCAAACAATTTGGGAATATTAAATCCAAACAATTCGGGAATGTTAAATCCAAAGAATTCCAGGATATTGAAGCCAAAAATGTGGGAATGTTAAACACAAACGATTCTGGGAATGTTGAACCAAAAAAATTCTGGGATGTTAAACCCAAAGAATTTTGGGAATGTTGAACCCAAAAAGTTGGGAATGTTAAACCCAAACAATTTGGGAATGTTGAACCCCAAAAAATTTGGGAATTTTAAGCCCAATTGATTCTGGGATTTTGAATCCAAATGATTTTGGCATATTGAACCCAGAAAATTCGGGAATGTTGAACTCAAACAATGTGGGAATGTTGAACCCAAAGAATTCCAAGGTTTCCGTGGGATAAGGGATCGGATTTTCATTTTCTCCAGGTTTTTCCTGATCTTTGAGCCACAGGGAACTCCCGAATTCTCTGGGATGAGTCTGGGGATGGAATTTCCCAGTTTGGGGAAATTCCCATTTCGGGGATGGAATTTCCCATTTCGGGGATGGAATTTCCCATTTCGGGGATGGAATTTCCCAGTTTGGGGATGGAATTTCCCAGTTTGGGGATGGAAATTGCCAGTTTGGGGTGGGAAGTTCCCAATTTGGGGATGGGAAAATCCCAGCTGAGGGATGTGAAAATTCCTGGTTGAAGGATGGAATTTCCCAGTTCAGAGACATGAAATTCCCAGTTTAGAGAGATGAAATTCCCAATTTAGTTATGTAAAATTCCCAATTTTGGGATGCAAATTTCCCGATTTAGAGACCTGAAATTCCCAATTTAGAGATGTAAAATTCCCAATTTAGGGAAGTGAAATTCCCAATTCAGAGATGCGAAATTCCCAGTTCAGAGACATGAAATTCCCAGTTTAGAGAGATGAAATTCCCAATTTAGTTATGTAAAATTCCCAATTTAGGGATGCGAAATTCCCACTTTTTAGATATATAAAATTCCCAATTTCAGGATCCAAATTCCCAATTTCCAGCCCCACCCTCCCCACCGTTCCAAGGCCATCCCCACATTCCCAGATTTCCTTCCCAGACGGATTTTTCCCAACCACCTCCCCCTGGCTGCCAGCCTTCCTCATCCTCCTGACCTTCGGCATCTTCCTGCTGCTGGCGGCGGCGTGCAGACTGCGCGGTGAGGCGGGAATTCTGCTGGGAATTTTGGGAATTCTGGGAATTCTGGGAATTATTCTGGGAATTCTGATCCTTTTTCCTTTTTCTTTTTTCCTTTTCCCCTTTCCTTTCCATTCCTTTTTCCCTCTTTTCCCACCTCTTTTCCCTTTATTCCCTCCTTTTTCTTTCTCTACTTTCCCCTTTTCCCTTTTTTCCCTTTCCTTTCCCTTCTTCCTTTTCCTTTTTCCTTTTTTCCTTTCCTTTCCTTTCCTTTCCTTTCCTTTCCTTTCCTTTCCTTTCCTTTCCTTTCCTTTCCTTTCCTTTCCTTTCCTTTCCTTTCCTTTCCTTTCCTTTCCTTTCCTTTCCTTTCCTTTCCTTTCCTTTCCTTTCCTTTCCTTTCCCCTTTTTCCCCCTTTTTCCTTCCTTTTTCTTTTTCTTTCTCTCTTTTCCCCTTTCCCCTTTCCTTTCCCTTTTCCATTTCCTTTTCCCTTTTCCCCCTTTTTTCCCTTTCCTTTTCCTTCTCCATTTCCCCTTTTCCCTTTTTCCCTTTTCCCCCCTTTTCCCCCCTTTTTCCCTTTTTTCCCTTTTTTCCCTTTTTCCCTTTTTTCCCTTTCCTTTCCCTTTTCCCTTTATTTCCCTTTTTTCCCTTTTTATTCCTTTTTTCCCTTTTTTTCCTTTTTTCCCTTTTTTCCCGTTTTTTCCTTTTTTTCCTTTTTTCCCTTTTCCCATTTCCCTTTCCCTTTTGCCCTTTTCCCTTTCCACCCCTTTTCCCCTCTTTTTTCCCCCTTTCTTTTCCCTTTTCCCTTTTTTCCCTCTTTCCCCTTTTTTCCTCCTTTTCCCCTTTTCCCCCTTTCCTTTCCCTTTTCCCTTTTTCTACTTTTCCCCCTTTATTCCCTTTTTTCCTCTTTTTTCCCTCCTTTTCCCCTTTTCCCCATTTCCCCCATTTTTCCTCTTTTCCCCTTTCCTTTCCCTTTTCCCTTAATTTCCCTTTTTTCCCTTTTTATTCCTTTTCCCTTTTTTTCCTTTTTTATTCCTTTTTTCCCTTTTTTCTTTTTTTCCCATTTTCCCCCCCTTTCCCCCTTTTCCCATTTCCCTTTCCCTTTTGCCCTTTTTCCCCTTTTTCCCCCTTTTTCCCTTTTCCCTTTTCCTTTCCTCCCCTTTTTCCCCCTTTTTCCCCATTTTTTCCCTTTTTCCCCCTTTCCCCTTTCCCCCTTTTCCCATTTTTCCCCCTTTTTCCCATTTTTCCCCTTTTTTCCCTTTTTTCCCATTTTTCCCCCTTTTCCCCATTTTTCCCCTTTTTCCCATTTTTCCCCTTTTTTCCCTTCTTTTCCCATTTTTTCCCTTTTTCCCATTTTTCCCTTTTCCTCCTCTCTTTCCCCATAATTTTTATGATTTTTTTGGGAAACACAAATTCCTTCAACCCCAAATCCTTGGAAAATGAGCAAATTCCTTCCCAAACTTCACCGGGGAAAACTCCATTAGGAAATTATCATTAATTAACCATTAATTAGCCATTAATTACCCAATAATTAGTCATTCATTAGCTATTAATTAGCCATTAATGAACTGTTCCCTCTCTGTCTCTCCGCAGGGAACAATCGGCTCATCGCTCGGGAAAGTGAGTGAAATTCCTTCATTAAAAATCCAATTAATCCAATTAATTTCCTCTGGAAAAAATGGAATTTTGGCCAAAATCAACCATGGGAAATCATTTGGATTTTTTTGGGATGTTTTAGGGTGGAAATTCCCAAAAAAATTGGGATTTTTTGGTTGTAAATGATGGGAAAAGAAAACTGTTGTGGAAATAAAAATAGAAATTTAATGGGGAAATGAAAAAAGAGAGAAAATAAAAATTAGAAAAATATTACAATAAAGATTAAATTAAAAACTATAAAATTAAAGCAAATAATTAGAATTAAAATAAAATAATAAAATAATTTTAAAAAATCAAATAAAAATACAAAATAAAATAGACAAAATAAATTGATAAATGTAAAATCAACACAAAAAATATAAATAGAATAACAATTAATTAAAAATTATAAATAAATAAAAATAAAGAAAATAAAGAAAATAAAGAAAATAAAGATAAAAACTATAAAAATAAAATCAATTTAAAAAAATCAGTAAAAATTTAAAATAAATAAAATATCTAATAAATAAATAAAATTAATTAAAAATTAAAACACTTAAAAATGTAAAAGAAATAAAATACCTAAAGAAGAAATAAAATAAAATAGATAAAAATAATGAAAACGTTGTTAATTTTGTTAATAAATTAATAAACAAATATCAAATCAATAAGTGAGATATAAATATGAAAAAGTAAAAATTGATTCAATAAAATAAAAAATAAAAATAAAAATAAAAATAAAAATAAAAATAAAAATAAAAATAGAAATTTAAAAAAAAATTGAAAAAGACAACAAAAACAAATAAACAAATGCAAAATAAAATAAAATAATTAAAAATAAAATAAAATAAAAATAAATAAAATAAAATAACTCTGACAAGAGAAGAAAAAAATCAGATTAAAATGAGATTTTCAGCTCTCCAGGAATCCTCAGTAATTCCCATTTTTTTTATTTCTCATTCCCAGGAAAAGCTCAGCAGGAAATCCAGGAAGGTGAGAGGAAAAAATGGATTTTCCCAAAAAACCCAAAATTCACCCGAAATTCCCAAATTCCCAGAAAATTCCACGGAAAATGATGGAAATTTGGGAATTGTTTTGGGTTTTGGTACCAAAAATGGGAAAAATGGGAATTTTTAACTTCTTGTCTCAATTTCTTGCAGAGATTGAGGATCTGAAGGGGGAGTTGGGTAAGAAATTAATTAATTAATTGATTAATTAATTGTTAGCCTCGAATTAATGAATTATTAGCCTCTAATTAATTGTTTTACTGTAATTATTTATTAGACTCTGATTAATTAATTATTAGACTTAAACAAATTATTTACTTATTATTTATTTATTATATTTTATTTATAGTTTATCATTTACAATTCATAATTTATAACTTATAATTTATAATTTATAATTTATAACTTATAACTTATAATTTATAATTTATAATTTATAATTTATTAGTTATTAGTTATTAGTTATATTTATTATTTATTATTCATTCATTATTTGTTATGTATTAATCACTATTTACCATTTTTTATTTATTTATTATTTCTTTTACTTAGACTAATTATTAGCCCAAGACTAATTATTGATTAGGCTAATTATTTCGGGGACTGAGAGAAATTATTTATTGTTCTGAGACTAATTATTTATAATTTATAATTTATAATTTATTATTTATTATTTACTATTTATTCATTATTTATTAGACTCAGATAAAATCTTTATTCAAATATGATTAATTATTCGACTCAGAGTAATTATTAGACTGAGACCAATTATTTATTAAACTTATTTATTATTAGACTTGGATTAATTATTTATTATTCTTTTATAATCATTAATTATTAATTTATTAGACTAATTATTAGGCTTCAACTGATTTTTTTAATCAGACTTAGCCCAATTATTATTTATTAGACTCAGACTAATTACTTTTTAGTCTCAGACTAATTAGTAGAATAAGACTAATTATTTATTAGACTTAAACTATTTATTTATTAGGCTTGGATTAATTATTTGCCTCTAATTAATTATCTATTAGGCTCAGAATAATTGTTTATTAGACAGACTAATTACTAGACTAATTATTAGACTTAAACGAATTTTTTATTAGACTCAGACTAATTATTTATTAGGCTTCCGCCATTAATTATTTATTAGACTTATCCTAATTATTTATTAGACTCTCATTAGTTATTTATTAGACTCAGGATAATTATTTATTAAACTCAGACTAATTATTAGATTTGAACGAATTATTTATTAGCCTTAGCCTAATTATTAATCAGACTCATTCTAATTAATTATTAGATTTGGACTAATTATTTCTTGGACTCAGAATAATTATCTGACTGACTAATTATTTATTAGACTTGGACTAATTATGAGACTAATTACTTATTAGATTGAGTACTTATTAGACTCAGACTAATTATTAGCTTACACCAATTATTAGACTAAGATTAATTATTTATTAGAATAATTATTTATTAGAGCAATTAATTATTTATTAGAATAATTGAAATTATTTATTAGACTCAGACTAATTATCAGACAGACTAATTATTAGACTCACACTAATTACTTTTTAGACTCATCCTAATTATTATCTTACACCAATTATTTATTATTACCCCAATTAATTAATTTATTATTAGGGAAATAGACTAATTATCTGCCTAATTAATTTGTTATTAGACTGACGAATTAATTAATTAACTATTAAATGCCGAATACATATTTATTAGGCTCAGACGAAGTATTTATTATTTAATTATTATTTATTATTTATTATTTATTATTTAAATTATTTATTATTTAATTAATATTTTATTTATTTTCTTTCTCTTTTATTTATTTTATTGTATTAATTTATTTATTTAATTAATTAGACTCGGGCTAATTAAATTCTTTCCCTTAATCCCATTTTTTTCCCCAAAAATTGACCCAAAATTTGGGGAATTTTCCTGATTTTTGTTCCTTTTTTTCCTTTTTTCCAGAGGAAGTGATGGAAAAATTCCAGAAAGGTAAAAAATCCTCAAATTTTCCTCCAAATCTTCGATTTTTGGGATAAAATGGAAATTTGCATCGATTAATTCCGTAATTAATTAATTCCCAGAGGGAATTTATAAATCTGGGATTATTTGGGGGAAAAAAAAACCCCCAAAAAATTGGGATAATTTTGATTTTCCACCTATTTTATTCCAGGATTAATTAATATATTATGGATATAGAGAACTCTAATTAAATATTCTAATTAGCTCTAATAATTAGATATTTTAGTTGTTTATGAATATAAAAACCGAATAATTCCATTAATTCTTACGAATTCCTATTAATTTTTCTTCTATTCTATTAATTCCTATTAATTCCTATTAATTCCTAATAATTCCTAATAATTTCTATTAATTGATTCCCCAAATTAATTTATTTATATTAAATACTTTACATAAATATTGAAACACAATTAATATTATAACATATAATTTAAAGATAATAAAATAATTAATGCTAATCATGCTAATAACGCTAATTATTCTGTTGGCTATAATTCTATTATACACTGATATGAATTATTAATTTCTATTAATTAATATAATTTCTTAATTCTATTAGTGGAATTATATACTTAATTGTCAAATTTTGGGGAAATAATTCTATATATTTAAATTCTTTATCTATATTTAAATTATAAATTATTAATAAAATTTTGTACTTTTATTGTTAATATTATTACAATTTCTTGCTTATGTTATTACAATTATATAATTCTTAATAAAAAATAATTTTAAATCAATATAAAATTCCTGATATGATATTACAATTAATTTTATATTATTAAATAGATTTCTACCCAAATACAGAAAATAATTATTACAATTATATAATTGTCAATAATAAATTAATTTTAAATAAATATAAAATTCCTGATACGATATTACAATTTATTTTATATTATTAAATAGATTTCTACCCAAATATAGAAAATAATTATTACAATTATATAACTGTCAGTAATAAAATAATTGGAAATCAATATAAAATTATTGATCTTACAATTAATTTTATATTATTAAATATATTTCTACCCAAATATAGGAAATAAATCCTGAAAATTTCCCAAATTTATCCCAAATTCCCAAATTCTGACTGAATGTTTTTTCCTTTGCAGAGAACCAGGAGATGGTGGAGAAAATCGGTGAGGAAATTCTGGGAATTCTGGGAATTCTGGGAATTTTGGGAATTTTGGGAATTCTGGGAATTTTGGGGATTTTGGGAATTCCAGGAATTCTGGGAATTCTGGGGATTTTGGGAATTTTGGGGATTTTGGGAATTCCGGGAATTTTGGGAATTCCAGGAATTCTGGGAATTTTTTGGATTTTGGGAATTCTGGGAATTCGGGGAATTCGGGGAATTTTGGGCATTTGGGGAATTTTTGGGATTTTGGGAATTTGGGGAATTTTGGGAATTTGGGAATTTCAATTTTTTGGGAGTTCAGGGAAAAACGTTTGGAATTGAAATGGGATTGTTTGGAGGATGGGACAGGTGAGGGACAGGTGAGGGACAGGTGAGGGACAGGTGACACTGGGACAGGTGAGGGACAGGTGACACTGGGACAGGTGACACCTGGGACAGGTGAGGGACAGGTGACACTGGGACAGGTGACACCTGGGACAGGTGAGGGACAGGTGACACTGGGACAGGTGACAAAGGTGACTTTGGCACACCTGGGAGAGGTGACAGGAGGACAGGTGACACACAGGTGACACACAGGTGACACACACAGGTGACACTCAGGTGACACACACAGGTGACACACACAGGTGACACACAGGTGACACACAGGTGACACACACAGGTGACACTCAGGTGTCACACACAGGTGTCCCCAGGTGTCACACCTGCCCAGGTGTCCCACACAGGTATCACAGGTATCACAGGTGACACAGGTGTCACACAGGTGTCACACAGGTGTCCCCCAGGTGTCACACCTGCCCAGGTGTCACACAGGTGTCCCCAGGTGTCACACCTGCCCAGGTGTCCCACACAGGTGACACACACAGGTGTCCCTCACAGGTGTCACAGGTGACACAGGTGTCACACAGGTGTCCCCAGGTGTCACACCTGCCCAGGTGTCCCACACAGGTGACACACACAGGTGTCCCCAGGTGTCACACCTGCCCAGGTGTCACACAGGTGTCCCCAGGTGTCCCACCTGCCCAGGTGTCCCACACAGGTGTCACACACAGGTGTCACACAGGTGTCCCCAGGTGTCACACCTGCCCAGGTGTCCCTCACAGGTATCACAGGTGACACAGGTGTCACACAGGTGTCACACAGGTGTCACACACAGGTGTGTCACACCTGCCCAGGTGTCCCGGCTCAGCACACTGACGGATTTTGGGATTTCTCTCTCCAGAGCACATCCAGGCCCAGCTGGGTGAGTGAGCCTCTCTCTGATCACATGCTAATGAGCTCATTACCGCTAATTAGCGCTAATGAGCTTTAATTGGTGCTGCTTTCTACAGACTTCCGACGCGCTCAGAGCCATGCAGGTGAGTCCGGATTGCTTCCTCTTCCTCTTCCTCTTCCTCTTCCTCTTCCTCTTCCTCTTCCTCTTCCTCTTCCTCTTCCTCTTCCTCTTCCTCTTCCTCTTCCTCTTCCTCTTCCTCTTCCTCTTCCTCTTCCTCTTCCTCTTCCTCTTCCTCTTCCTCTTCCTCTTCCTCGTCCTCTTCCTCTTCCTCTTCCTCTTCCTCTTCCTCTTCCTCTTCCTCTTCCTCTTCCTCTTCCTCTTCCTCTTCCTCTTCCTCTTCCTCTTCCTCTTCCTTCCTTTTCCCTTTCCTCTTCCTCCTTCTCCTTCTTCCTCCTCTTCCTCCTCCTCTTCCTCCTCTTCTTCCTCCTCTTTTTCCTCCTTTTCCTCCTTCTTTCATCTCCTCTTCCTCCTTCTTTCTTCTCTTCCTCATCTTCCTCCTCCCTCCTGTCCTCTCATTTTTCCTCTTCCTCTTCCTCTTCCTCCTCCATCTCCTTCTCTTCTTCCTCCTCCCTGTTTCTCCTTCATCTTCTTTCCCTGATCTTCCTCTTCTTTGTCCTCCTCTTCCTCCTCCTCCTCCATCTTCTTTTCCTCCTCTTCCTCCTCTTCCTCCTCTTCCTCCTCCCCTTCTCTTCCTCCTCTCTCCTTCTCCTTCTTCCCCTTCTTTTCCTGCTCCTCTTCCTCTTCCTCCTCCTCCTTCTTCCTCTTTTTCCACTTCTTTTCCTCTCATCCCCTTCCTTCTCCTCATATTCCGAGTCCTTCTCCTTCTCCTCTTCCTCCTCCTGTTCTTCCTCCTCCTCTTCCTCCTCCTCCTTCTTTTCCTGTTTCTCCTGTTTCTCTTCCTCCTCCTCCTCCTCTTCCTCCTTCTGTTCTTCCTCATCCTCCCTCTCCTCCTCCTCATCTTCTTCCTCCTTTTCCTCCTCCTTCTCCTTTTCCTTCTTCCTTTTCCTTCTTCCTCTTCCTCTTCCTCTTCCTCCTCTTCCTCCAACTTCCCCCAACTTTCCCCAAAACACAGAACTTCTCATTCTGTAATTTTTTTTGACTTTGCACATTCCATGGGAAAAACCCAACTGTTCCATAAATCGATATCGAATTCTATCCATTGATATAAAATTATATAAATCGATGTAACTATTCCATTAATTGATATCAAATGGATATAAAATTATATAAATCGGTGCAACTATTCCATAAATCAATATCAAATTCCATAAATTGATATCGAATTCTATCAATGGATATAAACCAAAATAAATCAATGTAACTATTCAATAAATCAATATCAAATTCTATCAATGGATACAAAATGATATAAACTGATGTAACTATTCCATAAATCAATATCAAATTGATATAAACTGATATAAATCAATTTATCTAGTCTATAAATTGATATCAAATTCCTTCGATGGATATAAACTGATATCGATTGATGTAACTATTCCATAAATCGATACAATTATTCCATAAATCAATATAAAATTCCATAAATCGATATCAAGCTCTATCAATGGATATAAACCAATATAAATTCCATAAATCGATATCAAATGTATATAAACCAATATAAATTGATGTAACTATTCTATAAATTTATATCAAATTATGTCAATGGATATAAACTGATATAAAGCAATATAACTACTCTATAAATTGATATAAAACTCTAGAACTGGATATAAATCCATATAAATTGATGTAACTATTCCTTAAATTGATATAAAATGGATATAAAATTATATCAATGGATGTAACTCTTCTATAAATCAATATCAAATTCTGTCAATAGATACAAACTGATATAGATTGGTGTAACTATTCAATAAATCGATATCAAATTCCATAAATTGATATCAAATTCTATCAATGGATATAAACCGATACAAATTGATGTAACTATTCCATAAATCGATACCAAATGGACATAAACCAATATAAATTGATGTAACTTTTCTATAAATCGATATCAAATTCTATCAATGGATATAAAGTGATATAAATCAATGTAACTATTCTATAAATTGATATCAAATTCTATCAATGGATATAAACCGATATAAATTGATGTAACTATTCTATAAATTTATATCAAATTATGTCAATGGATATAAACTGATATAAATCAATGTAACTATTCTATAAATTGATATCAAATTCTATCAACTGATATAAAATTAATCAATATAAATCATTTCCCGCCATACCAATCCCGTTTTTCCTCCTCCCAGTTCCGCTGACGCTGGACAAGAACTGCAAACATCCCGACGTGATGATCCAGGGAAAATCCCGAATCCTCTGCGCCAATCCCCGATCCCAAAATCCCCAATCCCAAAATCCAAATCCTCAATCCCAAAATCCTCAATCCCAAATCCTCAAAAATCCCCAATCCCAAAACCTTGAATCCCAAAATCCCCAATCCCAAAATCTTGAATTCCAAATCGCCAATCCCCAATCCCAAAACCCCCAATCCCAAAATCCTGATTCCCAAAATCCCGAAACCCAAAATCCCCAATCCCCAAATCCCAAATCCCAAAATCCTGAATCCCAAAATCCCGAATCCCAAAACCCCGATTCCCAACTCCCGCTCCCGCTGTTCGCGGTGGCCGCGGAAGGTTTTTCCGGCGGGAAGCACTACTGGGAGGTGGAGGTTGGCGATGGATCTGGCTGGCGGCTGGGAGTGCTGGGCCAGGAAATTCGGGAATGGCTGAGGAATTCCGGGATGGGATTCCCGCAGGAGAAAGGGATGGGATTCCCGCCGGGACTGGAATATTCCCAGCGGGAATTCCGGCTGAGCGGAGGGAAGATGGAGAGGAATTCCGGGAGGTGCAGGGTGGTTGGGGTTTTGCTGGATCAGGAGTCCCAGAAATCCCCAAAATCCCAGGAATTCCAGAATTCCCCAAAATCCCAGAAATCCCAAAGATCCCAAAAATCCCAAAAATCTCCAAAATCCCAGGAATCCCAGGAATTCAGTTCTCTCTCCTTCTTCGACGTCGAGGAGCAGAAACTCCTGGGATTCATCGATGTGAAAATTCCTGGGAATCTTTTCCCGTTTTTCTGCCCTGGACCTGATGGGAATTCCCTGGGAATTCGCCCTGTGGGGGGTGTGAAACCCCCCAGAGGGATTAATTAAATTATTAATTAATTAATTAATTAATAACTAATTAATTAATTAATAATCAATTAGGCATTTATTATTAGTAGTCCTTTATTATTATTCAATAATAAAGAAATAAATAAAAAATTAATAATTGACAAGTAATTCTTTGCGTCGTTATCAATAAATTATTACTGGAATTATCAATAAATAATATTTATAATATTAATAAATTAATAATAAAGTATTAATGATACATAAATTAATTTACAGTGGTGTTGTTAATAAATTATTATTGATATATGGATCAATTGATAGTGAGATTATTAATAAATTATGAGCCATACATAAATTAATTAATTGTGACATTATTAATATAAAATTGATTCCAGAAATCGATAAATAAATAACTAATTAGTGACATAATTATCGTGTAAATCTAATAGTTTGTTTATCAATTACTGAAATTGGAATCAATTCTGGAACTAATTAATTAAATCTATAATGTAAATCTGTTAATTGATTAATGAATAAGTTGATCGATCAATTGGATAATTAATTCATAATTAGTGATAATATATTAATTGGTGATGTAATAATAATGTAAATCTAACAATAAATTAATATATCAATTATTAAATTAACAGAATAAATGAATTTAGATTTACACTAAATTGATGCAAATCTGAAATCAGTTAATTAAATCCATAATGGAAATCTATTAATTGGTTAATGAATGAATGAGACAATCAATCGATTAGTTAATTAATAATAAATTGGTGATGTCATTATAATGTAAATGATTGATTTATTAGTTAATAAATTTATCAATCAATAGATTAAGTTATTTTGTATTTATATCAAATAAATCAATATGAATCTAAAATTAATTAATTAAATCTATAATGTAAATCTATTCGCTGATTAATTAATTAATTAGTTAATAATCAGGGAGAGCACAGGGGGAAATAAAAAACTGCAGAATTTCAAAAGTTCCCAAAATGACTTTTTAGGGATTCAGAAATTCTGTAAAACCCAAAACTGCTAAATATTCCCATTTTATTCCCATTTTATTCCATTTAATTCCTACTTTGTTCCCATTTAATTCCCATTTAATTCCCATTTAATTCCCATTTTATTCCCATTTCATTCCCACTTCTTTCCCATTTAATTCCCATTTATTTCCCACTTTATTCCCATTTTATTCCTATTTAATTTCTACTTTATTCCCATTTCATTCCCACTTTATTCCCATTTAATTCCCATTTAATTTCCACTTTATTCCCATTTAATTTCCATTTTATTCCCATTTAATTCCCCACTTTATTCCCATTTAATTCCTATTTAATTCCCACTTTATTCCCATTTATTTCCCACTTTATTCCCATTTTATTCCTGTTTAATTTTCACTTTATTCCCATTTTATTCCCACTTTAATTCCCATTTAATTCCCATTTAATTCCCACTTTATTCCCATTTAACTTCATTTAATTCCATTTAATTCCCATTTTATTCCCATTTAATTCCACTTAATTCCCACTTAATTCCCATTTTATTCCCATTTTTTCCCCATTTTTTCCCTGTTTTCTGTGGATAAATCCCAAATTTCTCAGGATTTGTTCCATTTGTTGGATGTTTGGTTTGGAACAATAAAAAACAATTGGAAAAATTCTCTGCTGTGTGGTGAATATCTGGAATTTTCTGCTTATTGCATCTTCAAGATTCTAATTAATTAAGTTGCTAATTTCTAATTATTTTCTCCTTTATATTCCAATTAGTCAATTTTCCATTTTCTAATTATTTAATCTCTTAGATTCTCATTGTTCTCTTTTCTCTTTGATTATTTTCTCTTCTCAATTCTATTTATTTATTTTTAATAGATCCATTTTTGTCCATTTTTATTCCAATTATTTTCTCTTCTAAATTCTAATTATTTCTGTTTATTAGTTTAATTATTATCCCAATTATTTGTTTTATTATTATACTATATTATGAATATATTTAATATAAATAATTTAATATAAATATTATTTTTGTATATATTTAATAATTAATTATTATATTATTATAATCATATTTAATAATTAATATAAAATATTAATATATTAATATTAATATATTTATAATATATTATTATTATCCCAATTAATGTTATTCCAATTATTTTCTATATTCTGATTATTTTCTCTTCTGTATTTGAATTATTTTCTCTCGTGAATTCAAATTATTTCATCTTCTCTAAACTAATTTCCTCTTCTAAATGCTAATTATTTGTATTGATTAGTTTAATTATTTTCCTTTTAAAATTCTAATTATTTTCTCTTCTACATCATTTTATTTTTATCATTTAATTATTTTCTCATTTTTAAAAATTATTTGCTCTTCTAAATTCTAATTATTTTATAGTTAACATTTTAATTACTTTCCAAATTTTATCCCAATTATTTCCTTTTCCAAATTATAGTTTTTATATTTATCAATATTTATTTCTGTAAATATTGATTTATTTCTATCAATATTTATTTCTAACAATTTATATTTAATAATTTAATTATTATCCCTTTTAATTCCAATTATTTTATATTTAATATCCCAATTATTTCATCTCTGAGATTCCAAATATTCCCTTTTACACCCAAATTCCTTTCTCTTTATATTCCAATTTTTCCCTTTGCAAAATTCCAATAATTCCATTTTTCCCATTTTTTTTTTTTCCAATCCCAAAGGATTTTGGGGTCAAATTCCATCTCTTTAGGAATTTTTTGGGGAAAAATTTGAATTTTTGGTCTTTTTTTTTTCCACCCAAAACTAATCTGGGAATCCAAGGTGGAAATTCACCCGAAAACTTGGGGAAAATTCCCATTTCTTGGTTTGGGGTTTTTGGGGTTTTTGGGGTTTTTTGGTTGGTTGGTTTTTGGGGTTTTGGGTTTTTTTGGGTTTTGTTCATTTTTTTGATTTTTGTTTTTTGGGCCTTTTTGGTTTTTGATTTTTTGGGGTTTTTGTTGGTTTTTTTTTGTTTATTTGTTTTGGTTTTGGTTTTTGGTTTTTTTGGGTTTTTTGGGTTTTGTTTGTTTTTGGATTTTTGGTTTTTGGGTCTTTTTGGTTTTTTGGGTTTTGCTTTTGGATTTTTTGGGTTTTGGATTTTTTGGGTTTTTGGTTTTTGGATTTTTGGTTTTTAATTTTTTAATTTTTTGGGTTTTGTTTGTTTTTTTGATTTTTGGGTCTTTTAGGTTTTTTGGGTTTTTGGTTTTTAGTTTTTTGGGTTTTGGTTTTTTTTTATTTTTTGGGTTTTGGTTTTGGGCTTTTTTGGGGTTTTGTTTGGGTTTTGGTATTTTGGGTTTTGGGGTTTTTTTGTTTGTTTTTTTGGGGTTTGTTTGGTTTTTTTATTTTTGGTTTTTGGTTTTTTGATTTTTTTGGTTTTTGTTTTTTTTGGTTTTGGTTTTTTTATTTTTTGGGGTTTGGGTTTTTTTTGTTTGTGGGTTTTTTGTCTTTTGTGGGGTTTTTTTGGTTTTCAGGGAGTTTTTTTATTTTGTTTTTTTGTTTGGCTTTTTTCGTGGGTTTTTTGGGGTTTTTTTTTTTTGTTTGTTTGTTTTTTTCTGGTTTTGGAATTTTTTTCTCTTTAATAAAATGCAATTTCCGTGGACAATTCCTGGCTAAATCTAACATCGCGACGAGAGGGAACTCACGGCACTCTCAATATGAGATATAGAGTAAGCTCCATTTTATTTCACCAATCAAGAGAGTTATATACTGTTACAGATCTTACCAATTATAGCTACACACACCTGCAGTCTGTTCTCACATATTCAGGGATCCTCCTGCTAACTCCCTTATTCTTTTCTCATAACACTCCTGACTCCTAATCTTTCTCATGACATTCTTCCCACAGAACATTCTCAGGCAAACAAACCACTGCAGCTTGTTGGAATTTTACTGAGGCCTGACCATGCTGAAGCTTTGCTCAGGCTTATTTAGTTAGCATGAGTTTTGCTGGAAAACTGCGTTTTCCAACAGTTCCCCCGTTTCGCTTGTGAGAACAGACGTTGTCTTGTTATCAGATTAATTTGCTTTGCTATAAGTAATTCTTATTATTAGAATTGTTATAAATTTACTTAAGGAAATTTCACTAGTTAGATATGTTGCCATGGTCTAGGAATTGTCATTGCTGAAAACATTCACTTCACAGGTAATGCTTGGAGAACCTTTTCCGGACAAGGACTCCAAGTTTACTTGGAAGAAGGTTTAGCTCTTATAAACTCAATTTGGTAAATGAAAATTATTTGCTCACATTTTGATGCAGAATACTTGGGACTCATGGCATGTTTCCCAGCCAGTTAGAACCAAAGCTTGGCCAGAGCTTAGGTGCTAAGTGGAAGGGTTTTCTTAGAACATCTTATAAACAAGCTTTGATTAATATCAATAAGGAGAGTATCTTAACATGTTACCATTTTTGTAGATAGCTATATAAGGTGAGATGAAATATTTGAAAACAGTAGATATTATTATTTGACTTTAACTAAGGAAAATGAAACTGCAAAGCTTTTGTGAACAATAATATAAACTAACAAATTTAAAACTTAAAATCAATATCACTGAAAATGAATAAAACTTAATAAATCTGATTTTAAACTAACAAATAGGACTTAACTATAATGGAATTTAAAATTGATATCACTTTAACAACTTAACTCTAACAAGATTTAAAACTTAACAGAATTTAAAATTAACATCACTTAATATTACTTAACAGAATTTTAACTTTAACAGAATTTACAACTTAATAGAATTTAAATTCACTATTACTTAACTTTAACAGAATCTATGCTTAACCAAAAGTACTTAACAGGTAGTTTAGACTATTCAGTATAACTTCACCCACAGGTCCTCATTCACACATTAAAACTCTCAAGAAATCAAAATCACACTCTCATCAGTCACAGGCTTCATCTACACATTAAAGCATTAGAAAAGCAAACAACACTCTCAGTAGGCCTACAATATTCACACATACACACAAATGCTTTAGCAAAATTCAGCTTTCGTTCAAGGCTTTAGTATTCAAGGTGTCATTTTTTATCAGGATAATATCTTGTTACAATGCTTCTTTATTAGTAAAATGCTGGAAATAGGTTTTGGTCTCGGTGTCGGTGCAGCCAGGCTGAAGGAAGAGCCGATCTGCTCCATCTGCTTGGACATTTTCAGGGAGTTTCAGTTGCTGAAGCTGCAGCAGGTGGTGAAGGTTTGCCAGGAAAAGTGCTTACAGAAAAAGCCAAGCTCAGAGACATTTCCCTGAAACTCTGGAAAAGCTGAAAAGTCATGAAACTCCACCGAATCAGCCATAGCAAGGCTGTGCTGCTGGTCAACACGTGGCAATGGGTGTTTCACCCTGCAAAGCGAATAATTAGAGGTTTTGGAGAGAACAGCTGGAGAATGTGTTCAAAGATCTGCATCGGCAGCTAGAGAGCGCGGCGGGACCGCTGCCGCCATGGGGAATGACATGAACGTGATTCCCGAGCGGGAGATGAAGGATCTCCAGTTCAGAGCACTGAAGAAGATTCGCATCTTTGAAACTCTTAAAAGTTCTCCATGACTACGAGGAAAAACAACTCTATCTTGTATCAAACTGCTGTTTCTGCTGGCAATGCTGTTGGTTAGTTCTGGTTCGCTGCTGAAGCTGTCAATCATTTCCTCATCCTTGGGGAGGAGTAGAGTTTAGAGTCTCATCATAGACATCACCGTTGGGGCAGTGAAGGAGGCGTGGATGGCTTGTGGCTCCGCCCACTGGGGTACCCTCTGGGACTTCCGCTCTGGTTGTCATTCGGCCGGAAACCACGGTTGGAGCAACTTCTGCCACAGGTGTCTCTTGGTGGCATTCAGGCGGCGCGCAGTGAAGGGTAGGGGCCGTTGCTGCTGCGCGGCCATCGGTCACTTTCTGTTTGTCTTTTTTCCTTCTACAAGCTTCCGTGCTGTGAGTATCTCTATTGCAGTGGGAACACCAAACTTTTTCGTTACAGTTCTTTCGTATGTGTCTTTCACTCCCGCATCGATAACATCGGGATGATTTCTGGTTACTCTGTTTCTTTGCCCGCGATATTTGAGCTCTCTCTAACATTGTATTCAGTTGTTCTGGCAAAAGTTCAACAGTGACTCTCTCAAACAAAGCAGCTAAGATTTTCGTTGCAAACTTGCACCCTCCCCTTAGTAGCGCTGGCAGCGAGGGAGAGCTACTATTCTCCCCCCTCCTCCCTGGCGGGGGGGGTTTCCCCGGCTGTGCGGCTGCAGAAGTTCCCCACATAGCAAAAACAGCAGAGTAACTCACAGGTTTCTCTCTGCTCCATGCAGCTGCCATCTCCTGTGCCGTCAGCCACACAAGGTTTTGCTCCGTGGTGTGTATTTGTAAGCAGGCTACGACTTTACTCCATGGTTTGCCAAGCTTTCTTGCAATTTTATCACAGTCCAAAAGTAAAGTAGCTCCATAATTCAACCACTCTCCCACACTGAATACTGTAATAGGATTTGTAAAAAATCCATAAGCTTGTCCTACCACCATCAGGCCCATTAAGTGTGATAGGCCACCTTTACTGAGTCCCTGCTTTTCTAAAAAGCATAACAATAAAAATTGGGCTACCTCTGTTTCCATTCCGTACCAGCTGGGTTTAAAGTTACGCAGTCGCCACCGTCCGCGCTCTGCTGGGGCGTCTCTGCTTATAACACGGTCGCCACGGTCAGTGCAGCTTTTCCGAGGTTTATTAGCCCATCCGGAAGCGGGTCTTTTTCGGCCCAGGCTTTCATAGCTCCCCGGCGCTGCCCTGGGGCCTCTCCGGACTCGTCGCTCTCTGGGCAGGGTCGTAAAACCCTGCTGCCAATGTCCGTGGTCGTCGGTTCTAAATCCTGCTAACTCCGTATCACGTCGGGCTCACCATTTGACATAACGACGAGAGGGAACTCACGGCAGTCTCAATATGAGATATAGAGTAAGCTCCATTTTATTTCACCAAACGAGAAACTTATATACTGTTACAGATGCTAGTAATTATAGCTACACACACACCTGCAGTCTGTTCTCACACATTCAGGGATCCTCCTGGTAACTCCCTTTTTCTTTCTCATAACACTTCTGACTCCCTATTCTTTCCCATGACATTCTTCCCACAGAACATTCTCAGGTAAACAAGCCACTGTAGCTTGTTAGGATTTTACTGAGGCCTGAGTATGCTGAGGCCCTGCTCAGGTATATTCAGTTAACATAAGTTTTGCTGGAAAACTGCGTTTTCCAACACAGATTGACATACATGAATGCATAATTGCAAAACTATATATAATGAATATAAAACTATATACTAATAAAACTATATACTAATGAATCCATAATTGCAAAACTATAATAGCTAAAATGCAGTTATGGGGTAAATGCTTGTTTGAACTATAAAAATAGTTAAAATGAAAGCTAATAAATGCTTGCTTGAACTATAAAAATAGTGAAAATGCAAGTTAAGAAAGGTAGCTATAAGTTAGCTGGAATAATACAATTTAGGAAACCAATGGTCTTACCAAAATCCAGTTTTGGTGCTGAGATACATCAGAATCCTCCCTCAATCTTGCAAGAAGTTACCACAGAGCTGCGTCCAGACCCTGGGCAGAAGCTTTTCCTCACGCTCAGTGTCCATGTAGAAAAGCTTCTACCTTTTCTGAGATTTCGTGTGTGTTTTACAGGATAAGAATATGGCGAGTGGGTCATTAAAAATTTCTCACATTCTCTCTACATTCCACAGGGTAGTGTTTTTTTAGACTTTTTAGACTTTTTTTTCGGGAGCCATCAAATAGGCTGTTAACCTAATCTGAGCCATCCATCTTCTGTGACGGAGCAGGGAGAGAGAGAAGGGGGGGAACGTCCTGCCACAAACAGGGACAAGATGGCTGACTAGGATCAACGAAGACTTTCTAGAAAGATCTCTGTGAGGCATCATTCAAGATGCCAGTCGAGGTGTGAACCCACCCACCCTCACCAATGAGCATGCCCACGGGGGAGGAGCCAGGTGGAACCACCCTGAATGGGAGGGCAAAGGGGAGAGGCGGGAACTGTGGAACACATGATTAAACAAAAGTATCCAGGCCCCTTGACTGACACCTGGAGGGTGGAAAAGAAGCTGCACAAGCCCTGGGAGGTGTGCCTCTGGCCAGACCAGCCATGCACCCAGCACTGCTGCTTTGTACTGTGGGCATCTGCTATTTTTGGTTTTTTATTAATAAATTTTTAAAACTTCACATCGTGAAACCTCGTTCTTCACACTCATGATGGATGGGGAGGAGGAAGTCGCTGGGAGCTCTGTCTGTGGCCGGGAAAGCTCTACCTACTGGAGGACTCTCCAGGTGACCCAATAAGCCTTCCTTGGACGATCGGACCATGAGAGAGGCTACCCAGTGAGGAGTGACCGAGCCCAGCCCGAGCCTCACTCCTGGCCGCAGGGCCTGTTCTCTGCCACCTGCTCTCCTCCAACCCTCCTTGCCCAGCCTTTGCTGTTATCCTGCTTCACTTCACCATTCCTGCTGCAGCTACTGCTGTCCCAATCCTGCCCTGAGATCCTCCTCACCACTGTCCCAATCCTGCCCTGAGATCCTCCTCACCACTGTCCTGATCCTGTCCTCAATTTCTGCTCTCTCCATCCTGCCATCAGATCCTCCTCGCCACTGTCCCAATCCTGCCCTGAGATCCTCTGTTGTGGTGGATGAGACCACTTTGGGAACTGCCGGGGAGCTGAGGTGTCCTGGGGCAGCAGGAACACGATGGTGGGAAAACTCTGAAGTTTGAAATACCGCCTTTGAGAACTGAATGGTCCCTCCCTAGACTATGTAAATCCTCCTATGCTGATTGGCCTTAACCTGGTCCCTCACTCCGCCCCTACCTTCTCCCCATTGTATCCACCTGCCTTCTCCCCACCCCTGTGCCCTCAGATTATTGGTCCTGTATCTCTATATCAAGAATAACTTGGAATTGCTCACTCTCTTCTCACTGCTGGAACCCATCGGAATAAACATCTGGAACTCCATGTGACTGAGCCCTCTGAATTCTTTGTCTCTGGTAAAACACATGAGCTATCCAAAGCTCCCTGGGTGAGTGTGTGTGTGCTTTCCACCAACAAGGGTGAGAGAGAGGTCTGCCTGCACAGTACCATGCTGTACTGGCCTGAGCGACCTCTCAAAGCCTTAGAGATGCTTTAGGTAAATGCAGAGGCCTATTCCACTCCACCACCGCTCTCTGCGTTAATCCTTCTTGCCACTGTCCCAGTCCTGCCCTGAGATCCTCCTCACCGCTGTCCCAATCCTGTCCTCAATTTTTGTTCTCCCCATCCTGCCCTCAGATCCTCCTTGCCACTGCCCTGATCCTGCTGTAGCCAAAAATATTATGAATGGAGACAGAAGGTTGATAGATTTTTGCCGATTGCCTAGGCCTGTGACAACTGGCAGTTAATTTATTCAGAGCGACCAGCACCCTCTAAACCCAGTGTCATTTGCAAGTTCTTATAATGATGGCTGATTAGGTCTAATATAAAATGGATTACTGTTTATTAGACAAAAGAGAGAACAGAACAAGGATCCAAACAACTTACACAATATAGGAAAACTACGAATAGCTAAACAAGTTATATATTGCTCAAAATAGGAAAACTACGAATATCTACATAAATTATATATTGCCTAAAATGGGAAAACTGCAAATAGCTAAAATGCAGCTTGCAAAAGGTA
The DNA here is from genome assembly GCF_008360975.1 of Lichenostomus cassidix. Lineage (NCBI taxonomy): Eukaryota > Metazoa > Chordata > Aves > Passeriformes > Meliphagidae > Lichenostomus > Lichenostomus cassidix. The sequence goes on from NW_028147440.1 coordinate 1,927,691, forward strand.
GCTATTATTGTTGTTATTGCTAGTAAAGACGAGTACAATTTAGGAAACCAATGATCTTACCAAAATCCAATTTTGGTGCTGGGATACATCAGAATCCTCCCCAGTCCTGCAGGAAGTTACCACAGAGCTGCATCTAGACTCTAGGGAGAGGCTTTTCCTCACAGTCTAGTGTCGATGTAGAAAAGCTTCTACCTTGGAGAAAATTCGTGAGATTTTTATAGGATAAAAGTGTGCCTGTTTGGTCAGCCTGTACAGTTTTGTTTCTCTTTTCACATCCTCTCTTCATTCCAAAATATGAATTAAGGTTAGAGGTCTTAGACTTTTGGGCACTAAGAGGTAACCCCTGCCAGGCTGCTGACCCCAGCTGGAGTTATCTATCTTCTGCCATCCAGCAGAAGGGGGGGAAAATGTCCTGCCACAGCTTGTTACGTGTTCGTGAGAATGCCTATGCACAAAAAACTCACTACACACTCAGAATTGCAAAGCAAATTAATTTTATTGCATTAGCAATAAATACATACTGAACCACGGATTTTGAAGAAGCCACTGAGCTGGAGAAGGAGATGGAGCATGGCTTCTGAGCTGGAGGGGGCGGAAGGCAGTGACCTTCAGGGTGTCCCCTGGATAAAAATGGTGTCCATCATGGCATCTGTCCCCTCCACCCCATGCCAACACCTTTTATCTTCTCCTCAGGAGTGGCCACTTTCAGCATCATCTCATGCAGGGCCTGCATATGAGACGAGGTCATAATGACCCATGGTAACACCTCCATGCCAACAATAGCTTATTGCGTGTTATTTCTCACTCACAGGATGAATCCCACCAGGTGGCCAATACATGGTGTCAGTTCTGAAGGGTAAAATCCTATCAACTAACAATAGAATTGTCTTCTATGGTATCTTGCTGAGGTGTACAACAGCAGACCGAATACTGTGGGATTGACAGCTGGCCTGTCTCAGCTCACAAACACCGACCCTGTTACAAAATACTTGTACTCGTGAGAATTTTGGTGTGGGAAAAACTCATATCCTGTGAGAATCTTGGCATGGACAGAAGCAAGAAGCAAAGGAAAGAGCAAAAAACCAGAGGAGGGAATGTGCACCAGTGAGAGGGAGGCTGTTTTGTGCAAAAGATGTGTGCTGGGAATAACTGCCCAATAGTGTTGAAAAATAACAAGTTCAGAGCCAATGGCCATGTGGCATGAATGTTGCAAAGTAGTATAAATAAAACTTTGCAGCAATAAATTTCTTTCTTCTTTCCTTTCTAAGTGGCCTGGAGCTGTGTCTTTGTGTGTCGTGCCTGTCTCAACAGCGACAACATATGGCAGGGCCTTGGACACATCTTTGGTCCCTGACACAGCGATTAATCCCACTGCGGCGCTAATTGGGGTGGGAGGAATGCAGCACCCTAGCAGAGTGCTCAGCTGTGGCTTGTTATTGGCCTGGATGGGCAAACTGCCCGGATCTCACCATTTATTGCTGCCCACACCATGTACATTATGGGGAAGGGATGTTTCAGGACAACTTGGAACCACCATGCAGATAGATTCAGCCTCACCAAAAGATCATTTCCACAGGGGGCATGGATCAGCCTGTAGCAGTGTGTGTCTGCAAGTTTTAGCGGTCGAGGCACCACAGTGAGAGATCATTGGTTCTTCTCTCTCCCCCGCTCCCTTTTCCCTATGTTCTAGAAGTTTCTCCTTTGTTCTCCCTAGTTCTGTATGTTATTGGTTCTTTTGAATTTGTATCCCCTCCCCGTCATGTGGCTAGCACAGGTTTTTCCCATGAGAAATTTTCTTGTGTTTTATAAATAAAGATAAAGTTTGGATGTTATTGGAACAGTGTCCCAGAACTTGGGCAGTGCAGGCCTGGCCAATCAGGCCTGGGGGAAGGCTTCTGACTGACCAATCTGGGTGACTTTTGAGAACTCTATATATGTGATGAAATCAAAACAATAAAGGTCATTCCTTCTTGCCACTGAGAACTGGTGCTTTCATTACTCTGCTAGCTGCTCAACAGCGACATCGTCATGAATCTATTGTCTTGTACCCCTGTCCTTCTCCCCTTGGACTGTCCCTGGTCAGCTCTTTGGAGCTAACCATGCCCCTTTCCCTCTTAATCCCTTGCAACCCGGCTCTCAGGGTCGCAGTTTCTGGGCTTCCAGCCCCTCCGCCCGTCCCCTCTTTCCTGTCCCCCTTCGCTGTCCCTGGACCCTCACCCGATGATCCTAATAAATTCCCTGGAAGACCACAGACTGTGTCTGTACATTTCTTCGTCCCACATCGTTTCCTGCTGAGCTTCTGTCCCCCGAGCTCCACGTCGCCCCTGCGTTCTCCCCAGCTCTGGAGCAGCCCAGCACGAGTCACGACGCAGCTGACTGCCCTTCGGTGAGGCACTGGGGCTTTCGGCTGTGTTTCGGGGACGCAACACCACATCAGCCATTCCAAAATCAGATATTGGACATATGTAAGCTCACATGGTGAACAGAGGACCCTGTGTGTGTCAGCCAATGGCCCCTATGGGAAGAACAGCTGCAAAATCTACAACAGAGGAATTGTGGAGGAACAACTGTCTTTGGGCCACAACAACTGTCTTTTGTCCAGCCCTAGGAACACACCTGTATTCTGTATACCCAAGAAAAGCGGTAAGTGGTGCTTGTTGCATGAGCTACGAGCAGTAAATGCGGTCATTGAACCGACGGGTGCTTTACAGCCTGGACTTCCATCAGCTGCAATGATTCCCCTCAATTGGCCTCTTGTAGTTATAGATCTGAAAGACTGGCTTTTCACCATACCTTTGCACCCCCTGATGCTGCACCTCGTTTTGCCTTTTCAGTACTTTCTTTAAACCATGCAGAACTACCGAAAAGATTTCACTGGACAGTGTTGCCACAAGGTACGTGTAACAGCCCAACCATCTGCCAAAGAGTGGCAGATCTTGCCCTGCAACCTGTCTGCTGTCAATTTCCTACAGAAACCATATTTCACTTCATGGATGATATTTTGATTGCAGAACACAACCTGTCTGTTTTGTGTTCCATTCAGGTGGCTGTTAGTCAGGCAGTTCAAGCTGCAGGAGTGATTGTTGCACCTGAAAAGCTGCAGTGTGAGTCCCATTTAGGATGGAAAATTACGCAGCCGACCATTTGCCCTCAGCCTCTAAAGCTCTGTGTTAAGGATACCTTGACTTTAAATGAGTTACAGAGATTACTAGGTTCTTTAAACTGGTTACTGTTGTGGTTTAGAAGGATGGTATAGCAGACCTTACCAGAGAGTGTCTCTCCCCAGCCTGGATAGGCACCCCTGTGCACCAAACCTTCCCTCCGAGGGCTGGTCACTGCGCTTGACCTGGCCAGGGAGCCAAAAAGCTAGCTCTGGTTTTGTCTGCTGTTCAAAACGCAGCGATGGTAAAGGAGGCGAGAAGGGTCTATGCATGATGATCATGGAAGATTTTATTCACATGGTGCTCCAGAGGCCAAAGACCTCCCAGGGGCAGAGATGTGTCATGGGCAAATGTTGGAAAACGCAGTTTTCCAGCAAAACTCATGCTAACTAAATAAGCCTGAGCAAGGCTTTAACATGATCAGGCCTCAGTAAAATCCTAACAAGCTGTAGTGGTTTGTTTGCCTGAGAATGTTCTGTGGGAAGAATGCCATGAGAAAGATTAGGAGTCAGAAGTGTTATGAGAAAGGAATAAGGGAGTTAGCAGGAGGATCCCTGAGTGTGTGAGAACAGCTGCAGGTGTGTGTATCTATGAATAGAAACTTCTGTAACAGTATATAAGTCTCTCGTTTGGTGAAATAAAATGGAGCTTACTTTATATCTCATATTGAGACTGCCTGTGAGTTTTCCCTCCTGCCGCATCTCATTAAATGGTGACCTCCGACGTGATACGGAGCTAGCAAGATTTAGAGCCGACGACTATGGACCCTGATAGCGGAGTTTTACAACCCTGCTTCTGAGAGCGGCGGGAACAGAGAGGTGCTGGGGAGTGCGGCCTCAGCGTGTCAAATCTTCGCCCAAATTGGGGAAGATCGGAAGACACAGGCCAAATAGGACCTGCCTACCATGAGGGGCTATACTTCGGTGAACTGCACAACTCTGGCAATTGCGAGCCTCGATCGAGTGCTTAGACGGTGTTGACCAGGACCCTGAAAACCAGCTGGACCCAAAATGGAATCAGAGGTAGCCCAAATTTTATTGTTATGCTTTTTAGAAAAGCACGAACTCAGTAGCCTATTATATTTGGCTGGCCTGATGGCAGTGAGACAAGCTCATGGATTTTTTACAAATCCTATTACAGTATTCAGTGTAACAGAATGGTTGAATTATGGAGCTGTTTTGCTTTTGGACTGTGATAAAATTGCAAGAAAGCTTGGCAAACCATGGAGTAAAATCGTAGCCTGCTTACAAATACATGCCACAAAGCAAAACCTTATGTGGCTCACGGCACAGGACATAACAGCTGCATGGAGCAGAGAGAAACCTATGAGTTACTCTGCTGGTTTTGCTATGCGGGGAACTTCGGCAGCTGCGCAGCCAGGGAAACCTCCCCCCGGCAGGGAGGGGGGGGGAGAGAGAGCACGCCGTGCCGCTGCTGGTAGCCGAGAATACAAAGTTACTCAATTGGATGAAAAATCTGTTCCTGTTAGAACGAGCTCCGATATCGCGGGTAAAGAAACAGAGTAACCAGAAATCATCCCGATGTTACCGATGCGGGAGTGGGGAACCTATAAAAAAGATCTGCAATGAAAAAGCTTGGTGTTCCCGCTGTAACAAAGATACTCACAGTACTGAAGCTTGCAGAAACAAAAAGAACAAAGGGAAAGTGACCAGTGACCAAAACCAGCGACGGCCCCTACCCTGCGGCACGCCACACAAAGGAGACCTGTGGCGGAAATTGTACCAACCGTGGCTTCCGGCCGAATGACAACCAGAGCAGAGGTCCCAGAGGGTACCCCGGTGGGCGGAGCCGCGAGCCATCCACGCCTCCTTCACTGCCCCAACGGTGATGTCTATGATGAGACTCTAAACTCTACTCCTCCCCAAGGATGAGGAAATGATTGACAGCTTCAGCAGTGAACCAGAACTAACCAACAGCGTTGCCAGCAGAAACAGCAGTTTGATACAAGATAGAGTTGTTTCTTTTGTAATCATGGAGAACTTTTAAGAATTTCAAAGATGCGAATCTTCTTCAGTGCTCTGAACTAGAGATCCTTCATCTCCCGCTTGGGAATCACGTTCATGTCATTCCCCATGGCGGCAGCGATCCCGCCGCGCTCTCTAGCTTCCGATGCAGATCTTTGAACACGTTCTCCAGCTGTTTTCTCCAAAACCTCTAATTATTCGCTTTGCAGGGTGAAACATCCATTGCCACGTATTGACCAACAGGCCAAAACCTATTTCCAGCAATTTACTAATAAAGAAGCATTGTAACAAGATATTATCCTGATAAAAAATAATAACACCTTAAATACTAAAGCTTTAAACGAAAAGTTGAATTTTGCTAAAGCAATTGTGTGAATGTGTGAATGTTGTAGGCCTACTGAGAGTGTTTGCTTTTCGAATGCTTTAATGTGTAAATGAAGCTTGTGATTGATGAGAATGTGATTTTGATTTCTTGAGAGTTTTAATGTGTGAATGAAAACCTGTGGGTGAAGTTATACTGAATAGTTTAAATTAACTGTTAAGTATCTTTAGTTAAGCATAGATTCTGTTAAAGTTAAGTAATAGTGAATTTAAATTCTATTAAGTTGTAAGTTCTATTAAAGTTAAAATTCTGTTAAGTAATATTAAGTGATGTTAATTTTAAATTCTGTTAAGTTTTAAATCTTGTTAGAGTTAAGTTGTTAAAGTGATATCAATTTTAAATTCCATTATAGTTAAGTCCTACTTGTTGGTTTAAGATAAGAGTTATTAAGATTAAGTTTTATTCATTTTTAGTGATATTAATTTTAAGTTTTAAATTTGTTAGTTTATATTATTATTCACAAAAGCTTTGCAGTTTTATCTTTCTTAGTTAAAGTCAGGTAATAATATCTACTGTTTTCAAATATTTCATCTCACCTTATATAGCTATCTACAAAAATGGTAACATGTTAAGATACTCTCCTTATTGATATTAATCAAAGCTTGTTTATAAGATGTTCTAAGAAAACCCTTCCACTTAGCACCTGAGCTCTGGCCAAGCTTTGGTTCTAACTGGCTGGGAAACATGCCATGAGTCCCAAAGTGTTCTACATTAAAATGGGATCAAATAATTTTCATTTACCAAATTGAATTTATAAAAGCTAAACCTTCTTCCAGGTTAACTTAGGATCCTTGTCCGGAAAAGGTTCTCTAAGTTTTACCTGTGAAGTGAATGTTTTCAGCAATGACAATTTCTAGACCATGGCAACATATCTAAATAATAATAATTAATGAAATTTCCTTAGGTAAATTTATAGCAATTCTAATAATAACAATTACTTATAGCAAAGCAAAATAATCTGACAACAGACAACGTCTGTTCTCACAAGAGAAACGGGGGAACTGTTGGAAAACGCAGTTTTCCAGCAAAACTCATGCTAACTAAATAAGCCTGAGCAAGGCTTTAACATGATCAGGCCTCAGTAAAATTCCGACAAGCTGCAGTGGTTTGTTTGCCTGAGAATGTTCTGTGGGAAGAATGCCATGAGAAAGATTAGGAGTCAGAAGTGTTATGAGAAAGGAATAAGGGAGTTAGCAGGAGGATCCCTGGGTGTGTGAGAACAGCTGCAGGTGTGTGTGTGTATCTATGAATAGTAACTTCTGTAACTGTATATAAGTCTCTCGTTTGGTGAAATAAAATGGAGCTTACTTTATATCTCATATTGAGAGTGCCGTGAGTTTTCCCTCCCGCCGTATCTCGTTAGGCAAAGACCTCATGTGCAGAGACACCACATGCACAGACACATGTACAGACAACATCATGGCGGATGGTCAGGGGTTTCGTGTCGAGACGGGGGGCAGGGACTGTGGCTGCACAGGCCTTTTCTTGAGAACTTTTTCTTTCCTATGCAAAATATGAAAACAATAAGATGGGTTTTTTGTAAGTAGTATTTAACACCTGTTGTTTTTCCAAATCTGTTTTAATTCAAGACAGTGTGTTTAAAATTAGGTGTTGTAGGACTTCAGCCAATTACCCTGGGGGGTGGGTGACCACTGTCCTATCACCTATGGGCTTTTACCGTATATAAAGAGAAATTACAACAATAAACCTTCTTCTGCTGCTTTTCACTGGACTGAGTTCGTGTGAACATCGTTCCGTTCCAGGTACTACAGCAACAGGGGACAGCACATTGTCCCAGTGATCTCTGGGCACAGGGGCAGTACATGGGCAGAACGGGGTACAGGAACCAATAGGGAAAACCTGAGGGATTGGCCAGGGCCAGGGGGTCAAAGGCAGCACAATAGGAGAAAGGTAACCATATAAGGGTGAAAAAGGGGTGGGGAAATACAGTTTACACCACAACGGGTTACATCCTGTTTTAGGTTTATCTACTGAACTTTTTGATTTATTTCATCGATATCAAACTTATTTGATTTGCTTAAGGGAGATCCCCATCTGAATTCAAAGCGACAACTAACCCCAGAGGCCAAAAAAGCTTTCACATATTGTGCTCGGGTGCTGGAACAACGCCAGAGCTGGAGATGGGACCCTGATAAGCCTGCTTGTCTTGCCAGAGTTGCTAGTAAGTTTCAACCATTTGCTGTTTTATTTCAGTGGTTTAATTGAGATAAGGATCTTTGCATGTATTGGAATGGTTGTTTCTACCTCACACTGCAATGAAAACTGAGTGGATGATTAATGACATGTTTTCACACTTGGTTGTAAAAGGCAGGGAGTGGCTGCAGATGCTCAACGGCCAAGAAAAAGGTCTGACTGGAGGACCCTCAGTGCAGATCTTAGTCAGCTAATACAGGAACCGCTAGTATTGTAACTGATTCTGCGTTCATTTAGAGCACTTTAATTTATCCCCTTTTGTTGCAGTGTGCTAATAGGATTTCTGTACATGGTTTATGTTCCAGAAACTTCTCCCTAGCTGGAGTCTGTACCCTCCCCTGCTGTAAACTTATTGGTGTACCATTTTCCCCTCCTTGTCTCCTCCCCTCTGGCTTTCCCTGGTTGGCTCTTTGGAGCTAACCACTCCCCTCTTCCTCCTCCTCTTAACCCTCTGCGAGAGCTTCGCTTGGGGTTCGCCATCGCTGGATTTCCAGCCCCTTTTACCAGCCCGTGCCTCTCCGTCCCTCTTCGCCATTCCCAGACCCTCACCTGTGGACCTTAATAAATTCCCTGGAAATCTCAAACCACGATCCTGCACTTCTTTTATCGCCGCGCCTCCACAGCAGCTCGTGTCCCCAGCAGCTCCACCGCTTGCCGCAGCCACGTGTGCCCCTGGCGTGTTTCGGCCCCAGGTGACCCCCTCTTTATGTGGTATGGGGTGGTCGCCCGTGAATTGCGAGACTGCGCTGCCACACCCTTTTATTTACAGAGTTAAATATGTTCATGTATCTGTTGACATTTACTGTCATTTTTTTAATGGCAACTGATGGCACCATAGACAAGCCTCATGATGTCACTCGGCACTGGCTCACCTGCTTTGCCACTTTAGGTCTCCCAGACACTATGAAAACCAAAAATGGCCCAACTTACACCTCGGAACAGACTCGTCAGTTCTTCCAAGAGTGGGGTGTCTCCCACAACACAGGTATTCCACACTCTCCCACTGGTCAGGCCATTGAATGTGCCCACAGGACACTGAGAACCATGCTTGAAAAACAAAAGCAGGGGCAGCTGGGGTGCCCACATGACAGATTAGCAAAAGCCTTGCATGTTCTCCATTTTTCAAACTGAGATGAGGCTGGCCAAACAGCATGTGAGAGACAATATTCTTTTGATCCAAAGGCTCATCCCAGACCTCCGGTGATGGTAAAGGGCAGTGGCAAGGACCCCATGATCTATTAACATGGGGCAGAGGCTGTGCTTGTGTCTCCACAGGTCACCACGTGAACTGGGCTCCTTCACGGTGTGTGTGACGGTTTGTTGCCCCATCCTGACTGGTGAAGGCACTGTGAATGTCTCACCCCCTAAGATGGACGGAGCAAACATACAATGTTATTGTTCATGTCACAGGCCTGTGTTGATGTTTTGTTCTGTTCAGGTTTTCTCTAAATGACTTTGGCTTCAGGGTATGGTTTGTGTTTTCATTGAATAAAGAAAGAGGGGGAGATGTGGGAGATAAAAGCCTCACTGTTGGGTCCTGTTTGCTTTGTTCAGACACTTCCTGCGAGAGGCACTGATTGGTTAGCGAGACACTGCATGATCTGGGAAGTGATTGGATGGAAGGCACATGATTGGCAATGAGCGCAGCCAATCCATGCTGAGCCTGCCTCAATGGAGAGTATAAAACATCTTGATTTCCTACAATACAGAGATTTTCTACAAACCATCCAAGGAGATCAGTGCTTTGCTCCCCAGTGCCACAAAACAGGTCTGGAGCTCTTGGGTTTTCGGTCTTGGCTGTGTTTGATCCCACCTGGGATCACCAGGAATCCCCAAGTTTTACATGCAGGTGTGGCCTCCAATATTTGTGGACACAGAATCCATCCCACCTTTAATTGGAAGAGATTTAAGCCTCATTTAGATTTTAGTTAGTCCTTAAAGTGGGAACCTCAAAAATTCAATTATTTTCCAGCTCCCTGCCTACCCAGATTCCTCCCTAATCCAGAAATAAAACTGGTGTATAGATAAACAAACCTATGCGTTTTGGAACTTTAAAACTCTAAATTTCTTAATTTTTCGATATCCATGGATTCCCACCATGTCTCTGTGTTGTGTATTCCCAATTTGAACTCTGAGTCATCCCGGTGGGACAATCCACCCCCATTTGGGATTCTCTGCCTCCCATTCCCAACTTACTCTGAGTTGAGCAAAAACTAAAGTTGGCAGAGGAGCTGCCCTGGCCAGGTGCTGAGGATTTGAAAGCATTTCCTGCTGCCCTTTGGATCAGGGTGAGTCTCAAGTGGAGCCTTTCGACTGTCTGGGTGCAGATTGTTTGATTGGCTGGAATTTAACACCTGATTGAAGAAATGTCTTTTGTGGTCAAAGTCCCTTTACAAAACTTGTAGGACTGAGTGCACGAGTTCCTGGAGTCTGTTCCTCTGTTAGAGATGTGGAAAGGATTTGTGTCCAGGGAATACAAGAATTCCTTGATTCTCTAATCCACGTGGAATTTAATATGGATACTGCAGATGTGGCTGTTCAGGTAAGTCTGGCTGGAAAAGGATTGTCAATGGTGAGGGTTTTGGTAGAATACTGAGGTGGTGCTTTGTTAGGGATTGAATCTAGGTTGGAATTTTTTGCCTCTGTGGGAATTCCTTTTATTTGTGTGTGGTTTTAAGTGAAGTTGTTAAAGATAATTTAATTGGAATTTCTTTTTTGGCTTAACGAATGAGGTAAAAAATCAATTTATCAATTTATCAATTGAGGCAAACTATCAATTTACACGTAAACCCAACCTGTAATTGGGATTTCGGACCTTGATTCATGGACTGAGCCATGGAAATGTTGATTGTTGTTTCCATGGAATTTATTTTGTCTTCCTCTATTTAAAGTAATTTTTAGCCTTTCTCTTTTGGAGAGTTGGTTTGGTTTTTTTTTTTGCCTAGTGGCTGGATGGGCCCAGGTGTGTCCAGGAGGGCACCTGGCTGGGACTGGGAATAGTGCAGCAGGATCAGGACAGGGATTGTCCCACTGGGATCAGGAATAGTGCAGCTGCAGGATCAGGACAGGGATTGTCCCACTGGGATCAGGAATAGTGCAGCAGCAGCAGCAGGACAGGGATTGTCCCACTGGGATCGGCACTGGGGAGGCCCCAGCTGGGATTCTGGGCTCTGTTCTGGCGTCTCAGGTACAGGACAGACATGGAGGAGCTGGAGTGAGTCCAGAGCTGGGAGCAGAGCTGGGGAAGGGTCTGGAAAACTCTGGAGTGATCCAGGGAGCTCAGCCTGGATAAAAGGAAGCTCCAGGGGACCTGCTGGCTTCCCCCCAACTCCCTGCCAGGAGGGTGGAGCTGGGGGCAGGTGGGGATCAGCTCCCAGGGAACAAGGGTTGGGATGAGAGGAAATGGCTCTGAGCTGTGCCAGGGGAGGGTCAGGTTGGACATCAGGAGCAATTTCCTCCTGGAAAGGCTTGGAAGGAGCTGCCCAGGGAACGGTGGAGTCACCACCCCTGGATGAGTCCAAGGAAGGACCGGATGAGGCACTCTGAGCTCTGAGGTGGTGACAGGGCAGGGATTGGGCACAGTCTGGAATCAATGGCCTTGGAGGCCTTTTCCAACCCCAGTGATCCTGACCGGGTGGGCCTGGAATGACTGTTTGAAAGCCAATGTCTGTTCTGTAGGTCAGCAATGTCCCAGTCCAAATTCACGGATTCCAACAGCCCCAGCACCTGCTGGTGTTGGGAGAGATTCAGGATTTTATTCTGGACAGGAACGATGGATCTGTTCATTCTTTGCCTTCTGGGAATTCTGAGGATGTTTTCTGGAGGTTCCAGCTTCTGCTTCCACCTGGTACTGGAACTTTCTGTGAAGCCAGCAGGAGTCAGGGAATCCACGTGTGGAGTTTTGGGGTACAGTGGATGGTTTGGAGGTGGTTTGGGAAATGAATGAGCTTTTTAAGGAATTCTGCCTCAGTTTCTCCCCTGCCTCAAGGTGATCCACATCCTCTTGGGCTTGGATTTATTCTGGGAACCACAACTGAATTGCTTGAATTTCCTTAAAAATGGCTGATCCTGATATTTTCCTGATTTCCCTTGAAGGGGCTGGAACCTTGGAGGATTTTTCTATAAATGGAAAGAAGTGATCAGCCCCAGTTTTGATTCCCATTTTCCGTGCTTGGCAGGAGCCTGGTGAGATTTCCCCTGGATATTTGGGTCATTGATGTCTTCCCAAGCTGCAGAACGATGGGATCCAGATTCCGGCTGGCAGCAACTCTTGCCATCCTTGTTTTCCTACAGATCATCTGTTGGGTCACAGGTAAATCCTGGTTCTGTCCCAATCCCAGTTTTGTTTAAGAAGGGAGTTCATTCCCAGGTGAAATTTGTTTGCTTTTCCATCTTGTTTTCCCAGCTTTCCCAAATCCCACTTTTTCACTGAAAGCACCAGTTGGAACTTTGATAAGCACCAACTCCCAATGCCATTAAAGCTCCTTTCCAACCCAAACCTTTCCATGACTGGATGATCCCATGATGAGCAATTTTCCCATCTCTCTCATTGCAGGCAGGAACAACCTCATTCCTCCTGACAGCCCTGTCATTGGAATCGTTGGGAATGATGCTGTCCTGCCCTGTCAGTTACAAGGAAAAATAATCCTGGAGAAACTCTCTGTCCAGTGGATCTTTGCTAGGGGCTCCACAGAAAGAGCAGTGGCCACTTTTGATGGGAAAAAAACTCACAATCCATTCCTGGAGTTTGAGGCTTATTGGGACAGGACAGACTTTTTCCCATTGGAATTCCACCAGGGAAATCTGTCTCTTCTCCTGAAGAACGTCCAGCCCTCAGACAAAGGGAAATACACCTGCAGTGTCTTCTTTGAAAACTGGCACAATGATGTCGTGGTGGAACTGGATGTGGCAGGTGGGTGCCAGGGAAAGAATTCCTGCTTTTTCCCATGAAATCAGAGGGATCTCCAGGGGATTTCTCTGGATATTTGGGTTGTTTATGTCTTACCAAGTTGTGATACGATGGGGGCTCCATATTCAAGCTCCTCACATCCTTGTTTTCCTACAGAGGATTTGCTGGTTTCAGGTAAATCTGGGGTCTGTCCTGATCACACTTTGGTTTTGGAAGTTCAATTCCATGGGGGAAGCCTGAAGGATGTTTCAAGGGTAAATGTAGGAAAATTCCTGATTTGGGATAAGAACAGTTTAATAACCAAAATCAGCCGAAATCAAAATAGGAAAAATTGGGAGGGAAAGGAAAACAAGAGAAAGAGAGAGAAATAAAAGCCATGAGAAACAGTGGATTGTTGATGTTATTCCCAAATCTGACGAAGCTCCTGGGAGAAATTAGCTCCATCCCAGCTGGGATCAGGACACAGAGGAAGAGCAATTTCCCAGCAATTTAATGGGAATTAAAATAAAAAATCTGATTAATTTGCACATTATTATGGAGAAATCCAGGGGAGACCTTCCCACCAGGAACCAGAGAATCCCAGGATGGGTTGGGTTGGAAAGACCTTGAAGCTGATCCCATTCCAACCCTTGCCATGGGCAGGGACACCTCCTGCTATCCCAGATTGCTCCAAACCCCATCCAATGGGATCTTGGACACTTCCAGGGATGGGGAATCCTCAGCTTCTCTGGGAATTCCATTCCAGCCTCTCCCTGCCCTCCCAGTGAAGAATTTCTTCCCAACATCCCAACATCCCAATATCCCAATATCCCATTTGGTGAGGGAATTCCTTGTCTGCTCTTAGTTGGAGTTGATTCTTTTCCCATTGTGCAGCTGAAGGTGCTGAGCCCTCGGTTTTCCTGGATGGACACTCTGGGAATGGCATCAGCCTCTCCTGCAGATCCCAGGGATGGTTCCCAGAGCCCTCTGTGCTTTGGGTGGACAGCCAAGGGCAGCCACGGCCGGAGGAAGTGACCACTCGGAGCACTCCAGGCCCCTCTTCTGGCATCTTTGATGTGGTGAGTTCCATGAGGCTGGAGCCGGGATCGGACCGGGAAGTGTCCTGCAGGGTGGTCAACGAGGTGCTCAATGCCACGCGGGAATCCCGAGTGAGGATTGCAGGTGAGTGACCCTGGGACCAGCTGGGATTGGGTGGGAGGTGCTGTGCATTGTCTCTCCATTGATCATGGAATGGTCCTGGACAGCTGGGATCAGCTGGGATTGGATATTAGCTGCTGTCCTTTGTCCCTGGAGAGATCCCAGACCCTCAGTCCAAGGCCAGTGACCTGTGGTGCTGCAGTTAAATTGGATATTATAGCAGATCCTACCCAAGAGCATCTCTGCCTGGTTCAGCACCTCAGTGCACCAAACTCTCCCTCTGAGGGCTGGACACTGCGCTCTCACCGGCTGGGGAGCCATAAGGCTAGCTCTGGTTTCGTCTGCTGTTCCACAACCAGCGCTGGCAAAGGAGACAAGAAGGGTCTATGCATAATGTCCATGGAAGATGTTTATTGACATGGTGCTCCAGAGGCCAAAGACCTCCCAGAGGCAGAGATGGGCGAAGACCTCATGGTCAAAGAGACCACATGCAAGGACATTACCATGGCAGAAGGTCAGGGGTTTTCTGTTGAGAAACAGGGGGTGGGGACAGCACATTGCCCCAGGGATCTCTGGGCACAGGGGAGGTACATGGGCAGAGTTAGGGTACAGAAACCAACAGAAAAAACCCGAGGGAGTGGCACAGACCATGTGGGGTGGGGAAAGCAGGACAATAGGGGAAGAGTAAACACATTAAGGAAGAAATGGGTGGGGAAAGCAGGACAAAAGGAAAAGGGTTAACACATCAAGGAAGGGCTGGGTGGGGAAACTGCAGCTTTTATCACAACGCTATGGGAAAATGAATAATGTGGGAAGAAATCCATCGCTGTGTCCTGGTGCATCTGAGTTCCATTTTAGCCTGGAGACAGAAGGATTGGGACATTCCAGTGGACATTCCCATTAGTTATCTGGGCACATGGAGGGTGGTCAGGCACAGGGAAAGGCTCCTACAGAAGTGATCATGGCTCCGATGGTTCCCAAGTTCCCAGTGGAGCATTCAGACAACGATCTCAGGCACTGGGGGGATTTTGGGGCTGTGCAGGGTTGGGAGTTCAGAGAATCCCAGGATCATCGGGGTTTGGAAAAGTCTCCAAGGCTATCCAGTCCAACCATTGGCCAATGGCCAGCAGAGCTCCGAGTGCCACGTCTGGTCATTCCTTGGACATCTCCAGGGATGGCGACTCTGCCCTTCCCTGGGCAGCCCCAGTGGGAATCGATGATCCCTGGGGGTTTTTCCAGGGATATTCCCTTCAGGAATGATCATTCCTGAAACATTCCATGAACATGCCCATGGGAAAAGCAGAATATCTGCTCCCATCCCTTCTCTCTCCCCCCAGGATGTATTCCCAGTCTGGAATGTTCCAAAAGACAGATGTCCTTGGGGTTCTCTTTCATCTAAAATTCCACAGAAAACTGTTTAACTTCCTAATTCCATTTGATTTTCTAGATTCTTTCTTCCCTTCCTCTTCCCCTTCTCCTTGGATGTTTGCTTCCCTTGCAATTTTATGTTTGGATTTGGGAATTATCGGAGCTGTTATTTGTAAAATGAAATGTGAGTATTTCCACAGGGGATGGGGAACTTCCCTTTCACCATAAGTTAAAATTCAAATAAACATTGTAAATTAAAGAATTAATTTAATTTAATTTATCTATCATTATATACGATTGTTTTAATTTTAATTTAAAAATTTAAAATAACTATTTTTAGTCTGATAAAAATCAATAACATTAATTACAACAAATGTGTTTAATAATAATAGCAGTAACAAAAAAATTATTGGCGTTAAAAGAAATATTTTAACATCAAATTCAGAAATACAGGATTGAGTGGGAGAGGGACAAAATGAACACACTCATAATTAAAATGAGGATTCGGGACACAGGGACTATGAGATATTTATAGAATATTCATTTACCTTCTGGCATTGGGGATTTTTTAAAGCAATTCTCTTTATAAACTGAGACAACTTGAAATTTTGTTTTTCCAGGTAATTTTACACAAACCAGGAAAGCAGGTGAGGAGTGAAAAAGCTCAATATAAACCCAAAATAGCAATAGGAAGATGATATTTGATATAATAAATATATGAGACAGAATAAATATGTTATAAATAACTAATATAATAAATATATTGTAATAGATGTATATTACTACATATGTGTATATATGTATGTAAATTTATACATAAATAAGAAAATTATCTACATTTATATAAATTACAGTATTATATAAAATAACACTTTTTATTATATTATAGAATTATAATATAAAATTATTATTTTAATGCACTATACAATTTATCCTACTGTACACAAATACCAGATAATTTTATTTTATAATACAGACATACATTTCTATTTCAATAGAATACATGTACATTATATTTATTATAATATGAGTCTATGTTTACTATAAAATACAAATATATAGCAATGCAGAAATCTGTAAAAACATGAAAATCTTTGTCAACGCAGTCTAGAGGTGTGACAATAATTAAGGTAATATCTCTAATATTAGATACTCTCATTATTCTGTCACTGGTTGATCTTCCAGAAGCTCTTTGTCCTTCAGGGATTTCCTAAATCTGCTTACGTTGGAAAAATCTTCTGCCAAAATAATATAGAAACACATGAATGTCGAAATATAGAAACATAGAACTATTGAACTATATAAATATATAAAAATAAAAATAAAAATAAAAATAAAAATAAAAATAAAAATAAAAATAAAAATAAAAATAAAAATATAAATATAAATATGTATAAAATTAAATAAATGAGGTCATTTTTCAATAGAACTCCTGGGTTCAACTCCCAAGGAGAATTCCAAACCCCTTGCTGGATGTCATTAATTGTCCCTGATTTGCCAGGATCAATAATTAACTTTTGGATCTGTTTGATTCCAGCCTGGTCGAGGATGAAGGCAGAGAAAGGTAAAAGCTCCTGGAAACCAAAGGATTTCAATTTCTGGGATGTGAATCCCAGTGGGATTTGAGGATTATTCGTTATGAGTTTGATTTATTGGCCTCTCCAGTGGTGCCCAAACTAGAGCAGATCTTGTGGAACCATTAATTATATCAATATTAAAGATAATAAATATCCATTAACTAAGTAAAGAATTTATTCTTTATTAATTTCATATTAAGGTATGAAATTATAAAAATTATTGATACTCTAAGACGAGTAAAAATATTAAATTAATTCCATTAGACCATTAGCAATATTGTTATAATTATTGCATAGGAGAATATTTAATGCATACACTTATATAATGTGTTTATATAGGACATTGTGTAATATAATAATACATAATTACTAGAGTATGCAATATATATACCATAATAGAGAATTATTTATTTGCTGATATATAAAATGTAGATGTTATATATTACCTCCTTAAATGATAAATATAGAATAGAAGTATTTAATTATAAATATATAATGTATAATACATAATTAGATAGAACTTTATTAGAGAAGTAAAATTTAAAATAGAAAAAAATTATGTAATATATAGCATATTATAATTACATTACAAAGTTATTATGTATGAAACCAAATACAAATAGTTTTATATTATTATTTTATTTCACCTTCCAATTATTCCCTGACCCATTTCCTGCCCAATTTCAGCCAATTTTTCTGCTCATCAGCCTCAATTTCCCATGAATTAATGGCAACAGCATTGAGAGCTTAATTATTCCAACTGGAATTGATTTTGTCTTTACTTAATTAATGTTTAATTGATTTCCTCTTGAATTGATTAATTTCAATTTATTTTCTCTTGAATTTTCTGAAGTCTCTAAATAACACCAGTCTGGGGCTCTTCCTGAGGGGCTTGAGGGACATTCTGAGATCCAACTGGTGAGAAAGGGATTTCTGGGAAGAGAATTTGGGAGACAGGGGATTCATTTAAATTAATTATTTTTTATGGAATTAATCGTCGCTTGCTAAATTTTCTTTAATTAATCCTTATTGATTATTTTCAAAACCTTATTTAAATTTATTTGTTGAAGAAAGAGGAATTCCAAAGGGCTCAAGAAAATGTCATAGTTAAAGTTTCTAGCTGTGAAATTGATTAATTAATTTCTCGTTTATTTCAGATAAAGAGCGTGTGAAGGCAGAGCTGGGTAAGAGCAATTTTCCTGTTCCTTTCGTTCTTCCAGATTGCTCTTCCCCAAAAACCAGATGTGGATCTTTCTTGTGTATTTCTGAATAAATCTCCCTTTAACCAAGGATTTCTGACCTGTTTCCAAGCCTGATTATAAATTCAAATTGATTTATTTCCAATGGATTAATTTTCCAATGGATTAATTTCCCAATTTCCAATAAAACTCTTCATTGGAGTTCCAGTAATTAAGGACAGTGACATACATTAAAATTTCATCTCACCATTTTCACCTCTAAATGGAAAACAATTTTTTCAATGAATTTAAATAAATTATATTTTTCTCCTGAATTACATTTAATTTATTTTGATGCTAAATCTTACTCGTAAAATAAATTTAATTCATTTTCTCCTAGATGTTACATCTGAATTAAATTTAATTGATTTTACTCATAAATTTTACTTCTAGATTAAGCCACCCAAGTAATTTATTCATTATTTTTCCTTTTCGTTGCATTTGTTGATCAACTCAGAGACTCAGAGAGAGACAAACGAAGCAGGTAAATCCATTTCTCCAATTGATGTTACTTCTGTTCATATAAAATACAGTTATTATTAAATTCATTGATATTCACTATTAAGCAGCTCCTACAAGCTGGTGAAAGAGCCAGAGAGGAACTCCTGTATTTTCCATTGATTTCAGTTTATTGATTTCTGTTTTATTTCAATTACTGAGAAAAACCACAGCTTTGGTTGGTTCTGTTGCAGAGAAATTTGGGATAATTTCCTGTTGCTCTGGGAATTCCCTGCCTGGAGTTTAGCTGATGGAGATCCCTTGAATCCCAGACTTGCTGCTCCTGGGTTTTCTCATTTTCTGGGAAATTATTCCAAGTGCTTCCCAAAGCCAGAAAATGTCCTGGGAAATCCTGAGCGTTAATTCCATGGGAAATGAGGAAAACGCTGTGTCCTGCTGCTCCAATCCCTCAGGATCCTCACTGGAGAGGACTCGACTCATCCCAGGAGGACAAATCCTTCTGCATGAGTCACTCTCCTGAATTCCCAGCAATTCCTGGAAAAGCTGGAGCAGGGCCTTGGGAATCTCAGGAGGCTGAATGAGGCCAAGTGCCTGGGATTGTTCCAGGGTGGGAATGAAGGGATTGGGAGCAGCCCTGGGAGAGGATTTGGGATGAGAGGATGGGCATGGCAATCCCAGGAATCCCGTGGGAGAGGATTTGGGATGAGAGGATGGACATGGCAATCCCAGGAATCCTCTGGGAGAGGATTTGGGATGAGAGGATGGACATGGCAATCCCAGGAATCCCCTGGGAGAGGATTTGGGATGAGAGGATGGACATGGCAATCCCAGGAATCCCGTGGGAGAGGATTTGGGATGAGAGGATGGACATGGCAATCCCAGGAATCCCCTGGGAGAGGATTTGGGATGAGGGGATTCACAAGGCCCACCCCAGGAATCCCCCAATTCCAGGGCTCATCCCAGCAGCAGCTGAGTTGGAATTCTGTCCCTCGGGAAGGATGTGGAGCTGCTGCAGCAATTCCAGAGGAGTTCTCTGGAGCTCTGGTTCTCATCAGAGATGATCTGAGGGCTGGAGCTTCTTTTCTCTGGAATCAGGCTGGGAGAACTGGGTGATCCTCAAAATCCCTTCAAACGCAATTCCAGCACTTTATCCCAGCATTGCTTTTAGGAATTGAATCCAGTGCATTTCTCACATGCAAAATTTTAAAGGACCAAATGATCCCAGTGTTTGCACATAGCTGGAGTTCTCCCCTTGGGATTTCAGCCCTACATCCTCCCCCTGAGGTTTCCTTTTGCTCATGGAAGTTGTTGTTTTTTCACAGACATGTGTAAAAAAAGGAACCAACTTGGTAAGAAAATGTTTTGTATCAATATAAAATATTATTTCTTATTTGATTATTACATTTATTATAGTGCATGTGGTTAGAGACGATATATTTTTATATAATAATAGATTAGAGTTTATCAATGTACAATATATTATATATCATATATTTCATATATTATATATTTTATATTATATAGAGTCATGGGTTATAAAATTTATTTGAAATAAATAACTCTGTAAACTAAAGCAGGAGCTGAGCTAAGCTCAATTGTTCCATCTGGGAGCAGGGAATTTTCTCCTCCTTACCAGGTTTTGTTTCCCAAGAGATTAGTGTTGAGATTTCCCATAAAACCTCCCTGGATGAGGAATATTCCTTGTTTTGTGTCCCTGACCTTGGGACAAAATGCCCCAAATTTGGATCAAACTGATCAAAATGATCAAAACAATTTTTAAATTCATACTGAATAATTTAACACACTTACACCACCACTTTAAAATGCTGAATTTTAATTCACCCCACATATTTAAAATGGGTTAATTTTAACAAGAAACAACAAATTGAGTAACACCAAATTTTCAGGAAAAGCCTCAAATTTAATAAGTTAATTTTGATTAACGCCCACGTATTTGAAAATGTTTCATTTTAATGACAAAATTTAAATATCCATCCATACTGTTGCTTGATTTTCCATAAATTTGGGTTGTCTTAACTGGAAAAACTCCACTAGGGAAGTGCCAATAACTGGAATTTCTCTCCCTTCCAGGGCAACTCACAATTGACATGGGTAAGTGGGATGAAAATTCCATTTTATTGCCACGGGTTTAAGTCTAAGAAATTCTTTCCATTAACAACAATCATTAAAAATGCTGCCCAATAGATCCAATAAATTCCTCTTTCCCTTTCCTTCCCACAGATTTCTGGGAAGCTCGGAGCCACGCGGGTGAGCTGGGATGGTGGGACACAGGGAATGGCTTCCTCTGGAAAATGGGAGATTTGGGTGGGATTTGGGGAAGAAATTCCTCCCGTGAGGTTGGGAAGAGGGTGGAATGGAATTCCCAGGGCAGTTCCACCCCTGGAAGTGTCCAAGGCCAGGTTGGGAGGGACTTGGAGCCACCTGGAATAGCAGAAGGTGTCCCTGCCCATGGAAGAGTGGAACTGGATGGGATTTCAGGTCCTTCCAACCAAAACCATTCCATGATTCCATGAAAATGTAGTGACCACCTGACCAAGCCACCCTGGCATGGCACTCCCAGGGAATTTGGTCATCCCAAAATTCCACGGTGTTAGAAACATCCTGGCTGAACTGGAATGGGATGTGCCTGGCATGGGATTGGGACACAATTCCAGGGAGGACCTGGGGAGTTCCTGGGGCCTCTCTGCTCATCAGATCCTTCCCCTTTCCCCCGCAGTTCCCGTGGCACTGGATCCCGAGCCCCGGCCCCTGGTGCTGCAGGATGAGCGGTGTCCATTCCGGGGGCTGGCGCTGCTGGCCAGGGAGGCTCTGGGAGCTGGGAAGCACTACTGGGAGGTGGAGCTGGGCCAGGAGCAGGACTGGGCGCTGGGAGTGCTGCGGGACGGAGCGAACCTTCCTGATCTGCATCCCCTGGATTCCTGGACTCTGAATGGATTCCGGGGACAGCATTCTGCCCGTGGTGGAGGCTTTGCCTGCTACAGCTGCTGGCGTCTCTCTGTGGTCGGGGTGCTCCTGGACCCACAGCAAGGGGGGCTGGTGTTTTATGATGTGGAGGAAAGGCATCGGGTGGGGGGGCTGGTGCTGTGGGCCGGGAAGAATCCCACGGGAAAGTTCCTCCCGTTTGTATCCCAAGGGAAAGAGGGGCCGCTCCGGATCCGCCCGGTGCCCATCCCGATGCCTCTAGAGAGCCTTTAAATCCTGCTGTGGGGCCCAAGGGATCAGGGAAATGTTTGATGGGAAGAATGAGGTTATAGATGAATGTTTGATGTCATAAATAGAATATAAAAGTGGAGAAATGTGAGGCCATTGGGAGGGGAGGGAATGACAGGGGACGACAGGGGATGAGAGGGGAGGATAGGACAGGACAGGACAAGTTGAAAGAAAATTGGGATCACACCCAGAAAACCCTTGGAGGAATTTTTCTTTTGCTTCCAGGCCATGGCTGTTACAGGTGTCTGAATTTAAGTGGTTTTGGAGCTTTTCCTTTTCCCTGTGCTCTGTGCCACCTGCTTTTGTTAGCTGAATTCCATCCTGAGATTAGGGCAGGTCAAATTCTCCCAGAATCTCTCCTTTGTTTACTTTTTGTATCAAGAAATGAATTAAAGGTGTTTTATAGGATTAAAAATTTGCCATGTTGAAAGCTTTTCTTTTAAACTTGGTGTTGAAGAATTTGTGGCAGGAAAAGGCGTTAAAGGAGAAACTTTGGTCCAAAACTGGGTTTTGGCATTTTTTCCTGGTGTTGCTGAGGGGGTGTCCGGTTCCAGAGTGAGACTGGGAGAATTCTAAAGATTCCTATGGCAAAATGGAGGCAAACAAGTTCAATATTAGACCTGTGAATGGTTTATTGATAAAAGCAAGGAAATGGTGCTAACAGGGGGATGAAGATGCAGATGGAAGAGTGAGAGAGAGAGAGAAAGCCAGAGCAAGAGAGGCAGAGCCAGAACCAGAGACAGAGCATCACCACCAGGTGTTGTTGGCACACTGTCAGTGTTTGCTCAGCACATGCAGTGTGGGCACTGCCAGCCAGGTCAGTCTGCACAGAGTGTGACTCCATCAGTCTGTGAGCAGCAGGGCTCTGTGGAGATGGACAGTGAAACACTCAGTAAGTGATGCCATGCTCGGGCTGGAGGAACGGCAGGGCTAGGAAAGGTGGCAGGGAGCAAGGGCTGACACAGGATTGGGACAGCAGCGACTATGGGCAGGATTGGGCATTTTTATTCTAAAATTATTCAGGCCCTGAGACCATCCTGTGACTCAACACTGTTCCTGTAGCTGTAACGGCAATGATAGGAAAAGAGAAGAAAAGGTAAGTGCATCTGAACAATTGGAATTTCAGTCGGTTGATTTGCTGACAGGCATACAATTCTCATGTATTTTGCATCACCCGTAGAAGTTATCACCACAGCAGCCATTTTCCCAACAACGGGCTGAATTAACGGAATATCTTGGTTTGAAAGACAGGTGCCTGCAAAAGAAGGTGGGAACCTCCCTTAGAATAGAGAATATGATCCCACTTCCCTCCCAGTTATTATAACTTTGAAATCAAGGGGCTTTCAGGCAAAGATATGGGAAAAGGAATAACAGTTCTTTACTGGTATTTGTAAAAAGGCAAACAAGCGACAACAACAATAGCAATAACAAACAAAGCAGAAACCCAGGAACAGCCTGCTCTGGGCTGTCACACACCCTGCCCTCTGCTGCAATTATGGTCACAGCCAGCAGGGGCGCTGTTGGGCTCCTGCCTGGCAGGTGCGATGATTCCCCCGTGGCTGCAGGGGGCGCTGTGGTGCGAGCTCAGTCGAGTCTCCCTCTCGTGGTAATGGCGGCTGGGCTGGATGGCAGGATGGGCTGTAGCAGAAACCTCAGAGCAGCGAGCTGGAATGGCAGGGCTGGCTAAACTGGGATAGAAGAAAGAGACAGCAGGAACAACATAGCTGTGGCAGGAGCTGCAGTGTGTCCCAGCAGGCACAGGGGGTGCAGGGTTACAGTGAAACAGAAAAAGCCCGAGGCAGCCGGCAGAAAAGCGGCAGAGCTAGGCAGGGACAGCTTGGCTCCTCTGTAGTAGCTGCTGATGCAGCCAGAGAGACACACATTCTGGGAGCATGAAGGGGGTCAGGGTCCCAGGTTTTCCCCTGAGGCACCTGCATGGATGGTGAAGATCCTTTTCAGTCAAACTGGGTGTTAATAAGGTCCCAGTTCAACTGCTACTCGATGTCGCTGTAGAGCCGCTAGCAGAGTAAGAAGACCCAGGTTCAAAGTGGCATCATGAAGAAGATTTTATTATTTAATTCCATCTTATATAAACTTTTCAAAGGTCACCCAGATTGGTCAGTTCGAAGCCGCCCCCTAGGCCTGATTGGCCAGGTCTTAACTGTCCACATCCCGAGAAACTGTTTTTAATAACATCCAAACTTTATCTTTGTTTATAAAACACAAAAAGCAAAGAGAAAAGAGTTCCCATGGGAAAAGTCTGTGCTAGCCACAACTCTTATGAGCAAAGACTCACCCGCAGTAAGGAAGGAGCAGTACAGGGTTGGGCTCTGGTGATGGCAGTGAATTCTCCCGCAGGAAGCAGCAGCTCGACTGTCCCTTCTGATGCACAGAGAGCAAGTGAAGAGCTAGGAGCTGCGCCCTGCCCCTTCCCCCAGCCCAAGTATCACAATATACCTGCCCGTCCATGATATCTCTGCCCCTGTGAGAGAAAAGCCCTCAGATGAGAGAAGTGCAGCCAGGTGCACACCTCCCCCTCCCCTCATGGGTACATCTTTTGTCTCTTTTGAGTACCGATTGTTACTGTCTCTTAGCAATGGATGGCCTGACAGAAAGACAACAAAAGGAAAAATCCTAACCTCCAAAATTATCCACCCTGAATTTTTTTGCCATATCAACATATTACATTGAATGTAATTTTTAAACTATATCCGTATAATTTAGGGGAGAAGGAGGTAGATAATAATTTGCTAGAGTTTGCTTGCTAAAACAATGTATGCCACTTGCTTAACATTTTTTTGCGCTTGCCAAGCAAAAAGGGAGGATGCAAAAGAATGCACGACCATTGATATTGGGAATCAACCGTGACCAGATATCCTGTTTTTGGACCCTGAAACCAGCTCGAGTCAGCTTTCTGGTTTGGACTTGGACCAGGAACTCACAGAGTATATGTAAAGAAACAGGGTGAAGAGTTCAACCCGAGGAATACTGCTTTTACGTCCTCCCAGAGACCACTGAAGACCACCACCAAGCGGCACTGCACCGGTGCAAGCATATTTAAATGAACTTTGGGCTCATTATAATACAAAGCAGGGATAGATAATGAATATGTATAGGGGCTTTGTGTAACTTCATGCACATGTAACCTGTAACCTGATATAGATCTAGTGAAGTGCCGCTGGCAGCTCACATGCCTTTGGAGGGGCTACCCCTCATGTACCCCAGCACTGGAATAAAACATATCTACTTTACAACTTTTTGCGTTGTGGAGTCTATCCACACATCAGCCAGGTTTGGGGGCAGGGTCAGGGGCAGCATTCCTAGTCCCTGGGGTAGATGTTAGAGTGGTTACTGAGGGCAGTCTCACCTTATCTCTGAAATCTAAATAAAATAGACCTGTCAGCAGCACCAGCCACTGTACGATATTGTTAGCATACAGAGAATATCTGAGCCCTTCGAACACTGGTGGGATAGACCCAAAGAAAGAAAGACCCAAAGAAAGACCCAAAGAAAGACCCAAAGAAAGGGGGAAAACTTCTCCTGGTACTTCCTCACAATAGGTACCATTATTAAAGAAACCCTAAAAACATATACTTAGTGTGTGATTGCTCTGTATCCATGTGCCTGCCGTCCAGAGGAGGTTAAAAATCTATGAATTCTTGACCTTACTGACCCATTGTGTGAACTGTCACAGTAGCCTTGGTCCTAGCACTTGCGTTTAGACAAATAGCTGCAAATGGAAAAAATACATCCACAACCATGTGCTACCTGAACTACGATATGCTAGATCACATGGTGCCACTTACTGAGGTTTCTATGTTCAACACACAAAAAAGTAGGTTACTTCGAAACTGTTATTCTTTTTGCAGCCTTTTTTCTTGATGTCTTTGTGCCCCACTTGGGCACCAAAATCTGTCTCGGTTTGAAAGACAGGTACCTGCTAAGGAAGGTGGCAACTTCCCTCAGAATAGAGAATATGTCCCCTGATCCCTCCATATTATTATAACTTTGAAATTAAAGGGCTTTCAGGCAAAAGATATGGGAAAAGGAGTAACAGTTCTTTACTAGCATTTGTAACAAGCCATTAACACAGGAACAAGGGTTTAAACTGACAAAGTCAGAGTACAACCTGCCACCCTGTTATTAGTCAGGGCGGTGTTGGCAGTCCAGGTGGCTGCAGTCCTGTTGGAGTGACGGATGTGGTCTTGTTGAAGCAATGATCCTGCAGAAAGGTCTGGTCAGTCTCTGGATGTCCAGTGGTGACTCTCAAGCTCTTCTCCTCTGGGAATCCAGTGGGAGTCATAGCTCAGTTTTCCAGAGTCTCATCTTACATGCAGGTGGGAATGCTCAGTTCCTCCCCTCTGGGCAGGGCATCTCTCAATGGGATGATGTAATCTTATGTCATTCCCGGAGACCTGGATGGCCCATCAGCAGAGATAGCCCCCTGATGGTGTTTTCAGGGCTGAGTTATGCTGAAAATAAAAAAACACTGCCCCACCTGTTTTTAACAGCTTATGGAGATGACAATAGTAACTACATACTACACAGGAATAAAATAATTGCAAACTATGAGTAGCTAAAACTGCAAATTATGAAAAGGTACCTATAGTTATTAACATCTAGCAAGAATAATATAATTTAGGAACCAAACGTATCTTTCCCAGCTGATTGGTGGTGAAGTATACTTCAGAATTCTTTCACTTAATTCGCAGGAAAGTAAGCAGCAGAGCCTGCGTCCAGACTGTGGGGAGAAGCTCCTTGCACATCTTCAGAGTGTGTGTAGAGAAACTTCTGCCTCTGGGATATTTTCATCAGTTTTTATAGTTGTAAAAGGATGACTTTGATCACGTATTGATTTCTTTGCTTCTCTCTCCACGTCCTCTCTCCATACCAAAATATGAATTCAAGGTTAAAGGTCTCAGACCTTTGGGTGCCAAGAGATAACCTCCTTCTGGGCTTCTGACCCCACCGCAGTTACCTGTGTTCTGCCTTGAAGAAGAAGGAGAGAGGGAAGGGGGAGGACATCCTGCCACAATGGGTTTGTGGAACTGAGGAATAAATACACATCAAAATGAGGGACCAATCCAAAATGAGTTCATTTTGTGGTCTTTCCCTTTGCCTCCCAGGTGTACTTACTGGGCTGCTGAGCACTAGCAGTACCTTCCCAATGGTTGGGAGCTGTACCAGCACCAGCTGTGTTGGAGAGCAGGATGGATTGCTGGGGTGTTCCAGGCTGGTGTGAATAGGCAAAAGTGGGCACTTTGGGACAAAATGCAGTAATCTTGGGGCAACCATTCAACCTCTTTGGCTGTTCACAAGGCCACTGCTTCTCCCAGGCACTTTCCACACTCAGGTTTTTGGGATTTCAGGTATCATTTTAGCAGTCCATTTGTCCTTCTGACTCTCCAGTTAGTCTTGGAATAGTAGGGTGTGGGGAAGAGCCACATGATTCACTCCCCATAGCCCACTCCTGTAACACTTTTGCTTCAAAGTGGGTACCTTTATCAGACTGGCTAGTTTGGGGTCTGGGAAAAATCCCAAACCTTTCCTTCAGAGCCTTGGCTGCATTCTGTCCTGTGGCCCAGCTGATAGCCTTTGCTTGGATGACTCCTGATGGTATCTCAACCCCTACCAGCACATACTGCTTCCCTTCGGATTCTCTAGGAATCCATTTGCCAGTACTCCCACAATCCTTGTCCTCCTTTCAAATGCAGTGTGGGATCTTCTAATGGGTGTGCCTCAAGGCAAAGTCGACAGTCCTTGGAGGCTGAGATACATATTCTGCAATTGTCCCTTGAGACAGACCAGCCTCCAGCCTGTACCTCTAGGTGAAGGTCTTTCGCCCCATTGTGGCCTCACTTCACATATAGCCATTCCAGGTGGCTTTCTCAGTTTTCAGGTACTGCCTCCTGGTGCGAGTCTGGTCAGTTCATCTCCCTTGTTATTCAATCTGCCAGCTGGCGCATCCCCTGCTTGGTGGGCAGCCATCCGCATTATTGCAATATCATCCCTTTTAGCAAATGCAAAGATGTCCTGCCATTTTCCCTTTTGCCAAACCGGTATTCCACTAATTTCCTTCATTCTCTTCCCAAAACAGAAGCCATTCAGTAGAGCCCTTGAAGATAGTGAAGGAATCCGTATGGATGTAGACAGGAGAGGAGGACAGAGCCTCATGCTTAAAATTGCTCCACACAGCCACTGATTCTCCAACCTGGGCAATCAGCTGTTGTTCACTGTCAGTTTGCAAGGTGGCTGCCCCATGGCTTCTCTCTTTTCATGCACAAACTCCATTTTTACCAAGGGACACACACAGCGTAGCGTTCACTCCAGCCTGTACCTCTGTTATTTCTCTCTGGGGATAACCAGAGGCCACCGGCTTGGGTTCCTAGATCATCTGAGCATGCCTGACTAATTCCTCTCTTAAATGGTTCTGCAAGTTAACCATTCTGCATTCTTTCATCCTCTTACCTCCTTTCCAGGCCCTCAATCTGAACCTGAAGGGATTGCACCAGCCCCTGCAAGGACTCAGTTGCCTCTATCTCCTGGCAATGGTGTGTGCCATTTGCCTTTGTTCCACAGCGGTGGCTAATGCAGCCCCTGAAACAGCACTGATGGCAGCTTGGCCCTTTCCCGGTCTAGATTTCGCTTTTACCCGCAACGCAATGACGCAATCAGAGACACATTATACCAGTGTTCCCGAGCCCACTCCAGACCAGGCACAAAGAGTCAAGCCCAAAATGTTTCTAAAAGATTCAAACAGGGCTCTGGACAGAAACCCAGGAACAGCCTTCTCTGGGCTGTCACACAACCTTCCCTTTGGTGCAGTTACAGTCACAGCCAGCAGGGGCGCTGTTGGCTCCTGGCCGGGCAGGGCAGGTGTGATGATTCCCCCGTGGCTGCAGGGGGCGCTGTGGTGCGAGCTCAGTCGAGTCTCCCTCTTGTGGTAATGGCGGCTGGGCTGGATGGCAGGATGGGCTGTAGCAGAAACCTCAGAGCAGCAAGCTGGAACGGCAGGGCTGGCTAAACCGGGGTAGAAGCAAGAGACAGCAGGAACACCACAGTGTGCCCCAGCCTGCATGAGGGGTGCGGGGTTACAGAGTAACAGAAAAAGCCCAAGGCAGC
The DNA here is from genome assembly GCF_008360975.1 of Lichenostomus cassidix. NCBI lineage: Eukaryota > Metazoa > Chordata > Aves > Passeriformes > Meliphagidae > Lichenostomus > Lichenostomus cassidix. Next base: position 1,956,474 of record NW_028147440.1, read on the forward strand.
TCCCAAAAAGCAGTAGAGCAAGGCAGTGTCAGCCGGGCTCCTCTGTAGCAGCTGCCGAATGCAGCCAGCATGACGCGCATTCTGGGAGCATGAAGGGGGTCAGGGTCCCAGGTTTTCCCCTGAGGCACCCAAGTGGATGGTGAAGATCCTTCTCAGTCAAACTGGGTGTTAATAAGGTCCCAGTTCAATGGCTGCTCCTATGAGCAAAGGAGGGAGCAGTACAGGGTTGGGCTCTGGTGATGGCAGTGAACTCTCCCGCAGGAAGCAGCAGCTCGACTGTCCCTTCTGATGCACAGAGAGCAAGTGAAGAGCTAGGAGCTGTGCTCAGCCCCTTCCCCGGCCCAAGTATCGTGATATATCTGCCCGTCCATGATATCTCTGCCCCTGTGAGAGAAAAGCCCTCAGATGAGAGAAGTGCAGCCAGGTGCACACCTCCCCCTCCCCTCATGGGTACATCTTTTGTCTCTTTTGAGTACCGATTGTTACTGTCTCTTAGCAATGGATGGCCTGACAGAAAGACAACAAAAGGAAAAATCCTAACCTCCAAAATTATCCACCCTGAATTTTTTTGCCATATCAACATATTACATTGAATGTAATTTTTAAACTATATCCGTATAATTTAGGGGAGAAGGAGGTAGATAATAATTTGCTAGAGTTTGCTTGCTAAAACAATGTATGCCACTTGCTTAACATTTTTTTGCGCTTGCCAAGCAAAAAGGGAGGATGCAAAAGAATGCACGACCATTGATATTGGGAATCAACCGTGACCAGATATCCTGTTTTTGGACCCTGAAACCAGCTCGAGTCAGCTTTCTGGTTTGGACTTGGACCAGGAACTCACAGAGTATATGTAAAGAAACAGGGTGAAGAGTTCAACCCGAGGAATACTGCTTTTACGTCCTCCCAGAGACCACTGAAGACCACCACCAAGCGGCACTGCACCGGTGCAAGCATATTTAAATGAACTTTGGGCTCATTATAATACAAAGCAGGGATAGATAATGAATATGTATAGGGGCTTTGTGTAACTTCATGCACATGTAACCTGTAACCTGATATAGATCTAGTGAAGTGCCGCTGGCAGCTCACATGCCTTTGGAGGGGCTACCCCTCATGTACCCCAGCACTGGAATAAAACATATCTACTTTACAACTTTTTGCATTGTGGAGTCTATCCACACATCAGCCAGGTTTGGGGGCAGGGTCAGGGGCAGCATTCCTAGTCCCTGGGGTAGATGTTAGAGTGGTTACTGAGGGCAGTCTCACCTTATCTCTGAAATCTAAATAAAATAGACCTGTCAGCAGCACCAGCCACTGTACGATATTGTTAGCATACAGAGAATATCTGAGCCCTTCGAACACTGGTGGGATAGACCCAAAGAAAGAAAGACCCAAAGAAAGACCCAAAGAAAGACCCAAAGAAAGGGGGAAAACTTCTCCTGGTACTTCCTCACAATAGGTACCATTATTAAAGAAACCCTAAAAACATATACTTAGTGTGTGATTGCTCTGTATCCATGTGCCTGCCATCCAGAGGAGGTTAAAAATCTATGAATTCTTGACCTTACTGACCCATTGTGTGAACTGTCACAGTAGCCTTGGTCCTAGCACTTGCGTTTAGACAAGGAGCTGCAAATGGAAAAAATACATCCACAACCATGTGCTACCTGAACTACGATATGCTAGATCACATGGTGCCACTTACTGAGGTTTCTATGTTCAACACACAAAAAAGTAGGTTACTTCGAAACTGTTATTCTTTTTGCAGCCTTTTTTCTTGATGTCTTTGTGCCCCACTTGGGCACCAAAATCTGTCTCGGTTTGAAAGACAGGTACCTGCTAAGGAAGGTGGCAACTTCCCTCAGAATAGAGAATATGTCCCCTGATCCCTCCATATTATTATAACTTTGAAATTAAAGGGCTTTCAGGCAAAAGATATGGGAAAAGGAGTAACAGTTCTTTACTAGCATTTGTAACAAGCCATTAACACAGGAACAAGGGTTTAAACTGACAAAGTCAGAATACAACCTGCCACCCTGTTATTAGTCAGGGCGGTGTTGGCAGTCCAGGTGGCTGCAGTCCTGTTGGAGTGACGGATGTGGTCTTGTTGAAGCAATGATCCTGCAGAAAGGTCTGGTCAGTCTCTGGATGTCCAGTGGTGACTCTCAAGCTCTTCTCCTCTGGGAATCCAGTGGGAGTCATAGCTCAGTTTTCCAGAGTCTCATCTTACATGCAGGTGGGAATGCTCAGTTCCTCCCCTCTGGGCAGGGCATCTCACAATGGGATGATGTAATCTTATGTCATTCCCGGAGACCTGGATGGCCCATCAGCAGAGATAGCCCCCTGATGGTGTTTTCAGGGCTGAGTTATGCTGAAAATAAAAAAACACTGCCCCACCTGTTTTTAACAGCTTATGGAGATGACAATAGTAACTACATACTACACAGGAATAAAATAATTGCAAACTATGAGTAGCTAAAACTGCAAATTATGAAAAGGTACCTATAGTTATTAACATCTAGCAAGAATAATATAATTTAGGAACCAAACGTATCTTTCCCAGCTGATTGGTGGTGAAGTATACTTCAGAATTCTTTCACTTAATTCGCAGGAAAGTAAGCAGCAGAGCCTGCGTCCAGACTGTGGGGAGAAGCTCCTTGCACATCTTCAGAGTGTGTGTAGAGAAACTTCTGCCTCTGGGATATTTTCATCAGTTTTTATAGTTGTAAAAGGATGACTTTGATCACGTATTGATTTCTTTGCTTCTCTCTCCACGTCCTCTCTCCATACCAAAATATGAATTCAAGGTTAAAGGTCTCAGACCTTTGGGTGCCAAGAGATAACCTCCTTCTGGGCTTCTGACCCCACCGCAGTTACCTGTGTTCTGCCTTGAAGAAGAAGGAGAGAGGGAAGGGGGAGGACATCCTGCCACAATGGGTTTGTGGAACTGAGGAATAAATACACATCAAAATGAGGGACCAATCCAAAATGAGTTCATTTTGTGGTCTTTCCCTTTGCCTCCCAGGTGTACTTACTGGGCTGCTGAGCACTAGCAGTACCTTCCCAATGGTTGGGAGCTGTACCAGCACCAGCTGTGTTGGAGAGCAGGATGGATTGCTGGGGTGTTCCAGGCTGGTGTGAATAGGCAAAAGTGGGCACTTTGGGACAAAATGCAGTAATCTTGGGGCAACCATTCAACCTCTTTGGCTGTTCACAAGGCCACTGCTTCTCCCAGGCACTTTCCACACTCAGGTTTTTGGGATTTCAGGTATCATTTTAGCAGTCCATTTGTCCTTCTGACTCTCCAGTTAGTCTCGGAATAGTAGGGTGTGGGGAAGAGCCACATGATTCACTCCCCATAGCCCACTCCTGTAACACTTTTGCTTCAAAGTGGGTACCTTTATCAGACTGGCTAGTTTGGGGTCTGGGAAAAATCCCAAACCTTTCCTTCAGAGCCTTGGCTGCATTCTGTCCTGTGGCCCAGCTGATAGCCTTTGCTTGGATGACTCCTGATGGTATCTCAACCCCTACCAGCACATACTGCTTCCCTTCGGATTCTCTAGGAATCCATTTGCCAGTACTCCCACAATCCTTGTCCTCCTTTCAAATGCAGTGTGGGATCTTCTAATGGGTGTGCCTCAAGGCAAAGTCGACAGTCCTTGGAGGCTGAGATACATATTCTGCAATTGTCCCTTGAGACAGACCAGCCTCCAGCCTGTACCTCTAGGTGAAGGTCTTTCGCCCCATTGTGGCCTCACTTCACATATAGCCATTCCAGGTGGCTTTCTCAGTTTTCAGGTACTGCCTCCTGGTGCGAGTCTGGTCAGTTCATCTCCCTTGTTATTCAATCTGCCAGCTGGCGCATCCCCTGCTTGGTGGGCAGCCATCCGCATTATTGCAATATCATCCCTTTTAGCAAATGCAAAGATGTCCTGCCATTTTCCCTTTTGCCAAACCGGTATTCCACTAATTTCCTTCATTCTCTTCCCAAAACAGAAGCCATTCAGTAGAGCCCTTGAAGATAGTGAAGGAATCCGTATGGATGTAGACAGGAGAGGAGGACAGAGCCTCATGCTTAAAATTGCTCCACACAGCCACTGATTCTCCAACCTGGGCAATCAGCTGTTGTTCACTGTCAGTTTGCAAGGTGGCTGCCCCATGGCTTCTCTCTTTTCATGCACAAACTCCATTTTTACCAAGGGACACACACAGCGTAGCGTTCACTCCAGCCTGTACCTCTGTTATTTCTCTCTGGGGATAACCAGAGGCCACCGGCTTGGGTTCCTAGATCATCTGAGCATGCCTGACTAATTCCTCTCTTAAATGGTTCTGCAAGTTAACCATTCTGCATTCTTTCATCCTCTTACCTCCTTTCCAGGCCCTCAATCTGAACCTGAAGGGATTGCACCAGCCCCTGCAAGGACTCAGTTGCCTCTATCTCCTGGCAATGGTGTGTGCCATTTGCCTTTGTTCCACAGCGGTGGCTAATGCAGCCCCTGAAACAGCACTGATGGCAGCTTGGCCCTTTCCCGGTCTAGATTTCGCTTTTACCCGCAACGCAATGACGCAATCAGAGACACATTATACCAGTGTTCCCGAGCCCACTCCAGACCAGGCACAAAGAGTCAAGCCCAAAATGTTTCTAAAAGATTCAAACAGGGCTCTGGACAGAAACCCAGGAACAGCCTTCTCTGGGCTGTCACACAACCTTCCCTTTGGTGCAGTTACAGTCACAGCCAGCAGGGGCGCTGTTGGCTCCTGGCCGGGCAGGGCAGGTGTGATGATTCCCCCGTGGCTGCAGGGGGCGCTGTGGTGCGAGCTCAGTCGAGTCTCCCTCTTGTGGTAATGGCGGCTGGGCTGGATGGCAGGATGGGCTGTAGCAGAAACCTCAGAGCAGCAAGCTGGAACGGCAGGGCTGGCTAAACCGGGGTAGAAGCAAGAGACAGCAGGAACACCACAGTGTGCCCCAGCCTGCATGAGGGGTGCGGGGTTACAGAGTAACAGAAAAAGCCCAAGGCAGCTCCCAAAAAGCAGTAGAGCAAGGCAGTGTCAGCCGGGCTCCTCTGTAGCAGCTGCCGAATGCAGCCAGCATGACGCGCATTCTGGGAGCATGAAGGGGGTCAGGGTCCCAGGTTTTCCCCTGAGGCACCCAAGTGGATGGTGAAGATCCTTCTCAGTCAAACTGGGTGTTAATAAGGTCCCAGTTCAATGGCTGCTCCTATGAGCAAAGGAGGGAGCAGTACAGGGTTGGGCTCTGGTGATGGCAGTGAACTCTCCCGCAGGAAGCAGCAGCTCGACTGTCCCTTCTGATGCACAGAGAGCAAGTGAAGAGCTAGGAGCTGTGCTCAGCCCCTTCCCCGGCCCAAGTATCGTGATATACCTGCCCGTCCATGATATCTCTGCCCCTGTGAGAGAAAAGCCCTCAGATGAGAGAAGTGCAGCCAGGTGCACACCTCCCCCTCCCCTCATGGGTACATTTTTTGTCTCTCTTAAGTACCAACTGTTATTGGCTCTTAGCAACAGATGGGAAAAAATTCTGTAAAAGAAAACAGAAGAAAAAATCCTAACCTCCAACCTGTTGTACCAATCCTGCCCTCAGCCTCTGCTGTCCTGATCCAACCTTCAGCCTCTGCTGTCCCCATCCTGCCCTCAGCCCTGCCTGTCCCCATCCTGCCTGCAGCCTGTGCTATCATGTTCTTGCCTGCAGCTTCTATTGTCCAGATCTTGCCTGCACCCTCTGCAGCCTCCTGTTCACCCAGCAACACAGTGCTCACCCACCCAAACATCGATGGTGTGCCATGAACACCATAGCAACGCCACAGCAGTAACACTGTCTCTGTCTCTGTCTGTCTGTCTCTATCGCTTTGTCTGTCTCTGTCTCTCACTCTTTTCTCTGCATTTTCATCCCCCTGTTATGGCCATTTCTTTTCTTTTGTCAACAACCAGTGTTATGATTTGTTCTAAGCCCAGAAGGACAGAGAGAACTATTTCTTCATGAAGAAAGCTGATATAATCCAGAGGTTTCAAATATTCCACAAAACATGATTAAAACCAAACAAGGTTAGATGTTGATACCCAAAAATTGACATATTTTATTTAACGGTAAAAGAAAGAGAAAGAAATAGAAAAGGGGGGAGGGGACGGGAAGAGCGACAGAGATTAAGAAGAAACATATCACCCCTCTGTGGGTCCCAGCAGTGTCTCATTGGCCGCGAGACAGAGGGAGCAGACTTCGCGCCACAGCGCCCCCTGCAGCTGCGCGGGAATCATCGCACCTGCCCTGCCTGACCAGGAGCCCAACAGCGCCCCTGCTGGCTGTGATTGTAATTGCACCAATGGAAAGGGTGTCTGGCAGCCCAGAGCGAGCTGCCACTGAGTTTCTAGTTTTGTGTGGTGTTGCTAGTGTTGTTGTTGCTTGTTTGCCTTGTAAAAATATCAGTAAAGAACTGTTATTCCTTTTCCCATATCTTTGCCTGAAAGCCCTTGATTTCAAAGTCATAATAATTCAGAGGGAAGTGGGGTCATATTCTCTATTCTAAGGGAGGTTCCAGCCTTCCTTCCTTCCTTAGCAGACACCTGTCTTTCAAACCAAGACATTCAGTTAATTCAGCCTGTTGTTGGGAAAATGGGTCCTGTGGTGATAACTTCTAGATGATGTAAAATAAGTGAAAATTGTGTCCCTGTCAGCAAATCAACTGACTGAAATTCCAATTGTTCAGATGTTCTTACCTTTTCTTCTCTTTTCCTATCTTCACTGTTACAGCTACAGGAACAGTGCTGAGCCACATGGTGCTGTGAGGACCTGATAAAATTTTGAATAAAAATTCCCAATCCTGCCTGCAGCTGATTTAGGGGGGCTAGAAGTTATTAATTTAGGGGGGCTAGAAGCTGAATAATAATCTTTTGGAACTAATTTAGGAGGCCAGAGGTTGGGTAATGATTTACTAGAGGCTACTTGCTAAAACAATATATCGCTTGCTTAATGGTTTTTGCACTTGCCAAGCAGAAGGGGAGGATGCAAAAAAAAAAAAGTGGGACATTGATAAAAATTATTGAGTGTGACTGAGCATCCTGCTGTCAGACCCCAGAACTGGTTCAAGTTAGCTCTAAGGCTTGGATTTGGACCAAGAACCAAGGGAGCATGCACAAGGGAACAGGGTGAACAGTTCATCCTGAGGAAGAATACTAACTTCGCCCCTCATTTATCTTTGGGACCCTCGCCCATAATTAATCTGTGACACTGCGCTTGCGCAAACGTATTTAAATGAACTTTGACCTCATTATAATACTAATCGGGGATAGGTAATGAATATATATAGGAGCAGTGTGTAACTTTATGCATATGCAACCTGTAATCTAATATAAACCAAGTGAAGTGCTAGTGACACGCGCATACCTTTGGAGGGGTTACTCTCCATGCACCCCAGCTGGAATAAACACATACCTACTTCATAACTATCTGAGCTGTGGAGTCAATCCGTGCCTCACAGCTGCTGCTTTCCCAATCCTGCCCACAGCCCTTGCTCCCTGCCACCTTTCCTGGCCCTGCTGCGCCTCCAGCCTGACCATGGCGTTACTTACTGAGCGTTTCGCTGTCCATCTCCACGGAGCCCTGCTGCTCACAGACTGCTGGAGTTGTGCCCCACACCGACTGACTTGGCTGGCAGTGCCCTCACCGCATGTGCCGAGCAAACACCGATGGTGCGCCAACAACACCATAGTGGTGACACTGTCTCTGGCTCTGGTTCTGGCTCTGGCTCTCTCTCTCTCTCTGCCTCTCTTGGTCTGGCTCTCTGTTGCTTCCTCTGTCTCTCTCTCTCTCACTCTTCTGTTTGCATCTTCATCCCCCTGTTAGGGCCATTTCCTTGCTTTTAACAATAAACCATTCACAGCTGTAATATCAAACTTGTTTGCCTCTAATTTCACCCTAGGAATCTTTAGAATTCCTTCAGTCTCACTCTGGAACAGGACACCCACCAGTGACCCCAGGAAAGAAAGGCCAAAACCCCAGTTTGGACCAAAGTCTCTCCTCTAATTCCTTTTCCCACCACAAATTTTTCAACACAAAATATAAAAGAAATGTTTTCAAGATGGCAATTTTTTAATCGTTTAAAACACCTTTAATTCATTTCTCTATATAAAAAGAACACAAAAAAACACCAAGAGAATTCGACCTGTCCAAATCTCAGGATGGGATTCAGCCCGGCAAAAACAGGTAACATGGAGGACAGGGAAAAGGAAAAGCTCCAAAACCACTTAAATTCAGACACTGTTAACAATCATGGCCTGGAAGCAAAACAAAAACTCCTCAAGCGTTTTCTGGGTGTGATCCCAATTTTCTTTCATCTTGAGAATCCCTCCCCTCCCCTCCCTCCCTCCCCTCCCCTCCTCCCTCCCCTCCCCTCCCCTTTCTCCACTTTTATTTTTTATTGATGACATCAAACATTCATCTTTAACCTCATTCTTCCTGCTGAGCCTTTCCCTGAGACCTTGGACCTCACAGCAGGATTTAAAGGCTCTTTAGTGGCACCGGGATGGGTACTGGGCGGATCCAGAGGGGCCCCTCGATCCCATAGGATACAAATGGGAAAACCATTCCCCTGCAATACTCCAGGGCCGACAGTCCCATCCGTGCCACCAGCACCCTCTGCTTCACATCATAAAATTCCAACTGCTTTTTCTCCAAGTCCAGGAACACCCCAACCACGGAAAGACCCCAGCACCATGACCGGAGCAGGCTGCCGCTGCTGGAGAAAAGCCTTTCCCGGGAACTACACAGAGTCCAGGAATCCTCGGAACCTGGGTTGGGAAGGTTCGCTCCTTCCCGCAGCACTCCCAGTGCCCAGTGCTGCTCCCGGCCCAGCTCCACCTCCCAGTAGTGCTTCCCAGCTCCCAGCGCCTCCCTCGCCAGCAGTGCTGACCCACAGATCAGACATGACCAAACCCTGAGATTCAGGGGACATGCCTCAGGATACAGCACCACAGGAACTGCAGGGGAACAGGAAGGATCTGATGAGTGGAGAGACCCTGGGAGCTCCCAGGGGCTTACACCAGGGACTGGGACATTCCCGGGGACTGCAGGGGATGTGGGCACTGAGGAACTGAGGGGCCATGGAATCAGTGAGACCATGAGTCCCAGGATCCTGAAATCTCTAAATCCCGCAGTTAGTGAGGTCCTGGGGTTGTTCAACAAGGAATTTGAACATTCCTCAGAACAGGGGATGCGGCCACTGAGGTTTGGAGGAGCCATGGCATTCCCAAATTGCCAAATTCCTCAATCCCTGAATCCACAAATTCCCAAACACCCAAATCCCAGAGTGGGTGACACTGGAAGGGATCCCACAGGTGTCTCCTGGTCCCTGTGACACCCCAGAGCTCTCCCAGCTGGGTCCTTCCTCAGAGCACAACTCCCTCTTTCTCCTCCAATCCATCCTCCCTGGAATTGTGTCCCAAATCATGGCAGACATTCCAGTTCAGCCAGGATGTCTATGACACCGTGGAATTTCGGGATGACTGGAAGTGCCATGCCAGGGTGGCTTGGTCAGGTGGTCACTACATTTTCATGGAATCATGGAATGGTTTTGGTTGGAAGGACCTGAAATCCCATCCAGTTCCACTCTTCCATGGGCAGGGACACCTTCTGCTATTCCAGGTGGCTCCAAGTCCCTCCCAACCTGGCCTTGGACACTTCCAGGGATGGGGAATCCACAACTGCCCTGGGAATTCCATTCCACCCCCTTCCCAACCTCACGGGAGGAATTTCTTCCCCAAATCCCACCCAAATCTCCTGTTTTCCAGCAGGAAGCCATTCCCTGTGTCCCACCATCCCAGCTCACCCGCGTGGCTCCGAGCTTCCCAGAAATCTGTGGGAAGGAAACAGAAAGGGGAATTTATTGGATCTATTGGGCAGCATTTTTAATGATTGTCGTTAATGGAAGGAATTGATTGGAGTTAAACTCATGGCAATAAAATGGAATTTTTGTCCCACTTACCCAACTCGGCTCTGAGTTGCTCTGGAAAGGAAAGAGAAGAAATTCCAGTTATTGGCACTTCCTTAGAGGGAATTTTTCCAGGTCAGATAACCCTGACCCATGGAAAATCCATCAACACCACGGGTTGATATTTAAATTTTTAAATCACAATTAACCATGAAAGAATTTGTGGAGTTAAATTTCAATTGAAGGGGTTTAAATTTGTGGGTTAAAAGAAAATGATTCAGTTTTAAATTTGAGGGGTAAATTAAAAGGAAAGGGTTTTTGATTTGGGGGGTTATGGATAATTATACGTCATATATACGATATGATATGATATAAAGCCATATATAGTAATATATATTACTATATAATGACATTATATTATGTACAGTATTTATCTAAATAATATATATATTACATTAAATAGATAATAGATAATACACATGTATTTTATGTTATGTATAAGATCATATATATAATAAAAATAGAATAAAGTGGATTAGAATGATGATATTATTATATTATATTGTGTGTAAATAAAATATTTATTATACCATATATTACTATTTATGATACAATTCATTTTTCCAATATATAACATTTTTACTATGAAATTTGTTAAAATTATGTTTAACATATCTTATGTATGATTTATATGGAATAGAAATAGAAAAATTCTATTTTTACAATTTATATTATGTGGTATAATAAGAAATTCTCATATTTTCTACTATATAATATATATTATAATACATGCAATATTAAGTTAAAACGTAGAAATGCATAGTTATATATAATGTATTACTAGATATAGAATATATTACTGCATAATATATAGTAATATATAGAATAATATATAAAATACATTATAGAATAAGAAATATAACACTATATATGTTATATATTATATATATTATTGTATTTAGATATACATAATATATATGTAATACGTAATACATACTATATAATACATAATATGTAATACGTAATATCTCATGTATAATATGTAAGACATAATAAGTACTATGTAATACATATCACATATATGATAATAAATAATGTATAATATGTAACATATTTATCATGTACAATATAAAATATTTATCATGCATCATATAAAATCCATAATTTTTAATATAGAACGTGGAATATAAAACACATGTAATGCATAATATTGATACAAAACATTCTCTTACCAAGTTGGTGTTTTTTTTCCAGCTTTCCTGTGGAAAAACAACAAATTCCATGAAAATTCCAGGAGCCGTTGGGGAGCTAAGATACCCAAGGAAGGAATTCCAGCCCTGAGCAAACCCTGGGATCGTTTTGGACTTTAAAACTTTCCACACAAAAATTGTGTTGGATGAAATTCCTAAAAGCCAGTGCTGGGACAAAAAGTTGGGATTGGGTTGTGTCGCTGTTGAGCCGCTAGCAGAGTAAAGAAGTCAGTTCTCAGTGGCAAGAAGGAAAAGACCTTTATTGTTTTGATTTCATCACATATATGGAGTTTTCAAAGGTCACCCAGATTGGTTAGTCAGAAACCTCCCCCTAGGCCCAATTGGCCAGGCCTGCACCGTCCAGATCTTGGGACACTGTTCCAATAACATCCAAACTTTATCTTTATTTATAAAACACAAGAAGAATTCTCATGGGAAAGACCTGTGCTAGCCACAGAGTTGGAAGGGAAAATCCCGGAAAATTTTGCATCTTTTTCAGCAGAGCTGCTTAATAATGAATATTAATGTAATTAATAACTGTGTTCAGTAAGAATGAAACTAACATAAACTGGAGAAATGGATTTACTTGCTTCAGCTGTTTTCTTGCTTGTCTCTGAGACTGTCATAAAATGCAGGGAAAGAGGAAAAAAATTCCATAAATTACTGGGTTTTCTATTTTAGAAATAAAGTCAATTTCATTCAGGAGTGGAATAAATCAAATTTAATTCAGAAGCAAAATTTAGGAGGGAAATTAATTGAATTTCATTTAGGAGTAAAATGAAATAATTTTATTTCAGGAGTAAAATCCAGTTTGGGGGGAAAATTTTATTAAAATTAATTTAGAAGTAAAAGTAATTAAATTTGATTCAGGAGTAACATGCAGAAGTAAAATTAAATACATTTAACTCAGGAGTAAAATTTTGGAGTGATACTAAAAAATTTAATTTAAGAGTTAAATTTAATTGAAGAGAAAAATTAATTAAAATTCATTCCTAGGTAAAATTGAGGAGTAGAATTATTTCAAACTAAATTAGGAGTAAAATTCACTAATTTAGTTTAATTCAGGTGAAAAATTTAGGAGGGAAATGAAATAATTTGAATTGAGGAGTAAAATTTAGGAATGAAATGATTTAAATTTCATTCAGGAGAAAAGTTTCAGAGTAGAAATAGAATTAATTCAGGAGTAAAATTTAGGAGTAAAATTCATTAGATCTAATTTAAGAGGAGAATTTAATTTTGGAGGAAAATTTATTTAAATTTAATTGAAGAGTAAAATTAATCTAATTTAATTTAATTTAGGTGTTAAAATGATGGGAATATAAATAATTTCGTTGTCCTCAATTATTAAATCTCTGACAAGGTGTTTTACTGGAAATGAATCCATTGGAAAATCAGTTTATTGGAAAATCAATTGATTAGAGAATTAATTACTTGGAAATCAGGCTGATTTTATTCTTCATTCAAAAAACCACATCTTTTTTTGGGAAAAGCACGCTGGAAAATGAGAGGAGCAGGAAAATTGTTCTTACCCTGCCCGGACTTCAAACGGTCCCGTTCTGAAATTAATGAGACATTAATTAATAAATTTCACTGTTAAAAACTTTAATTGTGATGTTTTCTTAATGACTTTTTAATTCCCTTTTTTAAATAAACTGAAATAAGAAAATTAAAATTAAATTAGTAAATAAATATTAAATAAAATTAATAAATAATGGTTAATTAAATAATAACTAATTCATAAAAATTAAATAAAATTAAGTACATTAAATTAATCCCCCTCCTCCCAAATCCTCTTCCCAAAAATCCCATTCTCACCCTCTGGATCTCAGAATGTCCCTCAGGACCCTCAGGAAGAGCCCCAGACTTGCATTAATTAGAGACTTCCATCAATTGAAGAGGAAGGAAATTAAAAATTAATTAATTAAAGAGGAAATTAAGTCCAGTTGGAATCAGCTGTCATTGATGTTCCTGTTATTTCAAAGGGAGTTTGGGATGAAAACCCCAAAAAATTGGCAGAAATTTATCAGGAAAAGGGTCAGGGACGTTTAAAACATAGTTAAATATTATTAATTAAAATATAGTTATTTAATTATGTAATAATTGAGCATTGTAAGAACATGCTGCATATTATATAATATATACAAAATTATATAATAAAATGGTATTAAATGATATATGGTATATATAATTATTTATTTTTTATTGTATTAATGGAAAATAGTACATTGTATTATTAATACATAATTATATATTATACTGTATCAGAGTCTAATCTATTCTATTCTATATTAATTATATTAAGTAATTAATATATAATACATATATTCTACATATTATTTAATATAATGTATAATTATTTATGTTACATTAATATTATTAATATCATGAAATAATTACAATTATAGTAATTATATATTATATTACACAATCTGTTATATTGTATGATTTATGAATGATTTTATATTAAATAATTATTAAGATAATAAAAATATTAATACACATATAGACTATTGTAACTGCAATATTATAGAATTATCACAGTATTGTTAATTATATTAATGCATTAGTTTTATTATTCTAATGCTATTAATTCTAATAATATTCTCCTATTGAAAATATTGTATTAAACAATAGATATTAATGATATTTAATATTGATATAACTAATGACCCCGAGTGATTGACCCACTGGAGAGGTCAATAAATCAAACCCAGAACAAATTTTCCCGAATTCCACTGGGATTTTCATCCTGGAATTCTGAATCCCTGGATTCCCAGGAGATTGTACCTGTCCTCATCTCTGCTGTCAACCTGGCTGCAATCAAACAAATCGAAATATTAATTGTTGATCAAGGCTAATATTAATATTTTATATATATTTAAAGTATTTATATTTTATATAATTTTTTACTTAAAATATTTTACATTTAAATATATCTTAATCTATATTTGTACATTATATTTTATATTCTGTTCTATTTCATATTATATTTTTATATTAGCTATATAATAATATTATCTTTTATATAGTATATTTCTATATATAAAATATTTTATATATTTATATATATATACACTGTAAATTATATATTTATATTTATAATGTATTCATAAAAGATTTATTCCATCTTATCTCTTCCTATATTGAATATTATATTTCTTTTCTATTTAGGGTTTCCATGGAGTTTTCCCCTCCTCACCTGCTTTCCTGGTTTCTGTAAAACTCCCTGGAAAAAAAAAACCTCCCATTATTTTTTCACAAAAAACATCTTTTAAATATAATTCCAATTTCTCTGCTTTTATAATGAGAAATTAATTAGGAATTCCCCAGTTTTTAAAATTTTTACAGGAATATTCCATAAATGTCCAAGAATCTCTGTGTCCCAAATCCTGATTTTTAACTATCTGCCAATTAATTTTTTCCCTCTCCCTCTCAATCCCAGATTTCTGAATCTGATGTGGAAATTTTTCTTTTAATAATAATAATAATAATGATTATTCCAATGATAATGATAATAAATAGTAACTTCCAAGTAATAACTAATAACTAAATAAAATATTTTAAAAGCAGAAAATTAAATAAAATAATTTAAAATAAAAGACAATAAAAATATTAACAAAAAATTTAGCATGAATTAAATTAAAATAATAATATGTAACGATAAATAATTAGATAAAAGAATGTAATTTTGAATTAGTTTATAATTCAATAGACAATTGGAGACAGTAAAAAATAAAATAACAAAATGAAAATATGAAAACTAAAAATGAAAATACAAACTAAAATCATATATGGATAAAAATTAAAATAAAATAGATTTAAATTATTTTGTAGTTTAAAATTTTTATTTGAATTTAGGGTTTTGGCCAATTAAAAGCAGGAATACTCACGTTTCATTTTATAAACCACAGCCCCGAGAATTCCCAAATCCACAGTCAAAATTAGGAGGGAAACAATCATCCAGGGGGAAGTGGAAGGGAAGAAGGAATCTGGAAAACAGGAATGGAATTACGAGATGGAAAAAAATGGGAATTCCAGGTCATCGTAGGATCTTGGGAATATCCATTGGAATGTCCCAATCCTTCCTTCCTTCCAGGTCATTGCAGGGTCTTGGGAATGTCCACTGGAATGTTCCAGTCCTTCCCTCTCCGAGCAGAAATGGATCTCAGATGCTCCAGGAGACACAACAATGGATTTCTTCCCATGTTATTTGTCTTCCCACAGGTCATCGGCCTGGGACTGGGGATCTGGGATCTCTCCAGGGACAACGGACAGCAGACACCAACAGATCCCAACTGATCCCGGTGCTCCAGGATCATTCCATGGTCAAGGGAGACACAAGGGACAGAATTGAACCATGGGTTCTGACGGATCCCAGTGGTCCAGGATCATTCCAGAGACAATGGAGACACAGGGACAGCATCCACCAACTGATCCCGACTGATCCCAGTGGTCCAGGATCATGCCATGGTTAATGCAGAGATGATGGACAGAATCCACCACCTGATCCTGGCTGATCCCAGCTGTCCAGGATCATTCCATGGTCAATGGAGAGACAATGCACAGCACCTCCCACCCAATCCCAGCTGATCCCAGGGTCACTCACCTGCAATCCTCACTCGGGATTCCCGCGTGGCATTGAGCACCTCGTTGACCACCCTGCAGGACACTTCTCGGTCCGATCCCGGCTCCAGCCTCATGGAACTCACCACATCAAAGATGCCAGAAGAGTGGCCTGGAGTGCTCCGAGTGGTCACTTCCTCCGGCCGCGGCTGCCCTTGGCTGTCCAGCCAAAGCACAGAGGGCTCTGGGAACCATCCCTGGGATCTGCAGGAGAGGCTGATGCCATTCCCAGAGTGTCCATCCAGGAAAACCGAGGGCTCAGCACCTTCAGCTGCACAACGGGAAAAGAATCAACTCCAACAAAGAGCAGAAAAGGAATTCCCTCACCAAATGGGATATTGGGATATTGGGATGTTGGGATGTTGGGAAGAAATTCTTCACTGGGAGGGCAGGGAGAGGCTGGAATGGAATTCCCAGAGAAGCTGAGGATTCCCCATCCCTGGAAGTGTCCAAGATCCCATTAGATGGGTTTGGAGCAATCTGGGATAGCAGGAGGTGTCCCTGCCCATGGCAAGGATTGGAATGGGATCAGCTTCAAGGTCCTTCCAACACAACCCATCCTGGGATTCTCTGGTCTGAGGTGGGAAGGTCTCCCCTGGATTTCTCCATAAAAATGTGCAAATTAATCAGATTTTTGATTTTAATTCCCATCAAATTCCTGGGAAATGGCTCTTCCTGTGCATCCTGGTCCCTGCTGGGATGGAGCTAATTTATCCCAGGAGCTTCGTCAGATTTGGAAATGATGTCAACGGTCAAGTGCTTTTCATGGCTCTTATTTCCATTGCTTTTCTTTTCCCCACAGTTTTTCCTATTCTAATTTGAGTTGATTTCAGTTATTAAACTCTTTGCATCCCAACTGAGGAATTTTCCTGCTTTCCTTGGATTTCCCACCCCAGTTTCCCCAGGGAAGGAGAGTGAGGGGCTGGGTGGTGCTGAGCTTCCACTCCGGATTAAACCACTAAAATCCAAGGTTTTTTACGCAATCTCCCATTTAATTTGCGTCATTTCCTCATCGATCCCAAACAACCTTTGGACTGACTTTGTTCTCTCCACAAAAAAGCTGGAATTGCAATAAAGTTGTATCTCCCTAAGGGGAAATTTTTCGGGGGAGTAAGTTGGGATGACACTGGGAGCAGGTGAAAACTGGGATACTGGGAGGAAAATGAGACTCCACGACCTCCCTGGGCAGAATTTTCTGGTTCTTTCCGTCTGTGGAAAGAGGTTCTTCCCCTTGGAGATGTTTGTATGGATTGATGGGGTATCTGTATGAATTTATATTTGTATGGATTGATGAAATATTGGTATGGATTGATGAGATATTTGTATGGATTGATTGGATATTTTTATGGATTCATGGGATATCTCTATGGATTGATGGGATATTTTTATGGATTGGTATTTATAAGGATTAATGAGACATTTGTACAGATTGATGGGATATTTGTATATGATTGATGGGATATTTTTGTGAATTGATGGGAGATATTTATGGATTCGTGGAATTTCTCTGTGGATTGATGGGACACACTCCCAGCCTTCCCTTCTCCGACCAGGCCAAGCTCCCCCAGTCTCTTCTCATCCAGATGCCTCCTCATCCTTGTGGACCCTCTCCAGTCAACCCCTGTCTTTCCTGAATCCTGGAACCCAAAACCAAACTTCCTAAACTAAACTGTGATCTGGAATTACCTGGATTTACCTGAGACCCAATGAATCATCTGCAGGAAAACAAGGATGGGAAGAGTCAGAATGCAGACCCCCCCTTGGTAAGACATCAACAACCCAAATATCCATGGAAAATCCCTGGAGATCCCTCTGATTTCATGGGAAAAATCAGGAATTCTTTCCCTGGCACCCACCTGCCACATCCAGGTCCACCGTGACCTCATTATACCAGTTCTTGAGGAAGACAACACAGGTGTATTTCCCTTTGTCTGAGGGCTGGATGTTCTTCAGGAGAAGAGACAAATTTCCCTGGTGAAATTCTGATGGGAAAAATTCTGCCCTGCCCTGATAAGTCTTGAACCCCAGAAATGGATTTTTAGGTACTTTCCCAACAAAAATGGCCACTGCTCTTTCTGTGGGATTTCCACTGAAAATCCACTGGACAGAGAGTTTCTCCAGGATTATTTTTCCTTGTAACTGACAGGGCAGGACAGCATCATTCCCAACGATTCCAACGACAGGGCTGTCAGGAGGAATGAGGTTGTTCCTGCCTGCAATGAGAGAGATGGGAAAATTGCTCATCATGGGATCATCCAGTCATGGAAAGGTTTGGGTTGGAAAGGAGCTTTAATGGCATTGGGAGTTGGTGCTTATCAAAGTTCCTGTGGGAAATTTGGATATGGAAATGCAGGGAAAACGAGCTGGGAAAACAGATTTTGCCTGGGAATGAACTCCCTTCTTAAATAAAACTGGGATTGGGACAGAACCAGGATTTACCTGTGACCCAACAGATGATCTGTAGGAAAACAAGCATGGCAAGAGTCGCCATCAGCTGGAATTTGGATCCCAGCATTCCACAGCTCGGGAATACAAATATCCAGGGGAAATCTCACCAGGCTCCTGCCAAGCATAGAAAATGGGAATCAAACTGCAGCCATTCACTTCCCTCCATTTATGGAGAAATCCTCCAAGGTTCCAACCCCTTCAAGGGAAATCAGGAAAATGTCAGGATCAGCTGTTTTTAAGGAAATTCAAGCAATTCAGTTGTGGTTCCCAGACTAAATCCAAGCCCAGTGGCATGTGGATAACCTCAGGCAGAAGGGAAACTGAGGCAGAATTCCTTAAAAAGCTCATTCATTTCCCAGTCCTGCTCCAAATCAACCACTGTCCCCCAAAACTCCACATGTTGATTCCCCAGTTCCTGTTGGCTTCACAGAAAGTTCTGGTGCCAGGTGGAAGCAGAAGGTGGAAGCAGAAGCTGGAACCTCCGGAATGGATCCTCAGAATTCCCAGAAGGTAAAGAATGAACGGATCTATCGTTCCTGTCCAGAATAAAATCCTGAAACTCTCCCAACACCAGCAGGATGGATTTAGACTGGGACATTCCTGACCTAAGGAACTGTCCCATTCCGCTCTAAAAGGGGGACTCGGGAAGGATTTCTTTCATGGATTTCTCAGACAAAAAATGAAGTGCAAACACGGCAATATTATATCTGAGAACTGTTTATTGATAAAGAAAGGGTAAGTGTTCCTACCCAAGGGTGACAGAAAAAGGAACAAAGAGGGGAAAAGAGAGACAGAGAGAGAAAGAGAATACCGGACAGATCGCTCCCGCTGTACCCCGGGCACCCTGTTGGTGAGGGTTTGGCAGATGGAGTGTGTGCACTGCGAGGTACGAGAGTCTGCGTGTCTCCCGTGGCACAAGAGCAGGAACAGGACTCGAGGCGGTCAAGGTCGGAGCACGGTGGCTGCAGGCAGCTCGGGGCTGGGTGCAGGCAGGGTGGAAGCGGCGGCGGCGGCTCGGTCGGGGAAGCAGAGAGCACGAGGTTGTCGAGGCAACGGAGCTGCCCCGGGAAAGCAGCGAAGCAGAGCAGGACACGGGCAGACAGGACAGCCAGGGAAGGAGCGGGACTGCAAGGGAGAAAATGCGAAAGCGGAGAGGGGGCAGAGCTGACCCTCCAGGCGAGCCCCCGCTCCCTCCGAGAAACCCCCAGAAAATGGCCGCCGGGCTGTGCCTCAGCCAACTGCCTTATGTGCTCGGCACTCCCACAGCGTGACTTCCCGCGCGTTTTTCCCGGGCATCCGGGGATCTGCCCCGCCGCACGGGGGGCGGGGTTTGCTGAGCAGCAGTGGGAGGTTCCTGTCTCCTGATTGGCTGCCAGGCCTCTCGGGAGACAGAGCTCCCCACACGTATGCAGACCCTCCGGTGATTGTTCACCTCAGGTATAACGCATGTTGAGGCATAAACAAAAATCACATTGGTCTCTCACAGGAACACACATCAGCTTTCAAACAGTCATTCCAGGCCCACCCGGTCAGGATCACTGGGGTTGGAAAAGGCCTCCAAGGCCATTGATTCCAGACTGTGCCCAATCCCTGCCCTGTCACCACCTCAGAGCTCAGAGTGCCTCATCCGGTCCTTCCTTGGACTCATCCAGGGGTGGTGACTCCACCGTTCCCCGGGCAGCTCCTTCCAAGCCTTTCCAGGAGGAAATTGCTCCTGATGTCCAACCTGACCCTCCCCTGGCACAGCTCAGAGCCATTTCCTCTCATCCCAACCCTTGTTCCCTGGGAGCTGATCCCCACCTGCCCCCAGCTCCACCCTCCTGGCAGGGAGTTGTGGGGGAGTCAGGAGGTCTCCTGGAGCTTCCTTTTTCCCAGGCTGAGCCCCCCATGATCCCTCCAGAGTTTTCCAGACCCTTCCCCAGCTCTGCTCCCAGCTCTGGACTCACTCCAGCTCCTCCATGTCTGTCCTGTACCTGAGACACCAGAACAGAGCCCAGAATCCCAGCTGGGGCCTCCCCAGTGCTGATCCCAGTGGGACAATCCCTGTCCTGATCCTGCAGCTGCACTATTCCTGATCCCAGTGGGACAATCCCTGTCCTGCTGCTGCTGCTGCACTATTCCTGATCCCAGTGGGACAATCCCTGTCCTGATCCTGCTGCTGCGCTATTCCCAGTCCCAGCCAGGTGCCCTCCTGGACACACCTGGGCTCATCCAGCTGTGATGAGTTACATGAAGTATAGTTCATGAATCGTTGGGGAGACCAAGGGGCTTTTTAACTTAGGATGGTTCTCCCTGAGGCAGTTCCCTTTTTGTTGGGATAGTTCCCTTTGCATGAAGCTAAGAGCACATATAGCTTTTTCATAACTGTTATGCCTGCAAGTGTATATGAAGCAACAAGTTTGCACAACCCCCCACAAGGAGGGTGAGGAGCTTTCAGCCCCAGCGATAAGAAGTCACCTAGCAACAACACAAGGCAGACTGCGCAGACCCGGACGTCTAGATGGCCAATCACGAACCACCAGGAAATATGAACTGTATAAAAGCAGTTGTATGTAACCTTTGGGGCGCAGTGCCGCAGGAGCAGCAAGAGACTCGCCTAGCCCGCCCAGCACTGCCTTGGCTAATATCCGCTTGCTTAATTAATAAAATTGTTAACTGGACTCTAGTCTCCGATTGGTTTATTGAGACTCAATTTATAACACAGCCACGAGGCAAAAAAAAAACAACTCTCCAAAAGAGAAAGGCTAAAAATTACTTTAAATAGAGGAAGACAAAATAAATTCCATGGAAACAACAATCAACATTTCCATGGCTCAATCCATCAATCAAGGTCCATAATCCCAATTATAGGTCGAGTTTAGGTGTAAATTGATAGTTTGATTCATTCATTAAGGCAACAAAGAAATTCCAATTAAATGGTCTTTTAAAACTTCACTTAAAACCACCCACAAATAACAGGAATTCCCACCAAAGCAAAAATATATTCCAACCTGGATTCAATCCCTAACAAAGCACCACCTCAGTATTCTACCAAAACCCTCACCAGGGACAATCCTTTTCCAGCCAGACTTACCTGAACAGCCACATCTGCAGTATCCATATTAAATTCCACGTGGATTAGAGAATCAAGGGATTTTTGTATTCCCTGGACACAGATCCTTTCACATCTCTAACAGAGGAACAGACTCCAGGAACTCGTGCACTCAATCCTACAAGTTTTGTAAAGGGACTCTGACCACAAAAGACATTTCTTCACTTATGTGTTACATTCCAGCCAATCCCAACAGCCCAGACGCTGACAGTCCAAAGGTTCTGTTTGTGATGCACTCTGATCCAAAGGGCAGCAGGAAATGCTTTCCAATCCTCAGCACCTGGCCAGGGCAGCTCCTTTGCCAACTTTGGTTTTTGCTCAACTCAGAAAAAGTCGGGAATGGGAGGCAGAGAATCCCAAATGGGGGTGGATTGTCCCACCGGGATGACTCAAGAGTTCAAATTGGGAATACACAACACAGAGACTGGGTGGGAATCCATGGATATCGAAAAATTGGGGATTTAGGTCTTTAAAATTCCAAAATGTCCCAGTTTGTTTATCCATACACCAGTTTTATTTCTGGACTCAGGAGAGGGGAGGAGTCAGGGTAGGCAGGGAGCTGGAAAATGATTGGATTTATGAGATTCTCAACCTTCAGGACAAATTAAAATCTAACTGGGGCTCAAATCCCTTCCAGTTAACGGTGGGACAGATTCGTTGTCCAAAGATGTCAGAGGCCACCCCTGCATGTAAAATTTGGGATTTCTGGTGATCCCAGCTGGGATCAAACACAGCCTAGACCCAAAACCCAAACCCCAAAACCTCCAGACCTGTTTCCATCCAATTTGTGATTAATTTCTGTTTTATGCTGAACCAAATAAAGA
The DNA here is from genome assembly GCF_008360975.1 of Lichenostomus cassidix. Lineage (NCBI taxonomy): Eukaryota > Metazoa > Chordata > Aves > Passeriformes > Meliphagidae > Lichenostomus > Lichenostomus cassidix. The sequence goes on from NW_028147440.1 coordinate 1,978,651, forward strand.
TAAAAACTCTCTCAAAAAAGGCTAAAACTTAATTTAAGGAAGGAAAGACAAAATAAATTCCATGGAAATAACCATCAACATTTCCATGGCTAATTCCATTAATAAAGGTCCAAAATCCCAATTATGGGTCATTTTTAGGTGTAAGAAGATTGTTTAATTCATTACAATAAGGCAGCAAATTAATTAAAATCCCAGTGTAATTCCTGACCTGAATTGGGCTGCTTTGCCACAGACAGTTCTGAATATTTTCCCAACAAATCCTTCAGAGACTGAAAGGTGAAAAGTCATCCAAGACAGGAGTGAAAACATGGAATAAAATGGGAATAAAGAGCAACTTTGGGATCATTTCACATCCGTTTTATTACAAAAATTCCGTGTAATGTTTTTATGCTTTTCCTGCATTTTCCATGGCCTATTTCCCACCCCCTTTCCCGATTTCCTTCCCACACTTTTTTGTATTTTTCTCCCATTTCCCCCTTTTTTAACCTTTCCCACCTTTTCTCCTTCTCCCTTTCCACCTTTCTTTACCATTTCCCCATTTCTCCACCTTTCCCCATTATACTCTTTTCTTAGCTTTTCCTGCATTTTTTCTCCCTTTTCCCCTCTTCCCCCTCTCCTTCACCTCTCCTCCCTTTTATTTTGCCTTTCCATCTTTTTTTACATTTTCCTTTTTTCATCCTTTTTCCTTCCTCCCTTTCCCATTTTTTTTACCTTTTCCACCTTTTACCTTTCCCCTCGTTCTCCACCTCATTTTTTCCTCCCACCCTTCTCCCCTTTTCCTCACACCCTTTACCCATCTCTTTTTTTTACCTTCCCTCCTTTTTTACCTTTTTTACTCTTTCCCCAAGTTTTTACCTTTCCTCCCATTTTTTCCCTCCAAGGCCTCAACCTCCCCCAAATTTCATTTCCCATCCCTGACCCCCAAGATTTACTTCTTCCCTCCTTCCCACCGAGCCTTTCCCTGGATTTAAAGCAGCACCAGGATCAGTAACAGAACATTCTCCAAGGCTTTTCTGGATCTCGTCCCAATTTTATTTCAACCTGACGAGTTTATTTTTAGATTTTTAGATTTTATTTTATTTTATTTTATTTTAAATTTATTTTTAATTATTATTTTAAATTTTCTGTCCTTCCCTCCCTCTCTCCCACCTCTTTTCCCTCCCCATCCCCAGCTCCCCATATCCAATTTCCCACCCCTGACATCCCGATTTTTCCCTTTCCCTCCTTCCCCCTTTCCCTCTCCCCCATTTCCCAGATCTCCAGCGGCACCGGGACGAGCACCGGGCGGATCCGGAGCTTTCCCTCTTCCCCTCGGGATACGAACGGGAAGAACTTCCCCGCGGGATCCTCCAGCGCCATCCCCGCCACCAGCTCCCTGCGCTCCACATCGTAAAACTCCAGCCGCTCCTCCTGCGGGTCCAGGAGCATCCCGAGCGCCGAGAGATCCCCGCGCTGCTGCCCGAGGGCGCGGCTGCCGCTGCCGCTGGAGAAAAGCTGTCCGTGGGATGAGCGCAGAGCCCAGCGAGCCCGGGGAGCATCGCGGGGATCACCGCAGGAATCCCGCCGGGAATTCGGCCCGGGCAGGCTCTCTCCGTCCCGCAGCACTCCCAGCGCCCAGTCCAGCTCCCCGCCCAGCTCCACCTCCCAGTAGCTCTTCCCAGCTCCCAGCGCCTCCCTGGCCAGCAGCGCCGCCATCGGGAGCGAGTCCCGCGCGTTCCCGAGATCCAGGGGCTGCGCCTCGGCATGCAGCGCCACGGGAACTGCGGGACGGGAAGGGTTAATGAGCGGAGCGGGCCCGGGAGGGATTGGGGCATTCCCAGGGACTGCGGGGAACTGAGGGGCTGCAGAATCCCCGAATCCCTGAAATTCAGAATCCCCAAATCCTCCAATCCCCAAATTCCTGAATTCCCAAATCCACTAATCTGAGAATCCCAGAGCGGGATGAACCATCCTGGGATAGTTCAACAAGGAATTTTAACATTCCCTGGAACAGAGGATGTGGCCACTGAGGAATTGAGGGGCCATGGAATCCCAGAATCCTGGAATCCCCGAGTCCCAGAATCCCCAAATCCCTGAATTCCTGAATTCCAGAATCCGTAAAGCCCAGAATCTCTGAATCCCACAGTGAGTGAGGTCCTGGGATGGTTCAACAAGGAATTCCAACATTCCCTGGAATGGGGCCACTGACAATCTGAGTGGCGACAGAATCCCTGTAGTCCTGGAATCCTTGAATCCTGAAAACCCAAAATCTCTGAAGCCCTGAATCCCAAAATCTCTGAAGCCCTGAATCCCAAAATCCCCAATTCCCTGAATATCTGAATACCCAATTCCCTGAATATCTGAATGCCCAAATCCCAGACTGGGTGAGGTTCTGGGGTCGTTGAACAAGGAATTTAAACATTCCTTGGTAGAGGGGATGCTGGAACTGAGGGGCCATGGAATCCTTGAGTCTCAGAATCCTGGAATTTCAGAATCTCCAAATCCCTGAATTCCTGAATCTCAGAATCCACAAATCCCAAAATCTCAGAGTCCCATGGTGGGTGAAGTTCTGGTGTTGGTTCCCTAAGGAATTTTAACATTTCCCAGAATATGGGGTGGGGCCACTCAGGAATTGAGGGGCCATGGAATCCCTGAGTCCCTGAATGCAGGAATCCCAGAACCCCCAAATCCCAGAATCACCAAATCCCAGAGCGGGTGAGATTCTGGGATGGTTCCACAAAGAATTCAAACATTCTCCAGAACAGGGGATGTGACCACCAAAGAACTGAGGGGCCACAGAACCCCCAAATCCCAGAATCTCTGAATCCCCAAACTGTAGAATCCCTGACACCCAGAATCCCCGAATCCCTGAAATTGTGAATCCCCAAATCCCAGAATCCCTGAGTCCCAGAATCCCCAAACCCCAGAGTGGTGAGGTCCTGGGATGGTCCAACAAGGAATTTTATCATTTCCTGGAATATGGGATGTGGCCACTGAGGGGCCATGGAATTGCTCAGTCCTGGAATCCCTGAATCCCCAAATTCCTGAATCCTAGAATCCCCAAATCCCAGAATCCCCACAAGTCCCACATGCCGCTCCCAAGGCACATTCCTGCAATTCCAGCTCACCTGCGTGGCTCCGAGCTTCCCAGAAATCTAGGGGAAGAAAAAAGGAATTCTGGTTTTCTTACTTCCCTGACCCTTCTGCCCCCCACAAATTCCCAATTTAACTCCCACAAATCCCAGGAATTCTCACATTCCAGTAGTTTTCAGCACTTACCCAGCTCGGCTTTCAGCTGACCTGAAAGGAAAGAATATTCCCATCACTTTTGTTGGATTTTCTTAGGTTTTTCCCCAGTTTTTCCAATCTGAAAGACCCCCGAGCTCAGAAAAGGAGGAAATTCCTCTTTGTGGGTGGATATTTCCCTATTAATTAGCCCTAAATCCAGGGATCATGTGGATATCAACTGGAATTCCTATCTTCTTCTTAATAAACTTGGGGCAAAATGGGAATTAATTTCATTTTAAATTTAAATTGTTTAAATTAAATTAATAAATAAAACTAATTAATCATTTAATTGTTTCATTTTAATTTGAGCAAAAAGATATTTGCCAAAAATTGATTTTATGACTTCTAAATCATAAGAAAATAGAAATTAGAGCAAAATTATCATGGTAAAATATTGGGAATTCTTGAATTTTTTCAACTGGGACATTTTTAAAGGCTAAGTTTTCAATCGGCACATTTTCAAATTTTAAAAAATTAGCAAGTTGAGCAAAAACACAATCGTAAGAAAAACTAGTAAACTTTAGAATTTAAAAATTTTAGAATTTTTAATTTGTGACACTTTAAATTGAAAAAAAACTATGGAAATTTACAGAAATCGCATTTTCTTACCGAAGTCTTTCTTGAACTGGATTTTTGCTGGAAAGGAAAAGCAGGGAATGAGTGACGGGAAAACTCCAAGGAAAAATGAAAATATCAGTGAAAAAATACTGGAATTACAGCAGTTATTCCTTTTGGGAACAGAGGTGGGAGATTTCCACCGTTAAATTTCAGGATTTAAAGAATTACAGATTTTCCCTAAAAATGTGAGGAAAGGGGGAGGAGTTTTGATCCCGCGGCCCTCTAATTAATCCTTTTTAATTTTAATTAAGATGATTAAGGAGGGGATTTTTTCCCCGAGGAATTTTTTAAGGAAATGGGATTTACCGTTTCGTTTCTTGGCTTTCTCTCCATCTGGGAATTCCGGATGTGGAATCGAAGGAAATAATTGGGAATAATGTTAATTTATTAATGTTTAATGATGGTTGTTAATTGTTTTTGTTGACATTTGTCATTAATGTGGTTTGTGGGTTCCTTGCCAAAGGGAAGGGAAAATGGAAAAGGGAACAAATGGAATAAAAGGGGGGAAAAGGAAAAAAGGGAAAAATGGGGAAAAAGGGAAAAATGGGGAAAAAAGGAAAGAAGGGAAGAGGGGAAGAGAAAAGGGAAAAGAGGACGAAAAGGAGGAAAAAAGGGAGAAAAGGGAAAAAAGGGAAAAGGGAAAAGACTCACCCAGCACTGACTTCACTTTCTTTTTCTCTGGAACAGAAAATGTGGAATTTTCACACCCCAAAATCCCAGTTTAGGAATGGACATCATCTAAAAAATGTATTTATTTGATTCCTTGGAATGAATTGTTTAATCCGTGGAAGTGTCAACCTCTTTGAACTTCATTTTGTTCCATGGGTGAGATTTATCTGATTTAATAATCAATATGTTTAATAACAATATTTAATTTTTAGAGATATTTTTTAAAATATTGTTTCATTTTAACTTGAGCAAAAAGATATTTGCAAAAAATTGATTTTATAATATATAAACTTTTAACTTTTATAACTTTTCTTATAAATTGCAAGAAAGTAGAATTTAGAGCAAAATTATCACAGTAAAATATTGGGAATTTTTGAATTTTTCAGTTGGGACATTTTAAATAGTAAGTTTTCAATCACCACATTTTAAAATTAAAAAAAAATTAGCAACTTGAGCAAAAAACATAATGGTAAAAAAAAAATTAGTAAACTTTGGAATTTGTAAATTTTAGGATTTTTAAATTGTGACTTTTTAAATTGCAAAAAATGAGTCACTACAGCAAAAAGATGCCTGAAATTCAATCTGGGTTTTAAACTTGATGCTTCAAATATGGATAGAATTCCCTGGATTTCCATCCCTCCGTCATTTCAAACACAGAGGATTTTTACCTTCTTCCATTTTCAGCTTTGCCTTTCCTGGAAAACCGAGAACATTTTAAATTCATTAATTCTCTAAGATTTTTTAACAAATGTTTTATGACATTCACTATTTTTTGTTTTATATGGAATGTTTAATATCTTATCTTACATATTCAATAAATTTCTCCAATATACTTATTTTATTTATAAAATTATTATTAAATATATTTAGTATTTTCAATATTTTATTGTATTTTATATTATCATCTATTTCTATTTTAATAATGTCTAATAAAATATTGTAATTTTAATTTCATAGTTAATATTTTATTTAATGGATGTTATATCTTTTATCAAGCACTTAATCTTTTAAAATACAATCATTAATCATTATTATTTTACACAGATATAATTATAGGAAGGATTGGAAAACAAATGGCAAGAATACATTAGTCTAATTAGCAATTAACAATTAACAAATCATTGATAGTTAGTAAATAATCAATTCCTTTCCTGATCACTCACCAGCCTCCAAGGTTCTCTTGTGGCTCCCTGGATAAAAAAAGAGCCAAAAAAATCAATTTTTTTCCTCATTTTCTGTCGGGAAATTTGGCTCCTTTCCCCAGATTTCAGTAATTTTCCCCAAATTCCGATGGAAATTTCCGGTGGGATTTGAACCCAAAACTCACCCCGGATCTGGCAGAAAACGATGGAAATCAGGGCCAAGTTCAGGAACAAAACTGCCAGGAAAATCTTCAGCCACTGGGAGATGGAGGGGAGGAAAACCTCTGGGAAAAGCAGGAAAATCAGCAAAATTCCCTCGATTGTTTAAAATCAAAATATTCTACTACTAACTAATTGTTCTATCAATTATTTAAAGATTAAATATTCCATTAAGAATTAAATATTCCATTAACCATTAATTATGTATTTGATTTCCATTATTATTATTATATTAAATTATATTATTATTACTAAAAAATAAAATGTAAATAGAAAATAGAATCTAAATATTACGAAAAAGTAAAAATTAAAAAAATTTTAAAAACTCAAGGCTTCAAATCCTTTGGATTCAACCAGAGCTACTCAATAGCAAAAATAAAATTCAATCAATTAATCAATCAATAAATTATAATCAATAAAATTAAATACTTCAACAACAGCTGCTAATTATCAAAAATATAATAGAATAGGATAGAATAGACTGGAACAGATGTAATTAAATTAAATTTTATGTAATTTAATTTAAAGATCAATAAATGAAAAAACAAAATTCAAGAATTCAATAAGAGCACTAAATAGCAAAAATAATATAGAATAAAATATAATTTTAAAAATCAAATCAAATTAAATTAAATTAAATCAAATCAAATTAATCCATCAATGATAATAAATAAAATTAAAGACTTCCAAACCCTTTGGATTCAACCCAGTGCCAAAGATCCCATTAAACCAGGAGGAATTTCTGCCCACCTTCGATGCAGATCCGAGACTCGCGGGAGACGTTGAGGTGGCGGTTGAGGATCCGGCAGGAGATTTCCAGGTCGGATTCCGGCCGAATCTTCACGGAAGCCTCAATGCTGAAGAGACCCTCAGGGGTCACCGTGGCCGTGGTGGTCACGGATTCCTTCCGGACTTTTCCATGTCCGTCCAGCCAGAGCAGCTCCGGCCGCGGGAACCAGCCGGAGGAGCGGCAGGACAGGGCGAGGTCCTGCTTCTCGCGGCTCCGCAGGATCACCGACGGAAATTCTCCGATGGCTGTGGGAAAACAGGAATTTCCATTTCAATCCTGTTAAATTTGGGTTTTCTGGAAATCTGACAGCTGTAGAAAACAGGGGAATTTCCATTTCAATCCCGTTAAATTTAGGGTTTTCTGGAAATCAACAATTCCATTTGCTGAGGATTTGACAACACAGAATCACAGATGGAACTTCACCGACAGCTGTGGAAAAACAGGGGAATTTTCATTTCAATCCCATTAAATTTGGGTTTTCTGGAAATCAATGATTCTGTTTGTTCCATTGTCACTACAGGATCACAGATGGAGCTTCTCCAATGACTGTGAAAAAATGGAAACGTTTTTAATTTCTATCCCATTTAATTTGGTTTCTCTGGAACTCAAGGATTCCCTTCCTTGAGAAGTTGCCAAGATCCCATTCCCTGGGGCTCCTCAGGATCACGTATGGAGCCTCTCCTATGGCTGTGGAAAACCAGAGGAATTTCCATTTAAATCCCGTTAAATTTAGGGTTTTCTGGAACTCAACAATTCTGTTCATTGGGGAGTTGCCCAGGTCCTGCTTTTTGTGGCTCCACAGGATCACCAACGGAGCCTCTCCGATGGCTGTAGAAAACAGGGGAATTTTCATTTCAATCCCGTTAAATTTAGGGTTTTCTGGAAATCAACAATTCCATTCGCTGAGGATTTGACAACACAGAATCACAGATGGAACTTTACTGACAGCTGTGGAAAAATGGGAATTTTCATTTCAATCCCATTAAATTTCGGTTTTCTGGAAATCAAGGATTACGTTCATTCAGCTGTCACTACAGGATCACAGATGGAGCTTCTCCAATGGCTGTGAAAAAATGGACACATTTTTCATTTCTATCCCATTTAATTTGGTTTCTCTGGAACTCAAGGATTCCCTTCCCTGAGGAGTTGCAGCCACAGGATCACAGATGGAGCTTCTCTGACAGCTGTGGAAAAATAGATGGGATTTCCATTTCAATCCCATTAAATTGGGGTTTTCTGGAAAACAAGGATTCCTTTCCCCGAGGAGTTGCCACAGTCCTGTTTTTTGGGACTCTGCAGGATCACGGATGGAGTTTCTCCAACAGCTGTGGAAAACCAGAGGAATTTCTATTTCAATCCCATTAAATTTGGGCTTTTCTGGAACTCAACAATTCCATTCATTGAGGAGTTGCCACCACAGGATCACAGATGGAGCTTCTCCAATGGCTGTGGGAAAATGGACAAATTTTCCATTCCATTCCCATTAAATTGGGATTTTGTGGAAGTCAAGGATTCTGTACATTGAGAAGTTGCCACTGCAGGATCACGGAGGGAGGCTGTGGAAAAATAGATGGAAATTTCCATTTCAATCCTGTTAAATTTTTGGTTTCTGGAAATCAAGGATTCTGTTCATTCAGCAGTTGTCACCACAGGATCACAGATGGAATTTCTCCAATGGCTGTGGAAAACCAGAGGAATTTCCATTTAAATCCCACTGAATTTGGGTTTTTTGGAACTCAACATTTCCTTTCACCGAGGAGTTGGAAAGTCTTGGGGGATTTTCTGGGATTTGATCCACGAGGTCTGGAGGTTCTCAGCGGTCAGTGGATCCAGGAATGTCCTTGGGAATTAGAGATTTCATGGAGAATCCGGGAAAGGGATGGAGGGTGAGGGGCAGTTCTGGGATGGAGTTGGGAGTGGAATTTCCCAGGATTTTGTAAAATTAATGAAATATAAAAATAGCAGTAATAAATATATAAAATATATAAAATGTTTAACTATAAAAAATAAAAATATAAACTGAAATATAATAGAATAATATTATAAATAATACTAAATGCTAAAATACTAAAATATATTCTTAATATAGAAAAATAATATAGAAATAAAGATAATACAACAACATATTACATATAAAAATACAGATATAAAATATATTACATATAAATATAACTAGAAGTAAAAATAGAAAATAATGCACTACTAACATATATTTTCTTATCTATTATATCTATTATCATATAATATATATTGTTACATATATAGTTGTCTTTATAATATAAGTACACTATATTATGTAAAATATCCTTCTTATCTTTATTTCACTATTATAAATTAACATGATATTTCTATAGTATGATACAATATTTGTGTTATATAATTAATATATTACTATAATAGATGCTTCTATACTAAGGTATTTATAAATTTGTATTATACTCCCACAGCATCTAAGATTTCAAATATAAAAAATATAAATACATAAAACGTAAAAATAGAGGCAAAAATTATAAAGTATAAAAATATAAACTATATCATGTAAAAAAATTTAACATTTAAAACAATATTTCAAATATTTGTCCCATTTTCTGTGCACTGAAGGAAACAAGAAGGAATTCCCACCAACCTGCCACTTCCAGCTCCACTAATTCCTGCCAGGATCCATCCTGGAACGTCACCTCGCAGCTGTAGGATCCCTGGTCAGAGCTCCGGACATTCCTCAGGAGCAGGGAAACATTCCCAGCCTGGAATTCCCGGTGGAAAAACTCCACCCGGCCGCGATATCGCTCATCCCGATCCTCCCCGGGATCCTTCCCGCCGGAGCTGCTGACGAGGATCCGTCGGGATTGACCTTGGAATGTCCACCGGATGGAGAAATCCTCGGGAATGGGGGAAGATCCCACCCGGCAGGGCAGGACCACCCTGTTCCCGATGATTCCCAGGATGGACGTTTTGGGAACGCCCAGGAATTCGCCTGTTTTGGGATAAAATAGGTGTCAGTTCTGGTTTTCCATGTCAGGTTTTCCATGGAATTTCACTGGGCAACCAATGGGATTGATTCCATCATCAACAGGAGAGGAATCCAGAGGGAAACCAAAAAAATCAGGAATGTTCATGGGATTTGTGCTTGAAGATTTATCCTTGGGCGTTTTGAACAATAACTCAATTTCTGGACCATTTAAATACTGGAAAATCCTGGGGAAAGGGTGGGAAAGGCAAATTCCATGCAAAATAAAAGTTCAAACCCAGGATTTACCTACAGAAAATTCCAGGTGGGGATGGATTGTCCTGACACCAGTTTCTGGGAAGGTTTGGAATGCCCCAGGGCCTGGAATTCATCCCCAAGAGCTCCCAGATTCCCAAGGATACACCAAGTATTCCTTGGATATCCCATCCCAATTCCCAGAGGTTCTCCCAGGACAGGATTGGGATCCAGGTGATAAAATGATGGAATTTCTCCAGTTGGAAGAGGATCAGCATCCAACTCGTGGCCCTGCATGTGGCCCTCAACACTCCCAAAAACCCCAACAATAGCAACAATCCCAACATCCCAGCAATCCCAGTAATCCCAACAATCCTGACAATTTCTACAATCCAAACAATCCCAACCATCCCAAAAAGCCCAACAATCCTGACAATTCCTACAATCCAAACAATCCCAACAATCCTGACAATTTCTACAATCCAAACAATCCCAACCATCCCGACTAGCCCAACAATTTCAACAATTCCCAACAATCCTGACAATCCCGACAATCCCAACCATCCCGACACTCCTGACAATTCCTACAATCCAAACAATCCCCACCATCCCAACAAGTCCAACAATCCCGACAATCCTGACAATTCCTGCATTCCAAACAATCCCAACCATCCTGACTAGTCCAACAATCCTGACAATCCCAACCATACCAACAATCCTGACAATTTTTACAATCCAAACAATCCCAACCATCCCAACAATCCCAACAATTTCAACGATCCCAACGATCCCAACAATCCCTTTAATCCCAACAATCCTGGCAATTCCAACAATCCCAACAATCCCTAGGAGCGCTGTCCCAATGCTCCTTGAGCTCCAGAAGGTTCAGAGCTGCTGCAGCCCTGACCGCCCTCTGGAAAAATAACCTTTTCCAAGGGAAAATCTGTGTCCTCTTGACGTTTAATTTCCATTCCAGAGCAGGAATCGGCTGTTTTCTGGGAATGGATCCCGAATGGAATCACTCTCACCTGTGGCCAGGTGGGATCCATGCTGGAACACCAGGATCTGGAGCAGCACCATCCACCAGAAATGGGAATCCATGGATATCCTGATCCCTTCCCAATGGGAAACAACAAGAGAACGGAGAGGGGAAAAAATGGAAAATTCTCCGTGAGGTATGATGAGGTTGGCATGGTTATGGAAAATGTGATTTTCTCTTCAATTTAAATTTAATTTAAATCCACCCATTAAATCCTTCCTCGGTCTTCCAGAGATTCCTCTTTCCATTCCTGTTTTTTCCCCTTTCGCTGAGGAATTCCTACCATTTTGTGGGATACTTTAATGGTATTTTGATATTGGATGTTGGCATTGTTTTGATGTTTTTTGATAATGGATTTTGATATTAAATTTTTGTTGGGTTTTTTTGATAGTAAATTTTTATAGCAGGTTTTGGGATTATATTTTTATATTAGATTTGATATTACATTTTAATATTATTTTAAAACATTATTTTTATATTATTTTGCCATTCTGTTTTGATATTCAATTTTTAGGATTATATTTTTATATAAGATTTTAAGATAATATTTCAATATAGTTTGATACCACATTTTTGTATTTTACCTTAATACTATATTTTAATCAGATTTTCATAGCATATTTTGAGATTATGCTGATATTATAATTTTTATTATGTTTTAATATTATACTCTGATATGATATTTCACTTTTATATTTTTATAATATATTCAGCTATATTTTAATCGTATTTCAATCTTTTATTTTGGTATTATATTTTTATATTCTACTTTGATACCATATTTGGATATATTTTAATATTATATTTTGTTCATGTATTTTGATATTGCATTTTGACAGTAGATTTTATATGCAATTTTATATTAGATTTTCCTATTATTTTGTGACTTTATTTGGATGCTATTTTGATATTATATTTTGGGATTAGATATTAGTGTTCTATTTTAACTCCATATTTGGATAGTTTGTTTTTATATATTTTAATATATTTTAACACTGTGTTTTGATATTATAATTTAACATTCTATTTTATTATAGTTCAATGTCATATTTTGATATTATAATTTAATGTTCTAGCTAATTTTTTTATTTTATTATTTTAATATAATATATATTTCAAAGAAATAGTATCTATTTTTATTAAAATTATTATACTTATATACTAAAATTATATATTATTATACTATCACAGTTTCCATTTATTTGACAAATAATATAGAATTTTGTATTTTTACTGTAATAATGTTATAGACTGTATCTAATTTTAAAATATCTAATATTCCATGTAATTGAATAATGAATTATAATTTTTATATATATATAATTATATTTATAAATTTATTGAAATGTACATATATTTATTATGTCGTCTATTTTTTCTAATTATTAGTAAAATTAATTTTATATTTTTATATAATATTTTGATATGATGATTTTATCTTATTCCCCCTTTCCATGGAATCACGGAATTGTTCCGCTTGGAAAAGACCTTTCCCATCAGATAATCCAATAATTTTTTCACAGCAAAATAAATCTCAGCAATCTGCTGGATCCAATCCCAGGAGCAGCAGGATCCTGATCCCGCTCTTTTACAGGGAATTCCGTGATTTCATGGATGTGGCTCCGAGGATTTTCCCTGCTGATCCCACTCCCAATGAAGATAAATAATCAAAGTGAGCTGGGATTTAATTGGGATTTAATCCTCATTTCCTGTGATTTCCTGGGGTTTCCTGCGATTTCCTGTGTTTTTCCCCACATCTCTAGTCCCGGCTAAATCCAAGCAGCGCCAGGGAAATTCCCATGGGAAAAAGGGCAATAACGCCCTACATTCCTTGTGAAAACAATTAATTCATTCCAATTAAATACATTTATTCCAGTTAAGTTAATTAATCCCAGTTAATTCATGGATTTTTTTTCCAATGGGGAATTCCTTACCTGAGCAGGAATTCTCCGGCAGCTCCTCCGGAGTGGGGTTGGGACCAACCTTTGTCCTGAGGTTTTATGGCCACTGAAACTTGGGATTTACATTTTCCGGTGGATCCGGAAGGGATTGGATGGAGCTGCTGGGGAAAAGCTCCGGAAAATTCCTTCCCACTTCCCAAGTCATCACTCCAGAGCCGGGACAAGTTGGGATTTTCCTCCTCATCTGCCTGTGGGAAACCATTCCCTGCTCCACCAGGGTTTGGTGGGAATAGGAAAAGAGTCCATGGACCAAGAATTCTGGGAAAAAAGGGAAATTCCAGGGATTTTGTGGGTGGTGGGATAAGACTGTGCTGCATTTGGGATTGATTTTTCCCTGGGAATGGTGTTAGGTGGGTTTTTTTCATTTATCCCAGGTTTTTATGCTTTTTTGTGAGGAAAATTCCAAGCTTGGATTGGGAGTTTTTGGGGAGACGGGCAAAATTTTTCCCTCTGTTTTTCCCATCTTCTTTTGTCATGGAGAATTCTTTGATGGAAATTTCTCTATGAATCAGATCATAATAATAATAAAATAACCAATAAAAAGAAATAAATAGTTAAATGAAATTAAATTAAGAAAATGAAATAAAACAGAAATGATAAATCAAATGTCAAATAAATACAATGCAAATAAAATTAATATAAAATTCAAATAAATAAAATAAAAATTAAATTTTCATTTAAATAAAATAAAATAAATAAATTCAATAAGTAAAACAAAATATAATATTAAAAAATTAAAAAGGGAGAAAATACCAAAATTTACTGATTTATCGTGAAAAAAGGGGGAAAAATTGGAGGAATGTTTTACATCTGGAAGAAATTCCTCCCTGTGAGGGCGGTGAGGCCCCAGCACAGCTTTCCCAGAAAAGCTGTGGCTGCTCCATCCCTGGAAGAGTTTTGGGAATATTTCTGAGGAAAAAAACCCCACAAATAATACAAAACCAGCAGGTTTTGATCTTCCACCTGCAGCAAGGACTTGGCATTCCATGAATCCCATGGACTTCCAGGATGGTCCTCAGCATGGAGAGAGAACATCTTCCGTTGCAACCAAACCCTGATTTTCCTTAATTTGGGAGAATCTGTGGAATTCCAGGAGATCCATCTCAAGGCAGGATAAAATCATGCTGTTTATCCAAGGAATTCTTGTCTCAGATTCCCTGGATACAATTAAAGATTTCCTTGGCTGTTAAAAAACAAAATTTTGGGTCCTGGTTGTATTTGATCCCACCTGGAATCACTATAAATCCATGAACTTTATATCTTTATTTAGTCCTGAAATGTGGGGATCTCATAAATCCAATCATTTTCCAGCTCCCCGATGATCCCAACTTCTCCCCTCTCCCTAATCGAGAAATAAAATTGGTGTAGGAATAAACAAACCTGCAAAATTTTTTAACTTTAAAGCTCTAAATTCCCCAATTTTTTGATATCCGTGGATTCCCACCTGGTCCCTCTCTTGTGTATTCTCAATCTGAACTCCGACTCATCCCAGTGGGTCACTCCACCCCCCATTTGGGATTCTCCACCTCCCATTCCTGATGTTTTCCGAGTTTCCAGGCTGCCCTTTGGATCCAGGTGTGTCCCAAACGGAGCCTTTGGAATTTCCCGCTGGGATTGGCTGGAATGTTTCCAATGAGGACAAAACAAAGCTTTTTGTGGTCAAAGTCCATTTTCAAAACCAGGATTTAGTGGGAGTGAGTGTGGGAATTCCGGGAATCTGTGGCCCTACAAATGTGGAAAATATCCATGTCCAGGGAATACAAAAATTTCTCTAATCCATATAGAATATTCCAGATTGGGCTGTTCAGGTAAGTCTGGCTGGAAGGAAAATGTCCATTATGAGGATTTTTGGGTTTGTTATTTATATCCCCTGGGGAATGATTCCAGGTTGGAATTCTTTTGCCTCAGTGGGAATTCCAGTTATTTATGGGTGGATTTAAGGGAAATTGTTAAAATCCTTTAATTTTCATTTCTTTGCTGCCTTAATTTGAGGAATTGAACAATCTCCTTATTCCAAAATCCAACCCAAAATTGGGATTTCGGAACTTTATTGAGGAAATGAGCCCCGGAAATGTTGGTTGTAATTTCCATGGGATTTATTTTGTCTTTCCCTTTTAAAATTAATTTTTAGCCTTTTTTTTCTTTTTTTTTCTTTTCTTTTTTTCTTGTCTGGAGAGTTATGATCCATAAAAGAGAAATCCATCGAAAACCAGGTGGGAATAGCTCAGGAGCTTTGAATCCTTTCTATTCCTGTTTTGCTCATCCGAATTCTTGGAAAAAGGGACTTTGCCCTGGGGTTAATCATTGACCAGAGACAACAATGCAGGAGAATAACTCTGGAATCCTGGAATTCCAATCCCAACTTTCGTTTTCAGCTCCTTCCTGCCCCATGGTTTGCCTTTGGAAGATTCCATGCTCTGTTTTCCTCAGGAATGCGGAGCTGGGCATGGATCAGCCTCCACAGGGATGGGAGCAGGAGTGAGAAAAGCTCCTGCAGGACAACCAAGGCTCTGGGATGTGGGAGACAGGTGGAGATCTGGGAAAGGTCCCTTCCAACTTGGGATATTCCAGGATTTTATCACCTGGCTGCCATTTGCCAATCCTGTGCCAGGAGATCCTCAGGGAATCAAGGTGGGATCTCCAAGGAATTGTGTCCTGACCACGGAAGGCATTCAGACAGGAGTTAAGAAGGTCTGGGAATGTGGGTAAGGTCCCTGATGAGCCCAGGTGTGTCCAGGTGGGACCTGGCTGGGATCGGGAACTGTGGGAAAGAGACAGGGATTGTCCCAGTGTGTCCCAGATGGAATTCTGGGCTTTGTTTTGGGATTTCCAGGATGAACTTGGAGAGGCTGGAGCATGTCCAGAGCCAGGAGTGGAGCTGGGAAGGGATTGGAAATTTCCGGACAGAGCTGGGGGGGCTCATCCCAGAGAAAAGGAGGCTCCAGTGGAGACATTCTGGCTCAACAACTCCCAAGGAATTGTTGGGATCTGCTCCCAGGAAAAAATCAGCTCTGGTTGTGCCAAGGGAGGTCCAGGTTGGAATTTTCTCATGGAAAGACTTGGAAAGGGCTGCCCAGGGAATGGTGGAGGAGTCCAAGGAATCAGTCAGAATTTGGACTCGATGGCCCTAGAGGACTTTTCCAACCTCAGCAATCCTGACTGGATCATCCTGGAATGACCAAAGACTCAGTTTCGTTAGCAAGGTCCTGTAATAATGGCCGATTAGTTTAATATGATATCAATTACCATTTATTAGACAAAAGGACAGACATAAAAACTTAAGATGAATTACATGTTTACACAGGAATTGCATGATTGCAAACTACAGATAGCTAACACCTCAATTATGGAATAAAATAATTGTAAAACTATGCATAGCTACATTGCAATTTATGGAAAGGCACCTATTCTTATTAACAGTTAATATAAAATAATAAATAAAATAAAATAAAATAAAATAAAATAAAATAAAATAAAATAAAAAATGATATATTATGTATGTAATATCTAATATAAATAATAAAATATTTAATGTATAACATAAAAATAATAAATAATATATAATATATAATGGATAATAAATAATAAATATTTTATTTAATAAAATAATATAACTCAGGAACCCAATGTATCTTGCCAGCCGATTGATGGTGAAATGTTTTCAGAATCTTCTCGCTCCGTTCCCAGGATAGTAACCACAGAGTCTGCATCCAGACTTTCTGTGAAGGCAACAGGAGTCAGGGAATCCACACATGGAGTTTTGGGGAACAGTGGATATTTTGGAGCAAGATTGGGAAATGAATGAGTTTTTTAAGGAATTCTGCCTCAGTTTCTCCCCTGCCTGAGGTTATCCGCATGTCTGGCAGGGCAGGTGCAATGATTCCCCCGTGGCTGCAGGGGGCGCTGTGGTGCGAGCTCAGTCGAGTCTCCCTCTCGTGGTAATGGCGGCTGGGCTGGATGGCGGGATGGGCTGTAGCAGAAACCTCAGAGCAGCAAGCTGGAATGGCAGGGCTGGCTAAACTGGGATAGAAGAAAGAGACAGCAGGAACACCATAGCTGTGGCAGGAGCTGCAGTGTGTCCCAGCAGGCATGGGGGTAGTGGGATTGCAGTGTAACAGAAAAAGCCCAAGGCAGCGGCAGAAAAGCAGCAGAGCTAGGCAGGGACAGCTTGGCTCCTCTATAGCCGCTGCTGGATGCAGCCGGAGAAACACGCACTCTGGGAGAGGGTCAGGGGGTCAGGGTCCCGGGTTTTCCCCTGAGGCACCCATGTGGATGGTGAAGGTCCTTCCCAGTCAAACTGGGTGTTAAGGTCCTGGTTCAATGGCTGCTCTTAAGAGCAAAGGCTCACCCACAGTAAGTGTGATAAATGAGTGAATAGTGAATGTTAGTTTTCGCATATACGATTTTAACATTTACAAGTGATAAGGTACTGCGTAAAGTAGCACTTCGATAAAATATAGTTAAGTAGAAACAAAGAGTGAATTGTAACTTTGTAATAGTTGTAGTATGCTAGAAATGTGGTAAGAAATGCATGGTAATAGATGTCTTTTAAACTGATAAGCCACAAAGCCAGAGATGAAGACACCCTAAAGGAACAAAAAGAAACAGACCTCATGCATTCCAGGAAATCTGTTATCTACATTCACACCTCCCTGAGAAGCTGTCAGCCACAAATTGAATTAGAGCTAAAGAAGACTTCAGCCTTCAGCCCTGAGCCAAACCAGAAGGCCCAAGACAGGCGCTGTGCTAGCGAAAGGGGGCAAAGATCAAAGACAGAGAAATGGTTGAAGTGTAAATAGTATTTTTAGGCTTAATGAATATGTAACAGTTACAGAAAGTACTTAAGCACACATTAAAATGAATAGGGTGTGGGACTGAGAATAAAGCAAACCTGCCGCTCCATCCCAGCCGTAAGTCTTTGTTCTCCGAATAAATGTTCAATATTATATTTCTAAAAATGCCAGCATGTGAATTTGTCTGTATCAGTAAGGAAGTAGTACAGAGCTGGGCTCCGGTGATGGCAGTGAATTCTCCCACAGGAATCACCAGCTCGACTGTCCCTTCCAATGCACAGTGAGCCAGAGAGAGAGCCAGGAGCTGTGCTCAGCCCCTTCCCTTGGGCCAGGTATTGAGATATACCTGCCCCTCCACCTCCACGATATCTCTGCCCTCCGAGAGAAAAGCCCTCACATGAGAAGACTGCAGTCAGGTGCAATCTTCCCCCTCCCTCATGGGAACATCTTTTGTCTCTTTTGAGTACCTATCGGT
The DNA here is from genome assembly GCF_008360975.1 of Lichenostomus cassidix. Lineage (NCBI taxonomy): Eukaryota > Metazoa > Chordata > Aves > Passeriformes > Meliphagidae > Lichenostomus > Lichenostomus cassidix. Next base: position 1,996,826 of record NW_028147440.1, read on the forward strand.
ATTTTCTCTTAGCAATGGATGGGACAAAATTCCCTAAGGGCAAGAAAACAAAAGGAAAAATCCTAACCTCCAGCAGCAGGGCACTGAGAATGCATCTCAGGCAAGGGAGGATCCCCATCTGTTTTCCCAACAAGCAGGAGGGGATGGCAGAGATGGGGGGATGGAGACAGGTCCCTGTTTGGAGTGACAGGCAAATCCCTTCCCAGCTCCCTCCCTTTCCAAGGTGTCACTATTGAGCAGGCAGGAACCTCTAGGAAACTGAGGGCCAGGAAAACAATGAGGTAGAGGCAGGAGTGTGGCTAGCACAGGTCTTTCCCACGAGAACTTCTTCTGTGTTTTATAAACAAAGATAAAGTTTGGATGTTGTTAGAACAGTGTCTTGAGATTTGGACAAGTTCAGGCCTGGCCAATCAGGCCCAGGGGGAGGTTTCTGACTGACCAATCTGGGTGACCTCTGAAAAGCCTATATAGATTGGATTCAAAATAATAAAGCTCTCTTTTCTATGCTACGCTGAGAATCCGGGTTTTTCTTCTCTGCTAGTGGCTCAACAGCGACACAGGAGCATCTAGGTGGTGTCCTGGGGTGTGAGCACAGCAGTGCCTCTGTCCCTGTGGACCTGTGCAGCTGTTAGCATGGATAACACATAATCACGAAGGTTATGTGCAGGTGCCTTTTATTCGAGGTCGGGAAGACAGGGGTGATTACCCAAATCTGACTTTGACATTGATCTGAAGCGAATACATTTTATACCTTTCCTTTACATAACCATGGTATGATCATATGTTATCATCAACTTAATATTGTTCCATTGTTTTCCCCTAAGCACGACTTTAGGCTCCCCTCCTACCGCAATATTTCTGATTTATTTCGCAGGTGTGAATCCGCATGATTTAACTGAAACAATCCCTGATATTTTCTAAACAATCTTCATGATCATGTCACCCTGAGCCCATACATGCAGTTCTTACCTATCCCCATTCCCAAAGCCTATTTTCAACTAACATTTTGACCCTATGTTAACACATCCATGTGAGCGTTGGTGTGGGCACAGAGAAGAGCACACCCAGAGTTGGGTGCCATGGCTGATGGATGTACATGTTCCATTTGAAACAGAGGGATGGAGGTGTCTTCACTCCAAATACTCATGTGTACAATATTCAGAATAGATTTTATATGTATTTATCCAGCAGACATTGCACATACATGTGCAAGTCACAGACATATGTTTGGTTCAAGGCAACCAGAATCCATTTCTGATGGGGTTGGCAAGGGCTGGGCCTGCTGAAAGGGCTGGCTGTGGCCATGTTGGCCTGGCCAGGCCTTGTGGGGAGGAGTTGTTCCCATGTCCCCACTTGCAATTCTCCATGTGCAAGTCCCAGAGTGTTCAGGATGCTCCCCATCAGCCCCAGTCCTGCAGCCCCCAGGGATTGCTGCTCACTGCTGGCATCTCTCTCTGCAGGCCCCTGAAAGGAAAAGAAAGGCAGAGTTGAGAGGCAGATTTCCTGCACAGCCCTGCCTTTCCCTGCTCTGGGCTATGCAGTGAACATAATGGGCTGAACCTACACACCTCACCGGCAGAGGGATATTTCAAGCCCAACCTACACTGAGAAAGGAGTGGTCAGATAGGTAACTCAAGTTAGCTATTGAGAAACAGAATATGTGAATTCTGAAACCTAGAAAAACAGGATTCCCTTAATCTTATCAAGATAAGAGGGACAAGAACCTGTTTGAAGCCAGCACAGAAACTGCTGAATCATCCCATGAAGGTCAGCGCATGCTCCAGAGAGAAAGGTGAAAAGTGCATTGTGAGGAAGACTACTGAGACCTTCATCCTGGAGGTTACTTTGGGGTCTCCAAAGACCACCGGGACACACAGAGCATGCGTGGTGCACATGCTAATGATATTAATGATTTGTATAACCACTCCTAGTGTGGGGAATGTGATGAATATTCATGAATTTTACCTACAATATTGTGTTTTTGGAAGTGCCGGTGTGTGTGTTTGGAGGAGAGAATTCCCCCACACCCAGTGCACTGAATAAAGCAAATACCCACTGCTCTGACTTGGTCTCTGAAGTGTCTCCAGGCTTGCTTGGGGTGAATCACCACAACTGTTAATCCCATTTCCCAGCCTGGCTTCTCCTAAGCTCTCAATCACCCTGGAGTTAAAGTCTTCCTTACCCAAGAAATTTGCTCCCTGCAGGTGAAAAATGAAAGACTCGAGAAGCTCAGATTCCTGTGACATGGCTTTAGGAGCTAGCCATCCTAAATAACCACAGCTTAGACAGCAGCAGTCCTGCATCAGGGTGCAATGTCATCCTCAATGTTTACCCGCAATTTCCCCAAATCACTCACTGATCTTCAGGACACAGCAGCTGCCTGCAGCCATCAGGAGGAGAAGGGAGATTTCCACTATTCCCACCAGAAAGCATGTGGCAAAGTTGTGGGATTGGCCGGGATGAGGAGCTGTGGGAACATAATCTGTTGGGGAAGAGAAAGCAGAGAACAGCATATGGCCTTAGGGGAAAATAAGATCCCAGATGGTACACCTCCCAGTGTCCTGGTTTTGGCAGCTGGGGAGCCTTGGCCCAGTGCTGAGGGACACTGGGTGTGAGGGAGGAAATCACTCACCATTGCTGGATGTCTCTGCCTGGGAGCTGGAGCCACTGCCTGGGAGGAGAAAGGGACAGGGAGAGATTCTGCAGCTCCCCCAGGTGCTGCACAGACTGAGCCACTGTGGGGATCCTCTGATCCCCCCTCTATCAACTGTTGGGATCAATGAATGAATGCTCTGCACAACTGTGGCTCTGCATTAGATCTTGCACCACCACTCTCCCCTCTCCATGATACTGGGGCAGAAGAGGAGCAGGATGCTCTTGTGTGACTGGGAGGAGTGTCCCTGGTGCCCAAGACTGTGCTGAAGTGCACCCTGACCCTCAGCATCCCAACTGCTAAGGGAACATGCCATGGGGCAGGGCAGGGTCCCCTCCTCCACCTGGGTCTAAGGGGAATCTGGAAAGGTTTCCTGTATGTGCTCCAGTGCCACGACTCACCTGTGACACTCAGGTTCAGGGGAGCACTGAATGTGACACTCAGGTTCAGGGCAGCACTGAGGGCAGAGTTCCTCACTTGGCCGCTGTTATCCTTGTGCTGATATCCACATGTGAATGTTCCTGTACTCCCCGTTGTCACGGTGAGAAGCATGTAGTAGCTCCACTTCCCCTGCTGGGCTTTCAGGCTGTGCACCTGCACCTTGTCCTTGCAGAAGATGATTCGTGTGGCAGAAGATTCCGGCTGAATTTGGCATTTAAACAAAACCTGTTCACCTTCCTGTGCCGCACTGAATGTGGCGTTGGTTTTCACAAAGAGAGCAGGAGCTGGGAGGTCACCTGCAGAGTGGGCAAAGGGATGGACCAGGACAGTGTTAACTGTTTCAGGGCTGGAAAATGGCTCAGATCTGAGAGGGGAAGACTTTCCTCTCCAGGGGTTGTAGCAAGGCATTTGACTCCCCACAAGAGCTTTTCTGCTGTTTGTTAACCAGTCAGAAAACTCAAACAGGACAAGCTGTCTTGTAGTCAGTTTTTTTGGTGCCAAGGAGTTAATACCAGTCTGGCATCTCCCAGCTGCCAATAAATGTCTAACTGTTGAAGTGTGATCTGGAAAGGTAAGGTGGATTTCTGACTGACTGACACTCAATTTATAACTGTAAAAGCCACAGCAAACTTTCACAAAGTAGAAATCTTCTGTACATTTCCCTGGAAATGTTTGGAGTTTCTCCCCTGAGCAGGGAGGCTGCTTCCCAGTAACTCCACTGGAGGCTGAGTGAAGGAATCCACATACGTGATTGTCATTTAAGTTGTAGTTTACATTTGAGTCCTTATCAATATTATTTCTTTTGCCATCTTCAATATAGGTACCTTCATATCGTGCACTGTTTTATGTTATAGTATCATCTTCCAGTAGTCCTTTTTAGTTTAATACTCTGTAGTAAGAAACTAATTATTATCTTCCATCTGTTATCTTTTATCTTTGAAATAATTAATTTTTGTAAATGGATCTGATTTGCCATCATTGGAACTTGCAAACCAATGTGATACCTTAAATTTATACTGTTGCCAAAATCTGAGGCTAAGGCAGGCTTTGTCTTTAGCTTCCACTCTCCCTGTGACAGAGACTGACATGTGGGAAACAAATCCCTTCTCCCTTCCCACCTCCAGCCCCACACAACTCCCTTTACAGCACCTATCCCTGTACTCACCATGCCCTGGGGAGCTGCAGATGTCCTGGGCCATCACACCAGCACCTGCACCTTGGGGCACAGAGGGGTTTGGGTCAGACAGGCACCAACCCAGCTCAGCTCCAATGCCCCTGTCCATGTTCCCACTGCTGAGTCTTGGCTGGGAGAGGCACCTTCCCACCCATGTGGCTCCATGCTGTATCTCCTTTATCTCCTGGTGTGACATCTCCCCAAGCCCATTTTGGTTGAGTTTGTGGTTCCAGATGGATTTTTCTGGATCCCTAAAGCACTTCAGCATCTGCCAAGTCTCATGCTATAACCAAAATATTTTGTATGGCCAAGAGAATGATCTTAGATGGGCCATTACACATTTTGGGGAGAAATTTGATTGCATTTGAACTTCCTTTCCCTGAAGGATGTTTCCATAGGTTTCACTTGTGTCTGTCTCTAAAAATACCCTGAGTGACCGACCTGGTCAAAATTTTCTGGTCAGGGCTTGGAGCCATCTGGTCTTGAGAGAGAAATCCCTGCCCATGGCAGGGGGATGCAATGAGACGGTATTTAGTCTCTTCCAATCCAAACCTTTCTGTGATTCCCTGATTCTCCAGTCTTGAACAAACCTTGGAGTATCAGTAAGATAATAAGAATAAAAGTTTTAAAGAAAAAGAAAAGCAACTACAGTTGATTTCAGAGCAGAGAAGATGTGGGGACTATGCTGAGTATTTGGAAAAAATGGCAGCTTGGAAGAAAAATGCAAAAGACAAGTCAGACCCATTTTAAATCCTATTTTCCCAAGATGAGTCAAACTGTTTCAAGACGTAATTGAAAGGCAGCACAACATCCCCTTCTCCATCTCCATGGAATAATTGATTTCCTAAAACAAAGATTTTTCTTTGTTTTAACACAGGAAAAGCAATTAAGAAAGGCAAAGTCTGGTTTGTCCTCCATTAATAGCCAAAGGGTGGGCTGGGGTTTGCTGTGCAGTAACAGCTCCAAAATCTCAAGGCTTACAGAGGGTTTAGCAATGCAAACACAATGCCCTGAGCTATCCTGGTGCTTGAGGTGGGAGGGTCGCTGTCTCAGGGAGGTGTTTGGGGGATCTTTGCAGCTCCAGGCTGAACTGTGAAGGTGGAACCTGGAGAGCTGCAGGCACTTGAAATGTAATTTGTTCTCCCCTGGCTCCATCCCTCCCTCCAGAGGATTCTGTTGATCCCATCAATCCATGCCCAAACTGGCAGTGGGATGTGTTTGTAGCTGAGCTGTTCCCCTGTCAGGGATGCAGGATTTGTTCAGGGGGATGAAACTGCCTTGGGACAATGTGGGAGAAGAGGTGTCAAAGCTCCTGTCCTGAGCACACCACCAGCCTGTTGTGGATGCCCTGTGAGACTGGAGAAGGGAGGGGAGGTTGGACACAGAGATCCAGGAGGCAGGAGGGAATTGTGGCCTGGAGGGCTGCTGAGTGAGGCAAGACAGGTTCTGTCCTGGGCACAGGGCAGGACTCAGGGGAAAGGGTGTGTGGAGCAGCTGTGCAGCACTGAGGGGCAGAGCTGCTTTGGGGAGGGCAGCAGGATCATTGCTTCCTCCAGCTACTATCAACCTCTGAGCAAAGGGGGCAATTCCCAAACCCTCTCAGGGGTTTTGTGTCACAGTGTGAGACCTGGCAGATGCTGAAGTGCTTTCGGGACACAAAGGCATCCATCGGGGGAAAAATACTACCCAAAACTGGCTGTGGTGCAAGAAAACTTCTTGCATGGCTAAGACCCAAGGGGCCCCATTGTTTTAGGATGGTTTGAGCTTGGGGGCTGCTGATGCTGAGACCCCACACACCCAACTGTCCCACAGAAAGACACTTTCCACCCCCAGCATCACAAATGCCCAGGGACATGGCATGGGCAAGGCAGGGTCCCCTCCCTCACCTGGGATCTGGAGGGCTTGGCAGTGTTTGTTCCCCAGTGCCACGACTCACCTTTGAAACGCAGATTCAGAGGAGCACTAAGGGCAGAGTTCCTCATTTGGCCGCTGTTGTTCTTATGCTGATATCCACATGTGAATGTTCCTGCACTCCCCATTGTCATGGTGAGGAGCATGTAGTAGCTCCAGGTTCTCTGCTGGGCTTTCAGGCTTTGCACCTGCACCCCATCCTTGCAGAAGATGATTTGGGTATCAGGAGACTTCCAGCCAATCATGCACCAAACCAAAACCTGTTCCCCCTCCTGTGCAGCATGGGAGCTCATGTGTATGGTAGGAGCTGGGAGGTCACCTGGAGATGATGGCCAGAGACAGTGTTGCTGTTGCAAGTACAGAGTCTGAGTGAGGAAGAATTTCCTCTCCAGGGGTTCACACATGGGAAAGAAAGCCTTTCTCCCTTCCCATCTCCAGCCCCACACAACTCCCTTTACAGGACTTGTCCCTGTACTCACCACGCCCTGGGGAGCTGCAGATGTCCTGGGCTATCACACCAGCACCTGCACCGTGGGGAACAGAGGGTTTTGGTCAGATGGGCAGCAACCCAGCTCAGCTCCAATTCCCTTGTCCTAATTCCCACTGCTGAGTCTTGGCTGGGAAAGGCACCTTCCCACCCATGCAGTTTCATGCTGCATCTCCTCTGTTTCCTGTCTTGGCACATCCCCAAGCCAATTTTGGCTCCAGATGGATCCTCTGGATTCCTAAAGCACTTCAGAATCTGCCAAGCCTCACACCATGACCAGAACCCCCTGAGACGGCTTAGAAATTGCCTCTTTTCTCACAGGTCCATGGGAGCTGGAGGAAGCAATGATCCTGCTGCCCTCCATAAAGCATCTCTGCCCCTCAGTGCTGCACAGCTGCTCCACACACCCTTTCCCCTGGGTCCTGCCCTGTGCCCAGGATGGGCTCTGTCCTGCCCTGCTCAGCAGCCCTGCAGTGCTGAGCCCCAAGGCAAAGCCATCCCCCTACTCACCCAGCAACAGCAGCAGGAGGAGGAAGAGGAGGAAGGTCGGGCGAGCAGGAGACAGCCTGGCACATCCCTGCTGGCCCAGCATTGTTTGGGCACTGCAGCAACAGCCTCTCCTTGCAGCGTCTGCTGTGGGCTGAGCTCTGCCCAGCGCTTCAAGAGCTGCCTGGCCCAGGGCTTGCAGCGTGCCTGGGACTGGTCCTGCTGCATCTTTGTGGCTGGAAAGACCTTCCCACAACAAGCAAGTGGCTGTGGCCAGCATGGGCTCTGCCTCAGCCCCTACTGCAGCCTCTGTTCCTGCAGAGCCCCCGCTTTCATTTCCGCACCCTCTGAGCCCAGAGCACAAGCTGTGTTTGTCTGTCCTTCTGGGGCAGCCTCCTCCCTGCAAAGCCCTCCTGACCCTTGGCCCCAAGTTCACAATGTCTGGTCCTTCTGGAGGATGCCAAGAGCCATGAAAGCTGCTGCAGGGACAGCACAGCAGGACACCATCAATCCTGGAGCTTCCTGGTACTTCCACCTCCAAGTGATAGAGGAGCCAGTGAGGACTGGGGCTCTGCTGGATCTCCTGCTCTCCCATCAGAAGGCACTTGCTGTCCTGCTGACCAAGGTGCCTCTACAAGGAGCACCAGCTGTGCACCAGCTGGTCCATGCACAGAGACCTGCCCTCAGCTACAGCACAACCAGCCTGGCTTTTTCTAGGGGGCAACATTTTGCTCCCTGAGTCCCACACTGCCAATTTGTCCCTCCCAGGTGAAGGCAGGAGACTGGGGATTGAAAAGCAGAGAAAGCTCTCTTGTGTCCTCCTGTGCAGTGGTTTAATGCACAGAAGAGGAGACCTGGCTTTGCTGAAGATCTTGCACAGCCTGGAGCTGCAGGTCATGGCCATGTGTGTCACAGATGGGACAGGAGAGTCCAGGGCTGCAGGACAACCCTGTGGCAGTCACAGTGGGAGAAGAAGGTCTGATTTGGTGCAGCTTGTGCACATCCTTGGGATGAAATGGCCACAGTTCAGAGCCCTGTAGTCAGTGAATTATTGCACAGCACAGATGAACAGAGCAAAGGTGGAGGTGTGAAACAGGCTGAACAGTGTTGAAAACAACTGACATAAAAATGTGAGAGCTTTCATCAGAAATGGCCTTGACTTTTTGCACCTTCAGCCAGGGCAGAGATGTCACACATGATAACTGACCTTACAGGGTGGTTTTGGAGAATTTCCTGACATATTGCTGTGTTGCATCTCCTTTATGTGTGGGCAAAATAGCTTCTTATTACTGCTCTGAATTCAGAGGTCAGGAATATTCATGGTTAGTCATTGTTACTGAGAATTTGAACCACTAATTAAGCATTAGAACAGACATTCCTAACCTGTGTATCAGGCAGTTCAAGCTGGATGAGCAAATCCAATTTTTTATCCAAAATCTTTATCACCCCTGTAATAGAAAAGATACTGTTTGTTCATCAAATCTTGCTATCACCTCTTGAAAAGGAAATTGCAAATCTTGCTAACACTGCTTAAAACAAAGGGAGATTGTTTTGGGTGGGAAAGATTTGCTGGCAGGGTGGGAATAAGTAATCTGTAACCTTGGCACTCCACAAGATATACTGTCTCAGCAGAAGAAGAACAGAAGAAGCCTTCAGCAACACAGAAAACACAGTACACGCAGCCCAGAAGAGAAAAGCCTATAAAAGACTGTAAGGGGGGGGAAGCCTGCGCTCCCTTGGCCGCCAGCGCTGTATGCTCGCTACTGCTTTGCCTAATAAATCACAAATTCTTAATTGGCTTCTGACGCAATATTGGTTCTGTGAGTCTCAATCTATAACAATCTGGTGCCATGACTCGGATAGAGGCACTTGACCGGGACCCCCTCAGGGGAGTCGCCCTGCTGGAAACAGTGGCCCTCGTGTGAGGCACCTCGGCCCAAAATCCTCTATCCAACGAACCTAACTTCGGTAGCAAGTAAATAAAAAGCCGGCAAACCCCGTAAACTTTGTGCACAAAGACCCAAATGAAGACTCGGGGGTGAGTAAAGGTGGGCCAGTAATCCGTCCGGTTGGGGCTGAGTAGCCACAGATATCCTGACGAAGACTCAGGAGTGAGTAAGTATAAGCCTTGTAATCCGTTCGGTTGGGATTGGGTAGCCCGGAGTGTGTGTGTGTGAGACGTCCAAAGTGGACGAAGCAAATGTGGACCCCTCAGTAGTGTGGTTCCCATCTCCCGTGAGGGACTGGGCCAAGACCAGGGGGAGCGTGTGAGAGTGTGTGTGAAGGCACTCCGGAAGATGGAGCAGAAGAATAGCAAGCCTTCTGACTCCATGGGAAGGGGGGGGGGCTCAGAGTCGAGATTTAGGCTCCCCTCCATACCACCCGATAGTCCGTTAGGACTAATGTTGCAATATTGGGATAATTGTCCCTCTAGGAAGGGAAAAGATAGAGCCAAAATGATACATTATTGTATGGAAGTTTGGGCAGGGAAACAAATTAGAGGAGATCATCTATATTGGCCAGTATTTGGGTCTCTCGAGGATTGGATTTGTCAGGCTCTAAACATCTATGTTAATTCAAAGGAGCCTTTTAGCCTGGAAGAGAGTGAATATGCCCGTATGTGGATTAGGTCAGAGACATGAACAAATTTGTACCCCCTCAAAGAGAATAAAGAGACAAAAAAGAAATCTAGAAGCGAAAATGACATCCCTATGTCCCCTCCTCCGTATGTACCACCCGCACCTCCCCCACAACCTGTCCCATCACCATCACTGACAGCACCACCAACTGCCCTGGACCATGATCATCCTGACAACTTCTCAGATTACCCTGACTCTCCCCCGAGATCCCCAGACAATAGGAAGGTGACTAGAAGCCAAACGAGAAAAGACAGGAGTAATCTGTATCCATTAAGAGAAGTAGCCATGGGGGGAGCCCAGCCAGCAATGGGCTTTGTTTTGGTCCCGTTAAACTCAGGGGATGTACGAGAATTTAAGAAAGAGATGGGGAACTTGTTAGAGGACCCTCTGGGAGTTTCTGAGAGAGTGGACCAGTTCCTAGAGCCTAACATTTACACCTGGGACGAACTACAGTCCATATTGGGGATCCAATTTACCACAGAGGAACGGGACATGATCAGAAGGGCAGGAATGAGAATTTGGGATCAACAACACCAACAGAGTCCAGCTGCAGATACTAAGTGGCCCCTCCAGCGACCTAATTGGAACCACCAGAATGAAGCGGATAGAGGTCACATGAAGGACTTGAGGGTCATAATCATGCAGGGGATACGGGAATCGGTCCCTCGGGGACAGAACATCAGTAAGGTTTATCGAGAACACCAGAAGAGGGATTAAACCCCTACGGATTGGCTAGAAAGGTTAAAAAAGAGTTTTCAATTATACTCTGGAATAGATCCAGATAATCCAGCTGGACAGGCTTTGTTGAAAACGCAGTTTGTAGCAAAATCATGGGAGGATATCAGAAGAAAATTAGAAAAGTTAGAAAATTGGCAAGAGAGGGAGTTAGGTGAATTGTTGAGAGAAGCCCAGAAAGTGTACGTGAGGAGAGAGGAGGAAAGTCAGAAACGTCAGGCTAAGATTCTGCTAGCAGCTATAAGGAAGGGAGTAGCTGTGGAGAAAGAACAAAAAGAACTCTCCCCTAGGGCAGAGTCAAGGGTGGAACCTAGACACTCGAAGCGGGGGTGGGGGGGTAGAATCTAGCGATTGGAAAAGGGTGGAACCTAGAAATTCGAAGGGGATAGTATGTTTTTACTGTGGAAGGAGAGGGCATAGGAAAAGGGAGTGCCGGCAGCGAATAAAAGACGAAAGAATGTTTCAAGAGGATTAGGGGTGTCAGGGGCTCTATTTGCTGGGGACCCAGCATAACACAGAGCCCTTGATAAAGTTGAAAGTGGGTCCCCAGCAACAGGAAATTGAGTTCCTTGTAGACTCTGGAGCAGAAAGATCTACTATTCAAAGGCTGCCCCGTGGATGTAAAGTGGACGTCCAAGTTGTCAGTGCCAAGGGAAAACCCTTTGGGGTACCGGTGATAAAAGATGTATTAATTGAGACTCCCACCAAAATTGGAGCTGGGTCACTGCTGTTATTACCTGAGGCAGATTATAATCTCCTAGGGAGGGATCTTATGATTGAGTTGGGGATTACTCTAGAGGTTAGTAACAAAGCCTTGGCAGTAAGACTATGTCCCCTCCTACCGGTAGATGAAGAGAAGATAAATCCAGAAGTTTGGTATACCCCTGAAACTGCTGGCAAAATGAATATTGAGCCCTTCGCAGTGACCATAGGTAACCCTGAAATACCAATCCAATTGAAACAGTATCCTTTGTTTCGTGAAGGGAGAGAAGGGCTAAAACCAGAAATTCAGAGACTGTTAGACAGAGGCTTGCTCGAACCCTGTATGTCCCCTTTTAACAACCCCATATTATCTGTAAAGAAATCTGATGGGACCCATCGTCTAGTGCATGACCTAAGAGAAATTAACAAGAGGACTATAGCGAGATTCCCTGTGGTAGCAAACCCTCATACCTTGTTAAGCCAGTTAGGTCCTAATCACCAATGGTACAGTGTAATAGATCTGAAGGATGCATTTTGGGCCTGTCCTCTTAAAGAGGAGTGTAGGGATTACTTTTGCATTTGAATGGGAAGACCCAGAGACACACAGAAAGCAACAGCTCCGATGGACGGTCCTCCCCCAAGGATTTACTGAATCCCCAAATCTATTCGGCCAGGCCCTTGAACAAATACTAAGACAATATGATGTAGGTGAGGGGATGAAGCTAGTCCAGTACGTAGATGACCTACTATTGGCAGGCAGCAGTGAAGAGGAAGTTAGACAAGAAAGTATTAAACTGCTAAATTTCCTAAGCCTACAAGGCCTGAAAGTGTCCAAATCAAAATTGCAGTTTGTTGAAAAGGAAGTGAAATATTTGGGGCACATTTTAAAAGGGGAAACAAAGAAATTAGACCCTGAAAGGGTAAATGGGATTCTTTCACTGATGGCCCCCAAAACAAAGAGACAAGTCAGGCAACTGTTAGACCCAATACCTGGGGTATTGTAGACAATGGATAGAAGATTATAGCAAAAAGGTTAAGTTTTTGTATAAGGAACTCACGCAAGATGGTCACTTAAAAGGGACCCAAGAAGATGAAGTTCAATTAGAAAAATTGAAAGCTGATTTAGTAAATGCCCCTGTACTGAGTTTGCCAGATGTAAATAGACCTTTCTTTTTATTTGTCAATACCGATGAGGGCACGGCATACGGAGTATTGGCACAAGAGTGGGCTGGGGAAAAGAAGTCTGTGGGATATCTCTCTAAATTACTACACCCAGTAAGCCGAGGGTGGCCTACCTGTTTACAGGTAGTGATGGCTGCAGCTTTGCTAGTAGAGAAAGCTCACAAAGTCACATTCGGGGGAGAGCTGAAAACACTTTCACCACATAACGTTAGCGGGATATTACAACAGAAAGCAGACAAATGGATCACCAATGGCCAACTTTTAAAATATGAGGGAATATTAATTTCGTTACCAAAACTAGAACTCGAGGTGACAAATTTACAGAACCCAGCCCAATTTTTATACAGAAAATCAAGCGATTGTATAAATCATGACTGCTTTCTAAATATTGAAGAGCAAACCAAAATAAGGCCAAATTTAGAGGAAGAGGAGCTTGAGCAAGGGGAAAAACTGTTTATAGATGGCTCTTCTCGAGTCATAGAAGGAAAGCGAAAGTCGGGGTATGCAATTATAGATGGGAAAGCCTTTGATGTAATAGCGTCGGGTCCCCTTAGTCCAAGTTGGTTGGCTCAGGCCTGTGAACCATATGCTCTGATGAGAGCTTTACAATTGCTGAAACAGAAAGTGGGAACAATATACACAGACTCTAAGTATGCATTTGGGGTTGTGCACACCTTCGGAAACATATGGGAAGAATGAGGATTAATAAACTCTCAAGGAAAGGGACTGGTACATCATGAATTAATAACCCAGATTTTGCAGGATTTACGGGGACCTACAGGAATAGCAGTAGTTCACTTGAGAGGCCATCAGAGGGGCCTAGATCCATTAACAAGAGGTAATAATCTAGCTGACCAGGAAGCTAAATGGGCAGTCCTGATGCTGCTCCGATGCTCATCTTGTAAAGAAAATCCTAGCGACATCCCATGTTATGCTTGCTGGGAAGACTTTAAGTTTGAATCGTTCCGCTGTGTATGCGATAACCCTAAGTATGACTATTGCTGCATACATGGAAACACCAGGTACTTTCCTATCTTGAGCTTTACAATACAAGAAAAGGACAAGTTATCCCAGATGGGGATCAAAGAAACAAGAGACAACCACTGGGAACTCCCAGATGGGAGAGAAGTTCTCCCAAAATCCCTAGCTTTTAAAATCATGCAAAAGTTCCACCAGCAAACACACTGGGGAAGCCAGGCGTTAGTAGATCAATTTGCCATAAAATATATGTGCATAGGAGTATATAATTTGGCTAAGATGATTGTGAGTGAGTGTCTGACATGCCAGAGGGTGAACAAACATCAGGTAAGAGACAAGCCCCTGGGAGGGAGAGAGTTAGCCTACAGGCCATTTGCCAGGATACAAGTAGATTTTACCGAGCTTCCAAAGGTGGGGAGATATAAGTATTTGTTGGTAATTATAGATCACCTGACCCACTTCGTGGAGGGGTTTCCAACAGCAAGGGCGACTGCACAAACTGTAGTTAGAATCCTATTAGAGAATATCATCCCGAGATATGGCTCTATCGAGGCTATTGACTCAGATAGGGGACCGCACTTTATACCAAAAGTAGCTAAGGGAGTCCTCTCCGCTTTGGGAACGAAATGGGAATACCATACCCCATGGCATCCACAGAGTTCAGGAAAGGTAGAATGAATGAACGGAGAAATTAAGAAACAACTAACCAAGCTGATGTTAGAAACTAAAATGTCATGGGTAAAGTGCCTCCATCTAGCCTTACTAAATATAAGGACTCAACGTAGGACTGATGTAGGGATATCCCCCTTTGAGATGTTATATGGAATGCCATATGACCTAGAGTTCCCTCAGGATCACCCTCAATTGGAGAACACACAAATTGAGTCATTAATTGTCCAACTGATGGCTCAAAGGGAGCAATTACACCAAAAGGGACTCGTCATGCAGAGACCACCCATGGAGATAGCGATACATAAAATAAAGCCAGGAGACAAAGTCCTAATCAAGTCTTGGAAAGAGTCCTCATTAACCCCACGTTGGGAAGGTCCCTGTCTTGTTTTGCTTACTACAGAAACAGCCATTCAAACGGCGGAGCGGGGCTGGACTCATGCAAGCCGAGCGAAAAGACCGCTTCGAGAGTCATCCTGGAAAGTAACCAGTGAACCAGGAAATTTGAAGGTCACCCTTAAGAGACAATAAATGAACATCCCCTCGAGTAGTGCACCTGGAACTGCCCCACTCGCCTACCCCAACCTGGAAAACCCTAAAATTCAGTGTACAATAGCTGGTTGTAACTGCTATCCTTTTATTTGCTTTGTGCGTAGGGTGTGCCGAGAACAGTGGTGGGTCCATTGCCGCTGTGGCAGACTCCCCCGAGGAGTCTGTGTGCCCTGTTGGAGGGCTGAGCGAGAGTTAACTAAATTGGCCCTAGATTTTAAAGTGTTAAAGGGAGAAATTGAGGAACATTCAAGACAGTGGTGGGAAATCTTTGCCGAAGGAATACGGCTGTGGAATTACTGTTACCACTCTAACGAGCCGGCTCCCCCAATAATTGACATACATTCCGTTTGCTGTCGGAAAGTACTTAAGGAGTTACGGTGTAATACACCTGGTGTAAAAGCCAAACATTGGGAAGCATTTAAGCAGAGGCAAATAGCTGTAGCCAAGCAAAACACTAAGCCTCCTGAAGAATACCCCTGCTGCCGGGAAGATGGTAATCCTCAGGGCCCGCGGCAATCAGGTCGCCGAGCGAGGCAGAGAGGTACAAATTTGTGGAGAGCACAGCCCCATGAGTGGGATAACGCTAATGCTCTGGAACACCTGCCTCAATGCTAACAATACAACACACCTGGGCTCCACACACTCCCGAGACAGTACCAAAAAGAAGGGGAAAATTGGTAAAAATGCAGTACTTATCCCTGTGCCTGGATCCCACTTTTCTCCGCTAGCTCTAGCTCTATTCTCCCTCTTACTACACTGCTCGGGTGTATCGGGTTACCGACATCGACCCTATAAATGGACGCTTATTAGACGCTCAGATGAAAGGGTACTTCAAACTCGGATAGTACCAGAGGGACCAACTTTTCTTGCTTATCAATGTGACTTAGTTCCTATGGATCCCTGCCTAAATCTGGTTGGAATTTATTTCTGTCCTAGCTCAAACCCCGGAAAAGGATATTGCAACCTTTCCAACCATTAGTATTGCAGTTACTGGGGCTGTGAGACTATAGCTCCTTGGATACCAGGCAATGGCATAGGTAAGTACATTAAAGTCCAAAGAGGACCGTATGGTTGTATTCCACCAGCACTAGGCTCTGTGGCAGGCAGCATAGGCTCCCGTGGAACCTGTCAGTACCTGATGATAAATGTTACCCGCCCCGGAGATAGAGGATGGTTGCTAGGCAAAACATGGGGAGTCTGACTCTGGGAAGCAGGAGTAGATAGAGGGGGCTTAATAACGATAAAGAAAGAACTTATACCAGAACCATCCTATCCCCTGGGACCAAATGAGGTAATTAAGAGAGAGACAACAAAAACCAAAAATAGAATCAAACCTAGAGCCAGAAAGATAAAGTCCAGAACCTCCGAACCTGAAGACTCCCTGTGGAAAATAGTGCAAGCCAGCTACCATGCTTTAAATGAGACTAACCCCAATATGACAGAGGCTTGTTGGTTGTGCTATAACATCAGACCACCCTATTATGAAGCCATTGCTGTAAATCAACCATACAAATATAGCAATGAAGTTACTTCCCCTGCATGTAAGTGGGCTGGGAAAAAAGAGAAAATGGGGTGACACTCCAGCACGTGCAGGGAAAGGGCAGTTGTATAGGAAAAGTATCAAAAGCAATGAGACAGCTATGTGAAACGCAGACAAGTGAAACTAGAAAAACAGGGTGGGTGATACCTGTCCGGAATGGTTGGTGGATGTGCTCGAAAACAGGTTTAACACCATGCCTGTCTCTAGCAATATTCAACTCTAGTGCAGAATATTGTATTCAAGTAATAGTCATCCCTCAAGTGCTGTACAAATCTGATAACATGGTACAACAGAAATGGGAAATCACCCACCACATACAAAAAAGAGAACCCATTTCTGCACTCACTATAGCCACTCTATTAGGACTAGGAGTTTCCAGTGCAGGCACTGGAATCTCTGCCTTAGTCACACAACAGAAAGGATTTACAGACCAAAGAGCAGCAGTAGACGAGGATCTTGACAGAATTGAAACATCGATCAGGTATCTAGAGAAATCAGTGTCATCACTATCTGAAGTAGTGTTACAAAATAGAAGGGGTTTAGACATACTCTTTATGCAGCAAGGAGGGATAAGTGCAGCTTTAGAAGAAGACTTTGCTTTTATGCAGACCACACAAGAGTAGTCCAAGACTCCTTATCCAAAGTACGAGAGGGGTTAGAGAAGCGAAAGAAAGAATGAGAGGCTCAGCAGAGCTGGTACGAATCTTGGTTTAACTATTCACCCTGGATGAGCACTTTGCTATCAACCATTGCTGGCCCTTTAATGTTGCTAGTATTAGGACTCACATTTGGACCCTGTATAATCAGCAGAATAATAGCTATAGCCACAAAAAGGTTAGAAGCAACTTACCTCATGTTAGTCCGAGCCAAATATGAGTCTGTGGATCAAGAATCTCCCTTAGCTGAAGCCCTAATGTTGAGCCAAGCAGAACTACGGAGGTTTGATGAACAAAATTAAGTCACAAAAAAAAAAGGGGGGGGGGGTTTGTAATAGAAAAGATACTGTTTGTTCATCAAATCTTGCTATCACCTCTTGGAAAAGAAATTGCAAATCTTGCTAACACTGCTTAAAACAAAGGGAAGTTGTTTTGGGTGGGAAAGATTCGCTGGCAGGGTGGGAATAAGTAATCTGTAACCTTGGCACTCCACAAGATATACTGTCTCAGCAGAAGAAGAACAGAAGAAGCCTTCAGCAACACAGAAAACACAGTACACGTAGCCCAGAAGATAGCCTATAAAAGACTGTAAGGGGGGGAGCCTGCGCGCCCTTGGCCGCCAGCGCTGTATGCTCGCTACTGCTTTGCCTAATAAATCACAAATTCTTAATTGGCTTCTGACTCAATATTGGTTCTGTGAGTCTCAATCTATAACAATCCCCTCATGACTTTATTTTTCTTTCTCAATGAATCTCTCATCCCATCCCACTCAGTTCCCCATCTTACTGAAAATCCAGATTTGAGCAGTATCTGCTAATTTCCAGCTGCTCTTTTGTGGGGTTTCAGTCTGTGCAAGTACAGATGGGATCTGGTTCAAGCTCTCATCATCTTCACAAACTTTATGGCATGAAACCAGTTAGGGCCTTAATGCAATGGCAAGAGGCAACAGCTTCTCATTTTTATTTACATTCTCCTCTTCACCATGTAGCAATAATGGAAAAAACCCTCCATGGGTCAAATCATGTCAGCTTGTTCAAATATTTTGTTACCCTCCTGGTAAAAAGCTACCAAAAATATTTCAGTCCATTTCATTTCTCATGTTGCAGCTTGTGTCTCTTAGCCAATCAAGGTACCTCACAAAGAAGATGTCAAATGGAGAGAGAAATGCAGCAAGGCCATTGAGCCCCAAACTGCTCTCTGAGTCTTACAGACATTGTTACCTGGGGAGGTGGTGGAGTCTCCATCCTTGGAGATACTCAAAAGACTCTGGATGAGGTTCTGGCCAACCAGCTCCAGGTGCCTCTGCTTGAGCAGAGAAGTTGGACCACATGATCCCTGCAGGTCCTTTCCACCCTCAACTGCTCTGTGTTTCTGTGATTCTTTACAAGACTTGAGACATGTGAAAGCACAGTTTTCAGAATCTCCAAAGTCAGATGGAGCTGTGTCTGTATCCAATTCCTGTGTGTGTTTAATTTCATTTCCTCTTGGCACGGAGAGCAGACGTCCACTGCAGACAGCAAGGAGGACCCACTGTGTCAAACATGGGATCTCTGCTCTGCAAAGCACTTGGGATTGCAATGGATTTGGTCTTTGGGAACTGGAGGGAATCCCTGGTCCTGGGTCCCGTCTTCCTCTGGCTGATAAGGGCAGCTGTAAGATGGGAGGCTTTGGGAAAGGAGGCGCAGAGCTGGACCTGGAGCACCTGTAACATCTGCTGCTTTCTTGGCTGAGCATATCCTGGACAGGGGGCAAGGGATAGAGGCAGAGAAGAGGAGCATAGCAACCTTTGTTGATCAGCACAGCCAGGAAGCTCTGCTTGGAGAAAGGAGATGGCCAGAAGGAGTGTTGAAGGATTCACTGGAAGCTGATATCTTGGAGCATTTCCCTTTCCCAGGCTCCTGCCCACTGCTTCAGGAACTCCAACAGCATCTTCCACTTTTCTCCTCTGATTCTCATCAAAGCCAGCATGAGGATGACCAGGAGAGCCAAGCTGAGCCAAGTTCATCCCTGATGGAGCTGCATGGCGGGAGGACCCTTGGTGTCCCAGGGACCTCATCCCACCTGTCCCTGCCTGCTGACACCACCTGAGAAATAAATGGGGAGAGCAGCTGCAGCTCCAGGCACACACAGCTGGACAGGGAGGTTTCTATGGTGTTCCTAGGGAGGTTTCAGAGGGTGGGAAAGGCAGAACAGGAGCTAACTGGGGCAGGATGGAGCTCGGACATGAGTGGGCAAAGAGGGCCCTCTGGGGGCTGTTCACACAGAGGCTTGGCTTGGAGATTCCTCTAGAATTCCTCTGCTCAAACCCCTCTGGTCCAGTTGGGCTGATTGCAGCTGGTTGCCCAGGATCAGCTACATCCACGGCAGCTGCCTACCCCAACAATCAACTTCTGGGGTTGCATCAGATCTGTGGGCCTGAAAACCCCTTGTGCCATGGTGGGTGGGAGTGGGTTTGGGAATGGAGAGGTGGAGACCATGGTCAGAGGAGCAGCTGGAGGAACAGCCCCAAGGCTCCCAGCTGCCAGCCCTTGCTGATGGATTCAGATATTCAGATACTCTGGGGGATTCAGATATTCAGGGATTTGGGGATTCAGGGTTTTGGAGATTTTAGGTTTCCAGGATTCAAGGATTCTGCAGGCTACTACCGGGATTCTGTGGCCCCTCCAATTGTCAGTGGTCCTCTTCCAGGGAATGTTGGAATTCCTTGTTGAACCATCCCAGGACCTCACTCACTGTGGGCTTCTGAGATGCTGGGATTTGTGGATTCTGGAATTCAGGAATTCAGGGGATTCGGGGATTCTGGGACTTGGGGATTCCAAGACTCAGGGATTCCATGGCCCCTCAATTCCTCACTGGCCACATCCTCTGTTCCAGGGAATGTTAAAATTCCTAGTTCAACCATTCCAAAAGGGCTCACCCCACTCTGGGATTCTCAGATTCGGAGATTCTGGGATACAGGAATTCACGGCTTTGGGGACTCCGGGACTCAGGGATTCTGCAGCCCCTCAGTTCCCCGCAGTCCCTGGGAATGCCCCAATCCCTCCCGGGCCCGCTCCGCTCATTAACCCTTCCCGTCCCGCAGTTCCCGTGGCGCTGCATGCCGAGGCGCGGCCCCTGGATCTCGGGAACGCGCGGGACTCGCTCCCGATGGCGGCGCTGCTGGCCAGGGAGGCGCTGGGAGCTGGGAAGAGCTACTGGGAGGTGGAGCTGGGCGGAGACCTGGACTGGGCGCTGGGAGTGCTGCGGGACGGAGAGAGCCTGCCCGGGCCGAATTCCCGGCGGGATTCCTGCGGTGATCCCCGCGATGCTCCCCGGGCTCGCTGGGCTCTGCGCTCATCCCACGGACAGCTTTTCTCCAGCGGCAGCGGCAGCCGCGCCCTCGGGCAGCAGCGCGGGGATCTCTCGGCGCTCGGGATGCTCCTGGACCCGCAGGAGGAGCGGCTGGAGTTTTACGATGTGGAGCGCAGGGAGCTGGTGGCGGGGATGGCGCTGGAGGATCCCGCGGGAAAGTTCTTCCCGTTCGTATCCCGAGGGGAAGAGGGAAAGCTCCGGATCCGCCCGGTGCTCGTCCCGGTGCCGCTGGAGATCTGGGAAATGGGGGAGAGGGAAAGGGGGAAGGAGGGAAAGGGAAAATCCGGGATGTCAGGGGCGGGAAATTGGATATGGGGAGCTGGGGATGGGGAGGGAAAAGAGATGGGAGGGAGGGAGGGAGGGCAGGGAAACTTAAAAGAATAATAATTAAAAAAAAAAATAAAAATTAAAAAAACTCATCAGGTTGAAATAAAATTGGGATGAGACCCAGAAAAGCCTTGGAGAATGTTCTGTTACTGATCCTGGTGCTGCTTTAAATCCAGGGAAAGGCTCGGTGGGAAGGAGGGAAGAAGTAAATCTTGGGTGTCAGGGATGGGAAATGAAATTTGGGGGAGGTTGAGGCCTTGGAGGGAAAAAATGGGAGGAAAGGTAAAAACTTGGGGAAAGAGTAAAAAAGGTAAAAAAGGAGGGAAGGTAAAAAAAAGAGATGGGTAAAGGGTGTGAGGAAAAGGGGAGAAGGGTGGGAGGAAAAAATGAGGTGGAGAACGAGGGGAAAGGTAAAAGGTGGAAAAGGTAAAAAACAGGGAAAGGGAGGAAGGAAAAAGGATGAAAAAAGGAAAAGGTAAAAAAAGGTGGAAAGGCAAAATAAAAGGGAGGAGAGGTGAAGGAGAGGGGGAAGACGGGAAAAGGGAGAGAAAATGCAGGAAAAGGGAGAGAAAATGCAGGAAAAGCTAAGAAAAGAGTATAATGGGGAAAGGTGGAGAAATGGGGGAATGGTAAAGAAAGGGGGAAAGGGAGAAGGGGAAAAGGTGGGGAAGGTAAAAAAAGGGGGAAATGGGAGAAAAATACAAAAAAAGTGTGGGAAGGAAATCGGGAAAGGGCGTGGGAAATAGGCCATTGAAAATGCAGGAAAAGCATGAAAACATTACATGGAATTTTTGTAATAAATCGGATGTGAAATGATCCCAAAGTTGCTCTTTATTCCCATTTTATTCCATGTTTTCACTCCTGTCTTGGATGAAGGATTTGTTGGGAAAAATATTCAGAACTGTCTGTGGCAAAGCAGCCCAATTACGTTCAGGAATTACACTGGGATTTTAATTAATTTGCTGCCTTATTGTAATGAATTAAACAATCTTCTTACACCTAAAAATGACCCATAATTGGGATTTTGGACCTTTATTAATGGAATTAGCCATTGAAATGTTGATGGTTATTTCCATGGAATTTATTTTGTCTTTCCTTCCTTAAATTAACATTTAGCCTTTTTTGAGAGAGTTTTTATTTGGTTCAGCATAAAACAGAAATTAATCAAAAATTGGATGGAAACAGGTCTGGAGGTTTTGGGGTTTGAGTTTTGGGTCTAGGCTGTGTTTGATCCCAGCTGGGATCACCAGAAATCCCAAATTTTACATGCAGGTGTGGCATCTGACATCTTTGGGCAACGAATCTGTCCCACCTTTAACTGGAAGGGATTTGAGCCCCAGTTAATTTTTAATTTGCCCTGAAGGTTGAGCATCTCGTAAAGCCAATCATTTTCCAGCTCCCTGCCTACCCTGACACCTCCCCTCTCCTGAGTCCAGAAGTAAAATTGATGTATGGATAAACAAACCTGGACATTTTGGAATTTTAAAGGCCTAAATCCCCAATATTTCGATATCCATGGATTCCCACCCAGTCTCTGTGTTGTGTATTCCCAATTTGAACTCCGAGTCATCCCGGTGGGATGATCCACCCCCATTTGGGATTCTCTGCCTCCCATTCCCGACTTTTTCTGAGTTGAGCAAAAACTAAAGTTGGCAAAGGAGCTGCCCTGGCCAGGTGCTGAGGATTGGAAAGCATTTCCTGCTGCCCTTTGGATCAGAGTGCATCACAAACAGAACCTTTGGACTGTCAGGGTCCAGGCTGTTGGGATTGGCTGGAATGTAACACATGAGTGAAGAAATGTCTTTTGTGGTCAAAGTCCCTTTTCAGGCCTTGTAGGATCGAGTGCACGAGTTCCTGGAGTGTGTTCCCCTGTTAGAGATGTGGAAAGGATCTGTGTCCAGGGAATACAAGAATTCCTTGATTCCCTGATCCACGTGGAATTTAATATGGATACTGCAGATGTGGCTGTTCAGGTAAGTCTGGCTGGAAAAGGATTGTCCATGGTGAGGGTTTTGGTAGAATACTGAGGTGGTGCTTTGTTAGGGATTGAATCCAGGTTGGAATATATTTTTGCCTTGGTGGGAATTCCTGTTATTTGTGGGTGGTTTTAAGTGAAGTTTTTAAAGACCATTTAATTTTAATTTCTTTTTTGCCTTAATGAATGAATCAAACTATCAATTTACACCTAAACTCGACCTATAATTGGGATTATGGACCTTGATTGATGGATTGAGACATGGAAATATTGATTGTTTTTTCCATAGAATTTATTTTGTCTTCCTCTATTTAAAGTAATTTTTAGCCTTTCTCTTTTGGGGAGTTGGTTTGGTTTTTTCTTTGCCTAGTGGCTGGATGGGCCCAGGTGTGTCCAGGTGGGAAGCTGGCTGGGACTGGGAATAGTGCAGCTGCAGGAGCAGGACAGGGATTGTCCCACTGGGATCAGGAATAGTGCAGCTGCAGGAGCAGGACAGGGATTGTCCCACTGGGATCAGGAATAGTGCAGCTGCAGGATCAGGACAGGGACTGTCCCACTGGGATCAGCACTGGGGAGGCCCCAGCTGGGATTCTGGGCTCTGTTCTGGCGTCTCAGGTACAGGACAGACATGGAGGAGCTGGAGTGAGTCCAGAGCTGGGAGCAGAGCTGGAGAAGGGTCTGGAAAACTCTGGAGTGATCCAGGGGAGCTCATCCTGGATAAAAGGAAGCTCCAGGAGACCTCCTGGCTCCCCCCCAACTCCCTGCCAGGAGGGTGGATCTGGGGGCAGGTGGGGATCAGCTCCCAGGGAACAAGGGTTGGGATGAGAGGAAATGGCTCTGAGCTGTGCCAGGGGAGGGTCAGGTTGGACATCAGGAGCAATTTCCTCCTGGAAAGGCTTGGAAGGAGCTGCCCAGGGAACGGTGGAGTCACCACCCCTGGATGAGTCCAAGGAAGGACCGGATGAGGCACTCTGAGCTCTGAGGTGGTGACAGGGCAGGGATTGGGCACAGCCTGGAATCAATGGCCTTGGAGGCCTTTTCCAACCCCAGTGATCCTGACCGGGTGGGCCTGGAATGACTGTTTGAAAGCTGATGTGTGTTCCTGTGAGAGACCAATGTGATTTTTGTTTATGCCTCAACATGCGTTATACCTGAGGTGAACAATCACCGGAGGGTCTGCATACGTGTGGGGAGCTCTGTCTCCCGAGAGGCCTGGCAGCCAATCAGGAGACAGGAACCTCCCACTGCTGCTCAGCAAGCCCCGCCCCCCTTGCGGCGGGGCAGATCCCCGGATGCCCGGGAAAAACGCGCGGGAAGTCACGCTGTGGGAGTGCCGAGCACATAAGGCAGTTGGCTGAGGCACAGCCCGGCGGCCATTTTCTGGGGGTTTCTCGGAGGGAGCGGGGGCTCGCCTGGAGGGTCAGCTCTGCCCCCTCCCCGCTTTCGCATTTTCCCCCCTGCAATCCCGCTACTTCTCTGGCTGTCCTGTCTGCCCGTGTCCTGCTCTGCTTCGCTGCTTTCCCGAGGCAGCTCCGTCGCCTCGACAACCTCGTGCTCTCTGCTTCCCCGATGACAGCCACCGCCGCCACCTGCACCCTGCCTGCACCCAGCCCCGAGCTGCCTGCAGCCACCGTGCTCCGACCTTGACCGCTTCGAGTCCTGTTCCTGATCTTGTGCCACGGGAGCCACACAGACTCTCACAGCTCGCAGTGCACACACTCCATCTGCCAAACCCTCACCAACAGGGTGCCCGGGGTACAGCGGGAGTGATCTGTCCCATATTCTCTTTCTCTGTCTCTCTTTTCCCCTCTTTGTTCCTTTTTCTGTCCCCCTTGGGTAGGAACACTTACCCTTTCTTTATCAATAAACAGTTCTCAGATATAATATTGCCGTGTTTGCACTTCATTTTTTGTCTGAGAAATCCATTAAAGGAATCATTCCCGAGTCCCCCTTTTAGAGCGGAATGGGACAGTTCCTTAGGTCAGGAATGTCCCAGTCTAAATCCATCCTGCTGGTGTTGGGAGAGTTTCAGGATTTTATTCTGGACAGGAACAATGGATCCGTTCATTCTTTACCTTCTGAGAATTCTGAGGATCCATTCCGGAGGTTCCAGCTTCTGCTTCCACCTTCTGCTTCCACCTGGCACCAGAACTTTCCGTGAAGCCAACAGGAACTGGGGAATCAAGATGTGGAGTTTTGGGGGACAGTGGTTGATTTGGAGCAGGACTGGGAAATGAATGAGCTTTTTAAGGAATTCTGCCTCAGTTTCCCTCCTGCCTGAGGTTATCTACATGCCACTGGGCTTGGATTTAGTCTGGGAACCACAACTGGATTGCTTGAATTTCCTTAAAAACAGCTGATCCTGACATTTTTCTGATTTCCCTTGAAGGCGTTGGAACCTTGGAGGATTTTCCATAAATGGAGGGAAGTGATCAGCCCCAGTTTGATTCCCATTTTCTATGCTTGGCAGGAGTCTGGTGAGAGTTCCCCTGGATATTTGTATTCCCGAGCTGTGGAATGCTGGGATCCAAATTCCTGCTGGCGGCGACTCTTGCCATCCTTGTTTTCCTACAGATCATCTGTTGGGTCACAGGTAAATCCTGGTTCTGTCCCAATCCCAGTTTTGTTTAAGAAGGGAGTTCATTCCCAGGCAAAATCTGTTTGTTTTCCCAACTCGTTTCCCTGCATTTCCATGTCCAAATTTCCCACAGGAACTTTGATAAGCACCAACTCCCAATGCCATTAAAGCTCCTTTCCAACCCAAACCTTTCCATGACTGGATGATCCCATGATGAGAGCAATTTTCCCATCTCTCTCATTGCAGGCAGGAACAACCTCATTCCTCCTGACAGCCCTGTCATTGGAATCGTTGGGAATGACGCTGTCCTGCCCTGTCAGTTACAAGGAAAATTAATCCTGCGGAAACTTTCTGTCCAGTGGATCTTCAACGGAAACTCCACAGAAAGAGCAGTGGCCACTTTTGATGGGAAAAACCTTCACAATCCATTTCTGGAATTCGAGGCTTATTGGGACAGGACGGACATTTTCCCATTGGAATTCCACCAGGGAAATTTGTCTCTTCTCCTGAAGAATGTCCAGCCCTCAGACAAAGGGAAATACACCTGCAGTGTCTTCTTTGAGAACTGGTACGATGAGGTCGTGGTGGACCTGGATGTGGCAGGTGAGTGCCAGGGAAAGAATTCCTGATTTTTCCCATGAAATCAGAGGGATCTCCAGGGATTTTCCATGGATATTTGGGTTGTTGAGGTCTTACCAAGGGGGGGTCTGCATTCTGACTCTTCCCATCCTTGTTTTCCTGCAGAGGATTCATTTGGTCTCAGGTAAATCCAGGTAATTCCAGATCACAGTTTGGTTTAGGAAGTTTGGTTTTGGGTTCCAGGATTCAGGAAAGACAGGGGTTGACTGGAGAGGGTCCACAAGGATGAGGAGGCACCTGGATGAGAAGAGACTGGGGGAGCTTGGCCTGGTCGGAGAAGGGAAGGCTGGGAGTTTGTCCCATCAATCCATAGAGAAATTCCACGAATCCATAAATATCTCCCATCAATTCACAAAAATATCCCATCAATCATATACAAATATCCCATCAATCCGTACAAATGTCTCATTAATCCTTATAAATATCAATCCATAAAAATATTCCATCAATCCATAGAGAAATCCCATGAATCCATAAAAATATCCAATCAATCCATAAAAATATCTCATCAATCCATACCAATATTTCATCAATCCATAAAAATAGCCCATCAATCCATACAAATATAAATTCATACAGGTACCCCATCAATCCATACAAACATCTCCAAGGGCAAGAACCTCTTTCCACAGAAGGAAAGAACCAGAAAATTCTGCCCAGGGAGGTCGTGGAGTCTCATTTTCCTCCCAGTATCCCAGTTTTCACCTGCTCCCAGTGTCATCCCAACTTACTCCCCCGAAAAATTTCCCCTTAGGGAGATACAACTTTATTGCAATTCCAGCTTTTTTGTGGAGAGAACAAAGTCAGTCCAAAGGTTGTTTTGGATCGATGGGGAAGTGATGCAAATAAAATGGGAGATTGCATAAAAACCTTGGATTTTAGTGGTTTAATCCGGAGTGGAAGCTCAGCACCACCCAGCCCCTCACTCCCCTTCCCTGGGGAAACCAGGATGGGAAATCCAAGGAAAGTAGGAAAATTCCTCAGTTGGGATGCAAAGAGTTTAATGACTGAAATCAACTCAAATTAGAATAGGAGGAAAAGAATGTGGGGGAAAAGAAAAACAATGGAAATAAGAGCCATGAAAAGCACTTGACCGTTGACATCATTTCCAAATCCAACACAGCTTCTGGGAGAAATTAACTCCATCCCAGCTGGGACCAGGATGCACAGGAAGAGCCATTTCCCAGCAATTTGATGGGAATTAAAATAAAAAATCTGATTAATTTGCACGTTATTATGGAGAAATCTAGGGGAGACCTTCCCACCTCAGGCCAGAGAATCCCAGGATGGGTTTGGTTGGAAGGACCTTGAAGCTGATCCCATTCCAACCCTTGCCATGGGCAGGGACACCTCCTGCTATGCCAGGTTGCTCCAAACCCATCTAATGGGATCTTGGACACTTCCAGGGATGGAGAATCCACAGCTTCTCTGGGAATTCCATTCCAGCCTCTCCGTGCTCTCCCAGTAATGAATTTCTTCCCAACATCCCAATATCCCAATATCCCATTTGGTGAGGGAATTCCTTGTCTGCTCTTTGTTGGAGTTGATTCTTTTCCCATTGTGCAGCTGAAGGTGCTGAGCCCTCGGTTTTCCTGGATGGACACTCTGGGAATGGCATCAGCCTCTCCTGCAGATCCCAGGGATGGTTCCCAGAGCCCTCTGTGCTTTGGCTGGACAGCCAAGGGCAGCCGCGGCCGGAGGAAGTGACCACTCGGAGCACTCCAGGCCACTCTTCTGGCATCTTTGATGTGGTGAGTTCCATGAGGCTGGAGCCGGGATCGGACCAGGAAGTGTCCTGCAGGGTGGTCAACGAGGTGCTCAATGCCACGCGGGAATCCCGAGTGAGGATTGCAGGTGAGTGACCCTGGGATCAGCTGGGATTGGGTGGGAGGTGCTGTGCATTGTCTCTCCATTGATCATGGAATGATCCTGGACAGCTGGGATCAGCTGGGATTGGGTGGGAGGTGCTGTCCATTGTGTTTCCACTGACCGTGGAATGGTCCTGGACAGCTGGGATCAGCCAGGATCAGGTGGTGGATTCTGTCCATCATCTCTGCATTAACCCTGGAATGATCCTGGACCACTGGGATCAGTCGGGATCAGTTGGTGGATGCTGTCCCTGTGTCTCTATTGTCTCTGGAATGATCCTGGACCACCAGGATCCGTCAGGACCCATGGTTTGATTCTGTCACTTGTGTCTCCCCTGACCCTGGAATGATCCTGGGGCACTGGGATCAGTTGGGATTCATTTATGGTTGCCGTACATCATCTCTCCCTTGACCATGGAATGATCCTGGAGCACCGGGATCAGTTGGGATCTGTTGGTGTCTGCTGTCCGTTGTCCCTGGAGAGATCCCAGATCCCCAGTCCCAGGCCGATGACCTGTGGGAAGACAAATAACGTGGGAAGAAATCCATTGTTGTGTCTCCTGGAGCATCTGAGATCCATTTTAGCTCGGAGAGGGAAGGACTGGAACATTCCAGTGGACATTCCCGAGACCTGCAATGACCTGGAAGGAAGGAAGGATTGGGACATTCCAATGGATATTCCCAAGATCCTACGATGACCTGGAGCTCCCATTTTTTTCCATCTCATAATTCCATTCCTGTTTTCCAGATTCCTTCTTCCCTTCCACTTCCCCCTGGATGATTGTTTCCCTCCTAATTTTGACTGTGGATTTGGGAATTCTCGGGGCTGTGGTTTATAAAATGAAACGTGAGTATTCCTGCTTTTAATTGGCCAAAACCCTAAATTCAAATAAAAATTTTAAACTACAAAATAATTTAAATCTATTTTATTTTAATTTTTATCCATATATGATTTTAGTTTGTATTTTCATTTTTAGTTTTCATATTTTCATTTTGTTATTTTATTTTTTACTGTCTCCAATTGTCTATTGAATTATAAACTCTTAAATAAAAATTACATTCTTTTATCTAATTATTTATCATTACATATTATTATTTTAATTTAATTAATGCTAAATTATTTGTTCATATTTTTATTCTCTTTTATTTTAAATTATTTTATTTAATTTTCTGCTTTTAAAATATTTTATTTAGTTATTAGTTATTACTTGGAAGTTACTATTTATTATCATTATCATTGGAATAATCATTATTATTATTATTATTAAAAGAAAAATTTCCACATCAGATTCAGAAATCTGGGATTGAGAGGGAGAGGGAAAAAATTAATTGGCAGATAGTTAAAAATCAGGATTTGGGACACAGAGATTCTTGGACATTTATGGAATATTCCTGTAAAAATTTTAAAAACTGGGGAATTCCTAATTAATTTCTCATTATAAAAGCAGAGAAATTGGAATTATATTTAAAAGATGTTTTTTGTGAAAAAATAATGGGAGGTTTTTTTTTTCCAGGGAGTTTTACAGAAACCAGGAAAGCAGGTGAGGAGGGGAAAACTCCATGGAAACCCTAAATAGAAAAGAAATATAATATTCAATATAGGAAGAGATAAGATGGAATAAATATTTTATGAATACATTATAAATATAAATATATAATTTACAGTGTATATATATAAAAATATATAAAATATTTTATATATAGAAATATACTATATAAAAGATAATATTATTATATAGCTAATATAAAAATATAATATGAAATAGAACAGAATATAAAATATAATGTACAAATATAGATTAAGATATATTTAAATGTAAAATATTTTAAGTAAAAAATTATATAAAATATAAATACTTTAAATATATATAAAATATTAATATTAGCCTTGATCAACAATTAATATTTCGATTTGTTTGATTGCAGCCAGGTTGACAGCAGAGATGAGGACAGGTACAATCTCCTGGGAATCCAGGGATTCAGAATTCCAGGATGAAAATCCCAGTGGAATTCGGGAAAATTTGTTCTGGGTTTGATTTATTGACCTCTCCAGTGGGTCAATCACTCGGGGTCATTAGTTATATCAATATTAAATATCATTAATACCTATTGATTTAATACAATATTTTCAATAGGAGAATATTATTAGAATTAATAGCATTAGAATAATAAAACTAATGCATTAATATAATTAACAATACTGTGATAATTCTATAATATTGCAGTTACAATAGTCTGTATGTGTATTAATATTTTTATTATCTTAATAATTATTTAATATAAAGTCATTCATAAATCATACAATATAACAGATTGTGTAATATAATATATAATTACTATAATTGTAATTATTTCATGATATTAATAATATTCATGTAACATAAATAATTATATATTATATTAAATAATATGTAGAATATATGTATTATATATTAATTACTTAATATAATTAATATAGAATAGAATAGATTAGACTCTGATACAGTATAATATATAATTATGTATTAAAGTACAATGTACTATTTTCCATTAATACAATAAAAAAAAAATAATTATATATACCATATATCATTTAATACCATTTTATTATATAATTTTGTATATATTATATAATATGCAGCATGTTCTTACAATGCTCAATTATTACATAATTAAATAACTATATTTTAATTCATAATATTTAACTGTTTTAAACTTCCCTGACCCTTTTCCTGATAAATTTCTGCCAATTTTTTGGGGTTTTCATCCCAAACTCCCTTTGAAATAACAGGAACATCAATGACAGCTGATTCCAACTGGACTTAATTTCCTCTTTAATTAATTAATTTTTAATTTCCTTCCTCTTCAATTGATGGAAGTCTCTAATTAATGCAAGTCTGGGGCTCTTCCTGAGGGTCCTGAGGGACATTCTGAGATCCAGAGGGTGAGAATGGGATTTTTGGGAAGAGGATTTGGGAGGAGGGGGATTAATTTAATGTACTTAATTTTATTTAATTTTTATGAATTAGTTATTATTTAATTAACCATTATTTATTAATTTTATTTAATATTTATTTACTAATTTAATTTTAATTTTCTTATTTCAGTTTATTAAAAAAAGGGAATTAAAAAGTCATTAAGAAAACATCACAATTAAAGTTTTTAACAGTGAAATTTATTAATTAATGTCTCATTAATTTCAGAACGGGACTGTTTGAAGTCCGGGCAGGGTAAGAACAATTTTCCTGCTCCTCTCATTTTCCAGGGTGCTTTTCCCAAAAAAAGATGTGGTTTTTTGAATGAAGAATAAAATCAGCCTGATTTCCAAATAATTAATTCTCTAATCAATTGGTTTTCCAATAAACTGATTTTCCAATGGATTCATTTCCCGATTTCCAGTAAAACACCTTGTCAGAGATTTAATAATTGAGGACAATGAAATTATTTATATTCCCATCATTTTAACACCTAAATTAAATTAAATTAGATTAATTTTACTCTTCAATTAAATTTAAATTCATTTTCCTCCAAAATTAAATTCTCCTCTTAAATTAGATCTAATGAATTTTACTCCTAAATTGTATTCCTGAATTAATTCTATTTCTACTCCTAAACTTTTCTTCTGAATGAAATTTAAATCATTTCATTCCTAAATTTTACTCCTCAATTCAAATTATTTCATTTCCCTCCTAAATTTTTCACCTGAATTAAACTAAATTAGTGAATTTTACTCCTAATTTAGTTTGAAATAATTCTACTCCTCAATTTTACCTAGGAATGAATTTTAATTAATTTTTCTCTTCAATTAAATTTAACTCTTAAATTAAATTTTTTTAGTATCACTCCAAAATTTTACTCCTGAGTTAAATGTATTTAATTTTACTTCTGCATGTTACTCCTGAATCAAATTTAATTACTTTTACTTCTAAATTAATTTTAATAAAATTTTCCCCCAAAACTAGATTTTACTCCTGAAATAAAATTATTTCATTTTACTCCTAAATGAAATTCAATTAATTTCCCTCCTAAATTTTGTTTCTGAATTAAATTTGATTTATTCCACTCCTGAATTAAATTGACTTTATTCCTAAAATAGAAAACCCAGTAATTTATGGAATTTTTTCCCTCTTTCCCTGCATTTTATGACAGTCTTGGAGACAAGCAAGAAAACAGCTGAAGCAGGTAAATCCATTTCTCCAATTTATGTTAATTTCATTCCTACTAAACACAGTTATTAATTACATTAATATTCATTATTAAGCAGCTCTGCTGAAAAAGATGGAAAATTTTCTGGGATTTTCCCTTCCAACCCAATCCCAACTTTTTGTCCCAGCACTGGCTTTTAGGAATTTCATCCAACACAGTTTTTGTGTGGAAAGTTTTAAAGTCCAAAACGATCCAGGGTTTGCTCAGGGCTGGAATTCCTTCCTTGGGAATCTTAGCTCCCCAACAGCCCTGGAATTTTAATGGAATTTGTTGTTTTTCCACAGGAAAGCTGGAAAAAAAAAACCAACTTGGTAAGAGAATGTTTTGTATCAATATTATGCATTTTATATTCTACATTCTATATTAAAAATTATGGATTTCATATGATGCATGATAAATATTTCATATTGTACATGATAAATGTGTTACATATTAATATACATATAAATTGCCAAAATAGAATTTTTCTATTTCTATTCCATATAAATCATACATAAGATATGTTAAACATAATTTTAACAAATTTCATAGTAAAAATGTTATATAATGGAAAAATAAATTCTATCATAAACAGTAATATATGGTATAATAAATATTTTATTTACACACCTTAATATAATATAATAATATAATCATTCTATTCCACTTTATTCTATTTTTATGATTATATATTATCTATTATATATTTAATGTAATATATTATATATATTATTTAGATAAATACTATATATAATATGTCATTATATAGTAATATATATTACTATATATGGCTTTATATCGTATCATATCATATATATGACATATAATTATCCATAACCCCACAAATCAAAAACCCTTTCCTTTTAATTTACCCCTCAAATTTAAAACTGAATCATTTTCTTTTAACCCACAAATTTAAACCCCTTCAATTGAAATTTAGCTCCACAAATTCTTTCATGGTTAATTGTGATTTAAAAATTTAAATATCAACCCGTGGTGTTGATGGATTTTCCATGGGTCAGGGTTATCTGACCTGGAAAAATTCCCTCTAAGGAAGTGCCAATAACTGGAATTTCTTCTCTTTCCTTTCCAGAGCAACTCAGAGCCGAGTTGGGTAAGTGGGACAAAAATTCCATTTTATTGCCATGAGTTTAACTCCAATCAATTCCTTTCATTAACAAAAATCATTAAAAACGCTGCCCAACAGATCCAATAAATTCCTCTTTCCCTTTCCTTCCCACAGATTTCTGGGAAGCTCGGAGCCACGCGGGTGAGCTGGGATGGTGGGACACAGGGAATGGCTTCCTGCTGGAAAACAGGAGATTTGGGTGGGATTTGGGGAAGAAATTCCTCCCGTGAGGTTGGGAAGGGGGTGGAATGGAATTCCCAGGGCAGTTGTGGATTCCCCACCCCTGGAAGTGTCCAAGGCCAGGTTGGGAGGGACTTGGAGCCACCTGGAATAGCAGAAGGTGTCCCTGCCCATGGAAGAGTGGAACTGGATGGGATTTCAGGTCCTTCCAACCAAAACCATTCCTTGATTCCATGAAAATGTAGTGACCACCTGACCAAGCCACCCTGGCATGGCACTTCCAGTCATCCCAAAATTCCACAGTGTCAGAGACATCCTGGCCAAACTGGAATGTCTGCCATGGGATTGGGACACAATTCCTGGGAGGATGGATTGGAGGAGAAAGAGGGAGTTGTGCTCTGAGGAAGGACCCAGCTGGGAGAGCTCTGGGGTGTCACAGGGACCAGGAGACACCTGTGGGATCCCTTCCAGTGTCACCCACTCTGGGATTTGGGGGTTTGGGAATTCAGGGATTCAAGGATCATGGAATTTGGGGATTTGGGAATGCCATGGCTCCTCCATTCCTCAGTGGCCTCATCCCCTGATCTGAGGAATGTTCAAATTCCTTGTTGAACAACTCCAGGACCTCACTAACTGCGGGATTTGGAGATTTCAGGATTCTGGGACTCATGGTCTCACTGATTCCATGGCCCCTCAGTTCCTCAGTTGCTACATCCCCTGCAGTCCCCGGGAATGTCCCAATCCCTCGTGGAAGCCCCCAGGACCTCTCTGCTCACGGCATCCTTCCCTTTCCCCCGCAGTTCCCGTGGCGCTGGATCCCAACACCCTGTTCCTGGATCTGTGGGATGCACGGTGCTCATTGCGGATCCAGGTGTTGGTGGCCAGGGAGGCGCTGGGAGACGGGAAAAGCTACTGGGAGGTGGAGCTGGGCGGGGAGCTGGACTGGGCGCTGGGAGTGCTGCGGGACGGAGTGAGCCTTTCTGGCCCATATTCCCGGGATTCCTGGGCTCTGCGCTCATCCCACGGACAGCTTTTCTCCAGCCGCAGCGGCAGCGGCCAAGCGCTCGAGAAGCAGCAGGAGGGTCTCTCTGTGGTTGGGGTGCTCCTGGACCCGCAGAAGAAGCAGCTGGAGTTTTACGATGTGGAGCGCAGGGAGCTGGTGGCGGGGATGGCGCTGGAGGATCCCGCGGGGAAGTTCATCCCGTTCGTATCCCGAGGGGAAGAGGGAAAGCTCCGGATCCGCCCGGTGCTCGTCCCGGTGCCGCTGGAGATCCGGGAAATCGGGGAGAGGGAAAGGGGGAAGGAGGGAAAGGGAAAATCCGGGATGTCCGGAAAAAAGGGGCGGGAAATTGGATATGGGGAGCTGGGGATGGGGAGAGAAAAGAGGTGGAAAGGAGGGAGGGCGGGAGGGAGGGAAAAAGGGAAGGAATGAAGGGAGGTTTCACGGAAGTTTCAGGGAAGGGAAGTTTCAGGGAAGGGGAGGGGAAGCTGAAAATTTAAAAACTAATAAATTAATAATTATAATCATAAATAATAATGATAATAAAGAAAAATTGACTGCTTGAAAGAAAATTTGGATCAGATCCAGAAAAGCCTTGGAGAAGGTTCTGTTCCCATTCCAGACCATGGCTGTTACCAGGAAGAGTCATTTAAACCATTTAAGTGGTTTTGCAGCTTTTCCTTCCTCCTTCTCCAGGGCACATTCCCCGTGCTCTGTTTTACCCTGGTTTTGTTGGGATCAATCCCATCCTGAGATCTGAGGCGGTTTTGTTGGTTTTTGGTTTTTCTGGGGTTTTTTGTTAGTTTGGGTTTTTTTTTGTATCATGAAATAAAGGTTTCTTGAAGGAAAAATAATCGCATTTTGGAAAACTTTTCTTTTAAACTTCGCGTTGGAGAATTTGTGTCTGGAAAAGGAGTTAAAGGAAATTTTGTCCAAAATTGGGGTTAATTTGGCTTTTTTTCCCCCCGGCATCTCTGCGGAGGTCAAAAGGAGCTCGATGCTGGAAAAACGTGAAGGAGAAACTCGCGGGAAGCCCCGGAAACTTCCCCAGACCCTTCCCAGGGACCTCCCAGGAGCCCCTTGGGACCTCCTGGAGACCCCCGGGAATCCCCAGGTTTTCCCTGCATTAACCCCCCCATTCCTGACTGGTTTTCTCTGCATTAACCCCCACTTTTGCCGGATAAAACTCCCAGTCAGGACGCTTTCCCTGGATAAAACTCCCATTCCTGACCGGTTTTCCCTGGATAAAGCCCCACTTTTTACCGGTTTTTACCAGATAACACTTCCATTCCTGACTGTTTTTCCCTGGATAAAAAAAACCCCTTTTTCCCGGTTTTTCGGGGAATTCGCCACCCGGAGGCTCCAGAGGCCCCCAGGGGTGTTTTTGGTGTCCCCTTTGTGTCCCCCCGGGTTTGGGGACCCTTCCCGCCGCAAGAGCACGGAAAGGGCGTGGCCTTCCCACCCAGGCCAGACCTCCTCATCACTTTCCAGCTCCCATTGGCTCTCAGTGCTGTCAATCAAATACCAAGATCTGCCACCGCTCAGCCCCGCCCCCTCTACTCGTATCGCGCTTCTATTGGTCGCCCTCGTTGTCAATCCTGCCCTCAGCGTCCCGCCCCTAGGCAGGCCTGTGGGCGTGGCCCCGTTGTGATTGACAGCTCGCTCGCCCAATGAGCGGCGGTGTCTCGCCGCCTCCCGGACGTACGGCGGGGTCGGGGGGGGGGATTGGGGGGGGGGGAGGAATTTGGGGGCATCGCGACCCCCCGGGACCCCTCGGGACCCCCAGGGACCCCTCGGGGGCGGGGCTGGGCCAGGCCGCTCAGGGCCTTTGTGTCGGCGAGCGGCGGGCGAGGGCTGCGGGAGGGACCCCAGGTTTGAATGGGGAGGGGGCTTTCGGGGTGGGGAGGGCAGGACCCCAATCCGGGGGGCTTCGGGACCCCCAGGTTTGAATGGGGAGGGGACTTTGGGGGCTGCGGGAGGGACCCCAGGTTTGAATGGGGAGGGGGCGATGGGGGTTTGGGGAAGGCAGGACCCCAAATCCAGGGGGGGCTGCGGGATCCGGGGCTGGGGGGCTTCGGGACCCCGGTTTGAATGGCGGGGTGCCCAGGACCCCAGGGCCGGGGGGGCTTTAGGGCCGGGGGTGCGGGTGTCGGAACTCCCAGGTTTGGGGAGTCTGGGGGGTCTCGGGACCCAAGAGTCGGGGGGGGCTGATGGACCCCCAGGTCTGGGGGGCGCTGCGCGATCGGGAGCCAGGTCTGGGGGGTCTCGGGACCCCACAGCCGGGGGTCGGGGTGGACTCCAGCGGGAGACATTAAAAAGGTCTGAGGGTTTTGGGGGGGAAGGGGGGCCGGGGGAGGGTTGGGGGTCTGGTGGGGTTAATGGGGGAGGGGGTCCTGAAGGGTCTTTAAGGCGGGGGTGGTTGCAAACTGGGAGTTGTAAAGCGGGGCTGAAAAGCCGGGAGACCCCCGGGTGGGCGCGGGGCTCCCTCCTCACCCACCCCTGTCCCCCTCCTCAGATCCACATCGCGGTATCCCGGGGGGGCCACGACAGAACCCAGCACGATGGAGACCCCCCCTCCCCGCCCGCGCTGGCGGCTGCGACCCCCGGAGGGGACCGAGGACACCGGGAGCTCCTCCGGCCGCCGGTGGCCCCGCGGCGAGTGGACGCGGCGCCTGGTCCCTGCCCTCCCCGGGGGTGGTCCCGGTGGCGGTTCGGGGGGCGCCGGTACCGAGCTGCGGCGGCTGCGGTTCCGGCAGTTCCGCTACCAGGAGGCGGCGGGGCCGCGGGACGTGTGGCGGCGGCTGCGGGAGCTGTCGCGGGGCTGGCTGCGGCCCGAGGTGCGCAGCAAGGAGCAGATCATGGAGCTGCTGGTGCTCGAGCAGTTCCTCAGCATCCTCCCCGAGGACATCCAGAGCTGGGTGTGGGTCAGGCACCCCGAGTCCTGCGCCCAGGCCGTGGCTTTGGCCGAGAGCTTCCAGCGCGGAGATCCAGCCGCGATTTGGGAGCAGCAGGTGGGAGCGGCAGCGGTCGAGGGGGGTTTGAGGGGCTCCTGGTCCCAAAATTGGGAATAATCGGCCACCCCTCACTTCGTCCCACCACATCCCATCCCTGCAGCCCTCCCTGCTCTGTGTTCTGAGCTCGTTGCCGAGGGCAGCCCCAAAATTAAGACTGGAAAGACACCAAATCCTTGGTGGTTTTTGAGGGTCCCCCACTCCTAAATCCACTCAGCAGCTTTTGGGGGTCCTCGGTACCTAAATCCCCTCTAGAACCCCAGGGAGTCCAAGGCACTCAAATTCCCTTGGCAGCTTTTGGGGGTCCTGGGCTCCCAAATCTCCTTGGCAGCTCCTGGAGGTCCCTGGCCCCAAAATCACTCCAGGAGCTTTTGGGGATCCTAAGCACCCAAAACTCTCTGGGGCTCTGGGGATCCCAGGCACCCAAATCCACTCTGGAGCTTTTGGGAATCCCAAATCCCCTCAGCAGCTCCTGGAGTCCCTTTTCCTGTGTCCCTCAGGTGACCGTGCGGGTGAAGGTGGAGGATGTGGACCCTGGAGACATGGAGGACCCCAGAGATTTGGGGGTCCCACCAAGCCCCCTGTCAGAGTCCCCCCAGGAGGAGAAGGCGGTGGCTGAGGAAGAGGAGCTGCTGGAAGGAGGTACTGGGATGGGGGGAGGAGACCCTTCATCCCTCCCAAAACTGGGGTGAAGGTGCTCCTGCCAGAGCTGGAGGCGTGTGGAGGTGGGACTCAAAAATCATCTCTGTGGCCCCAAAAATCATCTCCTGGGTGTCAAAATTATCTCAATGGAGCCAAAACCCAAATTCTTGCGGTCAAAAACCATCTTGGGCTCAAAAACCATTTTGGGTTCAAAAATATCTCAATGGGCACAAAATCATGTCCTTGGGCTCCAAAAGCATCTTGGGTCAAAAACCTTTTCTTAGGGTCAAACCCAACCTGATCAAAGGTCCAACTTCACCCTTCTCCTGATGATCCTGTTGAACCCCCAGGGGTGGATTTGGAAGGTCAGCGGCAGGAGCTGGACCAACCCCACCCCGTTGGAGTGCAGTGGGGCCAGAGCAGGACATTCCCTGTGGAGAAACCACCCTGTGGTCATTCTCTTCCCTCACAGGTCCCACCACAGCCCCAGAGATACCCCTTCGTCAACCCCAAAACCCACCCACCACCCCAAAACCCGCAATTCCCACCCGGCGAGGAACCCCCCGGCGCGGAACCTCTGGAAAACCGCCGGACACCGCCGGAACCGCGGAGAAGCCGTACCCCTGCGGTCAGTGCGGGAAAACCTTCGGCCGCCTGACCCACCTGAAGACCCACGAGCGGACGCACACTGGAGCGAAGCCGTATGGCTGCGGCCAGTGCGGGAAGCGCTTCGGCCACCTGTCCACACTGACCACGCACCGGCGCCTCCACACCGGCGAGCGACCCTACGGCTGCGGCCACTGCGGGAAGAGCTTCACCAACCCCTCGGACCTCAACAAGCACCGGCGCTCGCACACCGGCGAGCGGCCGTACCCCTGTCCGGCCTGCGGGAAGCGCTTCAGCCAGCAGTCCAACCTGACCATGCACCGGCGCTCGCACACCCAGGAGCGGCCGTACCCCTGCCGGACGTGCGGGAAGAGCTTCAAGTACCTGGCGGATCTGACGGTGCACGAGCGGTCACACACCGGGGAGCGGCCGTTCCCCTGCGGTCACTGCGGGAAGGGCTTCAGCAACAAGTCCTCGCTGGCCAGGCATGCGCGGATCCACGCCAGGGCGGCAGCTGGGGACAAGTGACCGCGGGTGGCGGTGGGTGACAGTGGTGGAGTTTGGGGGGTGATGGGGGTGCCTGGGAGCTCCAGGATGTGGCTCCCTGGTCCCCAAGACGGGACACAGGTGGCCAAAGTCCTCCAGGAGCTGGTGGCCCCAGGATTGCTCTGAAGTGGGTCAAACACGGATGAGAATGGACGTGAGCTGATGGTTGATGTCTTCCGTGACCTGGGGGCTCCAGGACTTGGCTTCCTGCTCCTGGAGATGGGATCCATGTCCCCCTGGAGCTGGTGGCCCCAGGATTGTCCTAAAGGGTCAAACACAGATGAGGATGGACATGAACTGATGGTTGATGTTTCCAATGCCCTGGTGGCTCCATGATCCCATTCCCTGCTCCCAGATATCCAACAGGGATGGTAGGACCATGACTCATGGGCCCCATGAGCCCAGTGGCTCCAGGACTTTGCTCCCTGGTTCTGGAGATGGGACACCGGTGACCAGTGTCCCCCAGGA
The DNA here is from genome assembly GCF_008360975.1 of Lichenostomus cassidix. Classification (NCBI taxonomy): domain Eukaryota; kingdom Metazoa; phylum Chordata; class Aves; order Passeriformes; family Meliphagidae; genus Lichenostomus; species Lichenostomus cassidix. The sequence goes on from NW_028147440.1 coordinate 2,036,115, forward strand.
GCTGGTGGCCTGTCCTGAAGTGGATCAAAAACAGATGAGGATGGATATGAGCTGATAGTTGACTCCATGATCCCATTCCCTGATCCTGGAGATCCAAGATGGGTGGTGGGATATCCCCCATGACCTGGTGGCTCAATGATCCCATTCCCTATTCCCACAGATCCCACGCAGGTGGTGGGATGTTCCCATGATGTGGTGGCTTCATGATCCCATTCCCTGCTCCCAGTGATCCAACCAACCTCACCCAGGGGTCTCCATGGGGTCACCATGGGAATCTTGGGCTTTGCCCTTCCCAATTTTTCCCCCTTCCCTGGAAAAATGGGTTTTGTCCCTTCTTGGCCTCATGGGGGGGGAGCTGCAGGATGAGAGCCAAAAATTTTCCTTGGTAAATCCAGGATCTCCCCAGATCACTGTCTCCTTCTCCCCCACCCTTCATTCCAGAAAATCTGGAGTCTCCCCAGATCCCGTCCTCCTCCTCCAGGAAATTTGGGGTCTCCCCAAATTCCTTCTCCCCCCAGGAAGTTTGGGATCTTTCCAATTCCACATCCTCTCCCCCACTTCAGGGTGCCCCCAAATCCCTCCCCCCCAGCCCCCTGGACCCCTTCAGCATTCCAGGACCCCCAGCCCCTCTCTCCTTCCCAAGCCGGGATTGTCCCAGGGATCCCCCCAGTCCCAGACGCCCCCAAAATCCCGGACATCCCCCCCACCCCCAGGCCTTGGGATGGCGTTGATCCCTTGGATTTTGGGATGTTTCCCCACCCCAGGGATCCCCCATGCCCCCCAAGATCCCTCTGCATCCCTTATTTTGGCTTTTTTTGCCCCATTTTTCCTCATCCCTTCTCTTCCTAAATCCCTTTTTGGAAGAGTTTCCACAACCCCACAGCTGGAACTTTTTTTGCTCTGCAAATGATTTTCATGAGAAACGCGAGGAAAAAACCAACGCGAACGTGGGAAATGGGAATTGTGTCCATCCAGCTCCAGGTCAGAGAGAGAAAATTTGGATGGCAAAAAAAGGGAAAATCATGTAGGAAATGCATTTTCCTGCATCCTGTGTTTGAGGAATTTGGGGACAAAAAATAGGGAATGTAGAGGGGAAAATGGGTCTTTTCCAGGATTCCAGGGTGTTGCTGGAGGGTTTTTTGGGAGGAAATGGAAAATCCTGACCTAAAACACCACATTTTCTGAAGGTTATGCCATGAAAATCAAAAAAATGTGGGGAAAAAAAAATCACTGATCCAGTGATTTTCCTGGATTTCATGGTGATGCTGGAGGGTTTTTTTGAGAAAACGGGAAATTCAGCTGGAAATCCACATTTCCCTGCATTGTTCCATACAGGGATGTAGATTCTGACATGAAAATGAAAAAGATGGGGAAAAACCATGAGAAAACCATGATTATCCTGGATTTCATGGTGGTGTTGGAGGTTTCTTGGGAGAAAACAGGAAACTCACATGGAAAACACCACATTTTCTTGTGGTTTCAGACTGGGATGAAGGTTGTCCCACAAAGGCCAAAAATATTGGGGAAAAAAACCCAGACCCAAGCGTTTTCTTGGTTTTCATGGTGGTGGTGTCCTTTTTTGGGAGAAGAAAGGAAACACAGCTGGAAAACCCCATTTCCCTGCATTTTGGGAAGAAATTTATCCCACAAAAGCCAAAAATACAGGAAAACCGACCCGAAGCCAAGCATTCCTCTGGATTTGCCGCCGTTGCATTCTGCAGGAAAGATCTGGGGGAAAACCCAGCAGGAAAAGCCAAATCCCATGGGTTTTGCAATGGGGTTGAGACTGGGATATACTGGGATATACTTGGAAAGCCAAATCCCACAGGTTTCTCAAGAGGGTTGAGACTGGGATTCACTGGGATGTACTGGGATTCACTGGGATATATTGGGATATACTGGGATTCACTGGGATATACTGGTTTATACTGGCCCCATTCCTAATCCGGGCACGGCGGGAGCTCAGTGATCGCCCGGCATCGCTCCAGGCCAGCTCGGACCCCAGTGACCACCTGGCTCCTCACCCACCCCACCACGGCCACGCGGTGCTGGTGGCCGGAGCGGAATTCCCGAGTGAGCCAGGCGGAAAACGGGATCCGGACATCCCTGCGGACCCCGCGGAGCACCACAGAGCATTCTGAGCGCGCCGGGATCTCCTCCCGCGCCTCGTGGACGCGCGACACGAACTCGGTGAGGGTGGCGCCGCCCGCCCACGGGATGGTGGTGACGTTCCCGAATTCCCATCCCGATTCCGTGAAAATCGGCGGAGCCGCGTGGAGAACCCCGCGCGCCTCCGGCAGCTCGGCGCTCCAGCCATGCTCCACCTCCGTGGCCTCCTCCAAGCTCAGGGATTTCGGGATCGCGTGGCATTCCGGGTTCCTCACCACCACCTCAGTCACCTCCGCGGGTTCCGAGGTTTCCCACGCCGCGCTGGCGTTGTAGGAGACATTCCCGATGAAAAGATGGGATTGGCCCTGCCGGACCACCAGGGTTTGGTACCACTTGTACCAAATCTCCTCCCCATCCACCGCCACGAACAGCGCCTGCTGCTCCCTGGAGATCTTCCCCAGCCCGTCCCGGCTGCGGCCGACAAAAACATCCGTGAGCGGACAACCCTCCACGGCTCCCTCGGGAATGCTCCCGAAGGAACTGTCCACCCAGTCCAGTGCCTCGAATCCGGCGGGATTGACCAGGAGCTGGAATTCGGGGCTGCTCATCTCCTGCTCGGCCCACGAGAAGAAGCAGGAGTGGCCGCGCTCGGGGGAGAAGGCGCCGAGGTTGCAGCCCAGCATGCGCGTGGAGCAGATGAATTCCAGGCGTTTGGAATGGTCGTTCCAGTTGGAGACGGCGTGGGAGGGGATGTGGTCGTGGAAAGGTTCCCAGTGGAGGGAGGATGGAGGGGAATCCGGGGAGCGATGGCGGCGGGGAGGGAGCCGGGTGGGAGCTGGAATGGGATTGGGATTGGGAATGGGATTGGGGAAATGGGATTGGGATTCGGGAAATGGGATTGGGATTGGGGAAATGGGATTGGGATTAGGAGAATGGGAATGGGATTGGGGGAATGGGAATGGGATTGGGGGAATGGGAATGGGATTTGGGGGAAAGAAGGGAAGGCCTGGAAGGGTTGGGATGGACTGGGAGGGCACTGGGATGGACTGGGAGGAGATTGGGGGACACTGGGATGTACTGAGGGTGGACTGGGATGTACTGGGAAAGGACTGGGGATGTACTGAGAGGGGATTGGGATGCACTGGGAGGGCACTGGGATATACTGGGAGGGATGGAATGGACTGGGAAGGGATTGGGATTCATTGGGAGGGGACTGGTATATACTGGGAGGGGACTGGGTTGTACAGGGGATGGACTGGGAAAGGACTGGGATTTACGGAGAGGCGATTGGGATGTGCTGGGAGGGCACTGGGATATACTGGGAGGGGATGGGATGTACTGGGAAAGGACTGGAATGTACTGGAAAGGGACTGGGATGTAACAGAAGGGGTCTGGGATATATTGGGAGACACTGGGATGCACAGGGAGGGAACTGGGCTGTACTGGGAGGGGATTGGGCTGTACTGGGAGGGGATTGGGATGTGCTGGGAAGGGGAACTGGGGTCACTGGGAGGGACTGGGATGGATTTGGAGGCGATTGGTATATACTGGGAGGGGAACTGGGATCACTGGGAGAGGATTGGGAGGCACTGGGATAGACTGGGCTGAGACTGGGATTATATACTGGGATATACTGGGACTCACCGGGACGCTCCAGGGGGCTCCTTCCCGGGGCTGGCACCGCCAGAATTCCCGGAAATCCCAAAATTCCCGGAATTCCGAGGATGAGGATGGCAAAGGCCAAGAGCTGGGGGAGACCCAGGAGGCATCACCTTCCCCAGTCCTAAATTCCCAATCCCAAATTCCCACTTTTCCTGTGGACTTTTTGGGTTGAAATCCCGCCGGATCATCCCAGCGCCAAGATTTTAAATCTGAGGGGAAAAAAGCTGGAAAAGGGACGGGCTGATTCCTCTTTTTTCTGGTTTAATTCCATTTAATTTGGTATTTTATGGAATTTGGGTTTTTTATTTGCAACTGCTGGGTGCTGGGAAAAAAATCCCACCCCTCCTTTTTTTTTTTTTCTTTTTTCTTTTTTTTTTTCCCTCCCAATAAAATTCCCAGAATATTCCAACCCTACCTGGAGTGTCAGCATCGCTCCGGAGCCTGTGGAAAAATCCGGGATTTTCCTCAAAATCGCTTCAATTTCAGCAGCCCCAGGGCCATGAGTCTCCCAAAATCCACATTTTTGGGCTCCCAAATCCACATTTTGGGGTCCCTTCTCCCAAAATCCACATATTAGGGTCTCCACCTCCCAATTTTGGGGTCCCCTCTCCCAAAGTCTATGTTTTGGGACTCCCCAGTTCCACGTTTTGGGGCTCCTCCAGTTCCCAGCTCCAAATTTTGGGGTTCCCAAGCTCTACATTTGGGGTTCTCCCTCCCAAAAATCCACATTCCTCAAAAAAATCCACATTTTTGGGTCCCCCCCTTCAAATCTTTGGATTCTCCTTCCCAAAATCCACATTTTGGGGTCTTCAAACTCCAAATTTTGAGGTTCCCTCTCACCTGTGCTCCCTTTTCCAGGTAAATCCCTTTTTTTGGGGTGTTCTCAGCCGATTTTGGTGTTTTCTGTGTTACTCAAGCCCTGAAAATGCCCCAAACCCCCAGGAAAAAAGTCAAAAATGCAAAAAAAAGCCCCTAAAAAAGGGAAGTGGGATTTTGTGGGGGATTTTTCCGCTTTTTACAGAGTTTTCACTTCACTTTTTGGGGTTTATTTTTAAATTTGAGCCCTGAAAAGGTCAAAGAACTCCAAAACACCCCTGGGAAATTGGCAATTTTGGGAGAAATGCCAGAATTGCTGTTTTTCCCAGTGGTGAGTTTTTTAAAAAACACTGTTTTTGAGGAATTATATTTAAAAATGAGCCCGAAGACCCTAAAAATGAACCAAAACACCCCAAAAAATGACCCAAACACCCTCAAAATTAGCCAAACCACCTGAAAATCAGCCCAAAGCCCCCAAAATTCAGCCCAAACACCCTGAAATGAACTCAAAGACCCTAAATCACCCAAAAAATCAACACCACATGCCAAAAATCAGCCAAAAAGACCCAAAAATCCTATATTTTGGGGCTTTTCCCCCCAAAAAAGTGAAGTTTTTGCAGATTACCCCACTGGGGACTCCAAATTGACCTCCCCGACCCAAAAATGAGCCCCCAAACCCCAAATCGATTCCCCCAAACCCTCCCAGGACCCCCAACTGACCTCCCCACACCCCTCCCAGTTCTCCCAGTCCCAAACTGGGACCCCCAGGAAGGAACTGGAGCAGCCAAGGGTCCAATGAAACTTTATTGAGGGGGGGGAAAACCCCAAAAATGGGGAGAAAAATCCCAAAAAGGGGGGAAAGACCTCTGGGAGGGGGGAATTTACCCCAAATTAGTGTCAATATCCCAAATAAAGGTGGGAAAGACTCCAAAAAGAGGGGAAACACCCCCAGGGAGAGGGGGGAGACCCCAAAAATGAGTGGGAAATATCCCAAAAAAGGGGGAATCTCCCAAAATGGAGTTGTGAAGCCAAAAAATGGGGGAGGACCTGAAAATCCCCTAAAAAAGAGTGAAAATGCCAAATAAAGGGGGAAAATCCCATTCCGGGGGGTCCTGAGGGGGTGCCAGAGTGAGGATGAGACCCCCCAGGAGAGACCCAAAAATCCCCCAAAAAGCAGCAAAAAAATCCCAAATAAAAGCGGGAAATCACCCCGGGGGACCCAAAAAAAGCCTAAAAACCCCAAATTAAGGGGAGAAATCCCAATCCCACTCTGAGGGGGTCACAACCCCCAGGTGGGGCAGAGAGCTATGGGGAAAGACACCCAAAAAAAAAAAAAAAAAATCCCAAACAATCCAAAATAAAGGGGGAAAATCCCAATCCCACTCCGGGGGTGTCCCGGGGGTCTCAGTCCCTGGGGGCATCCCGAGGGTGGGGCAGAGACCCCCAGTGGGACATCAAAAAATACCCTAAAAATCACCCCTAAAATCCCAAATAAAGTGGAAAAATCACTAAACAATCCCAACTAAAGGGGGAAAATCCCACTCCCACCCAGGGGGTCTCAGTCCCTGGGGGCATCCCGAGGGTGGGACACAGTCCCCCAGGGGGACACCCAAAAATCCCCCCAAAATCTCTAGAAAAATCCCAAATAAATCCTAAATAAAGGGGAAAAATCCCCCAAAATCGCCAAAATATCCCAACTAAAGGGGGAACTCCCAGTCCCACTCCGGGGGTCTCTCGGGGCTCTCAGTCCCTCCGCAGGTTCTTCAGTCTCTCCTCCAGGTCGGCGTCGGCGTCAGCCAGAGCAGCCGAGGCGGCTTCGGCCCCCCCGCGCCCCTCCCCCGCCGCCAGGGACCCCCCCGGGGGTGGCAGAGCTGGGGACAAGGAGGGGACAAAGGACAGGGTCAGGGGACAGCCCGAAATGCCGATGGGAATGAGCGAAATGTCCCAAAATTCCCGGGAATTGCCCTAAAAATGGCTCGGAAATAGCTGCCCCAAAGCGCCCCCTGCTGGTGAATTAAATACCCCAAAACATCTGCAAATTCTCCCAAATTCCTGATGGGAATTCCCACATCCCACCCGGGATATCCCAAACATCCCAAATTCCCGGGAAATGCCCCAAAAATGCCATGGAAATTACCCCAAAGTACCACCCAAAAATTGCCCCACTGGTGCCTTAAATACCCAAAAAATGTCCCCAAAAGCCTGCTGGGATTCCCCAAATCCCATCCAGGATATCCCAAATATCCCAAATTCCCACCGGGACCCCCCAAATCCCACCCGGGCTATCCCAAATATCCCAAATTCCCGGGAAATGTCCCAAAAATGGGTATGAAATACCCGCCCCAAAGCGCCCCCTGCTGGTGAATTAAACACCCCAAAATGTCTGCAAATTCCTGATGGGAATTCCCACCCGGGATATCCCAAATATCCCAAATCCTGCCCAGGACCTCCCAAATATCCCAAATCCCTAGGAAATGCGCCAAAAATTCCATGGAAATGGCTCCGAAATACTCCCTCAAAAACGCCCCACCCAGTCACTTAAATATCCACAACTGTCCCCAAATTCCACCAGGTCCCCCCAAATCCCACCCAGGAAATCCCAAATATCCCAAATTCCCACTGAGACCCCCCAGATCCTTCCAGGGTTGTCCAAAATGCCAAAAAACTGCCACAGAAATGGCCTCAAAATACCCCCCCCAAAAAAGGCCCCCTGGTTCCTTAAATACCCAAAAATGTCCTAAAATTCCCCCAAATTCCTGCTGGGAATTCCCAAAATCCCACCCAGGATATCCCAAATGTCCCCAAATTCCCACCGGGACCCCCCAAATCCTGCCCAGGAGATCCCAAATATCCCAAATTCCTGGGAAATGCCCTCAAAATGCCAGAAATAGCCCCAAGATATTCCCCCAAAAACTGGCTCCCCCGGTCCTTTAAATACCCCAAAAAATGTCCCCAAATCCCCTCAAATCTCAACAGGATCCCTCCCAAATCCTGCTTGGAATAACCCAAAATCCCACCCAGGATATCCCAAATGTTCCCAAATCCCAGTAAACGCCCTCAAAATGCCCCCAAATCCCTCCCCAGTCCACCCCTCAAAATCCCCCTAAACCTTTGCCAGGCCCCCCAAAATCCCCCCAAAACACCCCCAGGCCCTTTAATGCTCCCAAATCCCCCCAAATGCCCCAAAATCCCCCCAAACCCTTCCCAGCCCCCACAAATCCCCCCATGTCCCTTAATTCCCTCAAAATTCCCCTTAATCCCTCCAATCCCTCCAAACGCCCCAAAACCCACACAGAGCCCCCAAAATCTCCCCCAAATCCCCCCCTAAATTCCCCAAAACTCCCCCCAGGCCCTTTAAACACCCCCAAAATGTCCTGTAAATTCCCCCAAAATTCCTCAAATTCTCCCAAAATTCCCAAATTCCTCCTTAAATCCCCTCTAAGTCCCCCCAACTCCCCCAGGACCCCCAAAACCCCCCAAATTTCCCCCTAAATCCCCCGAAACACCTCCCAGGCCCTTTAAACACCCCCAAAATGTCCTGTAAATTCCCACAAATTTCCCCAAAATCTCCCAAAATTCCCCCAAATCCCCTCCCCCACTCACTGGCCAGCTCGTCCGTCAGGTTCAATCCCAGCTCGTCCAGGACTTGGGACACCACAGCATCACTGCGGGGAGACTGGGATGTACTGGGATGGACTGGGAGGGACTGGGATATACTGGGACACACACTGGGACAGACTGGGATGGACTGGGAGGGACTGGGAGGGGACACTGGGACACCATGGTGTCACTGCTGGGGGACACTGGGAGGGACTGGGACAGACCGGAACTTGCTCCATCCCCATGTCCCCTCCATGTCCCCACTCCCTGTGTCCCCAAATCCCCCTGTCCTTGAGGTGTCGCAGGGTCTCCCTTGGTGGCTCACAGGTGGCCCCTCAGTGTCCCCTCTGTGTTCCCACGTCCCTAAATCCCCATTCGCCATGTCCCCGGGTGTCCCCAAGTGTCTCCCAATTGTCCCCAAGTGTCCCTGAGTGTCCCCCAGGTGTCCCCAGCTCTCCCCAGGTGTTCCCTGGCTGTCCCTGGGATGTCTCTGTGTGTCCCCAGGTGTCCCCTGGGTGTCCCCAAGTGTTTGTGAGTGTCCCCAAGTGCCCCCAGGTATCCCCTGGATGTCCCCAGGTGTCCTCCTGGTGTCCCCTGGTGTCCCTGGATGTCTCTGGGGTGTCCTCTGGGTGTCCTTTGCTGTCCCCAAGTGTTCCCAGGTGTTCCCAGGTGTCCCCTGCCTGTCCCCCAGTGTTCCCAGGGTGTCCCCAAGTATTCTCTGGATGTTCCTGCGTGTCCCCTAGGTGCCCCTGGGTGTTCCCAAGTGTCCCTGGGGTGTTCCATGGTGTCCTTTGCTGTCCCCAAGTGTTCCCAGGTATCTCCAGGTGTCTCCTCAGTGTCCCCAGGTGTCTCTCGTGTGTCCCCAGGGTGTCCCCACCTCTCGTCCTCATCATCCTCGTCCCCAAGGGCATCGTCGATGGCATCATTCATCAGCTCCTCCTTCATGTCCATGAGCTCCGACTGCTTCTGGAACTCCAGCAGGATGCGCTGGATCTGCGGCAGCTTCAGCTGGGGACAGGGGACACAGGGGACATTGGGGACATCAGGGGACATTGGGGACATCAGGGGACATTGGGGACATCAGGGAATTCCAGCAGGATCTGCTGGATCTGCAGCAGCTTCAGCTGGGGGGACATGGGGACATCAGGGGACATTGGGGACATCAGGGAATGCCAGCAGGATCTGCGGCAGCTTCAGCTGCGGACACGTGAGGACACTGCAGGACATCAGGGACAGCCAGGGGAGAGCACAGGGGACAGTGGGGACACACAGGGAATTCCAGCAGGATCTGCTGGATCTACAGCGGCTTCAGCTGGGGACACATGGGGACAGTGAGGGGACATTGGGGAGAACAGGGACACACAGGGGACACCAGGATCCACTGGACCTGTGGCAGCTTCAGCTGTGGGGACACTGTGGGACAGCAGGGACAGCCAGGGGACAGCAGGGACACATAGGGGATACACACAGGGAACAGAGGGGACAGCCATGGGACACAGGGGACAGTGGGGACAAGAGGGATACTGAGGGGACACCTGGGACACAGGGTGTCCTAAGTTGCAATATTAATGTAGTTAAGTATTCTATTACCACCAGCTGTGGGCCATTAGCTGCTATCACCCACTCCGAATGACAAACAATAGGCCATCCGTTAGCTATCATCACTTGCTAATGACCCACCCCGCATGACAGGCAATGGGCCATCAGAGACCCACCATGTGACTCATGGACTTATCTCATCCCATTGTGAGATGCTCTGCCCAAGAGGGAGGAGCCAGGTGTTCCCACGTAGATATAACCTAGCCTTAGAACTGCCTGAGCTAGCCCTGTCTACTGGATTCCCAGAAGACGAGAGCTACAACTGAATCTTCAGCTAGAGACTAGACCTTCACAAGATCACCGCTTCAACTAAACTGCTACTACCACCCTAACAGGGTGTTAGGTTGTATCTGACTTTGTCAGTGCTTTTCCTTGTATTATTTCACTTATTTTTAATTTCAATCTTAACTTGTAATCTCCCACTGGTTTGTTTTCAAACCAATACATATTTTGGCGCCCAACGTGGGGCACGACCTGGGGAAACTCAGAAATCCTAGCACCATGATGCTCGGCTTATCTATATAGGTACTGTACCTCGCTCTCTATATTTTTCCTCAAATGGGATACTATCTGCCCGTCGTATTGCTCCTGTTGCGACCAAGAAATGGCATGAGAATTGCTCTATTGGTTTATTATGCCTATGGCATGGTTACCTGTGAGGCGATGAACACCATTCGTTATATATACTCGACTTTGTCTGCCTGGCCTAACCTGAGCTGCTTCGTCTGAGACCTGCTCAGCAATCGCACCCACCCTCTGGGGCTAGGAGGAGAGAGCGGTTTCTTCCAGCCTTTCAGGTCAGGCACGGCCGTTTTTAAAAATATTGAGTTCCCTCTAGATGCTAAGGATGGCATAATCTTTTTGTCAGTTCTGTTTTCTTTGATCAACATCGTGTACATCTTGCTAAAGATCAGAACAATACTTGGTGTAGTACAGCGTCTTCTTGAAGAAGAGGAGAAAAGAAACAAGTCAGCAGGCACCATGTCCACGCAAACTGCCACTAAAAAGAAAAGAACCAAAGGAGCAGTCAATGTCTCAACACAGACCACTACTGAATCAGAGCAGCCAAAGCCAGTAGTGGTTGCCCCCGTCCAGAAAAAGAAATCCAAGAGCAAATCAGTCCGCACAGCGACTGATGAGGATGCAGCAAAACCATCTCACCAAACAGAAGAGACAGAACCAGAGATCATCACTCGCTCTCTGTCCCTGGGGGAGCTGCGGGACCTACGGAGAGAATTCACCCGGCAGGCAAACGAATCCATCTTAACCTGGCTGCTCCGCATCTGGGATGCCGCCGCTAATGACACCATTCTAGATGGAAGTAAAGCCAAGCAACTGAGATCCCTGTCTCAAGATGTGGTCATTGACCAGGGGATTGGGAAAACCCAGGAAACTCTCAGCCTCTGGCGGAGATTGCTGGCGAGTGTACGAGACAGATACCTCTGCAAAGAAAACCTCCAGATGCACCAAAGAAAATAGAACACAATAGAACAAAGTATCCAATGCCTAAGAGAATTGGCCGTGCTAGAGATCATTTTCTCAGACAACGAGAGATTCCCCAAGAGCCCAGATAATGTCCGGTGCACTTCACAAATGTGGCTAAGATTTGCGCGGCTCAAGAAGCTCATCTAAGTACAACACTGCCCCAGTCTCTTGTGGACAAAACCCCCGACAGAATGAAAGTGATAATATGACTGATCCTCTTGAAAGAACCTCAGGAACACATTTACAAGAAAAGAACATCGTGCACCAAAAACAGAATTAGAGGAGCCCTGCCTCTAGCCAGGTAGAGGAAAGGGATAATCGGATCTATTGGACTGTGTGAATCCAATGGCCTGGCACGTCTGACCCACAAAAATACACGGCTTTGGTTGACACCAGCGCTCAGTGCACCCTGATGCCATCCAGGTATGTGGGGACCAAATCCATTTCTATTTCTGGAGTGACAAGAAGATCCCAGCAGCTGACTGTACTGGAAGCTGAAGTGAGTTTAACTGGGAATGAGTGGCAGAAACACCCCATTGTGACTAGTCCAGACGCCCCATGCATCCTCGGCATAGATTATCTCAGGAGTAAATATTTCAAGGACCCGAAGAGACATCACTGGGCTTTTGAGATAGCAGCCGTAAAGACAGAAGACATAAGACAACTGAATACCCTGCCTGGTCTCTCAAATAACCCGTCTGCTGTAGGACTACTGAGAATTGAAAAACAGCGGGTACCAATTGCTACAGCAACAGTGCATCGCCGGCAATACCGCACTGACAGAGACTCTGTAGCCCCCATCCATAAGATAATTCGAGAACTAGAGAGCCAAGGGGTGGTCAGCAAGGCTCACTCACCCTTTAACAGCCCCATATGGCCGGTGCGTAAGTCCAGTGAAGAATGGAGACTGACGGTAGATTACCGTAGCCTAAATAAAGTCACACCATCACTGAGTGCTGCTGTACCGAACATGTTAGAACTTCAGTATGAGCTGGAATCCAAAGCAGCAAAGTAGTATGCAACCATTGATATTGCCAATGCCTTTTTCTCCATTCCTCTGGCAGCAGAGTGCAAGCCTCAGTTTGCTTTCACCTGAAGAGGTGTGCAGTACACGTGGAACCGACTGCCCCAGGGGTAGAAACACAGTCCCACCATCTGCCATAAACTGATCCAAGCTGCACTAGAAAAGAGTAAGGCTCCAGAACATCTGCAGTACATTGATGACATCATTGTGTGGGGGGACACAGCCACAGAAGTATTTAGGAAAAGAGAGAAAATCATCAGAATTCTCCTAAAAGCCGGTTTTACCATCAAGAAGAGTAAAGTCAAGAGACCTGCCCGAAAGATCCAGTTCCTGAGAGTAAAGTGGCAAGACGGACGGCATCAAATTCCTTCTGAAGTCATCAATAAGATCATCGCGATGTCTCCACCAACCAACAAGAAAGAAACGCAAGCTTTCCTAGGCACCATAGGCTTTTGGAAAATGCACATCCCTGAGTACAGCCAGATTGTGAGTCCTCTCTACCTCATAACCCGCAAGAAGAATGATTTCCACTGGGGCCCTGAACAGCAACAAGCCTTCACCCAGATCAAACAAGAGATTGCTCATGCGGTAGCCCTTAGCCCAGTCAAAACAAGACCAGAGGTAAAGAATGTGCTTTACTCTGCAGCCGGGAGCCATGGTCTGTCCTAGAGCCTTTGGCAGAAGGTGCCTGGTGAGACCCGAGGTCAACCACTAAGATTCTAGAGCCGAAGTTACAGAAAGTCTGAAGCCAACTACACTCCCACCAAAAAAAAAAAATCTTGACAACTTATGAAAAAGTCCAAGCTACCTCAAAAGTGATCGGCACAAAAACACAACTTCTCCTTACACCCCGATTGCCAGTGCTGGGGTGGATGTTCAAAGAAAAAGTTCCCTCTACCCACCATGCCACTAATGCCACGTAGAACAAATGAATTGCCCTCATCACACAGCGCACCCGTATTAAAAACCCAAATCGCCCTGAAATTCTAGAAATTATAACAAACTAGCCTAAAGGTAAAACTTTTAAATTATCTTCAAAAAATGCAGAAGAGCAAGTAACACGTGCCAAAAAAGCACCCCCATATAATGAACTGCCAGAGAGTAAAAAACGCTATGCCCTCTTCACCGATAGTTCCTGCCGAATTATAAGTGCAGATCAGAGATAGAAAGCTGCAGTGTGGAGCCCCACACGACAAGCTGTACAGGCTACTGAGGGACAAAGTAAATCGAGTCAAGTCGCAGAGCTTAAAGCCATCCAACTGGCTTTAGATATTGCCGAACGAGAAAAATAGCCAAAGCTTTATCTCTACACCGACTCCTGAATAGTAGCCAATGCACTGTAGAAATAGTTAAATCGCTAGAAAAAAACTAACTAGCAGCGCAGAGGAAAACCCATCTAAGCCGCTAAAATTTGGCAGAACATCGCCGCCCGAGCAAAAAAGCTAACTGTAAAAGTTCGACACGTAAATGCACATGTACCCAAGAGTCAAGCTAATAAAGAGCATCGTAACAACGAGCAGGTAAACCGAGCTGCCAAAGTAAAAGTGTCACAAGTAAATCTAAACTAGCAGCACAAAAAAAATTATTTCTAACTCGTTGAACCCATGATGCCTCTAGTCATCAAAAAAGAAATACGACATACAAGTAAGCTCGTAACCGAGAAATAAACTTAACCATAAACAACATCTCACAGGTCATCCACAGCTGTGAGACTTGTGCTACAATCAAACAAGCCAAGCGAGTAAAGCCTCTGTAGTATAGTGAACGATAATCAAAGTACAAGTATAAAAAAATATAACAAGTTGACTACATCACACTTCCCCAAACCCGCCAAAAAAAGCGCTACGTGTTGACCATGGTAGAAGCAACCACAAAATGGTTAAAAACCTACCCTGTACCTCATACTACTGCCCAAAACACCATCTTGAGTCTAAAAAAGCAAGTCCTGTAGAAACATGATACCCCTAAGAGAATCAAGTCTAACAATAAAACCCATTTCAAAAATAGCCTCATAAGCACCTGAGCTAAAAAACACAAAATTAAATAAATATACCATATCCCCTATCATACACCAGCTACCGAAAAAGTTAAACGATACAACAGACTACTTAAAACAACTTTAAAAGCACTTAGCAGAAAAACCTTCAAAAATTAAAAACTAAACTTAACAAAAGCCACCTAAATAGTTAACACAAGGAGTTCTATCAATCGAGCCAGTCCTGCCGAATCCAAACCTTTACACACAGTAGATAGAGATAAAGTCCCTGTAGTACACGTAAAAAATTTTTTAAAAAAGACTGTTTAGATTAGTCCCACCTCAGGGAAAGGCAAACCCATCCGTAAAATAGTTTTTGCCCAAAAACCTAGTTATACTTAGTGAGTGATACAAACAAATAAAAAAACCCGTTGTGTCCCACAAAAAAACCTTATCTTAAGTAAAAACTGTGTAGTTGGTAATAGAATAAGGAGTAAATAATGTCCTAAGTTGCAATATTAATATAGTTAAGTATTCTATTACCACCAGCTGTGGGCCATTAGCTGCTATCACCCACTCCAAATAACAAACAATAAACCATCCGTTAGCTATCATCACTTGCTAATGACCCACCCCGCATAACAAGCAATAAGCCATCAAAAACCCACCGTGTGACTCATAGACTTATCTCATCCCATTGTGAAATGCTCTACCCAAAAAAGAAGAGCCAGATGTTCCCACATAGATATAACCTAACCTTAAAACTGCCTGAGCTAACCCTGTCTACTAAATTCCCAGAAAACGAGAGCTACAACTAAATCTTCAGCTAAAAACTAAACCTTCACAAGATCACCGCTTCAACTAAACTGCTACTACCACCCTAACAGGGTGTTAAGTTATATCTAACTTTATCAGTGCTTTTCCTTATATTATTTCACTTATTTTTAATTTCAATCTTAACTTGTAATCTCCCACTGGTTTGTTTTCAAACCAATACACAGGGACACCCAGGACACAGAGGGATGACAATAGGGACACCAGTGTGGACATCCAGGTGACACCAGGTGACCTCACCTGTCGGTTCATGGTGGCCATGGCCCATGTCACCCCAGGTGATCCCAGGTGGCCACAGGTGTCCCCAAGTGACTCTCACCTGTCTGTTCATGGTGGCCATGGCCCGTGTCACCCCAGGTGTCCCCAGGTGTCCCCAGGTGACCTCACCTGTCGGTTCATGGTGGCCATGGCCCGTGTCACCCCAGGTGACTCTCACCTGTCGGTTCATGGTGGCCATGGCCCGTGTCACCCCAGGTGACTCTCACCTGTCGGTTCATGGTGGCCATGGCCCGTGTCACCCCAGGTGTCCCCAGGTGACTCTCACCTGTCGGTTCATGGTGGCCATGGCCCGTGTCACCCCAGGTGACTCTCACCTGTCGGTTCATGGTGGCCATGGCCCGTGTCACGCCCCGCATGGCGCTGGCCATGGCGCTGTTGGATTTCAGGGTCTGCACCCGCAGCGCCACCCCCTGGACGTTCGCTCTCATGGCGATGAACTTGCGCACGTAGCGCCGCGTGCGAACCAGGTCCTTGGCCATCACCCGCACCGCGTCCTGGGGACACACAGGGGACACAGAAGGGACATCAGGGACATGGGGACATGGCCATCACCAGGGACATGGGGACACAGGTCCTTGGCCATCACCTGCACCACATCCTGGGGACATGGGGACAGGGTTATGGGGACAGAGCCATCACCCACACCACGTCCTGGGGACACAGAGGGGAAATCAGGGACATGGAGACATCAGGGACATGGGGACATGGCCATCACCTGCACCGTATCCTGGGGACACAGAGGGGACACTGTCATAGGGACAGCGGGGACATGGGGACATGGTGTCATCACCCGCACCGTGTCCTGGGGACATGGGGACATGGTCATGGGGACAGCGGGGACACCAGGACAGAGGTCCTTGGCCATCACCCACCCTGCATCCTGGGGACAGGGGACAGAAGGAAAACAGTCGTGGAGACAGCAGGGACACTGGGGACATGGGGACACAGTCATCATCTGCACTGCGTCCTGGGGGGACAGAGGACATGGGGACATAGTCACAGGGACAGCAGGGACACCAAAGGACACCAGGGTCCCTGCTGTCCCTGTGTGTCCCCTGTGTGTCCCCCGTGTTTCTGTCCATCCATGTGTCACTCTGTCTCCATCTGTCCCCTCTGTCCCTGTCTATCTGTGTGACACCTGCTGTCCCCTGGTGTCTCTGCTGTGACCATGTCCCCTGGTTCCCTCCCCCTTCTCCCACCCCACCACAGCCCCTGCACCCCCAGTGTCCCCCACTTTGTCCCCAATGTCCCCTCCACGTTCCCTTGTCCCCTCCACATCCCCCAGTCCCTCCGTGCCCTTTGTCCCCTCCATGTCACCTGGTCCCCTCTCTCCCCTTGTCCCCTCCTCTCTCCTTGTCCCCATGTCCCCTCTATGCCCCTGGTCCCCTCCACATCCCCCAGCCCCCTCTGTGTCCTCTGATCCCTCCCACATCCTCTTGTCCTTTTGTCCCCTCTTCGTCCCTTGTCCCCTCAGTGTCCCTCATGCCCTGCACATCCCCCAGTCCCTTCCCTGACCCACTCCCTGTCCCCTGGTCCCTTCCCCCTTCTCCCACCCCACCGCCCTCTCTGCAGCCCTGGTGTCCCCTTGGTGTCCCCTCAGTGTCCCCTCTCACCATCTGGCCCTGCTTGGCCATTTTCTTGATGTCCACGATGATTTTCTTCTCCTGCGCCTCCAGTTTCTGCCTCTCCCTGTCCAGCTCCCGCACGGCCCGCGCCAGCGCGCGCTGGTTCTGCCGCAGCAGCTCCTCCGGCGTCTTGCGGCGGCCAAAGAGCAGCTCCATGGCGACGGTGGCACCTGGGGACATTGGGGACATTGGTGGGACACTGGGGACATTGATGGGAAGCAGCCCGGCCTTGGCTGGTTCTGCTGGTTCTGCTGGAGAAGCTCCTCCGGTGGTCAAAGAGCAGTTCCAGGCAGTTTTGTGGACAAGCAGAGGACACTGGGGACGTTGGGGACACCTGGGGAACACCCAGGGGACACCAATGGGACACTGGAGACACCTGAGGGACACTGGGGACAGTGATGGGACAAGGCCTGGCCTCTGCTGGTTCTGCTGGAGAAGCTCAGCTGTGTCCTCCAACAGCCAGAGAGCAGCTCCAGGAGGATGTTGGGGACACCCAGGGGACATTGGGGATGATGGGGACACTCATGGGACACCTGGGGATGCTGGGGACACCTGTGGGACAGTGGGGACAGCGACAGCATATGGCCTGGCTTCTGCTGGTTCTGCTGGAGAAGCTCCTCCAGCAGCCAAAGAGCAGCTCCAGAGGGATGTTGGGGACGTTGGGGACACTCGTGGGACACCTGGGGATGTTGGGGACACAGATGGGACACAGCCTGGCCTCTGCTGGTTCTGCTGCAGAAGCTCATTCAGTGTCCTCCAACAGCCAAAGAGCAGCTCCAGGGGGACACTGGGGACACCCCGGGGACACTGGGGGACACCTGTGGGACATTGAGGATATTAGGGACACCTGTGGGACACCTGGGGACAGTGGGGACATAGGTGGGGGACACGGACATGGGGGAACACAGGGAGGTGGTGGCACCTGGATGTGAGGAACATGGGGACACACGATTCTGGGGACACCAGGTGACACCGGGGACATGGTGGGGGAACGATGGGGGACAGAGAGGGGGACACAGACACAGAGGGGGACAGGGGGAGATGGACATTGGGGACAAGGGGGACAGTGGGGGCACGGACACTGGGGACACCGAGTGACACGGGGGGACAGAAGGGACATTTGGGACCCGGGAGGAACATTGAGGGGCAGAAGGGGGAACACGGACACGGGAGGGGACAGGGATGTGACACGGGGGACACCTGGGCTGTCCCAGAGTCCCCTCTGCCCCCTCAGAGCCCTCCCAGGGCCCCCAAATCCTCCCTCAAAGCCGCTCCCGGCCCCTGAAACCCCTCGAAATCCCCTTAAATCCCTCCCCAAACGCCCCTAGACCCCTTAAAACCCCCAAGACCCCCAAAATGTCCCCAAATGTCCCCAAATTGCCCCCAAACGCCCCCAGGCCTCACCCGCTCCTCTCGGGCACTTCCGCAAACAGTGACGTCACGCCGGATTCCGATCACGTGACGTCAGGCGGGTTTCGGTCAGGTGACGGCGGGAGGACTGAACCACAGAGGTGTGGCCGGAGAGGCCACTTCCGGGGTGCGGCAGCGAGAGAGGCCGGAGCGGCTACTTCCGGGGTAGGGCAGCGAGACGACCGGCCGCAGCGGCGCCGCCGGGGGAGGGCGACCCCTGGTGGCGCGGAGGTGTCGGGCTGGCTGGGGTGCTGGGGTTACTGGGAGTGGGAACTGGGCATACTGGGAGTTCTGGGAGTGGGAACTAGGCATACTGGGAGTGCTGGGAGCAGGGAATTGGGCATACTGGGAGCTGCGAGGAATGAAAATGATCCCATTCCAGTTTAACCAGTGACACCCACAGCCCCCTCCCAGTATAACCAGTAACACAAACCGCCCTCTCTGTTTAACCAGTATAACCCAGTATAACCACACACTCCCCTCCCAGTTTAACCAGTTTAACCCGGTATAACCAGTCACACTCCCCTCCCAGTTTAACCAGTATAACCCAGTACAACCAGTCACACGCCCACTCCCAAGATAACCAGCATAACCCAGTCACACCCCCCAGTTTAACCAGTATAACCCAGTACAACCAGTCACACACCTGCTCCCAAGATAACCAGCATAACCCAGTCACACCCCCAGTTTAGCCAGTATAGCACGCTATAACCAGTAACACACACCCCCTCTCCCAGTTTAACCAGTGTAAACCAGTATAACCACACAGACCCACTGCGTCCCCCCCAGTAAAACCCATTATAACCAGTATAACCACTAAAAGTCCCCCTCCCAGTATAACCAGTCCAAACCAGTATAAACCAGTTCATTCCCTTCGCTCTTTAATCTCGGCCCAAGCAGCGCTGGGGGAGGGGCAGGGGGAAGGGCCCCCCCCGCCCCCGGGGGGGAATAAATAGGGGGGGGCAAGTGGGGCCTGGGGGGGATTTGGGGTTTTTGGGGGTCCCGGGGGGTCCCTCAAAGCAGCGCTGAAGGAAGTGACCCCCACGGCCCCCCCGGGTGGTTTGGGGGATCCCCTGGGATTTGGGGGATCCTGGGGGGATTCTGGGATTTTTTATGGGGTGGGAATTTGGGTTTTTTTGTTGGGGTCCCAAGGCGGTCACTCAGGGTTGGTGGCCCCCACGTTCCCCCCCCAGGGGATCCCAGTTGGTATGGGGGGGGCTGGGGGGACTCAGGGGGGTTTGGGGTTTTTTTGGGGGGAAGTTTGGAGGTCCCAGGGGAGTTTTTGGGGGGTCCCGAGGGGGTCACTTGAGGCAGCACTCAGGGTCAGTGGCCCCCATGAACCCCCCCAGCGGGGTCCCAGTTGGTCTGGGGGGAGCCTGGGAGGGGTCAGTGGATTTTGGGGAGCTCAGGGGATTTTGTAGGGTCTGGGGGAGAATGTGGGGTTTGTTTGTGGGGGTCACTTGAGGCAGTGCTCAGGATCAGTGACCCCCAAAAACTCCCCCCTCCAGAGGGATCCCAGTTGGTCTGGGGGGTCTAGGGTGGGTTTAGGGGGGAGTTTTGGGGATTTTTTGGGGGATTTTTGGGGGTGTTTTTTAAGGGAGGGTCACTCCAGCCAGCGCTCAGGGTCAGCAAACCCCACAAACCCCCCCCAAAGCAAACGGGACGTCTGTGGGGTCCGGGCTTGGTTTGGAGGGGTCGGCAGAGTTCAGGGTTTTTTCAGGGGGTCCAGGGGGGTGGTTTTGGGGCTTTTTTGGGGTTTTTTTGGGGTGGGGTCACTTGAGGCAGCGCTCGAAGTAGGTTGCCCCCACGTAGCCACCCCGCAGCGAGCGCTGCACGTTCTGCTCGAAGAGACGCCGATTGCTCTGCAGGACCTCGGCCGCCTCCTTGTTCAGGGGGTCCTCGGGGTTCGGCTCCTGGTTAGGGGAAAATTTAGGGTTAGGGGGGCCCTGAAATTTGGGGGGAGACCCCAGAACCCCTTAACACCTCTCCAGATCCCAGATCCCTGATCCCCTTGTCTGGGGGTCCCCAGAGTTTGGTTCCTATTTTGGGAGGTGGTGTTAAGGAGAACGCTTTGTTCAGGGATTCCTTGGGGTTTGGCTCCTATTTAGGGCAATTTAGGATTAAGGAGCCCCAAAATCTTGGGGGGAAACCTCAGAACCCCTTAAAACCCCTCCCAGATCCTATCAGCCCTTGTTTGGGGGTTCAGGCCCTATTTTTGTGGGGGGGAACACACACAAAGGGTTGGAGGGATCCAAGACTCATTATTTGCGGGGTCCTCAGGGTTTGGGTTCTTGTTTTTGGGGGAAATTTAGGGTTAGGGGACCTCAAAATTTGGGGGGAGACCCTAGAACCCGTAAACACCCCCAGAACCCCTCGTTAGGGGGATGCCTGGGGTTTGGCTCCTGTTCTGGGGGGAGCCCAGCACCCTTTGTTCAGGGGGTCCTCAGGGTTTGGGTTCTCATTTTGGGGGGAATTTTAGGCTTAGTGGGGACCCAAATGTGGGGGAAATCACAGAACCCCTTAAGTCCCCCAAGACCCCCAGTGAACCCCACCAGACCCCCCCAGTTCCCTGGAATCCCAGACCCCCCTGAAGCCACCCAGGTATCCCCAGACATGCCCAAGTATATCCCCAAAGATGTCCCCAAGCCCTCCAGGTGTGTCCCAAAGATGTCCCCAGGTTCCCCAGATGTGTCCCTGAGCCCCCCAGGCGCTCCTGTGTCTGGAGTGGCCACACCCCTCCCCCCAGGTGTATCCCCAACCCCCCAGGTGTGTCCCCATGTCCCCAGGTGTGTCCCCAGGTGTGTCCCTCACCAGGAACAGGTACTGGAGGCCGTAGATGATGGAGTTGATGGTCAGCACAGGCTTCCAGTCCTCCCTGCGGACACGGCCAGGGCTCAGCGTGGCCAACCACAGCCACCAACAGGTGGCCACCAGCCCCCCCAGATGTCACTAGCCCCACCACACATTCAGTAGCCAGCCCCAGATGACAGTAGCCCCTCCAGATGTCGATAGCCCGCCAGGGTAATTGGTAGCCCATCTGAGGATGTT
This sequence comes from Lichenostomus cassidix, assembly GCF_008360975.1. Lineage (NCBI taxonomy): Eukaryota > Metazoa > Chordata > Aves > Passeriformes > Meliphagidae > Lichenostomus > Lichenostomus cassidix. Next base: position 2,057,581 of record NW_028147440.1, read on the forward strand.
GAGGCACATGTTGCCCCCCAGGTGTCAATAGCCCCCCCAAGGTGTTCAGTAGTCCGCTCAGGCACTGGTAAGCCCCTCAGGGGTGTCAGTAGCCCACCTGGTGTCAGTAGCCCCCCTGAGATGTTCAGTAGTCCCCCCAGGTGCTAGTAGCACCCCCCAGGGTGTCAGTAGCCTGCCTGAAGATGTTGAAGCACACAGTGCCCTCCAGGTGCTGGTAGCCTCCCCCAGGTGTCACTAGCCCCCCGAGATATTCACTAGGCCCCCAGGCGCTGGTAGCCCTCCCCAGGGATGTCAGTAGCCCACCTGAGGATGTTGAGGCACACGTTGCCCTCCAGGTCGATGTTGGGGTGATAAACCATCGTCTCACACTTCACTTTGGGGGGGTCGTGGGGGTAGCCCTGGCCCACCTGGAGGGAGGGGTGTGGCCACCGAGTCACCCCCGGGGCTACCGGATGTGGCTCAGTGGCCACTAACCCCCCAAGCCCACAGGGAACACAAAGTGGCTCAGGGGTCATCAGGCAGGGTTTGCTGGCCACCAGCCCCCAGGTCCCACCTTTGACCCACAGGAGCCCTGTCACAGTTTGGTGGCCAATGGTCAGGGCTTGGTGGCCACCAAGTCCTCCTGCCCCACAGCCATGGCCACAGATAGCCATGAGAGTTGGTGGCCCCAGAGGGGTTTGATGGCCCTGGGTGGAGTTTGGTAGCCACGGGAGGGAGTCGGTGACCATGGGAGGGAGTTGGTGGCCACAGGGGCAGTTTGGTGGCCCAGGACTGACCTTAAAGCTGAAGACGAATTTGCCGCCCTTGTAGAAACCCTGTGGGACAGAGAAATGTCACCAGGGGGACACTGGGGACAGGGGGGACATGGGGACAGCAGGGACCCCGAAATGACAGAAGGGGACAGGGGAGGCGACAGAGGAAGGGACATGGAATTCCAGGGTGAGAGACCCTAGGGAGGGCTGGGGGTGACAGGGGGGACAGGAGGATAAGGGGGACAGGAGGTGACAAGAAGGGACAGGAGCAGGACGGGAGTGGGACAGGAGGGGATGGGAGGGGGACAGTCCCCACTTGTAAGGACAGATTGAGCAGGGGGTGCCTGGGAGGTGGCAGGGATGTGGCAGGAGGTGACAGGGAGGTGACACAGGTGATAGGAAGGTGGCAAGGAGGTGGCAGGAGGTGAGAAGGAGGTGACACAGGTGACAGGGATGTGACACGGGTGCCAGTCCCACCTCGTCAGGGCAGATGAGCAGCCAGAAGTACAGCTGGGGGGCAGGGGGGAGGTGACAGGGATGTGGCAGGAGGTGACAGGGAGGTGACACAGGGGACAGTCCCACCTCGTCGGGGCAGATGAGCAGCCGGAAGTGCAGGAGATCGTCCTGGTCGGAGAAGTCGATCTCGCACGTCTTGGGCAGGTTCAGCTCGTTGATGTCTGGGGACAGTTGGGGACAAATGGGGACAATTTGACACAGGGACACGCAGGATACAGGTGACAGTGGTGACACACAGGGACACAAAGGGATAAAGGTGACACAGGTAGCAAACAGGGACACAGGTGACACACAGGGTGACACACAGGGTGACACACAGGGTGACACACAGGTGATACAGGGTGAAACACAGGTGACACCAGGGACATAGGCATGAGATCAATCCCATGAGCCCAACTTCCACCTGGCCAGTCTCAGGCCCAGGAAGGGTTGACCCATACTGGGACCAGTATCTGACCCCTACCAGAGCCTTACTGGGACCAGCAGCTTAACCCCACCAGGGCCTTACTGGGACCAGTTCCCGTCCCTCACCAAGACCTTCCTGGGACCAGTAACTGACCCCTACCAGGATCTTACTGGGACCAGTACTTGCCCCTCACAAGGATCAGCATCTGGCCCTTACTGGGACCAGTACCTTACTCTCACTGGGGCCTAACTGGGACCAGTACCTGACCCCACTGAAGCCCCACTGGGTCCAGTATGTAGCCCCTACCGGGCCCAGTACGTGCCTCCTGCTGGAGCCTCACAGGGACCAGTACCTGCCACTCACCAAGGCTGCAGTGGGACCAGTATGTGATCCCTACTGGGGCCAGTACCTGCCTTCCACTGGGGCCCTGCTGGGACCAATATGTGATCCCTACCGGGACCAGTACCTGCCTTCCACTGGGGCCCTGCTGGGACCAGTATGTGGCCCCTACTGGGACCAGTACCTGCCCCTCACTGGGACCAGTACCGACCCCTATCTGTCCCAATACGAGACTCCCATCGAGGCCCTACTGGAACCAGTACCGGATCCCCACAGGGCCGTTAACGAGACCAGTACCTGCTCCCCACGAGGGCTCTTACTGGGCCCAGTACGCGACCCTTACTGGGCCCAGTTTGTGACCCTTATTGGGCCCAATGTGTGACCCTCACTGGGCCCAATTTGTGACCCTTACTGGGCCCAGTATGTGACCCTTACTGGGCCCAGTCCGTGCTCGCCCCGCTCCCCCCCCCACCTTTCTGAATGCGGAGCTGCGCGGCCGAGGCCTTTTTGCTGGAGCTCTTGGTGCCGCCCGCCGATTCCTCCTCCTTCTTCTGCTGCTTCAGCGAGAAGAGCTTGATCATCCTGCCGGGCCGGGGCGGCGGGGCCGGGAAGGGTCCGGGCCCCCCCCGGGGCCGAGGGAGCGGGGCCGGGCCGGGGGCGGCTCCGGTTCGGGGGGTCCGGGGGCGACGGGGGCCGGGGGGCGAGCGCTGAGGGCCGGCCCGCTCGGCAACTTCCGGAGCCGCTCGGCAACTTCCGGAGCCGCTCGGGACTCTCCGGAACCGCTTCACCGAGCGATCGGCAACTTCCGGGGACGCTTCGTAAAGCCCCGGAGAGGGTTCGGGGATCTCCGGTATTGCTTCGGGAACTTCCGGATCGGCTTCGGGTAGCTCCGGAGTCGCCTGGCGACTTCAGGAACTGCTTCGGGAACCTCCGGAACGTCGTCGGAACGACTTCGGGAGTTTCCGGAACGGCTTCGGGAAGCTCCGGAGTCACTTGGCAACTTCCGGAACCGCCTCGGGGATCTCCGGAACCGCCTCGGAACCGCTTCGGGGGTCGCGGAACGGTCTCGGGGATCTCCGGAGTCGCTCGACACCTTCCGGAGTCTCTTCGGAGATCTCAGGAACGGGGGAGGTGGTTCGGTACTCTCCGGAACCGCTTCAGAACCGCTCAGCAATCTCCGGGGGCGCTTTGTGGGTCTCTGGAATCGCTTCGTGAATCTCCGGAGTCGCCTGGCAACTTCCGGAACTGCTCCGGAACCGTTTCGGGGCTTTGAGGAGCGCCGTCAGGGTTCTCAGGGGCTGCTGCGGAACCTCTCCCGGAGTTTCCGGAACCGCTTCGGGGATCTCCGGAAAGAGGGGCTCGGGGGTCTCCGGAAGGGGCGCCTCGGGCCTTTCTGCAAAGGCTCGGGCGGACCCGAGGGCTCTTCGGTTTCTTCCGGAAGGAGATCGACTCCTTCCGGCGGCGCTTCGGCGATTTCCGAAACAGTTCGGGTTCTTCCGGAGAAGCGGACGGAGCGAGGCGCTGCGAAAAGCCCCGATCTGTGCCTCTCGGCTCTCTCCAGCAGCCCCTTTGTGTCTCCCCCAGCCTCCCCTCGCGCTCGGCTCTTTCCCACCAGCCAATCCCGCGCAGGAAGCAGAGCTTGGGCGCTCTCTCCCACGGGCGCCGCCATGCTCCTCATGGGCGCCGCCATATTGACTGAGGCGGGGGTGCACTGGGACCAGTTTGCCCTCCCAGTCCCTCCCGCGGAGCCATACTGGGCCCAGTCCCTTCCCTCTCAGCGGTGCCCCGCCTGTGGTGTGGCAACACCCCACCGAGTCCCAGTTCAGCTCAAGGGGGGCATGGATGGAAGGTGGGAGCAGCAGGAATAGAGAAAACAGGAAGCACAGGGGCCCAGCCAGCCCCGAAATGAGGGAAGGCCCACGAGATCCAGGTCCAATCTGGCATTGAAATGAGGGAGAATCCAGGAGATCCAGGTCAAATCCAGCATTGAAATGAGGGAGAATCCAGGAGGCTGAGCCAGGGCTTTGTTCTTCCAAGGGACCCTAGGATAACGGAGGACAGGGACATCCCCACATCCAGGGGGGCTCTGGGGCAGGATCCAGGGGGAAACTGGAACCGTTGAATCGCCCCAATCGAGCCCGGAGACACTTCAGAGACAAAGTCAGAGAAGTGGGTGTTTGCTTTATTCGGTGCACCGGGTGTGGAGAGTTCACAAACACACACACCTCAGTACCTCCATAGACATAGTGTTGTATGTAAAATTCACGAATATTCGTCACATTCCCTAGGATAAGAGTGGTTGTACAAATTATTTCTTGTAAATCTTTAATATTATTCAGCAATTTCTTGTGCTTGGCTTCAAAAGGAATCTTTTGCCCCCTTTTATTTTGATAAGATTAAGGGAATCCTGGTTTTATTTACATATTCTGCCTTACTGTGAAGAAATACATGGTCTTTTAAGCTGATAAACCACAATTTGAATTAGAGCTCAGCCTTCAGCCCAGGATGGGTGCCATGCTGGTGGAAGGGGCAAAAGATCAAAGAAACAAGGATGGCTGAAATGTAAATAGATTTGAGTTATCTATTTGACCACTTCTTTCTCTCCATGGAGAGGAATCAGGACCCCAGAGGGGAAACCGGGATCCTGGGAAGGGTTTCAGCACCACGGGAAGGGGGATCAGGATCCTGGGGACAGTTCCAGGGATTCCTCAGGATCCACCAGGAGCCATGAGAACTTTTGGTCTCCGAAGGCGGCGCTGAGGCGACTCTCGAGGAAGCGCTGGAGCCCCAGGATGGACTGAACGTCCGCCTTGTCCTGGGGGGGAAAAAACAGGGAATTTGGGAGAGGTTGGACCCTCAAAGGATCCCCCAGCCCCTCTGAGGAGCTTCCCAGACCTCGGTGAGCCGATGGAATTGCTGGAGCAGCCGCCAGCTATCCCGGGCGAACTCCTCGGGGCTGCGGTAGTGAGGGCTGAGCTTCTCCTGGAGCCGCGCCCGCATCAGCGTCAGGTCGATGGCATCCCGGCCGTCCTGTGGGGTTGGGATTGGTCATAGGGTCGGGAATGGAGTCAGGGATTCTGGTGGGAGAGGATCCCACAGCCCTGGATCCCGCTGGGCTCACCGGGGAGCTGGAGAGGCGCTGGAGGGGCCGGCAGGGCTCGTGGCACAGCAGCTCCAGCAGGACGTACTCGCACTTCTGTGGGAACGGGAATGGGATGCTGAGATCCCAGCAGAAGCTGTGGGGTTCCCCGGGATCACCCTGCACTCACCTGCTGGTCCTGGGGGCTCAGTTTCTGGGGGGGTCCCTGCTCTAGGTCCAGGCTGGGCGGGGGCAGCTCCTGGCACAGCAAACACGTCCACTCGGGGCTGTGGAATAGGGAATGAGATCCCATGGGATCAGCACCCAGAGACCTCCAGGTGTCTGGGATCGAGGGGAGGGGCAACCATGGGGGGCAGGGATGGTGGATCCCACAAGGTTTGGGGGACAATGGGGGGATTCCCAGAGGGATCAGGGCCAGGAAATCCCACATTTGGGGTCAGCGGGGGATTCCCAGAGGGAGCAGGGCACACAGCCCAGGGTCAAAGGGGTCACTGCTGATCCAGGATCAAAGCCTGGCTCCCCCTGTGGATCAGGGCAGTAGATCCCAAGGGATTCACGTGGGCTGAGGATTCCTAAGGGACCTGGTGGCTCTGGGTGATTCCTGAAGATCCAGGGAGCAACAGATCCCCAAGATGTGCCAACAATGCCCAGGGGGATCCCAGGGCAGAGCAGATTCCAGGTAGTGGCAGTGCCAAAGGTATGATGGATCAGGGGATCCCAGGAACAGCGGGGGGTCCAGGGATGTGACAAAGAGCAGCAGATCCTGCTGGTTCCCAGGGTGCAAGGAGGTGACAAGGGGCAGTGGATCCCAGCAGATCCCAGAGTCCAGGGAGGTGACAAAGAGCAGCAGATGCCAGTGGTTTCCAGGGAGGTGGCACTGGATCCCAGGGACATAGGGGGACTCAGGGAAGTGACAAAGGGCAGTGGATCCCAGTGGATCCCAGGGACATCAGGGGACTCAAGGAGCTGACAAGGGGCAGCAGCAGATCCCAGGGTCCAGGGAGGTGACAGTGGATCCCAGGGACATCGGGGGACTCAGGGAGGTGACAAGGGGCAGCAGATCCCACAGATGCCCTACCTGGGCACGTCCTGCAGGGCGGGCAGGTGGCAGTGCAGGTGGAAGCAGCGCTCGCAGCGGTCACACATCACCACAGCCCCCGCCTGGCCGCACACACGGCAGCACGAGACCCCCGGCATTCCCGGGACCGCCGGGATCCCTGGGACCGCCGGGACCACCGGGATGGGGGAGGATCCCGGGGCAGGGCCTGGCTCCTCTGGGGGAGGGAGCAGCAGCCCCACAGGTTTGGTGTCACCGATGTCCCCGATGGGCGATTCCTGCTGCTCCTCCTGCGTGGGGTGACATGGTGAGGGAGGGGGACATTGGAGGGGAACATGGTGAGGGAGGGGGACATTGTGAGGGAGAGGGACATTGGAGTGGGATACGGGGGATCCGGAAGGGGACATGAAACACTGTAGGGGATGGAAGGTGCTCACCTCGATGGAGAGTGGGAGAGTGAAGGGGAACATGGGGGACCCTCACCCTGACAGGGAGGGGGACACAGGACACTGACCTGAATGGGAGAGGGGACATGGGACACTGGAGGGGGACAGAGGAGATGCTCAACTGGATGGGGAGTGGGATGGGGGAACATTGACCTGGATGGGGAGGCAGACAGTGGAGGGGGACATGGGAGACCCTCACCTTGACTGGCAGGGCAACATGGGACACTGACCTGCATGGGGGAGAGGGGACAGGGGACACTCGATGAGGACAGGGGTCACTCACCTTGATGGGGAGGGCTGCGTGTGGCTGTGTTGTCCCTGCTGTCCCAGGTGTCCCTGCTGTCCCCTGCTCAGGTGTCCCCTGCTCAGGTGTCCCCTGCTCAGGTGTCCCCTGCTCGATGACGATGACGCTGAACTCCTCGGCCGAGGGCCCCGGGAAGATGCGGAACACGGGGGGCTGCGCCGGGTCCAGCTCCAGGTCCAGCTCCAGGCGCTCCAGGCTCACCCGCGGCACCTTCGGGAGCAGGGGGCTGTCCTGGGCCTCGGGGGGTCCCCTCCTGGGGGGACAGGGGTGTCAGAGCCCCCCCAGACTCCAGGGGACAGTTCCTGTGAGTTTGGGGTGCTGGGAGTCCCTGGGCACTTTGGTATAGGGGGACAAGGGACAAGGACGAGGTTTGGGAGTGTTGGGGACAGGGTGGACCCCAGGTGATCCCAGGGACAATGACAAGGCTTGGGAGCATTGGGAACAGGGGGCAAGGGACATGGAGACCTCAAGGACAGTGACAAGGTTTGGGACTGTTGGGGACGGGGGGACAAGAGACAGGGAGGTCCTGGCTAACCCTCTGGTATAGGGGAACCCCAGGGACAGGGGACAGGGACATCCTGGACAAGGGACCCTCAGGAAGAGAGTGACAAAGGACAGGATGGGAGGGGCTGCAGGTGGCCCTGGACGGAGGTGACAAAGGACAGAGGGGTCCCAGGGGTTCATCTTCTCCTCCCCCTCCCCAATTACCGCTTAATCAGCAGCTTCTTAACGAACTTCTCTTCCCTGGGAGAACTCCCAGATTTCCTCCTGGATAATGGGGAGGGGTCAGGGTGGCCGGGGTGGGCTACAGGAAGCCCCCCAAGTCCCTAAATGTCACCAGGATATGAGGTGACAAGGGTCAGGAGGTCCTGGGGAAGAATCACGAGGGAGAGATGTCCCAGGGAGGGGGTGACAAAGGACAGGGGTCCCAGGATGGGGTGACAAGGGACAGGGGTCCCAGGATGGGGTGACAAGGGACAGGGGGTTCTGGGGAAGGATGACAAGGGACAAAGACCCCCCACTCACCTCCTCACTCCGGTGACGGTGTTCTCAGGAGAGCCGGTGGCTGGTGACAAACGCCACGTCAGGAGCTTCCTCCATGTCCCCTCGTGTCCCCCCTCCCCGTGTCCCCCCCACTCACCCAGCTCGGGGGTCTCGGCCAGCTGTGGGTCCAGATGGGGAGGGGACAGCTGGGGGGGACATTCCTGTCCCTCGGCCCCGCAGGAGGGGGTCCAGGGGAGCTCCTCTTGCAGGAGCAGCTCGGGGGTCACCTGCCCCCCACTCACCACCATGGCCTGGGGGAGGCCCTGCAGGACATTGGGGTGGGGATGTCACCAGGGGGCTCCCAGCAGGGTGGAACCCCCCAGAAAAGTCTCCTCAAAGTACCTGCGAGGCAGGGGAGGGGTCTCGGGGGCTGGTGGCGTGGGGGGGGCTCAGCGAGGGTGGGGGGCTCAGCGAGGGTGGGAGTGGATGCTCTGAAATGATGGTGCCTGTGGGAGGGGAGGGGTGTCAGGGTGGCCCTGGGGACCCCTGACACCCCTTGTGCCTTGTCATCCCCTCCCTGGCACCCCTTGCCCCTTGTCACCTCCCATCCTGGGAATTCCTGCCCCTTGTCGCCCCCTCCCTGGGATTCCCTGTCCCTTGTCACCTCCCACCTGGGACCCCTGTCCTTTGTCACCTCCCATCCTGGAACCTCCTGTACCTTGTCACCCCCTCCCCAGGACATCCTATTCCTTGTCACCTCCCCTGCATAATCCTGTCTCTTGCCATGCCCACCACCCAAGATTCCCTGTCCTTTGTCACATCCATCAGGGACCTCCGGTTCCTTGTCACACCACCCCCCGCCCCGGGACACCCTGTCCCTTGTCACCCCCATCCTCATCCCTCCTGTCCCTCATCCTCCCATGTCCTGGTCCCCGGTGTCCCTTGTCCCCTGGTGTCCCCTCACCGAAGCTCTCGGCGCTCTTGGTCCAGGCGTGGAGATCCCACTGGAATTTCATGTCCCCCTGGGGCTCCACAGGCTCCACCATGACCCGGAGCGCCCGGAGCAGCTGCGAGTGGATCTGGGGACAGGATGGGGACACATGGGGACATCAGGGGACACTGCTCCGGGGGTGGCACAGCGTGGGGACAGCGAGGGGACAGGGGAGAGCACCCCCGGGGACACTGTCACAACACAGGGACACTGAGGGGACACGTGGGACCAGCACAGGGACATTGTCACAGCACAGGGACATCAAGGGGACATGTGGCATCATCCCAAGGACATTGTCACAGACAGGGGCCCTGAAGGGACCTGTGGGACCACCCAAGGGACAGCAATATGACCCACTGCGCACCCAGGGGGACAGGATGTGGCACCCTGGTGGCACCTGTCACCTCCCAGGGGCTCCAAGGGGATCTGCAATGGACAGCCCTGGGCTGGGGGCTCTCCATGGGGATGTCCCTACAGCACCTTGGGGACACCAGTGGGGTGGCAGCAGGGGACATGGGCCACCCTTGGAGACTATCCTGACCCCCTGTCTCCTCAAAACAGGGAATGTGGGGACACCTGGGGACAAACCATCCTTTGGGGACCATCCTGTGACCCCCTGTCCCCCCAAAATGGGACACGAGGGACACTTGAGCCCAAGTGAGATGTGACACAACCTGGGTGTGGCTTTGCTCTGAGAGTGCAGTGTCCCAGTGACAAGGGTCACTACTGTCCCCAACTGCCACCCTGGGGCTCCTGACCTGAGGTGCTGGTTTGGGGGGCTCTAAGGGGGGAGGTCTGAGGGGGATTTGTCCCCTCACCAGCTGCTCAGCACAGTTTGGCGGTGGCTTTTCTCTGAGAGTGCAGCATCCCAGTGACAAGGGTCACTACTGTCCCCACCTGTCCCCAGCTGTCATCCTGAGGGTCCCTGCTTGAGGAGCCATTCAGGGGGACCTGGGGGTGTTCTAGGGGGGTCTGAGGGGGATTTGTCCCCTAAGAAGCCACTCAGCACGGCCCAGGGGTGGCTTAACTCCCCATACCTCTGAAAGCATAGTCCCAGTGATAAGGGACACAGCTGTCCCCAAGTGCCACCCCCTGCCCGAGGAGCTGTTTGGGGGCCTCTGAAGGATTTTTGGGGGAGTTCAGCCTCTCACCAGCCTCCTGGAGAGCAGCAGGGCTGTGCTGTGGGGGCTGCTGAGAGCCCTGGCCGCGAACCGCAGGACGTGCTCCTGCTGCTGCTGCGCTCTGCTCATGGCACGGTGCTGCCGCTCCAGCTTCTCCTGCTGCCCCTCTGTCACTCTCTGCCACCACAGGGAGGGGACACTGCTGTCACCAGGCTGGGGACATCACGGGGATAGGGTGGGGATGGCGCTGGGCTCACCTGGGCGTCGCTGACCAGCACCTTGCCGCGTTTGTTGAGCTCCTTCATGATCTGCAGGATGGCCATTTTCACCTCCACCTGCACGCGTTTCTGCACGTCCGTCACGCGCCGGATGCTGCCGGGAACGGGGGGTCAGGAGGACGTTGGGGACATTGGGCACATCGAGGGGACACGGGGGACACCCACAAGCCACGCAGCTCCTTGGTGGAGCGCTGCAGCACGGCGTGTTTGTCCCCCAGGCGCCGCATGAGCGCCGCCAGCACCGAGCGCTGCTTCTGCACTGCGTCCTCCAGGAGCTGCGACCTGGAGAGGAGAAACAGGGGAGGAAAATGGGGAGAAAAGGGGGAAAGCAAGACAGGGAAGTGGGGGGAAAGGAGGGGGAAAGGGAGGACAAAAAGGGGAGGAAAGAGGGGCAAAATAGGAGGGAAAAGGGGGGAAGAAAGAAGAAGGGGAAAGGGAAAAAGGGGGGGGGAAGGGAATAAGAAAGGGAAAAGGGGGAAATGAAAAAGCAGGGGGAAGGGTAAAAGGGGGTGCGAAATGGGGGGAAAAGGGTGAAGGGGGAAGGAAGAAAAGATAGTGAGGAAAAAAGAGGCAGGAAAGGGATGACAAAAAGTGGGGAAAAGGAGGGAGAAAGAGGTGGGAAAAGGCGGGGAAGCAAAAAGGGGGAAAGGGAAAAAGTGGGGGGAAAAGGAAGGGAAAATGGGAGGGGAAATGGGGGAGTAACGGGGAAAAAGGGAAGGGGAAATGGGGGGGCAAAGAAGGGGGGAAGGGGAACAAAAGGAGGGAAGGGGGAAAAGGGGGAAGTGAGAAATAAGCTTATTAGTTTATTAGCCATTAATAGACTAATTAATTCTCATTAAGCATCAATTATCTAAATCTCTTGGTTAGTGGATTAAGGGGTCTTAGTTAAGGAAATGCCTCAGATAACAGATCCCATCATTTGATCCTCAGTTATCTTAATTCAATTAGATCTTACCCACCAAAAATTTTTTTAAATATTAATATTTTGAAATATTAATCAGTCAGGCAAGTGAGCTAATTAATCAGGTAAGCAAGCTAATTATTCAGCCAGTTCATCAAATTAGTTATTGATTCCACCAGAAGTTTGACCAGTTTGAGAGCAAAACCAGTACAAAAAAAACCTTTAAAACAGCAAAACCCCAGCAAAATCATTAAAAAAATCAAACTAAAATTGATTAAAACCAAATTACTTTAAACTGATAATAAAATTAATTGATTGATCATTATTCAGGTTACTCCAGTTCAGTTTGAGCCCTCTCAGCCCCCTCTAGAAATTAATTCTCACTTTCTTCAACAACCTCTTCATTTCCCACACAACTAATGAGCTTTGTTTGTAAAATCAGTAATTCATTAATGAAAGTAATTAACCTGCAGGCCAACTCCAGCTGTTCAGTAACTAATCAGACTAATCAACTAAAGACACCTCAGAGGTGCCCTGACTTGGCTGAGCAGGTGCCCTTTCACTCATGGAACCCATTCTCCCAGCCCCAACCCATGATTTTCCAGGGTCGGGTAATTACCGCGCTAATTAGACATGCAAATGAGGGGGGCGGTACTCACTGGTGGTCGCGGTGGGTGCCCAGGTGACACTCCCGGCAGGTGAGGGTGTCACAGGTGCTGCAGAAGAGCACCAGTGGCTCCGCAGGGTGCGCCGGGCACAGCGCAGCCCCAGCCCGCAGCCCTGCCCCACCTGTGGAGAGATGGGAATGGGGTGGGAATGGGGATGAGATGAAACTGGGATAGGACCAGGAATAGCACTGGGAATGGGGATGGCACCAGAAATGGTGCCAGGGTGGCACCAGGAATCACAATGGAAATGGGGCTGGGAAGGCACTAGGGAACGCACCAGGAATGGGGCTGGGAAGGCACCAGGAATGGTGCCCGGATGGCACTGGGAATCGCACTGGGAACGGTGCCAGGATGGCACTGGGAATGGGGCTGGGAAGGCATGGGGTTATCACGCTGGGATTGGGGCTGTTATGGCAGCAGGACACCAGGATGGAACCGGGACAGGACTGGGAGTGGCACCAGGAATGGTGCCAGGATGGCACTGGGAATGGCACCAGGAATGGTGCTGGGATGGCACCAGGATGGGACCAGGGATAGCACTGGGAATGGTGATGGGATCACACCGGGATCGGACTGGGAACAGCACCAGGAGTGGCGCTGGTAATGATATTGGCATGGCACCAGGATGGAATTGGGATAGGACCAGGAATGGTGCTGGGATGGTACTGGGAATGGCATTGGAACAGAACTGGGAGAAGACTTGGAACGGCACCAGGATGGCACTGAGGTAGGACAGGGAATGGCACTAGGATGGCACTGAGAGAACACCAGGAATGGCATTGGGATGGTACTGAGAAAGGCACCAAGTACCAGGAAGGCACTGGGACCATACTGGGAATGCCATCAGGAGTGACACCAGGATGGACCTGCTGACAGGGTCAGCACCTTGTAAAGGGCAGGGACACAGGGTGACAAGGACAGTGACAGGGCCAAAGAGACAGACTAGAACAGCCACAGCAACAGATGTGACAGGGAGGTGGAAGGGACTCACCCAAGGCCTGCACGGTGTGGTCCCGGGTGTACCTGACCCTCTGATGAGCCTCCACACAGGTGTCACACAGTGGCTCCGCACACTCCAGGCAGAAGCTGGTGGCCGCCGCGTTGTCCTTGCAGCTGGTGCAGCTCTGGGGACAAGGGATATGGTGGGTGACCTTCCTCCCCTCAGTCAGTGCCAATTAGCACTAATGAGGCACTACCTGCCCGCTGCCCTGGCCTAGGGCTGTCCTAGCTCCGCTGTCCTGCACGAAGAAGTTCTCCATGATGTCACCGAGGGGACACTGCTGGTGGCACACGGGGCAGTCAAACACTGGAAGGGACAGACAGGGGACAGGGTCACCTCATATCCTGCTTTGTCATCTCCATTTGTCACCAAATGGTGGCTCAGCAGTGGGGCTGGGGACCTCCAAAATGGCCAACATGGCCACTGATGTCACCTCAGGGGAGTCCCTGGAGCCTCCCAGGAGAGGAGGAGGAGGACAGGGATGGTGGAAAGGAGCCACCCACAGGATTACAGGATCCCCTCAGGGTGAGGACCCCTTAGTGGGGTCACGGTGTTCCCCAGGGTGGGATATAGGGGTTCTCCCCCCATCCCTGGATTCTCAGTGACCCTCAGAGTACTCCCTGACCTCCCAGTAACACCAGTAACCCCCTCACTGGCATCCCCAGTGCTTCCAGTTCGACCCCACAGTCCCCCTTTAGTGTTCCCAGACCCTCTCCAGTTCTGCTATGCAGCACTCCCAGTAACCCCAGAAACCCTCAGTGACCCCACTAACTCCCAGTACTCCCTGAGCTCTCAGTAACTCCCAGCACTCACAGTAAATCTCAGTAATCCCAATGACCGCCAGTGATCCCAGTAATTCCAAGTGCGTGCCCACTCGCCCCTGAGCTCCCAGTAATCCCCAATGACTCCAGTGATCTCAGGAGCCCTCAGTGTCCCAACTAAACTCCAGTGATCCCGGTAACTCCCAGTGATCCCCAGTGACCCCATTAACTCCCAGTGTTCCCAACAACCCCCCAGTAACTCCCAGCAACCCAATTTCAGGCCTCCCCCCATCCCGTCCCCGCTCCCTCACCCTGCCCGTCGCCGCCGGCGGCTCCCGGCGCGGCCCCGAGGCAGCCGCGGCACACGGAGTGCAGGCAGGCCAGCAGCCGCGGCTCCCGCTGGGGGCTGAGCCGCTCCCGGCAGGCGCCGCAGCGCTCTAGCAGCTCCAGCGGCTCCGCTCCCTTCGCCCCGCGGCCGTTCCCGAGCAGCACCGGCAGCGGCACCGACATGGCTGCCCCGTCCCCCTCAGCCGCCTCACGGCGTCCTCCTCCCGCCCCTGCCCTGGAGCGCAGCCAATCAGCGCCGTCAGCGTGAGATTGACAGCACGGAAAACCAATGAAAGGGCAGGAAGGCGGGGACTAGCGGGGATTGACGGTGGGCAGGAGCAATGGGAGAGGAGGAGGCGGGAAGGAAAGGGCGGGAAGACGCCTCCGGCACGTGAAGGAGGACGGACCAATGAGAGGGCGCGGCGGCCGGGGCTGGGCCAATCAGCGGCCGAAGTGCCACTGTGACGGCGGAGACTTTTGGGTTTGACCGGCCAATCAGCATCCGCGCTCTACGGGGAGGCGGGGTTAAGGCCTTGATTGACAGCTAAATAGACCAATGGGGAGCAGAACTCGGGAGGGACTGGGAATACTGGGAGTTACTGGGGTCACTGGGAATTAATGGGATCATTGGGGATTACTGGGGACATTGGGGGTTACTAGGAGCTCAGGGAGCACTTGGGGATTACTGGGAGCACTGGACGGGCACTGGAAGTGCTGGACACCAGAACTACGGAGGGATTGGGAAAGCTGCAGGGTCAAACTGGGAACACTGGGGAGTCCAGCCAGAGGGTTACTAGGGTCACTAGGAACACTGGTAGTTACTGGAAGAATACAGAGCCTTACTGGAAGTGCTGGGATTACACACGTGGTAGCTAGGGGCAATAATGGGACAGCCCTGGAAGCAATGGCTGAGGGGCCCTGGGTGGTGGTGGCCCTGGGACAGTGTTCCCTCACCTCCGTCCCAGTGCCCCCTTGTGTTTTCCCTGGGTCCCCCAAGTCTCCTCCTGTCCCCCTCCATGACCTCACCATGTCCCTTGGCCATGCCCTGGGGGCTCTCAGGGGTCCCCAAGGATTGGGGGGGTCGTGGGGGCAGAGGACAGTGCTGCCCTGGTGGCCATGGGGACACGGGGTGACCCTAGGGTCACCAATTCAAGGACTCCAGGAGGGTCTGTGACACAGTCAGTGGCCACTGCAGCCTATCTGTGGTGGCCACAGGGATGATTTTGGTCCCATAACATGGCCAAAAGCTGCCGTGGCTCCTCTTGGTGGCCACGTGCCACCAACCAGCAGGTGACACATCACAGAGGCCACATGAGGGAGGGGAGGTTTTAGGGTAAAAAATGGCAATAACAGCACTGAAATGTTCCTTAAACCTCCCCTGTGTTCATTGTCACCGTTGGGGGGGTGGGAGCCATATGGTGGGGAGGGCACAAAGGAGGGACCCAGTGTCCCTCCAGGTGTCCATCCATGGCTGGGGTGGTGTCACAGTCACAGTCACGGAGCCATGGAATGGTTTGGGGGGCTGGGACCTTCCACAGACACTTCCCAGGATGGGGCAGCTTCTCTGGGAATGCCATTCCAGCCCCTCACTGCCCTCACAGGCAGGAATTTCTCCCCAAAATTCCTCCTTAATCTGCCCATTCCCAGCAGGAAGCCATTCCCCATGTCCTGGCACTCCAGGCCCTTGTCCAAGGTCCATCTCCAGCCTCAGACACTGGAAGAAGCTCTCAGGTGTCCCTGCATCGTTCCCTTCTCCAGGTGGGACACCTTAACTCTGTCCAGCCATTGGAGCATCTCCATGACCTCCTCTGCACTCACAGCATAGTCCATCTGTCCAATCCCTGTGTCCAGCTCAGTTCCTGGGGGTGGCATCAGGTCAACGATGTCATCGCCCCTCACTGCCGGCATCCCAAGGAGCCACCGAACTCCCCAGGCTCCATTCGCCCTCCGTGAAGCCATCTCGTCATCACCAACCGCCTCCTGGATTCCTCCAGTTTCCAGAGGATTTGCTCCACGATCCTGGCAGTGCTCAGAGCCCTGGGTGTTCCCCACATCCCTGTTCCACAATGGGGGTTCCGTTCCCCTTCTCCTGTCACCAGGAACATCCCCGTGCCGCCACAACTTCCCGAATCCGACAGAGAATGGCTCAGCCACTTCCTCCGGGTTTCACCCCGGATGCTCCAACAGACCCGTGGGCACAGAGGAGCCCCCGAGCCCACCCTCGAGGAACTTCGGGGGGCAGAGACCCCCCCTCACGCCGTGTGAGCAGGGCCGGTGCCGACAGCGTCCTGACCCGGCCAAGTGCCCAGTCCGGGTTCTGGTGGTGGCGGTGGTGGCGGCGGTGGTGGCGGTGGCCCTGGTGGCGGCCCCGGCGGTGGCACAGGGTGGGAGGCGGCGGCGTGGCGCTCCAGGAGGGTGCGGTGGGAGAAGCCCTTGGTGCAGAGGCGGCACTGGAAGCGCTCGGGGCGGTGCGTGCGCATGTGGACGTTGAGGGAGCTCTTCTGGGTGAAGCGCTTGCAGCAGACGCCGCACTGGAAGGCGCGGACGCCCGTGTGGGTCACCATGTGCTTCAGCAGGTAGTCCCGGAGGGAGAAGGAGCGCCAGCAGATGGAGCACTGGTGGGGCTTCTCACCTGCAGAGACACAACCTGGGGTCAGTACGGGTCAGCATGGACTGATATGGGTTGGTGTGGGTCAATGTGGGTCAACAGTGGCCAATATGGGTCAGCATGGACTGATACAGGTCAACAGGGGTCAGTGTGGATCAAAAGGGGTCAATATGGGTCAATACAGGGGATCAACACAGCTCAGTGTGGGTCAACATAGGTCAACGTGGAGTGATGGCGGCCAATGTGGGTCAGCAGGGGTCAACATGGATCAATATGTGGATCAACACAGATCACTACAGGTCAATGTGGATCGATGTGAGTCAATGTGGATCAATGTAGGTCAATAAGGGTCAACATGGTTTGATACATGTTAGTGTGGGTCAACAGGGGTCAACATGGATCAATACAGGTCAATGTAGATCAATACAGGACAGCATGGATCATTGTGGATCAACACGGGTCAGTGTAGGTCAGCGTGGGTCATCAAGGACCAATACAGGTCAACATGGATCATATGGGTCAACATGGATCAACATGGGTCAATACGGGTCAGCGTTGGTCACCGTGGGTCAGTGTGGGTCAACATGGATCAATACAGGTCAGCGTTGGTCACCGTGGGTCAATGTGGGTCAACATGAGCAAAAACGCATCAACATGACAATAGTCAAAATGGACCAACAAGGGTCAACATGGATCAACCAGGGCCAGCGTGGGTCAACATTGGTCAGCACTGGTCAATATGGGTCAGCACAGGCCAACATGGGTCTGTTCAACCCAATGTGGATCAACACTGGTCAGCACAGGTCAGTGTTGGTCAGCATAGGCCTACGTAGGTCAGTACATGCCAATGTGGGTCAGCACAGGCCAATGTGGGTCAGCACAGGCCACTGTGGGTCAATACAAGCCAATGTGGGTGAACACATGTGTCAACATTGCCAGCATGTGTCAACATTGGTCAGCACAGGCCAGTGTGGGTCAATACAGGCCAATGTGGGTGAACACAGGCCAGCATGTGTTCAGCACAGGCCAGCATGTGTCAACATTGGTCAGCACAGGCCAATGTGGGTCAACACAGGCCAGTGTGTGTCAACATTGGTCAGCACAGGTCAACATGGGTGAACGAGGCTCAACACAGCGACTGGTGTCAACACATCAACAAGGGATCAATGCAGATCAATGTGGATAGACATGGGGCACCAAACATGGCTCAACACAAGATCCATGTGTCACCACAACCCCTCCCCTGCCCTCCCATCATGTCCCCAGTGTCCCCCACTCACCCGAGTGGATGAACATGTGCTTGGTGTAGTTCTTGCGGGAGCTGAAGCTCTTCTGGCAGTGGCCACACTGGTAGGGGGGCTGGGGGCCGCGGGGTGGTCCGGCCGGAGGTGCCGGGGGGGCTGTGGGGAGAGTCCCCCCCTCCACACCCCCTTCATAGGGCGGTGGCAATGGCGGGGGGGGCACAAACCCAAAACTGTCCCCCACTGGCACCTCTCGGCCACGCTCGGACCCAAAGGCGCCACTGCCATCGTCGCTGGGCCAGGGTGGCAAGAAAGCATCGGGGAACACCTCAGGAGCACTGAAAAAATGGGGGTCCGGGGCAGGGAAGGGTGGAGGGGCCACACCTGGGGGGGCAACACCCTCCTGGGCCCCTACTTCATCCCCTCCCTCCTCCTCCTCCAGCTCCTCCCGCTCCTCCTTGAGCGCCGGCGCCAGGCGCAGCGGCTGCCGCTGCTTGCGGCTGTGGCCGCTCGGCACCGGCTCCACCAGGCCCTCAAGCTCCGGCGGTGGCCCCGGGGGTGACACCAGCGGCGGCCCCGGCACCTTGTGGGGCGGGGGCAGCGCGGCGGGGCCGCGGCTCTGCGAGATGATCTGGGTGCACTCGTCGATGACCGTCTTGATCTGCAGCACCGAGGCGGCCGTGAGGATGTGCAGCGCCTCCGACTGAGCCACCACGAGGCTGCCGCTGTACAGGAACTCCACGAGCTGGCGCACGGCCGCCGAGGGCACCACGGGCGGCACCTCGATGGCCGAGTGGCCCAGCAGCAGCTTGTCGTGGAAGAAGGGGCTGCCGGCGGCCAGCACGCAGCGGTGGGCGCGCAGCGAGGCCTCGCGGATCCGCACGGTGACGTCGCAGAACTGGCCGGCCACCCGCTGCCCGTTGAGCGTCTCCAGCAGGGAGCGGCTGAAGTTCTGCAGGTGGATGTAGTGCACGGCCTCCGGCATGGCCGCGGGGACACGGGGGACAACACGGGGTACACGGGGGATACAGGGATGGCGCAGGTACAGGGATAGCTGGGACACGGGGACTGTGGGGATAGAGGGGACACGGAGATGGCAGCGACAGCTGGGACACTGGAACAGCAGGAGATCGAGGGGAGAGCAGGACCAAGGTGGACACGGGGACAGGGGACACGGGAATGGTGGGAACAGCAGGGATAGAGGGAATGGCAGGGACACGGGGACAGAGGGACACGGGGATGGTGGGGAGAGTGGTGACACGGGGATAACACAGACACCGGGAAGGCGGTGACACGGAGACACGGGGATTGGCGGGACACAGAGACACGGGGCCGGTGGGGACACGGAGACAGTGGCGAGGCTGGCGGTTCCTGGGGAAAGAGACACGGCGTGGGGGACGTTCTTCGGGGTGTCACCGGGGGCTGGGGACACCCCGTGTGACGTCACCGGGGCATGGGGATATTGATGGGGACACTGGCGGAGGCTGTGTGACGTCACCGCCCGCCGCTGACAGCCCCGGTGACATCGCTGGGGGGCCGAGGCACACCGGGCGGGATGTCCCCGACATGTCACGACATCCGGGACCACCCGGCCCGACTCCTCCCACTCCCTGGACCTCTCGGGACCTCCCGACCCGACCCCACCCTGTCCCCTCCCCCCCGAACCCTCGGGACCCCCTGCCCCTCCCCCACACCTCACTTCTGCTCCCGCCGCCGCCGCTCTCTGACGTCACTTTCGCCGGACCGGACCGGAAGTGAGCCCGGACCACAGAGAGGGGCCTAGCGCGCCCCCAGCGCGCCATAGAGACAGGAAGGAGCGGCTGCGGGACGGGTAGCGCCCCCTGGCGGGCCGGATGATTCCGCAGGGTCGCGGCTCCTTACGGATCTTTCCTATACAACCCCGGGACCCCCATGGGCACCCCAGTAGCGCACAGACCCCCACAGGTACCCCCATGGGCACCCCAATACTGCACAGACCCCCACAGGGACCCCCATGGGCACCCCAATACTGCACAGACCCCCACAGGGACCCCCATGGGCACCCCAATACTGCACAGACCCCCACAGGGACCCCCATGAGGACTCCTACGGACGCTTATGGGGGCCCCACTACAGACGCCAATAGGGCTGCAGACTCCTTTAGACCCCCATATGTACCCCCGGGGTCAGGACCCCTCAGGGACTCCCACAGAGACCCCAACAGTGCTGCAGACCCCTATAGATCCCCATATGGATCCCATGGGGTTGGACCCCTCTACAGACACCTGTAAGGATGACCCCCCAGACCCCTCTGGGGACCCCCATGGGAATCCCAATAGGGCTGGGATATATTTCCCAATAAAGAACCCCCTGGGATCCCCACAGGCCTGGATCCCCTACAAATCCCCCTGGGGACACCCCAGGGTCTGGAGAGCCCATAAATGTCCCCAGGGAACCCACATTGATCCGTGTTGATCCACGTCAGTCATGTCAGTCGTGGTGTTGATCCACACTGATCTGGAACAATCCATGCTGCTCCCTGTTGTCCCATGTTGACCTGTGTTGACCTGTGTTGATCCGTGTTGACTTACATTGATCCACCTTGACCCCGTGTTGATTCCTGATTGACCAGTGTTGACCCATGTTGACCTCTCTTGACCTGTGTTAACCCAGCTTGACCCATGTTGATCCTTGTTCTCCTGTGTCGACTCAACCCATGTTGGCCTGTGTTGACCCATGTCCCTTCATGTCTCTCCATGTAGACCAATGTTGACCTGTGTAGACCAGTGTTGATCCCCATTGTCCTGTGTTGACTTGACCCATGCTGACCCATGCTGACCCATGCTGACCCATATCACTCCGTGTCTTTTCATGTTGACTGGTGCTGACCAGTGTTGACCCATGTTGATCCATGTTGACCCACGTTGACCTGTGCTGACCCATGTCGCCCCATGTCTCTCCATGTTGACCAGTGTTGACCCATGTTGACTGGTGTCACTCTGCGTCTCTCCACGTTGACCCCTCTGTCCAGGTGGCCCTGGGGACAGCCCTTCATGTGACCCCATGACCCCCCAGGTACAGCCATGACTCTCTCTGACCCCCCAACCCCCTACCTCCCCACACGGAGTTAGTCACTCATGTGACATCCCCACCGTGCTTTCCCCACCGTGATGTCACACCCCACCGTGACATCACAGGTGACATTGCAGGTGACTGCTGTGGTTCCCACCAGCCCACCATCCAGCTCTTGGGTGGTCCCCACATTTTGGGGTGTCCTGGGTTGGTGTCCCAAAACCTGTGTCCCCTTAGGAGTGACATCTGAATTCAAGGGTGCCTGGGGACACCTGTGTCCCCTTGGGTAGGGATGACACATGAACTCTGCTGTCCCCTGGGACCTTTGTCCCTGGGAAAGGACAGGGGTGACACTGGAATTCTGGGTGTCCTGGGAAACCTGTGTCCCCTCGGGCAAGGGTGACACCCTAATTCCACTGTGCCCTGGGACACCTATGCCCTGGGTGAGGACAGAGGTGACACCCAAATTCCAAGTGCCCTGCGACACCTATGTCCCCTCAGGTGAAGGCAACAGCAGAATTTTGGGGTGCCCTGGAACACCTGTGTCCACTCAGGTGAAGGCAACAGCAGAATTCCGGGATGTCCTGGGAGACCTGTGTCCCCTTAGGTGGGGGTGACACCGAAATTCCGGGATGCCCTGGGGCCCTGTGTCCCTTGGGCGAGGACAGGGGTGACACCCGCATTCCGGGTGCCCCGGGGCGGTGCCCCGAAACCTGTGTCCCCTCGGGGGAGGGCGGCGGTGACAGCGGCGCTCGGAGCCGATGGAGCCGAAGGGACCCGCCCGGCCATCGGGCCCGGGGGGTGGGCGGGCTCTGTCCCCTCCCCGTGGGTACAGCCCGGAGGGAGGGACGCGGTGCCACACGCGGGTCCTCCCGTGCCCGCGGCTGGGGTGGCACCGGGAGCGCGCGGGTCCCGCGTCCCACGGGCACGGCAGCGACAGGTGAGGGACGTAGAGTAGGGAGCCCCCCAGGGTGGGCAGGGGACACCCCCACCTAGGGGTGGGCTGGGGACACAATCCCCCCACCCCAGGATGGGCAGGGGACCCCGGAGTCCGGGCACACCCCCAAAAAAGGGACCCGGGTCCCCCCGGAGCTGTCGGGGGTCCCAGCCCGGGGCTGCCGCAGTTTCGGGGGGGTGGGGGTGTTATTGTAGGGTCTCCCCAGGGTCTCTGTTGCTCCAGAGCCCCCCCCAGTTTTTGCCATGATGGACACGGGGGACGTGGGACGACGCAGTAGCCCCCCCAGGCTGGCACAGGTGAGCGAGGGTCCGCCAGGTGAGTGGGAGGGACCCCCAGGTGATGGCGAGGGACACGGGGATGGAGTGGGGGGGACGCAGGTGATGGGGCGGGGGGGACGCAGGGATGGAGTGGGAGTGACACAGGTGATGGGGGAGACCCCAGGGGAAGCCTCGACCCCAGCTGAGGGGTCCCAGGGGGTGGAGGAGGGGAGGGATCCAGGCATTTGGGGGCTCCCAGCCCCCCCTTTGGCTGGGGACCCCCGGCGCCCCCTCCGCGGCCCCCCTGGCCCCCCGCCAGCCCCCTGCCTGGAACTGGGACACGGGGCGGGGACAGGCGACAGGGACAGGGACACAGCGGCCGGGAGCCCTTGGCGCCCCTCCCCCCCGTGGGAACAGGCATCTCTCCCCCCCATCCCCCCCCTGCTCCCCCCAACCCCCCAAACTGACCCGGCAATCTCCCCCCACCCTGGGCGCTTTCGGGGAGACCCCCTGACTCCTGGGACCCCCTAAACATCTGGGACTCTCCAGCCACCTGGGAACCCTCGGACACTGGGGAACCCACAGCTTTTGGGACCCCCCCCAGACTCCTGGGACCCCCCAACATCTGGGACGCCCCAGAC
Organism: Lichenostomus cassidix; assembly: GCF_008360975.1. Classification (NCBI taxonomy): domain Eukaryota; kingdom Metazoa; phylum Chordata; class Aves; order Passeriformes; family Meliphagidae; genus Lichenostomus; species Lichenostomus cassidix. Next base: position 2,080,288 of record NW_028147440.1, read on the forward strand.
CCCTGGGTCCCCCATGACATCTGGGACCCCCCGGACGCTTGGGACCACCAGATCCTTGGGATTCCCCAGACACTAGGGATCCCCCAGACACTAGGGATCCCCTGCATTCCTGGGATAGCCCCGGACACCTGTGAGCCCCCCAAACATCTGGGCCCCCACGGATTCTTGGAAACCACCTGGGACCCCAAACTCTGGGAAGCCCCCAACTTTGGGACTCCCCAAAACCTGGGACCCTGAAAGAGCTGGGGCTCTCCTGGACTCTGGAACTCCCTGGACACTTGGGACCACCCAGACTCCCTGGACACCCCGTGGATTTTGGGACCTCCCTGGACACTTGGCTCGCCCCAAATCCCTGGGATCCTCCGGATTTTGGGGAATACCAGGGCACCTGGGACCCCCCAACACCTGGGACCCCCAATACCTGAGACCCCCAATACCTGGGACCCCTCAAACTTTGGGACTACCCTGGACCCCTGGGACCCCCCGAATTTTGGGACCCCCCAAAATTTCACACCCCCTCCCGCCCCGCAGGCTCAGCACCGCCGGGACCTGCAGGAGGAGCTGCGGGACCTCAGCAACCAGGTGGGCGGGGCTTGCGGGGAGGGGCGGGGAGGAATAGCTGTCAATCAGAGCCCATCCCCCCTTGCTGAGGAGAGGGGCGGAGCAAATCACATGGGGGTGGGCGGGGCATGGGGCTGTCCATAACCATGGGGACAGAGGTTGGAGCTGTCCATCATCCGGGGGTGGGGCTTCTCCCATGGAGGCGTGGCCTAGGGCTGTCAATCACCCCCTGCCCAATCAGGTGGCAGCCCTGGGGCGGAGCCTGGCGGCAGAGCGTGGGCGGAGCCTGATTGAGGGCGGGGCCCTGAGGGCGTTGGAGATCGCTGTGGGCGGAGCCCAGGCCCGGGTGGGCGGAGCCTATCGGGCATTGGACCGGGCCAATGAGCGCCTGCGCCTGCAGCAGGTGGGTGGGGCGGGGGCGGAGCCTCTGACAGGTGTGGTTGAAAGAGGTGTGGTTAGAGTGGGTGTGGCATGTGGGGGCGGGGCTTAAAAGAGTGGCTGGGACACACTTGTGGTGAGTGGGGCATGGGGGTGTGGTCTGGGAGGAGGGGGAGCCCGTGGCAGAGGGTGTGGCTGAGGTGGGGAAAAGAGGGTGTGGCTACAGGAGTGTGGCCTGTGAAGGAGGTGGGGCTTATGTGAGTGGGTGGAGCCTTTGGAGGGCGTGGTGCCAGGGTGGGGGTGAAGCCCCTGGCAGGGGCGGGGCCAGGGCAGGGGTGTGGCCAAGATGGGGCCAAAGGGGGCGTGGTGTGAGCGTTGTGTGGCTGTGAATGAGTGGTGAAGCAGTGGGCGTGGTCACATAAGTGGGAGTGACCTGTCCAATGACCCCGCCCTTCTGCAGGAGGCGGGGCAGCTGCTGTGGGCGGAGCTGGAGGCTGCTCGTGCTGCCAAGGTGGGGGCGGAGCTCCGGGCGCAGGAGGCGGAGTCTCAGTGCATAGCCCGAGGGGCGGAGCTTGAGCGGCTACGGCAGGTGGGTGGGGCTACAGGCAATGGGCGGGGCTAATACAACTGGGGGCGGGGCTAAGGACCAATGACACAGGGCTATAGCACTGGGGCGGGGCTAAGAAATAATGGGGCAGGGCTAAGGACCAGTGGGGTGGGGCTAAACCAGCCTCTGGGTGGGGCTAAGGACCAATGGGGCGGGGTTGTGGGCGTGGCTCCGATTGTGGGTGTGGCTCACGGGTGTGTCCATGCTGGCCCCGCCCACAGGCGGTGCAGGCAGCCCAGCATTCCCAGCGCCGGGCGGAGCTGGAGCGTGATCACGTGGCTGCAAAGGTGTGCCACGCCCCTCGCCCCAGGTGAGCATGGCCACACCCCCTCCCCGGCCACATATTGCCACAGTGTCCCCGATTGCCCCAATGGAGGATCTCCTATAGCCCCTCTATGTCCCTATCGCCCCCCCACGCCCCTTATAACCAAATAGCTTCTATAGACTCTGTATGTTCCCATAGCTCCCTAGAGTCCCCATGTCCTTAGAGTCCCCATGTCCCCAGAACCCCTATATGTCTCCTATAGCCCCCATGGCCCCTATAGCTCCCATGTTCCCAGAGCTCCTATAGTCCCTATATGTCCCCTATAGCCCCATAGTCCCCATATGGCCCCTATATGGCTTCAATAACCTCCACATGTTCCCTATAACTTCTATGTCCCCCATTTCCACTATATATTCTGTATAGGCCCACAAATCCCCTACAGCCCCACTGTATCCCCTTTAGCGCCCATGTCCCCTATAGCCCCCATGCTGGGGACCCCGGGGTGCTGCAGGCGGCGCTGCAGGAGCTGCGGGAGCACAACCGGGACCTGCGGGAACACCTGAACCAGCGGCTGGGCCAGGTGGGGACACCGGGGGGACACGGGAGGACGTGGGGTGGCACCTGTGGGGACAAGGGGGAACACGGCGGGGACACAGTGAGCATGCCTGGGAGGACACCTGTGGGGGTGGGGGACAGGTGGGTGACAGGAGGTGCCCATGGGGGGTGTCTGTGGGTGGTGGTGACAAGCAGGCGTCTGTGGGGGACAGACAGGTGGGACAGGGAACACCTAAGGACTCCATAGGGACAGGTGTGGGTGCCATGGAGACAGGTGTGGGTGCCATGGGGACAGGTTGGGGTTCACCTGTGGGTGCTGTAAGTGCCATGGGGATAGATGTGGGTGCCATAGGTGCCATGGGGACAGGTGTGGATGACATGGGGACATCTGTGGGCCCTGACCACCCCTTCCCCGCAGGTGGAGGAGCTGCGGCGGGCGCTGGTGGCCGCGGGCACTCGGGCACAGGAGGCGCAGGTGGCACAAGCCCGGCTGGCACGGGAGCAGCAGCTGCTGCTGGAGAGGCTGCAGCACCCCCGCGACCCCCCGGTGCCCCCCGAGCCCACCCTGCGCGCCCGCTGCGCCCACCTGCAGGAGCTGCTGCAGCGCGAGGCGGGGTCAGCGGGCACAGGGGCTGGGGACACCGGGAGTCGCCTGGGGGCACCAGGGGTGGCTTGGGGGCACCAGGGGTATCCCAAGATGGTCCAAGGGTAACCCCAGGGTGGTCCAAGGACATCTCAGGATGGCCCCAGGGTGGTCCCAGGGTGACCCAGGATGGTCTAAGGAGGTCGCAGGGTGGTCCCAGGGTGATGCCAAGGTGGTCTTGGGTGGCCCCAGGGTGGCCCAGGGCAGTCCAGGAACATCCTAGGGTAGTTCAAGGTGGTCCCCAGATGGCCCCAGCATGGTCCCAGATGGTCCCAGGGTGACCCCAGGGTGGTCCAGGGAGGTCAGAGGGTGGTCCCAGGGTGGTCTTGGGTGGCCCCAGGATGGCTCAGGAGGGTCCCAGGGTGGTCCAAAGTTGTCCCCACATGGTCCCAGGATGAGCCAGGGTTGCGATGAGGGGTCCCAGGGTAGCCCAAGGTGGTCCCTTGATGGTGCCAGGGTAGCCCAGGGTGGTCCACAGGGGTCCCAGGGTGAGTCAGGGTGGTCTTGGGTGGCCCCAGGGTGGCCCTGTCCCATGTGTGTCACCAGCCGTGAGCCATTCCCTGAGTGACATGGGGTGACACAGGTGTCCCCTGGTCACAGGGCGCGGGTGGCCCTGACTCAGGTGGCTGTGGGTCACTCTGTGGGTCACTCCGTGGGTGACACGGGTGTCCCCTGGTCACAGGGCGCGGGTGGCACTGTCCCGGGCCGCGCGTGTCACCAGCCGGCGCCTGCGGGTGTTGGTGGCTGAGGCCGAGGAGCAGCGGCTGCTGGGGGAGCGCTACCGGCTGCAGGTGGGGACAGCAACCACTGTCATCCGCTGTCACCATGTGTCACCTCTTGTCTCCCCCTGTCAGCTCGTGTCACTTTATGTCACCACACATTATCCCCTGTCACTCTCTGTCACCTCCTGTCATCACCTGTCACCCTTTGTCACCACACATCACCTCCCCAGGTGACCAGCTGTCATCTACTGTTGCCCTCTGTCCCCTCCTGTCATCCTCTGTCACTTGTCACCCCATTACTTCATGTCACTCTCTGCCACCTGGTGTCACCTTGTCATCACCTGTCACCCCATCATCATCTGTCACTCCCTGTCACCCTCAGTCACCTCCTGTTATCCACTGTCACTCTCTCTAGCAGCTGTCACCTCCATTATCTCATGTCACCCCCACCATCTTCTGTCACCTCCTGTCACCTTTGTCATGCTGTAACCCTACAGCCTCCATGTCCCCATGTCCCAACACCCAGTGGCACCACATTCCCGTGTCACCCAGACCCCATGTCCCACATCCTCATGCCCATGTTGTCCCCATGTCCCCCTATCCCGTATCTCCACATCCCCATGTCCCCGTATTCTGTCTCCCCACGTCCCCCATCCCCATTGCCCCATGTCCCATATCCCCAGTGTCCTGTGTCCCCATGTCCCCAATGTCCCCTGCAGGCCCGTGCCAGCGAGGCTGCTGGCCGGCTGCTGGCTGACCAGGTGGCCGCAGTGGCCGCAGGCACAGCCCGAGCGCTGGCCCAAGGCCACCATCTGCGCCAGGAGCTCGAGGACATTGGGGACGGGGCTGTGGCCACCGCCCGACACGTGGCCGTGCTGAGGGCGCGCCTCAGGTGGGGACTGTCCCCTGTGGGCCCCTATAGACCCCACATGCTTCTTATGGGGTGGGAGGTTTCTGTAGGGGTTATGGGATGGGGGGGCTCTGTAGGGTTAATGGGATATTGTGGGGTTCTATGGGGACTCTGTGGGTTAATGGGATATTTCAGGCCCTGTGGAGGTTCTGGGATGTTGGCTATTTCTGGGGGGGTTATGGGATGGGGGGCCTCTATGGGGTTTATGGGCTATTGGTGAGTTCTGTGGAGGTTCTGGGATGATGGGGGTTTCCAGGGGGGCTCTATGGTCTTATGGGATGTTGGGGGTCTCTGGGGGGGAGGCGTTTATGGGATGAGGAGTCTCTATAGGAGCTCTGTGGGGGATTATGGGATGGAGGAGGGCTCTATGGGGGCTCTGGGATCCTGGGGGTCTCCAGGAGGGTTCTATGGGGTTTATGGAATGGGGGGCTCCATGGGGGCTCTCTCGGATATTGGAGGTCCCTGGGAAGGCTCCATGGGGTTTATGGGATGCTGGGACTCTCTGGAGGCCTCACTGCTTCCCCCGATGCCCCCCAGGTGTGACCCCCTGAACCTGTCCCGCACGGTCCGGCGGATGCTGCGGGACGGGGACGACGATTCTGAGGACAGCGGGGACAGTGGGGACAGCGAGACCCCCCCTGCCACCCCCCTCGAACCCACCCCCGGCCCCTGAGGGGGGCTCAGCCCTGCCCCCAGCGCTGGAGGAGCCCCTTGAAACCCCCCCCGAGGTGCCCGAGGGGACCCCAAAGCCGCCCCAGAGCCACCCCTCTCATAGGGGGATTATTGGGGTCGAGGTTTTAACTGGGGGGGGCGCTCCCCAAACTCACTAAAGTGCCTTCAAGAGGGTCTCGCCCCTGAGTGGCTCTAGGGGACATGCGGGGGTCCCAACTTCCCCCGAGCCTGTCTGGAGGGGTCTCAACCTGCGCCCTAAAACACTATTTGGGTGGATGGCTGAAAACCTCCCGGAGCCCCTTTTGGAGGAACGCCCCCTTGCCATATTTTTGGGGGGATGTTAAAATATTTTGGAGCCACAGGTTGGGGGGGCTTGAAACCCCCTAAAGCCCCCAAAGCCGCCAGGGGGACCCCAAAACCCTCTTTATCCCAATTGGGGTGGATGAGACGCCCTAAGAGCCCCCAAAACCCATTCAGCGGGATCCCAAAAACCATCTCTACCCCAATCAGGGGTTGTTGAAACACCACCAAAAAATCCCCAAAACCTGTCGAGCGAACCACAAAACCCTCTTTATCCCACTTGGGGGGGTGAAATCCGCAAATCCCCCAACTCCCCAAAAACCCTCAAAATCCCTCTCAAATCCCCCCAAATCCCCAAAACCCCCTCAAATTCCCCCAAATCCCCCCCAAACTCCCCAAATCCCTCCCAAATTACCCCCAAACCCGTCGGGAGGGCCGCGGAAATGCCGCGGCGAGGGGCGGGGCCGCGGGATGGCTAGTGAGAGCCTGGCCAATAAGAGGGCAGTATGCAAATAAAGAGCGGGTACAGGGGGCTTGGAGCTCCGCCTACTTTGGTGTCTCAGCCAATGAGAAGGAGGGGAGGGATGGTGAGGGGGCGCTGAGGGTTGTTCTCGCGGAGTTCGGGAATCTCGCGAGAGCTCAGGGGAGGCCGCGGCGGCGGCGGCGGGATGGGAGCGACGAGGTAGGGCCGGGACGGGGCGGGGGGTGAAAAAAGAGGGAAAACGGGGAAAAGGTGGGAAAAGGGGCGGTCCGGGCTGGGGAGAGAACACGGGGAGCGGGTTCCAGCCGTGGGGGGGAGATGTCAGACCTCAGGAGGGGACAAACACACCCAGAGAGGGGGGACAGGCCTTGGGGCGGGGTGGGGGACATACGGGGAATGAGTGGGATACACACGGGGTGGGGGTCCGGGCATGGGGAGAGGGGATCCGGCCTTGGGGGTGTTCTGGGGGCTCTGGCACGCGGGGGATGAAGCCCCCGGGGTTTGGGGGTGTGTCTGGGCTGGCTGGGGGGGCGGGAGGGGCCCGCTGAGTCGCGCGGAGGGAGCGTGGAATTTTGGGGGGGGTCTCAACGCTGTGACACCGGCCCCAACCCCAGATGCCCCGTCACTGCTCCGCCGCCGGCTGCTGCACCCGGGACACCCGCGACACTCGCGGCCGAGGCATCTCCTTCCACCGGTGGGTGTTTCTGCCCTCTGCCCCTCCCACTTCCCACTCACAAGAGATCCCCGGGGGAGGGAGACCCCCACTGTCCGCCCCGCAGAGCCCCGCCGGTGCTCTGATCCCCCCTTAGCAATGACTTGTCCCTGCTGTCACCCAGTCTTATCAATGAGCTGTCCCAGGTGTCACTTCCCCCTTAGCAATGGGCTGTCCCAGGTTTGTTCCCCTCCCCTTAACAATGGGCTGTCCCGGGTGTGTCCCCCCACTATAGCAATGGGCTGTCCCAGGTGAGTCTGTTCCCCCCCATTTGCGGGATGGTTCATCCCTGTCCCTTCTAACAGGGCCGACCTGGACAGTTCCATTTCAAGGTGCGTTGGGGGGTGGGGGGGGGGGAAGGGGGGGAAGAGAGGTGTCATTCAGCTCTGCAGAAATCGGGATGGCTGGGGGGGGGAAACTGTGGCCTCGCAGCTCATCTGTGTCACCTGCCCCGTGTCCCATTCTGTGTGACGCATGTTCCCCTGTGTGACCCATGATCCCTTGTGACCTCTGTCCCCCCACCTTGTCCCTTCATGCCCTTGTCTCTCCCATAACCCACATCCTCCCTCTGTGACTTGTGCACCTACTGTGTCCCTCCTGTCCCTTTGTCTCCCACTGTGTCCCCCAGGCTGCCCCGGAAGGATGACCCCCGCCGGGTGCAGTGGCTGGAGAACAGCCGGCGCCGGGACCCCTCGGGCGAGGGCCGCTGGGACCCCACCTCCAAATACATCTACTTCTGCTCCCAGCACTTCGAGAGCTCCTGCTTCGAGGTAGTGGGCTACAGGTGAGTCTGGGGGCTACAGGTGGGTTCTGGGGGGCTACAGGTGAGTGTCCAGGTGAGCCAGGGGCTGCTTCCAGCACTCTGAGAGCTCCTGCTTCCAGGTTAGTGGGGTCCAGATAAGCTGGGGCATGGCTGCAGGTGAGGGTCCAGGTGAGGACCCCAAGGTTCCTCTGCAAAAGGTTTTGGGGGTCACCCCCACCAGGCACACAAACCTTCCCTGGAGTCTGCACCCAGGGACCTTCTGTGAAGTGTTGGGGCACCCCAGGGACCCTCTCTGACCTCAGGGTTTCCCCTGTGAGGTGTCAGGGATACCCCAGAGACCCCTTGTCTGACCCCAAGGATCCCCCATGAGGGGTTGGGGACACCCCAGGGTCCTGTGGGTGCTGGAACACCCTGAGGGACCCCCCAGAGCCCCCTCCCCATTACGCCTTGTAGGCCGGGGACCCTGTGAGGTATTTTAAGGATTCACTCAAGGATTTTGAGGTTTCCCAGCATCTTCCCTGGAGCTTGGGGTGCCCCCCAGGACTTTTGGGGCCTGCACCTCAAGGACTCTGGAACCTCTTGGGTTAAAGGACCACCCCAGAGATCCCACCAAATTTTGGGGTCTCCCCTGAACCCCCTTTTTCTTCCCCCCAGTGGTTACCACCGCCTCAAGGAAGGGGCCGTTCCCACCGTCTTTGCTGTGGGACCCTCCCGGCCCAGCCGGACCCCCAGGCCGAAGCCCCCGCCACCCGACAGCGACCCTCCGAAACCCCTGCGGACCCCCCGCAAGTGGAAGTGAGTCCTGGGGGGCTTTGGGGGGGTGACAGAAGAACAGGGCACCCTGATTTATTCCTGGCACAGGTGGGACCCTTACCTCTTCCCTCCAGGACCCCCAGACCTCTCCTCCCCCGGGATTCTCCTTCATTTCCAGGCGCTTTGGGGGTCTTTGGGTGCTCCACAGGATAAGGGGGCTCCCCTATTTATTCCTGGAACAGGTTCGACCCCCAGACATCTGCTGCCTCCTGTGACGCCCCGTTCCCCCCTCACCTCTATTCCATCTCTGGGGGGCTTTGGGGGTGTCATAGGATAAGAGGTTTTCTTTATTTATTTTTGGAATAGGCGGGACATCCCCATTCCCTCTGGATTTCCCATTTTCCCCCTGCCCCCTCCTGCTCTCGTGTACCTCTGGCTGCCCCACAGGATAACAGCTCCCCCTCTTTCCTCTCCCCACAGACGTGACCCCCTCCCATCCCCGCCTGACCCCCCGTTCCCCTCCGACGTCTCCTGCTTCCCGCGGGACACCAAAGACCCCGGCCCACCTCCGGCTGGCGACCACGGCGGTGTCCCGGCACTTCCCGGTCCCTCGGGCGCCATCCCAGAGACCCTTTTGGTGGCCACGGGAGACGAGGAAGCCACAACCACTCCGGCTCTGCCCGAGGGAGCCCCTCCAGCCCCCCCAGCCCCCGCAGGACCCCCAGGACCCCCGTCCCCATCACTGTTCATGCTACGGCTGCCACCCCGCGCCGGCTCCTACATCCAGAGCGAGCACAGCTACCAGGTGGGAAGCGCCCTGCTCTGGAAGCGCCGCGCCGAGGCCGCACTCGACGCCCTGGACAAAGCCCAGCGGCAGCTCCAGGCGGGAAAACGGCGAGAGCAGCGGCTGCGGCTGCGCCTGGCCGAGCTCCAGAGGGAGAGACGGGGGGTTCCGGAGCAGCGGCGGAGCCCCAAGGAGCCCCCTGGGCTGGTGGAGGTGGAGCTGCTCGGAGACGGAGGGCGCTGAGGAGTTCCTGGTTCTCCAAGGCTTGGCTGCGCCAGGAAGGTTTGTAAATAAAGATTTCGCCTTTTCTACGTGGAATTTGTAGGAACTTATGGAATTTCTCTGGGAAGTTTTAGGGACAGGTTCTTCCCGGTGAGGGGCTGGAATGGAATTCCAGATAGAGTTAGGACTGTGGACAAAGAGTGACAGGATAAGGGGGGAATGACTTCACACTGGAAATGGGGAGATTTTGGTGGGATATTGGGAAGAAATTTTTCCCTGTGATGTTGGTGGGGGCTGGAATGAAATTCCCAGGGTAGCTGTGGTTACTCCGTCCCTGGAAGTGTCCAAGGCCAAGCTGGACAGAACTTGGAGCAACCTGGGACAGTGGCAGGTGTCTCCGCCCATGGCAAGGGGTGGCACTGATCCTTTAAGGTCCTTCTGACCCAAAGCATTCCATGATTTTATAAAATGGGGGGATGGCTCCTTTGTGGGACAGGGAGTGGGGATGGTGTCACCTAGCTAGCACAAATGGGCTCTGTTGGTGTTGGTGAAGATGCTGTTGTGGGACTGTGAGATGTCAGGGATCCCAGCCACCCCAGGATCAGTTTAGGGAGGAATAAATAGGATTTGTTCCAGATCAGAGCCCAGGGAGGGAACAGGATGAGGTTTTGGGAGCTGCAGATGAAACAAGGACAAACATCCTTTTCCCCACAGCTGGGATTTAGGGCATCACTTACCCCTTCCAGTAGGGAAAATGGAATCCATCCCCAAAAAACAGCCCAGTGCCCAAAAAATGGGAATTAAGGGTTTAATTTCCACTGCATGGAGGTGCCAGGGCAGGATGACACCGACCCATTGCGCTCCTTGTACTCTGACATGGTTAAAACCTCCCCGAAGGAAGCCCAAAGTGCCTGATTAGCCCCAAATTAGCCTTTGCTAATTACCCCAACGCTGTCACTGCCCCAGGGCCACCGCGGAGTCCCCAAAGAGCCGCTAGAGACTGAGCTTCATGTCCTGGATGGCGGTGAAGGTATCAGGGGTCAGTGGCACGTACGATTTCTGGGCGTCGTTGCGGAAGAACAGGCGATCCCGGATGATGTTGGGGTCAAAGCCCTCCTTGACCAGGTTGCTCTTGCATTGCTTGAAGGTCCCTGTGATCTCCAGAGCATCCTGGGGATAGGGACATCAGGGTTGGGGGACATCAAGGCTGTGCCCAGGTGCCATTGTGGGAAGTGGCAACCTCAGCATTGCTGGCATGGGATTGCAGGCAGTGAGATCAGATGGGATGATCTGTGGGTGTCTTTGGCATGGGGTGACCCCTGTTGGCACAGGGTGGCCACCACTGTCATGGGAAAGGTGGGACCTTGACACCGTCACCGGGAGAGCACCCGGGGGTGCCCACTGTCATTTTTTCCACTGGGGGCACAGTGTGACCCTGGTCTTGATACTGAGTGACCTTCACCAAGAATGGGTGGACAGTGCCAGTGACAATGGGGTGACCCCCCTGCAGTCACCAAGGATCACCGTTACTGGCACCAGGTGACCGACAATATCATGGGAAACTGGGGGGAGTTAGAATGCTGTCATTAGAACTGGATGAGCTCTAAGGCTCCTTCCAACCCAAACCATTCCTGATTCCATTCTGCCATGACTGGAACTGGATGAGCTCTTCCAACTCAAACCATTCCTGATTCCATCATGCCATGACTAGAGCTGGATGAGCTCTTCCAACCCAAACCATTCCTGATTCCATCATGCCATGACTAGAGCTGGATGAGCTCTTCCAACCCAAACCATTCCTGATTCCATCATGCCATGACTAGAACTGGATGAGCTCTTCCAACCCAAGCCATTCTGTGATTCCACCCTGCCATGACTGGAACTGGGCATGGACACTGCCGGATCACCCCCATTCAGAGGCTAGCGCCTGGAAGCCCTCCCAGATCCCCCGAGTATGGGCTGGGTGGGTCCTGCTGACCTGGATCCGGACGAAGCGGGGGGCGGCGTAGGCGGGCAGTGTGTCTCGTGTGAAGGCGTAGAGTTTGTCACCATCGAAGGTGGCCCCGTCCTTGAGGCGCACGGCGGCCATGCCACAGCGGCCCTCGCACCCTGCAAGCATTGCCTGGAGTCACCTGGGATAATCATGTCTCCTTGGAGTCTTCTTGAGGCCCCCTGGGCTACTGTGGGGTCTGTTATGTGGCCAAAGCAATGCTGAACATTTTGGGTGGGTCTGTCCCAATTTTGGTGCCATGAAGGCCACTGGGACAGTGGTGGAGGCACATCACATACCCAGAACAATGCTGAGGTGCTCATTTTGGGTAAATGCTTCCTATTTTTGCCTCCTTTGTGGCCATGTGGACCCAACCCAGCACCTGACACTTGTTTTGGGCAACCAAGTCCTGTTTTACCTTTTCTGGGGGCTCCTTGGCTCGTTGTGGGTGATGTTTCATGCTCAAAAAAACTGGATTCTTAGTTTGGGCAACCAAGTTCTGGTGGCCACTGGGACCACCTGGTGATGGCTCACCTGCCTCAAACACCCCCAGGTCCTTATTTTGGTGGGACTCACCTGGCACGGCCACGCCGTAAACATTGACCTCCTGGATGAAGCTCACCAAGCCCAGCGTGGCCTCCACCTCCGTTGTGGCCACGTTCTCCCCTTTCCAACTAGGGAGGAGAAGGGACGGAGCTGTGAGGGGGGGATTTGGGCTGGCAGTGACCACCTGGACACGCGCCAGAGCGTTGGAGTTACCGGAAAGTGTCCCCAACTCGGTCCTGGAAGTAGATGAACTTCTCGTGGTCCATCATGAGGAGGTCACCGCTGTTGAAGAAGGCGTCGCCTTTGGCCAAGACGTTCCTCAGGATCTTCTTCTCGGTCTTCTGGGAGTCACCGGCATAGCCGTGGAACGGGGTGTTCTTGGTGATTTTGACCACCAGCAGCCCTGTCTCACCTTCAGGAAGGGAGACAAGGGTTGGAGGCTGCTCAACCCCTGCCTCAGCTTCCTCCAGGGGTTTCTGGCGGCTACCAGTCCCCAGGTGGATGGTGATGACGACTGAGAGGTGGTTTTGGTGCATCTCAGCCCTGTCTGCCCCTCCAAAAAGCCCTGAAGAGGCTCATCATCCCTCACCAGGTTTGACAGGGATGCAGAGCCCTCGCTCATCACGCACAGGCTCGTCCTCCTCCACGTTGTACCTGATCAGCTCGAAGGGAGCAAAGAGCTGGAGGGGAGAAAGAAACCCAGGATTAAAAACAGGGAGGAGAATTCCCTCCCAGTGCCAGGTGTGCCATGGTTGATCTGTTCCAACCCACACCTGGGTGTGTCCCCCACAGTCCTGACATGGAGGGGATTAAGAACCATTTGGTTTCAATTGCCCTTAATTTTAAATCTTTTAGTTTTTAGAAATCTCTAAAATTAAATCTTATTTAAATCCATTTAAACAAGGTTTCAACTGGTTGATTCAACCAATGACTGAATTCATGGTGACATCTTCCAAATCCAGGAGCCATGGGACAACACAGTGGGGGGAAAAAGGGGGGGGAAAATCTGATTTTTGCAGCATTTGCTCAACAGGTGGGTGGGTGCTGAGATGTGGCACCAAAGGGACCTCTCTCAGGGGTACAGGGACATCCAGGTCTGTGTGGACACCCCAAAACCAGCCTGTGAGTCAACGCTGTTAAGACAATGTTGGCCAATCAGGTGGAGGGGACTCGTTTTGGGTGTGAAAAGGGGGTTTTGGGGACTTTGCTTTCTGCCAGCATGACCCGATGGACAGTGCTGACTTCCTGGGGACATCACCGTTTGCTCCACCACCCAGAGGTGCATCCAGGACCCCCTTTCTTGGCTGAAACCCAACTTGAGGTGCTGTGCTGGGCTCTCCTGAGCTTCCCACCCCGAGGAGCACGTTCTCACCTTGATGAACCTGTTGGCCCTGCCCACGGCCCCGACCTTGCCGGTGTAGTTGATGAAGCCGGCGTTGCCCTCGGTGGCCCCGTAGAACTCCCAGACAGCCACGGGGCCGAAGCGCCGCAGGAACTCCTTCCACACCTCCGCCCTCATGCCGTTGCCCAGGGCCATGCGCACGCTGTGCTCCCGGTCATCGGGGCGCTGGGGGGTGACACGGGAATAGGGGCCACCTTGGGGTGTGACCAGAGCATCACTGACCCTCCCACGGTGGGTTTGGGCAGGTGGGGCCTCACCTTGGGTGTGTTGCACAGGTAGCGCATCAGCTCACCCACGTACTGGATGACGGAGACGTTGTAGCGCCGGCAGTCAGCCCAGAACTGGGAGGCTGAGAACTTTGCCCGCAGGACACAGGTGGCTCCTGGGGGACACGGCATGGGGACCCTGCCCCTTTTCTCTTTTGCCTTTGTCTCCATCCGTCCGTCCTTCCATTCATCCATTCATCTATCCCTGTCTCCGTCCGTCCATCCATCCGTCTGTCCATCCATCCCTCCCTCCAACCATCCATCTGTATTTTCATCCATCCATCCATCCATCCATCCATCCATCCATCCATCCATCCATATGTTCACCTGTCCATCCATCCACCCATCCACCCATTTGCCCACATCCAAAGAACAGCTGTCTATCCATCTGTCCATCCTCCATCCCCATCTGTCCCTCCCGGCCTTGTCCTCACGGGGCTGGGATTACGTACCGACCTCGAGGCACCCCCCGAGCCCGACGAGCAGCCCGGCCGAGTGGTAGAGTGGCAGCGTTGTGTAGACAACATCATCCGGCCTCAGGCCACAGATCCAGCCCAGGCTGGCCACCATCATCAGCTTCAGCTCCGTGATCACCGCGGCCTTGGGCAGCCCTGGAGGGGGGAATGGACAGTGGGAAATGGGTGGGACAGAGGGGTCTTGGGAGGGCAAAGCCCTGGGGTGGTGGGTCTCCATCCCTTGTTGGAGGAGCCCTGAGGAACCTTGTGCAGGTGCTCCAGTGCTGGCTGGGTGTGGTCTGATTTGGGTTCAGGGTGGATGAAGGAGGTCTGACCCTGCTCCACCCCAACAAGGACAGACCCAACAGTGATGCCCAACTATCCCATGGACATGGCCAGGACAGACCTGGCCCAGGTGGACCTGCGATGGTCAGGGATTGGGTCTGGTTTGAGTTGAGGGTTGACAAGGGAGGTCTCACCCCATCCCAACAAGAACAAGCCCGTGGTGAGTGACCCTCCCACAGACACAGAACACACCTGGCCCAGGTGGACCTGTGATGGTCAGAGTTGGAAAACGACTCCCCAGGACTCCTCCAAGCTGCCCATCGTCACCCACCCACACAACCACGGGGCACAACTTTCTCCAGCTCCTCCCAATCCAGACCCCGGGAGATTCCTCGTCTCACCAGTGGTGCCAGAGGTGTAGATGTACATGGCCTTGGAATCAGCAGTGACACCGGCGCGGTGCCGGGCGGGCAGGGGATCATCGGGGGCTGCCTCGATGGCAGGGAGCAGCGCCTCGACCCCTGGTGTGGGCGATGCCGCGCTCAGGTAGAAGACGCGGACACCATCGCACTGCAGGTCCGGCAGCACCTCCTCCACAGCCTCGCGGAGCTCTGCAGGGACAGCGGGATACGGGGAAGGTCCCACAGGGATGAGGATCTGGGAGGGGACACCCCTAAGAGAGCCCTAAATGGGTCCCTGGTCAGGTGGGCACCTGGGGAATTGTGGGTGGGGGGCCCAGGATCCCCAGTGGGCAGCCTGGGTATCCCAAATGAGCCACGAAAGGACCCCATGTGGGCTCCCACTGTACACCAAACGGGAACATGGATTGGTTGGGCACCCTGGGAATCATGGATAGGAGGTACAAGGGTCCAAAGTGGACACCCCAAGGTACCCCTGTGGGCACCCAGTCAGATGGGCACCCCAGACATCCCAAATGGGCACCCAAAGCACCCCAGGTGGGCACCAGGTGCATCCCAAACAGGGACCTCGATTGGGTGGGCACCCCAGGGGTCCAGGATGGCATCCTAGAGGATCCCAGGTGGGCGCTCGCAGCACCCCAAAAGGGCTCCCGAATCCCCCAGACCCCTCAAACCTCCCCGAGGTGCAACCTGAGCACCCTAAAAGGGGGAGTCCCAACTAGACAGGCCCCAGAGGATCCCAATGGGGCATCCTGAAAGGGGTCCCCAGTCACCCAAAGGGTGTCCCAATCCCATGGGTGCCCCCCAGGGAGTGACACACGTGCACATCCATGTCCAGGCACACGGACATGCATGATGAGACAGTGACACACGTGCAAACGTCCCCACCAAGTGTGCACTCAGCAGGGCTGTTGAGGACAGCAGCGGCCTTGGTGGCTGCACCCCACAAATGTCCCCACAGCCCCCTGACCACCCTATCCCTTCCCTGCCACTGGGGCTGGGGAGGACCAGGGTGGCCCCAGTGGCCACATTTTCTCCATGTCCCCACAGCCCACCACTCTTCTCTCCCTCTCACCAGGGCTGGCAAGGACAAGGGAGGCCTCAGTGGCCACATCCCCCCCTGTGTCCCCACAGCCTCCCAACCACCCCATCCAGGGCAGGTTCCCCAAGTCCCCTGTATGCTCTCTTCACCCCCTCTCACTGGGGCTGGCGAGGACTGGCATGACCTCAGTAGCCACATCCTACCATGTCCCTTCAGCCCTATAAGGATCCCCTCACATCCCCTCTCACTGGGGCTGGCGAGGGCAATGCCAGCCTTGGTGACCACAACCCCTGCACGTCCCTACAGCCCCTGACCATCCAATTGTCCCCCTCTCACCGGGGCTGGCGAGGACCAGGGTGGCCTGGGCAGCCTCCAGCGCGTGCCGCAGTGCCCGGCCCCGCACGTTGCAGTTAAGACAGGCCATGGGGCAACCCAGCTTGGCCAGTGCCAGCCATGTCCACAGGTAGGTGGGCTCGTTGGGCAGGAACACGGCGACCGTGCGGCCGCTCTGCAGCCACAGGCGCCGCGACAGAGCCCAAGCCGCACGGTTGCTGCGCCGGTCGATGTCCTCGTAGGTGTAAATCTCATCCTGGAAGAGCAGCAGGGGCTGGCGGGGCTGGCGGCGGGCGTGCTGCTGGAACACGTCGAGCAGGGTGACGGCCGGACTGCGCGAGAGGCGACGGCGACACCGCAGCGATGACCTCACCATGGTGGCGAAGGCCACCAGGTCGTGCCACAGGAAGGGCACCAGCTGGACTGTGGCCGCCGGCAGCAGCAGCAGGAGCAGGAGGAGACCTGCTAGGGCCACCGCGAGAGCCCCCAGCAGCGCCATGGCCTCGGGGCGCCGGTGACACCCGCGGTGCTGGTGGCCAAGGTCCGCCCGGGCAACCTTTGCCCCGGCCGGGCAGAGATTGCAGCGTTGCCGGGGTCGGGGAGTTCGTTGTTCTTTGGTGCTTTGGTGTTTGTTTGCTTTCCTTCCTTCTTTCTTTTTTTTTTTTTCCGTTTTCCCTTCCCAGCCCCGGGGTGTGGTTCTGCACCCAGCAGCTCCCACTGCCGGGTGGCTCTCTGGCCTCTGCTGCCACAGCTGTCCGTCTGTCCACCCATGCAGCCTGTGCCACCCCAGCTGGCCCTCCGTCCAGCTCTCCAGCCCGGCCACTCATATCCTTCTGGCTGCTCAGCATGACTGGACAGTTGCCATCCAGCCACAACCCAGGTTCCGTCTCTCTGCCTGTGTGTCCCTGCGTCTGTATGTCTGTGCATCTGTGTGTCCGTGCGTCCATATGTCCATGTCTGTCAAGTGACATATCAGTGTGTCTGTCCTTCCACTGCCACCCAGACAACCACCCCCCTCATCTGTCACCGTGTCTCTTTATCCTTCCTTTCTTCATCCATCCATCCATCCATCCCCATCCCTCCCACTCCCCCTCAGCTCTGGGCTGTGGGCTGGGGGCTCTGGAAGCAGCACCAGCTCTGGCAGCACCAGGAGGAGCTCCAGGCACACCTGGGGGGCCGGTGGGCCCCCCTCCTCATGTCTCCATTGGACCCAAAAATTCCCAACTGACCCCAAACATCTCCAGCTGACCCCAAATATCCTCAGCATTTCTCCTCCCTTTGTAAAAACTGGGAAATCAGCCCTCTTTGCCTTTACTTTATTGGTGCTCCCAGATGCAAACCCCACTCCAACCCTTCCTCTCCCGTTTCCTTGGAAACCAGTGGCATCTTCACCCTTCTTGGACTGGGACCAGCCTGACACCGGAGCCTTTTGCCCTTTGCCACGCAAACAAGACTTTTCTCTCCCTGTCAACAGAAAAGCTGAGCTGAATGTCGGAACGCCCAACCTGGGCGTGAGCACCGGATCATTAATCTTCCCGTTCCTTTTCCAAAAGAATATCAGGTTGGGCACAGCCTCACCTTGGCCTCCGATTCTCTGCCAAACCATCCCGAGGACCGCAGGGGTTTTTTTGCAGCTGGCGGGGACATGTCAGGTACCGCCCTTTAATCGAGGGGGTTTCGCAATTTTGAGGTCATGCGGGTTTGCTGTCACGGGTGTCAAGTGCCACTATGGCAAGGGGATGTCACGAGCTCCCCGCTGAGGTGTCATGTGTGGGATGCCATTCACAGACTCCAGAGCGGGGAGAGGAGGTCGCACGAGGTCGCCAGTGGGGTGTCCCACATAGGATGTTACACAAAGTTCCAAAATAGGGGAGCGGTGGTGATGTCTCAGCCATATATGTGGCACACCCATAAAAAGTCCTCACGCGAGTGTCCCTCGTGGTCCCCACGACGAGCACGGATGGCCCCCTTCCAGTCCAAGGCGGGATGGCAAGGGATGGGGCGGGGGGGAAAAGGGGGCAGAAAAGGAGACTCAGGTCCCACCGAGATTCGAACTCGGATCGCTGGATTCAGAGTCCAGAGTGCTCACCATTACACCATGGGACCGGCTCGCGCTCCGCCCTGCGCCCGTTCCAGACCCCTCCGCGCCGCTCCCTCCGCCAGGAAAAAGAGACCCCGGAAT
The DNA here is from genome assembly GCF_008360975.1 of Lichenostomus cassidix. NCBI lineage: Eukaryota > Metazoa > Chordata > Aves > Passeriformes > Meliphagidae > Lichenostomus > Lichenostomus cassidix. The sequence continues at coordinate 2,098,536 of NW_028147440.1, forward strand.
GCCCCCGCGAGGGGAGAGAGGTGAGAGAACGAAAATAAACTCCATTTTTGGAGTGGGGAAAAGGAAGGGGTGCCCGCCCGAACAGGGACTTGAACCCTGGACCCTCAGATTAAAAGTCTGATGCTCTACCGACTGAGCTATCCGGGCTCCTGTTAAAAGTGGTCACAAGGCGGGATGAAGGACCTTCTCCGGAAAAACCTAATGTTTTCAGGGAGGAATTCGACGTTTTCGGGATTTTAAGTGAAAAAGCCGCCGGGGACTGGGCTAAGGGGGAGGCAGAGAGGGGCGGGGCTGCCCCAGGCAGAGTGAACCGAGCAAGAACGCCTGCCAGGAATACGAAATTGGCGCTGTTTTGGCTCGATTTAACCCCAAAAATCCTCAAAAAGTTTTCTCCACAAACCCATTTCTGTGCAGCGAAAGACTCAGAAATTACTTGGTTTGTGGCAAGTGATTTCCTCCTGGTTGTCCTGAGAGCTGCTCGTTGCTCTCCTGCCCCCGAGTGAGGGATTTCTGGTGTTTACTTAAAAAAAAAAATTATAGTTATAATTGTATCATTAGAAATATAATAATAAGAATATAATATAAATAAAAACAATGTGTAATAATATATAAATACACTAGAATAAACAAAAATAGTAATTTAGTAATATTAATAATAACAATTATTTATCTTTTTATTATTATACATTACAGATTATATTAATAGAAACAATAATAGTATTAATGTCATGCTTGAATAATAAGTCAGACTTGTCTCCCTGTCCTTGGACAAAGATATCCTGCCATATTGTCCCTCCAGCAGTTATTGATTAGAGCTGTTGAAATCCCCCACAAGGAGCACGCCCTGTGAACATGCAGCTGCTTCTGTGTTTGTAAAGGCTCCCTTTGTCAGGAAAATTAAAAGCCAGAGGTTTATGTCCAAAAAGGAGACAGAGGAGTCCTGCACCTTTCTTCAAATAAAGGGAGAGAGTCCACCGGGGTCCACGCCCTTGGGGTTTTCTCTCTCGAGGTTTCAGAGGACTCAGCCTCCCTTTTATCCCGAACTCCCAGCCGCATGTTGCCCTCTTCCTTCCCCCATCGGCTGAGGTACTGGGAAGGCATAGCCTTCCCGAACCGCCCAGCACATACTCCCCCTTGAAACTGTCATTTTACCCCAGCATTCAGAAACTCAGGCTTGTGCGGGAGGGACCCACTTGTCTGTTTCAGGAGTGAGGTTGTTTGGGCTCTCTAAGAAACCTGCTGCTTTTAGGAAATGGAGTCATTAAGGCCCATTTCAAAGGCATTAACACCCACAGAATTGTTTGTAAAGACATTACCATACATCTTCCCTGTCAACAGCATCTCTATGTCCATTCTATTGCCCCCACCGATTGGCAAAACACAAATGATTTAGGGGGGCTAGAATTTATAAATTCAGGGGAACTAGAAGCTGGATAACAATTTTTTGAACTGGTTTAGAAGGCCAGACATTGGATAATGATTTACTAAGATTTGCTTGTTGAAAACAATATATCATTTACTTAATGATTTTGTGCCTACCTAGTAACAGGGAAGATAGAGAGAAGAGAGCCAAATAATTGAGAAAAACTACAGAGTGTGACTGAACATCCTGCTCTCAGACCACAGAACTGGCTCAAGTTAGTTCTAAGGCTTGGATTTGGACCAAGAACCAAGGGAGCATGCACAAGGGAACAGGGTGAAGAGTTCATCCTGAGGAAGACTACTAACTTTGTCCCTCATTTATCTTCGGGACACCTGCCCATAATTAATCTGTGACACTGTGCTTGCGCGAGCGTATTTAAATGAACTTTGAACTCATAATACAAAGCAGGGATAGGTAATGAATATGTATGGGGCTTTGTCTAACTTCAGGCATATGTAATCTGTAACCTAATATAAACCAAGTGAAGTGCTGCTGAGGGTGTGCATGTCTTTGGAGGGGCTACCCGCCATGCACCCCAGCTGGAATAAACACATACCTACTTCATAACTATCTGAGTTGTGGAGTCAATCCATGCCTCACAGATGTGTTCCTCTGTCTCATTTGTGGACACTGACTTTTCATAACGTGATTTTCCATACATGCAGGATAAAAAACCGATTTGCTTCAGCCATTGTTTCAGCTGTAAGCACCACAGGCCTGTTTCGTGTAGGCAAAGATTTAAGCAGCCCTAAGAGCTCGGGCGTCAGTCATGAAGGCACGAACTGTCAGCGCATGAGGCCGAGCCTCGTGAAGGAGGGGGGGAAGGGAAATGACGCCCCTCCTATAGCTTGCAGTGATTGGTTCAAAGTCAGACGGAGGTTGGAAAGAATTTGAATTTTTGAGGGCTTAGCCAATAGCAGGAGAGGCCAACGGTCGGTGGAGGCTATAAAAATGAGTACATGGGTGGATAACCATTGTCTTTTTGGGGGTTTTGGTTACTTTGACGAATTTTGTCTTCATCTTATCGGTGATAATTTCTCACAGGTCTTTCCCTAAAGGCGAAATCTACTGATTGGAATCCTTAATTTAAAAAAAAAATTGAAAAATTAAAAAATGAAACTAATTTTAATTAATTAAATTAAATTAATTTAAATAAATTAAAAAAACTAAAACCAGGAGGAGAAGGTGTCCCGTCCAGCTGCACAAGGGGTAGTTGTTGTGGGCTGGGGCCGGGGCGCGGGAGGGCTGGGCGGAGGGGGGACGGGACAGGACAGGTGCGGACTGAAACAGGGAGCTTAATTTACATAATTCATTGCAAGTATATATGCAATTGATTACAAGTGACTAGCATAGATTGATCACACAGTTAAGCACAAATTCTTGAAGAAACAAATACTAGGTGCTTAACTTAGGAGCCTAGAGTGGCAAACGGCTAGAAAAAAACCTGCTTCTGGCTAGAGAGATAGGAGAGGCTGGCTACCCACAGCGAATGGCATGTGGACACTAGCTTAAAATACAGAAAGATGATGCAATGTGTAGCTAACAGCTTGCTTGTCAAATAGTAACCACAATTATGTGGGAATATATGGAATTTTTCATAAAATTCCTACATAAACTCACTGAAATTTGTAGTGGGTGGAGAAGCATTTTGGAGAAACCTGCAGATCCCCGCTCTCTAAAAATAAAGCAGTTGACCTGTGATTCGCCCCAAGCAAGCCCAGAGACACTTCAGAGACAAAGTCAGAGAAGTGGGTATTTGCTTTATTCAGTGCACCAGGTGTTAGGGATTTCACTCAAACACACACCTCGGTACCTCCAAAGACACAGTGTTATTTCACAGTGTAAAATTCATGAATATTCCTCACATTCCCCACAATAGGAGTGGTTATACAAATCATTAATATCATTAGCATGTGCACCACGCATGCTCTGTGTGTCCCGGTGGTCTTTGGAGACCCCAAAGACCCCTCCGGGATGAAGGTCCCAGTAGTCTTCCTCACAGTGCATTTTTCACCTTTCTCTCTGGAGCATGCACTGACCTTCATGGGATGATTCAGCAGTTTCCGTGCTGGCTTCAAACAGGTTCTTGTCCCTCTTATTTTGGTAAGATTAAGGGAATCCTGTTTTTCTAGGTTTTACAATTCCCACGTTCTGTCTCTCGATAGTTAACTTGAGTTACCTCTTTGACCACTCCTTTCTTAATTCTCCCTTTTCTTTTTTTGTAGTCTGTAATTCTTTATAAATCTTGTATGTCATGAAAGCAAGTACCTTCCTTTATCTTATTTCTAAGTTTGTACTTTTACCATTGAGTATAAGCATTGTGATTTCAAGTACATACTATCATACAATAACTACTAGTAAACACAGTAAATAACAATGCAAAATTTAAAGAATTATTACAAAAATTATTTAAGCTGGGATTAACATTATTGCAACAACTTGTATTTATAACTGTACATTTACAATTTCTCCTCCTCTGGCATATAGCAAATCTATAGTTAATTGAGAGATGCTCTTAATCTCGATTTGCTGTGCTCTTATGGCATCTGCATTGGCATTCATTATGGTCTCTACAGTGGCAGGTGGTCTCTCCAGCTCACTTACTCTGAGCTAGGGTATAAACCACTTGGCAAAGCTGTGAAATCTGGTGGGCCTGTCTATTTGGATAAAAGTTTGGAGTAAGCCTTGTAGTTGAGGAACAACACTAATGTGAAGAAATACTGGTCTTATCACACAGCTACCTTGCTATCTCAAGGGCAAAACTTTATGGGCACTGTGTTCATATATCCAATATCAACCCCACTCTGGGGGCACTGGCCAACTCTTCGGCTTTGGTCTTCCCTTAGTTTGATTTTTATCTTACATATTAGCCACCCTATAGGTCTAGAATTTTGAGCAGTTATTTTGAAGAAAAAGAAGAAAGACAGAATCTATAGAAATTCTAAGAGGAATGTTAATTCTTTTGACTTTCTTGGGCCTTCCATCCCCCAGCAGGATTAGCTTTCTGGGTTTCTCTGGAGTCAGGGATGGGGAGAATGGAGCACTGCCTCTGCTGTGTTCATGACTGAGAACACCCCTGCAAGGCTGGGATTGGAGCTCTGTGCAGCACTGCCTCTGCTGTGTTCATGGCTGGCCCCACTGCAGGGCTGAGATTGGAGCTCTGTGCAGCACTGCCTCTGCTATGTGCATGACTGAGAGCACCACTGCATGGTTGGGATGCTCTGGGGGTGAGGTAAGGAGCAGTTCACTGTCTCAGCAGGGCAAGGCCTGACCTGCCCCCTCCCCACACACACAAGCATCCTGAAGTGTCTCAGAGACATTAATCTTTTCAGTTTTTGGCAGCCCACTTCATGGCTCAAGACAGTGATCAGGACCACTGATAGCTTTTCTCGTTTGTAATTTAATTAACTGACTAGGACTCTTGTATTGTTAGTTTTCCCTGCTTGTGATCTAATTGGACAATCTTTCTTCCCCCCCCCCCCCCCCTTTTTGGTGGGAATTCTAGCAGACAGAGGAGAAAGGAAAGAGGAAAGCATAGTGGAATTCATAGGAATGGTAACTGCCATTTTAAATTTAAAAGCATCTATAAGCTGCAGGGCTCAAAGCCTGGTAGATCGGTTCATGATCTCTAGCGATTTCTTGAAGGCAATATCTTCTTTCGGTGTGACTCAGCATTCCCAAATACTAGACAAACAAATATACATGTGACAATCATTAACAGAACTTGCTTGGTCTTAGCACCTTGTTAGATAAGCCAGCAATCCTTTTTGAAACCTTTTCATATAAAGAAAATTATTTTTGTCTGATTTACACATGGTTATATCTCAATTTTGCAAATTTAGATTTAAGTCCATAAGGTAATGTGGCCGTGGGTTCATGTGCATGTGTTAAAAACGGTATAGCTTTCTTTTCTTTCTGGCTTACTGATCCTTTGCATCTGAAGCCATACTTGCTATCACAATTATTACAAGGTTCTACTAGGATAGCTCACTGATCCAGGAACAACACTGTGGATAACACTGTTCTGGAAATACAAAAAGCAAAACCATTTAATGTGTTTCATTTTGGCGTTGCAGCTTTTAACAGATTTACTGTATATTATATTGTCCAATATGGTTCTTTCGTGTCCTCTTTGTCTGGAGTTTCACATTAGAGAGGAGTCTCTGGCCATAGATCTCACAGTCATGAGGGAAGTCAGCAGTTCTTTTTGCTTCTGCAGCTTGAGTGGCTCCTTGTCTCATGTCTGGACACACTTAGCTTTTTATCTGATGAGGACACACTTGAACATTCAAAGTTGTTAATGATATTAAAACAAACTTCCACAGTGATAACATTTAGAGTGGGGAGAAGGATGAATTCTCGCCTCCTTCAACTCCCATTGGAAATTCTTATTTTTTAGGCTGGCTAGTTTTATTTTGCAACACAGTCAGTTTTGTTTTCCTTCTCTGCAAGCATGCAGAGCTTGGTTTTGAGGGGAAGACATTGTTCACACTTTCCCCCAGCAGTATCTATTTGCATCTTCTCTAAGGCAACTTTTCTGGCTGCTTGAAGGCTAAAAAACTCAGAAGCACTTGAGCAAAACTCTGCTTATAAAAAAACCAACCACTCAGAGTAACCCAGGCAGGAGACTTTAACTCTGAAATAGTTAATTACAAAATTTCATATATCCTTTATACAAATCAAGTTTCTGAGGGTTCTTACACATGGAATTTCAGTTTTTTTAAAAAAATTCAAATCTTTGTGTACAAAAAAGACTTTTGAATTCACCATGCAGTAGTATTTTAAGCACAATAATATTTTGGTTGTTACTTTAAATAGAGGAAAGCCAATTATACCATCATAATTGATTTATTTTCATTATCTATGATACCATTTTCCCTGGGGTTGCACATACTTCTGGGTTTATTTCATCATAAGACCTCTTAGACAAAGATACCAACCACAGTGTTAGCTTTTGTATTTCTTCACAATATTAATGTGCATTCCAACTTTAGCTATCAAATCTCTTTCCAGTAAATTACAATTACAATTAGGAACAAACAGAAATTCATGCATTTCAAACTTATTCCCCACGTCTACCAATAGTGGCTGAATAAGGTGCACACTTCAGCTTTTCTACTCACCCCTTGAATAATTAAAGATTTTGTTGACAACTCCTTCCCTTAGGGATAAAATTCAAAGTGAATCAAGAGCCTTCACATCTCCTCTCGATCTAGGCCCACCTTTAAAGTTATCAAGGGCTCCTGGCATAATGGGAGCCCCTGACATCCTTAACAATTCATTTCTCTTAATCGCTGGACTTCCTCCCCCTGAGGATCTAGCTGCTCCCACAGACATTCCTGCTTCTAGTGTCTCTCTGCTCTGCCTCTGATCCTTTCTTACATACATTTTCTGTATCTTTCTGACCAGTTCATTCAGGGGCTTATTATGCCCTTTACTAGCCCCCACCCCCACTACTGCCTGGGGATGCTCATTTTCCCACAAAATCATTCTGGTGACCCAAACAAAACTCTTCCTAATCTTCCTTATGTACAATCTGTATTTTCTAGATTTTCTTTCTGCAGTGTCCAAACGCAGCCCCCCTCTGGCACTCCCAGCAGGCACGGCTAGCAGCACCACAGGTGACCAGGGTGTCCTGCAGCCTCACGGAGGCTGGGAGGCCACTGCCGCCCCACCCCAGGGGGTGGCAGGGTCAGGGACTGCCCGGTGCTGAGCCTGCAGCTGTCCCACAGCCCCAGCTCGGCTCCACACCTCCCCAGAGGCCCCCAGCCTGTGTTCCCAGCCCTGCACCTCTGTGCTTGCTCCCACCGCTCCGAATGTGGAGGATACAGGGGACTGCAGCTGGCCCTGGGTCAGCTGGCAAAATTGGAGAGCAAGATGGGGAAGGTGCTGAAGAATATCTCAATCCTTTTTCTTTCTCCTCTCTTCCTTCTTACTCCTTCTTTCTTTTACTCTATCTACCTGCATGCTCACTCTTTCTACTACAACATTCTACACAACCATATTCCAGCAGCTACACACACACAGAAGTCTGAAAGGGATAACTATTAGACTCCACTAATTACTTTTGTCCCACGGGCTTCCCTGCCTGAATTTATATGCCAACAAAAATACAAATAAACACAGGTAAAAATTTGCACACACAGTACACACACACACATTACAAAAAAATTTCAAAAGCACTTGAGCAAATAGACAATGCCATTTCCTCTCACAATTAATACAAGTACATAAAGTCCAAGCCTCACAACTCTTTCCACACACTAAATACAGTATTTCAAAAGGAAAATCAAATGGAGCTATATTAGAAAGGTGTTGGGGGTCTGGGTGCTCTCAATTCAGCAACTAAAACCTTTCCCCTCCAATAATACAATCCGTCCCCCTCTGGATACTCCAAATCTGTGCTTTATTTATGATTTATACTCTTTGCTAATTGCTTCACTTTTCTCTGGCCGTTTCTGTCGCCAGAACCACAGATACAGCTCCACTCTCACTTCATGTCTCAGACATGTCTCATTTGTTCTCTCACACAGTAACAAAATAATGACAGACAGAACAGAAGTAGCAGTACAATTGTGCAGTGCAGTGGGGTCCAACCCCTGGGGGTCCAACCCCTTTAAAGATACCTTTCACTGTAGTGGGGTCCAACCCTGGGGTGCCAACCCCTTGCCCGGGACTAATTTTGGGAGACCCAGTCTCAACCCACCCTCGGGGACTAGTACCGCAGACCTGCAGGCATTTCTATTTTTTTTTGTTTTAATAGCAAATACCTTAATTTGATGCAGATGGTCCTTGGTCTACCCCTGCCATGAGCCAAAGGACAGCTGAGCTCCCCTAAAAATTCAGGGTCGCAACTGGGAGGTCTGCTTACCCCTGGATACAGTAGCCGAGCAGAGTTAGGGTCCCATCTGGGGTGCCAGTTTGATTCGCCCCAATCGAGCCCAGAGACATTTCAGAGACCAAGTCAGAGAAGTGGCTATTTGCTTTATTCAGTGTGGAAAGCTGGCTTCTAGAGAAGGGACACGCAGATGTAGATAGATTACTACTTAACAAGCCACTTCTCAATAATAGCCATATTCAGCCAACTATTAATTAGAGACCTGCGTCCAATCAGCGATTGAGGTCACCATGAACTTTTCTGAAATACGGAAATTGTAGGAGCCGTCAGGAATGCATTAATTGGTAACAGGTATGCAGAAATCAGGCACTATAGGTAAACATAGATACATGTTAAGGCAAGTAGCCAAGCTTAGGGCGTGGAAGTATATAACCAATAGTATTGTATGATTACAGAATATGCATGAGTTAGTTAACTACACTATAAAACTGTATGCTGTAAATCAATAAACTGAAGCTTGTGGTAAATTCATATTGGATTGTCAAGCCTCCGTTTCTCAGCATAATGGTGACCCCGACGTCCAAGGGTCTCGCTCCCCTTTTGGCTGGATCCATTTGAGAGCGATATAGCCAAGGCTGACAAGACACCTGGCTCCGACACACCCCGGAGGGTCAAAGCAGTGAGCGCGCATACAGGACGACCGTTATCAGGGCGGGATCTGGACACTGCCGGACTTGTGAGGTGAAAATCTCGCACCAGACAGGAGGAGTGGCCGGACATCTCTGAGGGTGAAAAACAGTGAGTGCGCGATGGAGAGACAAGCCACTTCTGATGTGTTTTATTGCTTTTTAGAAAAGCGGGGGATTAAGGGTAAGGATATAAAGAGTGATTTAGTGGCGTTGACAGCATGGGGGTTGGCTAAAGGTTGTTTTATTGACCCTAACAGCATTTTTGTTCTTGATGAATGGCAGAGACTAGGAGATAAGTTGTGGGATGCTATTTTTGAAGATGATAAGGTTGGAGAAAAACTATGCAAAGTGTAGAAGACAGCTAGTAAGGCTCTGTATCAGTATCAGGCAGAACAAAGGGCAGATAGAGTTACTTTTGAGCGGCTGAGTCCACCTCCCCCGTCTACTTCAGGGCAAAGTAACGAGCGATCATGGCCGCTCCCCCCATTAACAAACACAGTACATATTCCCCCTACTAATCCATTTGCTGAGCCCTCTGAGGATGCGGTGAAGCCTTCCGCTCCGATTGAGTCTTCTGACCCAGTATCTCACAGGGCAGTTTTTCAGTCACCCAGTTTGGGGAGCCCCGAACTTCCGCCTACTGGGGGTCTGGCCAGTCCCGGTGGTGCCGGTTTGGGGGCTGCGTGTCAGCATGAAATTTATTGGAGGCGATTTACCTCACAAGCGGCTCAGGAGGGTGACGTGGAAGCTGCGGCTGAGATGTTGGGGGCGTTTCCAGTGATTTACAGCCCAGGAGAGCAGGGAGGGCTCACTGTTTCTATTTTAACCCTAAACTGGAAAATCTTATCTCAGCTGCGAGCTACCGTGAGTGAATTCGGAATTCAGGGAGAGCCTACTAGAGAAATGCTAGATTATATCTGGGGATCAGGACTTCTGCTCCCCAACAATATCAAGGGCATTGCACAATTAATACTTACTCAACATCAGTCTCTGCTATTTAATGCTCATTGGCAGGCATGCTGCCAGGAGTCGGTGGCTGTGCAGCGCGCACCAGGTGACCCGCTGCATGGAATCACTCTAAATGAATTGATGGGGTTAGGTCCTTATCTAAGAAGTGAGGATCAGGCACTCTTGGGACCAAACAAGATTAGAGAGTCTATGGATTTAGCTCGGAATGCTCTGGATAAAATAAAAGCCCCTGGAGGCGTCCCGTCATATATGTCCATCAAGCAGGGGTGGGATGAGCCGCTGGGGTCTTTTATAGATAAGAGAGCTGCAGCGGTGAAAACAGCAGGAATGGCAGAATGCATGCAAGGGACTACGTTAAAGCAGTGTGTATTGCAAAATGGAAATGGGACAGTCAGAAATCTTATCATGACCATGCCAGAGAATTGGTCCATAGAGGACCTTTTAGAGAAAGCTTCACAGTTCCTTACAGACAGTCAGGCTATGTTGATCAATGCTATTAAGGAGCTGGGGGAGGGATTAAAAGCGCAGGCAGAATCCTCTCAAAATCAAGTCCTCGGCGCACTCACCCCCCTCCGACAGCCAAGGCCACTTCCAGCATCTTGAAAAAAAAAGCTCCATTGTTTTCGCTGTGGACAGCCAGGGCACTTACGGCAAAACTGCCCTGCTGGAGCACTGTGGTGTTCTCAGTGCCAGTCTGCGTCACACAGCTCTGCAGCTTGTCGGAGATCCCAGGGAAACAGGAATCGGAGCGCAAAAGGGACTATGACACAAATAGTAGCACCTGTCCAACAGGACCAATTGTAATCAGAGGACAGCATATGGGTGCTCTTTTGATCGGGCGTTCATCTGCAACCATGAAAGGACTGGACATTTTAACTGGATTAATCGATGCTGATTTTCAGGGTACAATTGACATTATGGCTCGGACATTTCATCCACCTATTCATATTCCTGCTGGATCTAAAATTGCTCAAGTCGTCCCTATACCACAGTTACTTCAAGGTCCATCTGATCGGCCTCATCAAGGAACAGGAGGTTTTGGCTCCACAGGCCTTGCGGTTATGCTAACAGTGGATTTGAAGCAACGTCCACAAAAACGGATATCTTTGGAATATTCTGGCCATCGGATACAATTATCAGCACTTTTGGATACTGGAGCTGATGTCACGGTACTGGATGAAAACAAATGGCCTGCTCACTGGCCAGCATATGCATCTGGAGCTACTGTTTCTGGTGTAGGAGGTATCACCATGGCTCGTCGGTCACCACGTTTAAAAATTACCATCGATGACAAAGTTGTGGACTGTGTGGTACAGTTGTTACCACTTCCCCCAGGAGTAAATGCTTTAGTAGGCCGTGATGTTTTGGCCCAAATGGGAGTTGTATTAACATCGGAATCGCATTTCTAGAGGGGGCCATTGCATGGGCTTTCCCCATCCGTCTCACCTGGATTACAAATGAACCTATATGGATGGAGCAATGGCCTCTGAAAAAGGAAAGTCTGGAACAAGCACACTCCTTGATACGAGAACAATTCCAACAGGGACACTTGCGTTTATCTACTAGTCCATGGAATACTCCAATTTTTGTTATAAAGAAAAAATCTGGGAAATATAGACTGCTCCATGATCTGCGTGCTGTAAATGAACAGATGCAACCTATGGGAACTTTACAACCAGAGCTCCCCAATCCCAGCATGCTACCAGATGAATGGTTTCTACTTGTTGTGGACTTAAAGGACTGTTTTTTCACCATTGAACTACATCCAGATGACATGCAGCGTTTTGCTTTCACGCTGCCCTCAATTAACCGTGAAGCACCCGCACAACGATTTGAATGGACTGTACTGCCACAGGGCATGCGGAACTCACCAACACTTTGTCAACTGTATGTGGATGCTGCTCTCAGGCCTCTTCGGACAGCCTGGCCAGAAGTAATCATCTATCACTACATGGATGACATATTACTGGCACAGAAGGTACCTTTCACCGCAGATCAGTTACAGACCCTGACTCATCACTTGCGTGCTCAGGGCCTTACAATCGCCCCTGAAAAGGTACAGAACACATCACCATGGCGATATTTGGGATGGACAATAACAGACCATCAGGTTCGTCCTCAAAAACTGCAAATTCACACAAACATCCAAACCCTACATGATGCTCAGAAACTGATGGGTGACTTACAATGGCTTCATCCTGTCATTGGTATTCCTAATGAACTGTTAAATGTCCTGCGGCCTCTACTGAGAGGCACTGATCCAGCTACAGAAGTCACCCTCTCTACAGCACAGCAGGCGGCGATCCAGACTATCTCAGAACGTGTTGTACAAAATCATACATCGCGTCGTCTACTTGATGTGCCACTAAATATCACTGTGCTAACTGGCCCTCAATACCTTTTGGGTGCCATCACTCAGCATAAAAAGAAAACAGGGGAAAATACCCCCACCACAAATGAGGATTACAATGTTTTGGTGCTGGAATGGTTAGCACCACCCCTTCAACCACGAAAAACGATTCAGGAAAACATAATTACAATGGCAAATCTTATCAAACGTGGCCGCCAAAGGATAAGGGAGATCCAAGGAACATCGCCAGGGGAAATACAAGTACCACTGAAGCTGGATGACCTGAACTGGTACTTACAAAATTCTATGGATCTTCAGGCAGCGTTGCTGGAAGAGGGAACCCTCATCAGTATCCGACCTCTCCAGCCTTCTACGCTGGCATGGATGTCTAATCACCGATGGCTAATAAAGCCATTGCGGCCATCCTCTCCGCTTTCAGGAGCAGTGACTGTTTATACAGATGCTGGCAAACGCTCCCGTAAAGCTGCTGCGACGTGGATGGAGGAGAAGCAATGGCGACACAAAATTATTCCTGCAACATCGGAGGACTCTTTACAAACCTTGGAGCTATCAGCAGTGGTCTGGGTCTTTACCAACTGGATAGACCAACCTGTTAACATCATCACAGATTCTCTCTATGTCGCAGACATTGCTAACAGAATTGAGGAAGCAATGGTTAAGGATGTACAAAAACGCCGACTAGCGGAACTATTGATGGTGCTTAAATGCACTATTGGCCAAAGGACTGACCCATATGCCGTGTTGCATATAAGAAGTCATCAGTGGTCAGAGGGCCTTGGAGAAGGCAATGCCAGAGCGGACCGATTGGTAGCGGTGGCGGAAGCTCCAGTATCTTCCTTTGAGAGGGCCCGCCACGCACATATGAACTTCCATCAGAATGCAAAGGGTCTCCATAAGGGTTTTGGAATCCCACTGGCAGAAGCCAGGGCCATAGTGCGGGCCTGCCCTATTTGTAGTTTTCATAACCAGGGTGTTGGTTTGGGTATGGGAGTGAACCCCAAGGGGTTACAAGCTAATGAGTTATGGCAGATGGATGTAACACATTTCCCTGAATTCGGTAGATTAAAATATGTCCATGTTTGCATTGACACATACAGCCACATGATATGGGCGACACTACAGCCCGGCGAAAGAGCCCGGGATGTTATAAGGCACCTTACTAGTTGCTTTGCCATATTGGGCAAACCCAAAGCTATCAAAACAGACAATGGGCCAGCTTATTGTAGTGCCTTGGTTAAGAAATACATGCAGCTTTGGGACATAAAACATACTACAGGAATTCCTCACTCCCCAACGGGGCAGGCAGTGGTAGAACGAGCAAATGCAACAATAAAGGGTTACCTGGCAAAACATAAGGAGGTCTCAGATAGTAGAGAAAGGCTTTCTAAAACCCTGTTTGTGCTAAATCATCTGTGTATATTTGGAGATCAGGATTTACCACCTATCTTAATTCATCACAAGGGAGTGGCACAGCCACCGGTACCACGCATGAAGGTCCTATATAAGGACCCCAAAACAGGCATCTGGGAGGGTCCAGTAGAGGTCATATATTCTGGCAGAGGTTATTTTTGTGTATCTTCCTCCACAAGCCCCCTTTGGGTTCCTAGCCGCTGGGTGAAGCCTGCACTTGATCAACCTGGCACAGTTACAGGTGCCCCCGATACCGCCGATCGATGAAACACCACGACTGATTCGGCTTCTACATTGTGCTCTTGATCCTATCTTGCGGCGAGCTGGGGTCCCAGTCGAGCGTTGGCAGACTTTATTAGAATGAAGAGATATTATAAATAGATTAGGCTCTGTACCCCCTTACCTGAATAGATACCCTTGTAGAAATTGTGCTAAGCTGTGGTGTCAGGCATGGTTACTTATTAAGTGTGGTATTTGTAAGAAACGGTGGTGGGTCCATCAAGAAGTGTATAATACTTGTTGTTTGGCTTGCATTAATACACGCATAACTCATATTGACTTTGCTCATAACAGGCTGCAACAAGCTTTAGCTGCATTTACAGAGCTGCCTGATTGGCAAGGTTTGCAATTGTTTGAATCTGAAGAGCAAAAAGTTATAGCCTGGTTACGTTGGGAGGCCCAAGATGCAGTGAATTGGGCAACATCAAACTCTGGGTCTCAAATTTTGAGAGCAGTGTGCACCGATCGGGCTTTGGAAAGGATCCCAAAGTATTGGGTTATCAGAGAACATGAATGGGAACGCACTAAAAGGCGTTTTGCTCCTGTACATACTGTGCATGTTAGGGGTTGTTCTGGCAGATGCTACCGATGCAAACGCCAATAATCCTCTCCATTCAATTGAGCCCAGGAAAAATTTGTGGGTCACCTGGGCAAATCAAACAGGTACTAGTGCTTTTTGCCTTGCGCTTGCATCAGCCACTAACCCTTTTCGCACATGCTTACTTGGTATCCCAGGCTTTGATAATACTAGCTTTGCACGGTTTTCAACTAACAACTGCTCACGAGCTGCCAATGTTAGCCATTGTACTGCTCTCTTGTTGTCGGGTCTTAATACCTCATTGCCATGGGATCCTCAGGAGTTGGATCTCTTGGGGAGCCAAGCTCTTAATGCAAGTGGCAATGAAACAGGCTGCATAACTTTTGGTAGCCCCATAGTGATTCCTAACCGCACCTGGTTGACTCCCCATACGGCAGAATATGCTAACATCTCTGCCCAATGTGGTCCACATAGAAGTTATGGCCGGGGCAGGGGTTATATACAAATTTGGGCCAATAAAAGTGCCCTTGCCCTTCCATCAGGTGTATTTCTCATTTGTGGAGACCGTGCATGGCAGGGAGTTCCGAAAGGTGCTTATGGGGGACCATGTTATTTGGGCAAACTCACTTTACTTGCCATGAATAAAACCACTGCAGCCAATTTAATGCGGTCCAGAAAGAGACGCAGTCTTACTTTGTATCTTGCAAGTAGGATTAGTGATTTTACTTGTCCTTGTTGGCATAGCTGTTATTCTACCTTGTGCTTTGCAATGTTTGAAAAAATCATTATCACAGACAGTGAATCAGCTTTGGCTTGCACAAACGCGTAAAGAAAACAGGGGAATTGTGGAAAGCTGGCTTCTAGAGAAGGGACACGCAGATGTAGATAGATTACTACTTAACAAGCCACTTCTCAATAATAGCCATATTCAGCCAACTATTAATTAGAGACCTGCGTCCAATCAGCGATTGAGGTCACCATGAACTTTTCTGAAATACGGAAATCGTAGGAGCCGTCAGGAATGCATTAATTGGTAACAGGTATGCAGAAATCAGGCACTATAGGTAAACATAGATACATGTTAAGGCAAGTAGCCAAGCTTAGGGCGTGGAAGTATATAACCAATAGTATTGTATGATTACAGAATATGCATGAGTTAGTTAACTACACTATAAAACTGTATGCTGTAAATCAATAAACTGAAGCTTGTGGTAAATTCATATTGGATTGTCAAGCCTCCGTTTCTCAGCAATTCAGTGCACCGGGTGTGGGGGATTCCCTCCTCCAAAAACATACACACCGGGCACTTCCAACAACACAATATTATAGGTAAAATTAATAAATATTCAGCACATTTCCCAGAATAGGAGTGGTTATACAAATCATGTCTCAGCAGCGGTTTCTGTGCTGGCTTCAAACAGGTTCTTGTCCCTCTTCTCTTGAAAAGATTAAGGGAATCCTGTTTTTCTAGGTTTTAGAATTCACATATTCTGTCTCTCAATAGTTAACTTGAGTTACCTATTGATTACCCCTTTCTCAGGGTGTCCAAGGCAATGTGAACAGGAAAGGATTTGGGTCCCCCTTGATCAGCATTTGACATGAGTCCCAAAGATCCCAGACTGTGAAAGTTAAACACAAAAACCATGCACTTGGGATCTAAGTAGGAAAACGTCATTTCCTATTTGACTGTCCATTGAATGAAGTGAAAGATGAAGTGCAAACAGGCAGGAGGGGTGAATGCAGGGGAATGGAAGTTGCAGAAGCTGTGGATACACCTCCTTGGTCCAGGCTGACAGCTCCTGGTGGCTCCTGTAGGGTGAGGATGGAGCACGTGGCATTGCAAATGTCATGCACAGGGATGTTCTTGGTTCCCGTGACTTTCGCTGTCCAGCCTTGTCTGACTCTCCCAGTCCTGGAACAAGGAGATATCCTGCCATGTTGTCCCTGCAGCAGATACTGGAGCTGTTGAAATTCCCCACAAGGACCAGGCCCTATGAATGTGAAGCTGCTCCTGTCTGTCTGTAGAGGCCTCATTGCCTTGTTCTCCCTGCTCAGAAGGCCTGGAGCAGACTGCCACTCTAATGTCACCTGGAGCTCTGCTCTCTTTCACCCAGGAACTCTCCCTTGACACCTCACCCATCCCCAAAGGAGCTCCATGGACTCCAGCTGCTCTCTCACATACTGGCAAAATCCCCTCCTTGTCTTCCCAGGTGGTCTTTCCTAAAAATCCCTGTGGCTCCATTGCAACATTCCAGTCACAGGAGCCATTGCACAACATCTCCCTGATCCTGACAGGATCCCAGCCCTGAAACTGCACCCAGGTGTGGAGTTACAGCATACAGGTAGCAGAACAACAGGCCTTGAAAGCCAAAATGACCTTCTGTATCAGGTCTGGACGATGCCCTGGGATTAGTAAAAAACATCCTGTTTACAGGGAAAGTGGAAAGAGTGCATTGTGGGCCTGTGAATTTGTCTTGGAGTGATGTTATGATAATCCGATATTCCCCATCGTTAGCTTATATGCTCCAAAAATAAAATGTGGTCCTGTCACTTTAACTACACCCAACTGCAGAGAGAAGAGCAGGTTGTTTTGAAAACTTTTTCCTCAAGCCTGGCTGCGGGGGAGGAAGGAGGAGGACGCTCTCTCTCTCTGGGAAGACAGTGTGCTGCGACAGTTGTCGGAGTAGCCAGCTTTGTTTCTTTTTTTTTTTTCATCAATTTTTCTTCGTTGGGACCCTCTTCATCAATCTGCTTCGTCGCCCCCAAAACCCAAAAGGACTTGGAGGACAACAGAGCTTCCAGGCAACTCTGCCCAGTTCCCAAGGCGGGGGCCTGAAGAGGAGAAGGTACATCTGAAGAAAAGGACACTAAGATTACCAGCTTTTTATTCAGGTTTAATAACTCCTTTTACCCTGTTCTCTCCTTCCCCCTGTACCTTGCAGGGCACTCTGCATGGTTTTGTTAAATAAATAGTTTTTTCTTCACTTCCATCTAAGAAATTCTGTTGTGGGTGGGGAAAGGGAGCATTTGGTCAGAGCTCTCCTTACCTAGAGAATTTTATCACTAAACCGGGACAGAACTGTTAGACCCGTCAGAAGTGAGTAACACAGTTTTACACCTTAATAGGTATTGTTTTCCTGTCGCCATTGTCCTAGGTTGCAATATAGATGTAGTTAAGTATTCTATTACCACCAGCTGTGGGCCGTTAGCTGCTATCACCTGCTAATGACCCACTCCGGATGACAGGCAATGGGCCATCAGGGACCCACCGTGTGACTCATGGACTTATCCCATTGTGAGATGCTCTGCCCAGGAGGGAGGAGCCAGGTGTTCCCACCTGGATATAACCTGGCCTTGGAACTGCCTGAGCTAGCCCTGTCTACTGGGTTCCCAGAGGACGAGAGCTACCACTGGATCTTTCAGCTGGAGACTAGACCTTCACAGGATCACCGCTTCAACTGGACTACTTCAGTTGGACTGCCACCACCACCCTAACAGGGTGTTAGGTTGTATCTGACTTTGTCAGTGCTTTTTCCTTGTATTATTTCACTTATTTTTAATTTCAATCTTGACTTGTGATCTCCCACTGGTTTGTGTTCAAACCAATACAGCCATAAAAGGTAATTTTGTGAAATACGATAGTTAATTGGAGCACTTTGTAATGTAGAATAATTTCCTGTTTGTGTTGCAGTACACAAGGAATTATCACTGCGCAATAAATGTCTTCACCGTACCATCATGGAGTCCATGTGTGCCCTTAAAAAACACAACACCCAGGTCTCTGCCACATCCTCTTTACTCCCCACAGCAGCTGCCTTAGTGGACAGACCTTCCCAGAATCCCCTCAGCACACAGACTGACCAGAAAGGCCTTGGGGATTTCTCCACAATGGAGCACTGTCAACACTTCCTGGTGAAAATGCCAGTGCTGGAGTTGACCCTGTTGGAGCCTCATTTGCTTGTGTTTCATTTCTGTCTCATCACCCCGTGGTCTTGGCTCATCAGCCCTGTCCGTCACTGCCTCACAGGATGGCCAGTCTGTACCTCCTTCCCCTATCATTCCCAGTTTAAAGCCCTCTTTACAGGCTCACCTGGAACCACAAATCCAACCAAAATGGGTTTGGGGCTGTGTCAAGCCAGGAGACAACGGAGATTCAGGATGGAGCTGTATGGGTTGGAAGATGCTCACCCAGCAAAGACTCAGCAGTGCAAATGTGGACAGGGGCACAGGGCTGAACTGGGTCCCTGCTGACAACAGGGAGGGGTGGCTGATATACGATTATCAGGGATGGTTCTGCTGCATCCAGAGGGTTGACAGGAACCTCTTGAAGCTCAACAGGGAAAACTTAAAATTCCTGTCATTAGACAGGGACAATGCCAGGCACCAGAACAGGTTGGGGGACACCCAGCAAAGCAGATTGACAATAGGAGTCATCACAGTCCTGGTGGACCCCAAGTTACACATGGGAGAGAAGGCTGCACTTGCCACGAAGAGGTTTGAGGGAGGTGATCCTTCCACTCTCCTCAGCACTGGAGAGGCCTCACCACCTGTTCTCAGCTCCCTGATACAGAAGAGACATGGACATCCTACAGAGTCATAGATTCATAGAATATCCTGAGTTGGAGGGGACCCATCATGGTCATCGAGTCCAGCTCCTGACCCTGAGCAGAACACTCCACCAATCCCAGCATGTGCCTGAGAGCATTGTCCAAATACTTCTTGAATGGAGAGGCTTGGGGTGTGACCTCTTCCCTGGGGAGCTTGTTACAGTGCCTGACCACCCTCTGGGAAAAAACCCCTTTCCCGATATCCAACCTAAGCCTCCCCTGACTCAGCTTCAGCCATTCCCTCAAGTCCTGTCATGTCACTGGTCACAAGTGTGAAGAGCTCGGTACCTGTCCCTGTGCTGCCCCTCGGAAGGTTTTTGAAGATGGCAATGAGGTCTGCTCTCTAACAGCTTAATGCTGTTCTTATCTTGTGGTGTCCAAAACTGCCCCCAGCACTCGAGGTGAGATCACCCCAGTGCAGAGCAGAACAATCCCCTCCCTCACCAGCTGGCAATGCTGGGCCTGATGTCCCCCAGGCCACGGTTGGCCCTTCTGGCTGACAGGGCACTGCTGACTCATGTTCAACTAAAGAGAGTCCAGGGAAGGCCCACCCAGATGATTAAGGGATTGGAGCATTTCTGCCAGGAGGAAAGGCTGAGAGAGCGGGGACTGTTCAGCCCTGAGAGGAGAAGGCTTGGGGAGATCTCAGCAATGTGTCTCAACACATGAAGGATGCTTTTCCTAGAGGTGCCAGGGACAGGACATGAGGCAATGAGAAAAACTGAAATGTAGGAGATTCCCTCTGAACATAGGAAACCCTTTATTACTTGGAAGGTGACCAAGGCCAGGTACAGGTTCCACAGAGAGGCTGTGGAATCTCTGTCCTTGGAGATATTCCAAAGCCATGTGGAGATGTGTGGTGGGGTGACCTTGGCTGGTTACAGGTGCCCACTAAGCCCCTCTACCACTGTCCCTCCTCAACATAATGACAATTCACAGACTATTAGGAAGGTATTTCTCTCAGAAAAACTAACAGTCCAAAAGAAGAGCTTTATTTCATACAAGCATGAAGTTACATCTATTTTTCTTGAGTACTTAAAAAGTTCCCTCAAAACATCTGTAGTTATGATACTCAGTATAACTCAGTATATGATACTCAGTATATGGTAAGATACTCAGAGCTAGTCAGTATAACAGTCTGTCCTCTCTTTCATTTGCTTTGTTCAGGAGACACAAATTAGGAAGCAGCCTGATTACTTTGGGATTTGATCACTGCCTGTACATTACTGACCTTTGAAATGCAGAGAAAACCAATCATCATCACCACAAAACTACCTTACTGAAATGCCGTAAGAGTCAGGCTCTGCAGTAGCAGGGCCTGTGGAGAAGAAGGAAATGAATTTCCTTTCCTGGCTGCTGCCATCAGCAATGCTAAAAGTGTAGAGTTTTTCCAGCAGGGATACCATAAAAAGTCACTTGCTTGTCTGGGATGTCCGGGAGGATCCCAATCATCTGCAACTTGTCACTCATCTTCAGGTGGGTCCAAGGATCTGTGTAGGCCCAGATCTATCCCATCTGCCAACCCTATGACCCAGAAGCCATTCTCAGGGGAGAGAGTCAAGGGACCTTTGCAAGTCACAGATTCCAGGGCAACACTGAAGGCCCAGCTCATTCTTGGCCCAACAATTACTTCCTAGTTGAGAGTCAACCCGACTATAACACACATCTTCCCAGAAGTATTGGTGTCATGTCTCTCTTTTTTATCAGGAAGCAAGCATTATGAAAGACAAAAGCACTGTTTACGTGACACACTGGTACATATGATTGGATAAAGGGTACTTTCCACGCGCTTAAACTACCTCGCTAATTGGTTATAAATTTAATCACGCTCAAGAGCTTAAGACAGTTAGCTATGTGACTGTCTTATCTTGTTTAACATTCTTTTATGATGCTCACACTTTTGGCATTAAAGTCTTGTTATCTCCTGGGAAAGGCACTTCAGAGTCAGTCACATAAACTGGCTTGTGCATAAAACGCTATGCTATTTCTCAGTCTTCCGTGGCTTCGCTTTCAAACTTATTTTTCCATGCTTCCCAGTAGACTTTCCCAATTTTGTATCCTTGCTGAGCAAACGTAATCAGTTCAGGATCAAATATCCTCTCATTGCTGGGCACACCTCTGCTGACACCAGTATCTTTTACCGTCCCCCCATCAGCAGAGATTTCCAATCTGGGATGAGCCGTGTCAGCATCCAGGGTGGGAAACTCTGGAATGGTCAAATCAGGCCATGAGGAACAGAAACCACAAGCTCTGCTTTTCTGAGCCTTTCCCTTCTGTGCCCTCAGCCCCCGCTCA
The DNA here is from genome assembly GCF_008360975.1 of Lichenostomus cassidix. Classification (NCBI taxonomy): domain Eukaryota; kingdom Metazoa; phylum Chordata; class Aves; order Passeriformes; family Meliphagidae; genus Lichenostomus; species Lichenostomus cassidix. Next base: position 2,119,955 of record NW_028147440.1, read on the forward strand.
TTTGTCCTTCCCTCCCTCCACACTCAGCTGCACTCAGCAGCCTCTTGCCTCAGGGCACCTCGAGTTTCTCCCTCCCCTCCTGCCATGTCCCTTCCTTGGGCTGCTGCCAGAGGGACTGGCAGCCTGCAGGCACCAAATGCCAGGCACTCCTGCAGTGCTGCTGGGACTGCAGCAGGCAGCTGCAAGGAGGAGGCTGTGGGGCTCAACCCCCTCTCCCTCCATCTCTGCATTGCTGCCAGGTGGCCTGAGGAAAAGGCCCAGGGGTTGGCAGCAGCTGGAATCAGGTTTGGGTGTCAGGATGAATTTGACAAAGTCTGAACGGGATTTTAAAGCTTTAAGTAGATTCTCCTCCATAACAAGACAGCACTAGTATAGGATACTGCTTGCACATGGATTAGAGTGGAAGAGTGATCTGCACTGCCATGAGGAAAAGGGAATGTTTCTTGCCTCAGCTTTCTGTGCTTATCACGGGATGGGAAGAAACCCTGTCACGACTCGAGCAAGGTGCAATGGCAGGAACTGAGGGCCTCTAGCTCAGCTCAGACTGAAAGGAGAAGGAGCTGCTCCTCCCATGGACCAGGATCAGCTCCAGACACCTTTCCTGACAGCCCCAAGAGGCTAAAGCAGCAGTGGGAGCGGGAGCTGCAGTGGCCAGTGCAAGCCAGCTGTGCTTGCTCCCCACAGCTGAGAGGACTCCTGACAAGCACAGGCAGGGCTTAGGGAAGCACACAGCAGTAATAAAATTCATCAAATCCCCCCTTCTCTCAGTGTGTTCTTCTCCAAACAGCTCTCTGAGGAGCCTGTGTGTGTTTTTCAGAGCTGCACTCACGCTCTGGGTACTTACCGCCTCATCTCCCCTATGCTTACCTTTCAGGTAAAGAAGTGTATCAAGCCCTGTTGGAAAAGAAAAGTGGTTTTGTCAAGGCTTGCTGGGGGAATCCAAACTGAGAGCTCCAACTGTGCAGAGATAACTGGGGAGTAAATCAGATAAAAGTGGGATATTCACATTGCAACACAAGTTCTAACAGCATGGAAATCATAGGGTGAGATGCAGCTGCTACTCCCTGGAAGGACTGTGCTCAGCATGCCCCAAACCTATTCCCCAGAGACTCCACACACACACACACAGTCTGTAAGCTTAAGCACAGGCTGAGGAAGATGAAATGGAGAGTGGAGCTGAGTGGAGACCCTGTGGCCAGGCTCTGCTGTGATCCCTGCAGGGAGTGGAACTCGATGGTGCCTTGTAGCTGATAAACCTCAGAGCAGCTCTCAGCCAAGGGGGAGAGGAGAAGATGTCTTGTGCTGAACCAGCAACTCAGGTGAAAGTGCTTTTCTCAGATGAACTTGGCTCAGTATCATCTCACTGTAACACTGACACACCCCTCCATCCCAGAATTATTCCCCTACCATGTACGCCCACACTCACTGAACATGTGCTCTGTAGTTTTTGATTGTGTCTCTCAAAGAAAAGTGACAGGATTATACACCAATCAGTAACATGACTGGAGTCACTGAAGTTCTGCCTAAAAGTATAGAAATAGTATAAAAGCGAGTTAGACTGGGGAGAAGCCAGGGAAGACTCCAGAGTAGCTTCCTGGGAGCAGAACTTCTTTCTTCCCCACAGGGACGTTGATTGAGTAAGAACCCTTACTCTTTGTTCACAGAATGATTTCTCTTGATCTTGTCTGGGTATTGCTTTGAATATGTTTTTGCAGTCAGTCACTGTCACTGTCACATAATTCCCAAACATTAACCTGTCCCAATTGTAAATGATCCAGCTATATATTAATAAGAATTGTTATTCTGTGAACTGTCGGTGTGAGTCCTTCACAGGCACTGGCAGTCACTTGCAGCGGGGAACATACAGTAATAAAAGTGTGGAGACCTGGGAAGGGTCTCTCGTATGTCTGGGACATGTGTCCCTGAACAAGTCACTCAAACATCCTTCCAACCCAGTGGATGGTTCAATGAACTCCCCATAACAGGACACGACAGACTTACCTGGCACTGAGGTGCTGACAGACCAAGGAATCCCAAAGGGATTGAGAAAATCTCCCCTTCCATGTGACACCCAACTCTCTGCCCTCGGTGACACTGATGCCTCCACTATGCTCCCCTACTCCCACATCACACGCAAACACACACACTGTTCCCTTAGCCAGTGTCTTAGGTTACATGGAAGGTGTAACCAATAGTATGTATTCCATTGCCATCTTCATAAGCTGTTAAAAACAGGTGGGGCAGTGGTCTTTTATTTTAAGCATAACTCAGCCCTGAAAACACCATCTGGGGGGGCTGTCTCCACTAATGGGCCATCCAGGTCTCCCAGCATGACTCATGGAATTCCAGAGACTCAGCCCTGATTACACAATTGGGGGCTATCTCTGGTGATGGGCCATCCAGGTCTCCAGGAGTGACTCATAGGATTACATCATCCCATTGTGAGATGCCCTGCCCAGAGGGGAGGAACTGAACATTCCCACCTGCATATAAGCTGAGACACTGGAACTCTGGAGCATGACTCCCACCGGATTCCTGGGGAGAAGAGCTTGAGAGTCACCACTGGACCTCCAGAGACCAACCAGACCTTTCTGCAGGATCACCATTTCAACAAGACCACATCCATCACTCCAACAGGACTGCAGCCACCATCTAACTAACTAACTGTACTGCTAACACCACCCTGACTAATGGTGGTAGGTTGTACTCTGACTTTGTCAGTTTAAACCATTGTTTTCTGTATTATTGCCTTGTAATAAATACTAGTAAAGAATTGTTATTGCTTTCCCCAGATCTATGCCTGAAAGCCCCTTGATTTCAAAGTTATAATAATTAGGAGGGAAGCGGGGGTCATATTCTCTATTCTAAGGGAATTTCTCACCTTCCTTGGCAGACACCTGTCTTTCAAACCAGGACAATCATTTCTCTTGTCTTTTCATCAGAGTCTTAGAGAGAAAAAAAATAATGCACAACATGTGACATTTTGGTTTCCCAGACCTGGGGCACATGGATCCAACTTGCTGTGAGGTCTAAAGAGGTCTAAAAGCTGCTGTGAGATGGACTCGGTCTCTCCTTCCGTTGCAGATGGCATAGAGAGGCCAGAGGAACAGCCAGACCACAGACTACAAAGCAGATAGGCTTTCACAGAGAAAGGGCTCCAAGGAAACCAAGGTGACTTTCCTGCATCTGTTTATCCTGGAGACGTTTTTAAGGCTGATCAGGCACTCATGAGCCAGGGAAAGGGGAGCAGGGCTTGCCCAAGGTCTGAGCCTCTACAGCAAATGTGATGTTCAGAATGGGGTGGGCAGGACTCTGGCTGGGGGTGTGTTCTGTGGTGGGAAAAGCCATGGCTGTACAACAGGGCTTTGGGCATGGCCACCACCCAGGGAAGAGCAGGTCCCTGCAAGCAGGAAACCCAAAAGCACAGCTGCAGGGAAAGAGCTTGCCTGGCATCCCAGGAGGGACACAGTCCAGCCTGTCCCTGTGTCCCCTGGCACAGCCCCTGGCCTGGCCTAGACTGGCACACTGTTCCTCTGGGCACCCTCCTTCCAGTCCCCTGTGCACTGGGACATCTGCACAGGGACACTGCCTGGGACAAAACACTTGCTGGAGGCCTTTGCCAGGGCAGCCTGTGGGGTGTTGAGAGTGCCAGACATGGGAACAGTCCAAATGCCCCCAGGAGCCTCTGCCAAGGTTACCAACATGGCCTGGTCAGGTGTGCTCTGCCAATGCCATCAGGTGTCTGCCACAGCCCCATCTGCCCTGGCTTCATGAGCTGATGTTCTTCCTTCCCTTGTGTGCCTGTGGTGGTCCCTCCCTGGGCATTTGTCATCCCATGGAGAATCTCTCAATGTCCAAATGAAGCTCCAGGCACCAGTCTCAGTCACTGTGAATGGTGTGAGTTCAGGAGAGCTGTTGGGGAAGGGTCAGTCCTGCCTTGCCCTAAGCAATGGTTTCATGTTGCTGGTTTGGGCCCTTGGCCATGTGTGGCAAGACGTTCTCCCCCTCCCCACTCTCCTTCTGGTTCATGGCGGAACACAGATAACTCTGGTGGGGTCAGAAGCCCAGCAGGAGGTTATCTCTTGGTGCCCAAAGGTCTGAGACCTCTAACCTGGAATTCATATTTTGGTATGGAAAGAGGATGTGGAGAGAGAAACAAAGAAATCAATATGTGACCAAAGTCACGCTTTTACAACTATAAAAGCTCATGAAAAATATCCCAAAGCAGAGGTTTTCTACACACACTCTGAAGATGTGCAAGGAGCTTCTCCCCAGAGTCTGGATTCAGGCTCTGCTGGTTAATTTCCTGGGAACTGGGTGAAAGGATTTCAAACTATGCTCCACCACCAGTTGGCTGATTAGACACATTTGATTCCTGAGTTATATTATTCTTGCTGGATGTTAATAAAAATAGGTACCTTTTCATAATTTGCATTTTAGCTACTCATAGTTTTACTATGACTCATAATTATGTTATTCCTGTGTAGTATGTAATTTGTCCTAAGTTTATGTCTTCCAATTTCTGTGTCTAATAAATGATATCATATTAGACTTAATTGGCCATTATTAAAGGGCGTTGAAAACGAGACTGAGTCTTGGGGTGCTGGCCACCCTAATAAGAACTACTGCCTGTTGCAAGAGGCCTAAGCAAACAGTGGAAAATCATCTAAGCTCCTGTCTACCATTCGTAACACCATGACACTCTGCCACAGGTTCCTGAGGCTTGGCAGGGCCCTGCTCCAGCTCCCACCCAGGAGGGAAAACCAAGTCCACAAAGGCCCCTCAGCAAGGGCTGAGCATGGCTGTGCCCTGGGACACCACAGAGCTGGAACACCTGGCCCTGGACTGGGGAAAGGTGACGTCTCCCCAGCCATGGCTGCAGAGGCAGAGATCTCTGGAGAGGCCCTTGCCAAGGTGGGAGGCATCACTGACACTTTTGAGATAAAAGGTCCAGCTCTGATGAATGAACTCCACTGCAGGCTTGGGGGAGGATGAGATGAGTGGAAGCAGAGGAAGGGACCCTTCTAATTCACCCCAGGAAAAGTCTCTCAATCCCATCCTCCTCCCTTCTCTTGCCTGTCAATACCATGGTCCACCCAAGCTCTCAGTTGCACATGGAGACATCTCCCTTCTGCCCCTGGATGACAGATGAGCATATGGAAGCATATGAAAAGCTTCTGCCTGCAGGAGAGCTCAGGCTGGCAAAGGTCTAATGCTTCTGTGTGGTAGAACCTGACTCCACTTGGTGCTTCATTGAACTTATCACACCAGTCATGCAAAGGCCTGAGAAATGTCCCCTTGTGACTAAAAGCCAAAAGAAACCCCAGAAGTGACATGTAAAAGCCTCAGCCACTTCACCTGAGCCATCTGTTCCCAGCCTTCCTCTACCAAGCACCAGGAACAGCCTCTGCCACAGGAGGTTCTGCAGTGAATGTTTCTCACAGGGATTCACTTCCCATGGCCTCCCTTCTTGGTCCTGTGAACCAAGAGCCCTTACCTCGAAATACCAGAACAGCACCAGCAACCAATGTGAAAAGGAATAAAGTGAGCATTGTCCAGAAGGCAGGGACAAGTGGAGACACACATGTAAGAAGAGCACTGTCGGGGGTTGAGTACATTTAGAATTTCTTCCCATTCCTGTTACTAAGCAACAAATAGTTGGATGTTTAGAGCGATCAAGTCTTTTGTAAAAGACAAAATGTGTGCTTGGGCAGGGCAGGGTAAGGGAAGAGCCGGCCCTTGGAACGGGGTCTCTCGTGGTTCAGATGCTGAGAGGAAAGGCTGCTCTTTGCTTTTTCGGCTGCGACCAGAGGAAATCCAACTGTGCCCTGTTTTTCTCTTCTCCTGGCTGGGTGAGCTTTGATTCAAACTTTCTCCCCACTGGGAAGGGCATGTTTCCCTGGGCTGTGTTTTTTCCCGCAGCTGCTGCCGGGAGAGTCTGGCTGCCTCTGCTGCCTGCCCCCGCCCTCTGCCACACGAGACCGCGGCGTCTGCTGTGACTGCAGAGGTCCTTGCTACCTTGCTAGCTGGCCGGGGAGAGAGCCAGCGCCTGCCCCTGCTACCCTGCTTTTCTCGCTGCTCCGAGCTGCTTTGCCTCCCTGCACGCTTCTCAGGCTGCCCGCCATTACCAGCTGCCTGAGGCTGACCTGACCCTGCGCCACAGCGCCACCTGCAGCTGCTTGGCAGTCATCGCACCTGCCCTGCCCAGCTGGGAGCTCAACAGCGCCCCTGCTGCTTGCAACCGTGATTACACGACACGGGAAAAGGCTCGGCAGCTCACAAGTCATCTGCTATAGGTTTTCCGGTTCTAGTTGTGGTTGCTATTATTGTTATTGCTTGTTTATAGATACTAGTAAAGAACTGATATTCTTTTTTCCCATACCTTTGCCTGAAAGCCCTTGATTTAAAAAATTAAATAATTCTGGGGGAGGGAAAAAAATCACATTCTCTGTCCTAAGGGAGAGTTCAACCTCTCTTGGCAGACACCTGTCTTTGAAACCAAGACAAGCACCTTTGAAAAGAAAATATCTGAGTGTCATCTGTCAATATTCAACATTTCCCCCAAATGAGAGTACCCACATAAACAGTTCTTAAAAAATAGTCCCAGGCCTACAGGGGTGAGCAGAGCCTGCCTTCCCTGTGGATATGCACAGCATGTGGGGTAAGAGGGACCCTGCTCATTTCTCACTGCAACCTGTCCTGCCTGTAGTGCCCCCAGCTGCTCTGGGTTGGGTCTGGCTGGACTGGAGAGCTGTCACCTTCCCTGGCACTGGAAAGGGCCTCACTGGGCTCCTGAGACAATGAGCCTCCAGCAAAGACTTCTGGGGACAATGGGACTTACCTGAGAGACTCACAGTAGTTTTCTTCTCCGCCTGCACTGGGGAGTTCAGGATTTGACAGGTGACTTTTCCCTTTTGCTCTCCTGTAACTGTGACTCGACTCCGCACACTGAAGAGTTTCCTGTCATCCTGGTGTATTTCTGTGTCTGCAGACAGACCCTGCCCATCCTCAGTAGCCCATTGGACAGTAGGTTTGGGGAACCATCCATGTGATGCGCAGCCAAGCTCCAGCCCGTGCCCTTGGGGGCCCAGAATTTCAATGATCACTTCACCAGTACCTTAAAGGCAAGAGAGTTTCTTAGTGGGAGAAGTCTCCATGAAAGCAGCTCTTCCTTGGATTCACAGCTCTTGTTTAACCCAGAGTTTCCTGCCAGTTCCTGTCCGTCCTTCACACAACCTTTCCAATGGTCTTTCTGTCATCCCACACTCCATCAGCCATAAATGCTGAATTTCCTTTGGCTGAGAAAGAGCTCCAGTGTGGGATGGGTTTGCCTCTCATCTCCCCACCATTTCATGGAGCAGGCAAGGAGAAGGTGTGTGGTTTATAACCCTGTAGGAACCTGGAATTTTTCCAGGTCAGGTTGGACAGGGCTTTGAACAACCTGGTCTAGTGGGTGGCATCCCTATCCATGGAGGGAGTGTTGGAACAAGGTGATCTTTAATGCCTTCTCCAACACAAACCATTTTATAATTCCATGATTCTGTCATTCTGTGCTGTTTTTACCAGTGAATCCAGGCTGACAAGCTCCACCAGACATTATCAATACCTGCACACAAATGGTGCCAACTGTCCAGCTGGGGGGAACTGGCAGCCCAGAACATCTCCTTAGCCCAGCTGAGGAGTCACAACAGGGAGGTTCCCCATTCCCATCAGTCCCACAGCCAGCGATGCTGAGCACCTGGATGTCTCTCAGGTGGGCTCACAACTCCCCAGCAGGGATTATTGCAGCCCCCCAGCCCCACATGGGTCAGAACAGGGCTCAGGCTGGGCATGGAGCTTGCAGAGCATCTCTTGGCACAGGAACTCCCCCCAGGCTCTTTGCAGTTTTTCCAAGCTGTTCCTTCCTGCTCCCTTTCACCACACGAGGCAACTGCCTTCAAATGTGCAGTCCAGGCTCTGGGTTTCCTGGAATATTCAGGTTTAGAGCTCCTGCCTCGCCTAAAACCACAAGGGCTGCAATGAACCTCATGGGGCTGGTGAGATCACAAGTTCCTGTGTTCTCTCCTGGATGTTGGCACATGGGTTGGATTTTCTTGGCTCCTCACAGAACTCTCACTGACTTAGAAATAAAGTGTCACATGGATCAAAAGGCAGGTGCAATGTGGCACCCAGGGGCTGCTGGGAGTGGGGAGGTGACATGTTGGGTCATGTAAGGGGGCATCAGCTAGGGGACAGTGACCTTTCAGAGAGCTCTTTTCCCACTCTAGGAGCTTCCCCCCTTCCCCACCCAACCCAGAAAGTCTCCAACCTTCAATGCTGAGCTTGGTGGCTGTATCAGCACTCCGGCCCTTGGATGTCACAATGCAACTGTACATTCCTTCATCTGCTGGTTGGACATTCTTCAGTGTCAGGGACACATTCCCAGTGGCAAATCCATCTTTTGGCACTGATGTCCGTCCATGGGATTTCTGACTTGGTCCTCCCCCAATCTGCCTGTATGTGTAGATGTCCTCTGTGTGTCCATCTGTGATTTTCCTCCACTGCACTTCAGGGTTGTCCAGTGGCATTGTGGAAGAGATGGTACAAGGAAGGATTGTATCCTGGCCAACAATTCCAAGTACATTCTCAGGAGAGGTGAGCTCAATTTTTTCTGTGGAAACCAAACTTGAGTGAGCATCTGGCTGAAATTAATCAGAAAATGTACTGATGTGAACAACACAGGACTGGGGCAAAGTCTATTGGGGAGGATGGGGAAAAATTCAAAGTTGAAAATCTTCACAAATTACTTTTTTCTTTTCTTAATGCACCTTCAGGCCATGAGACAATCGATCACCCAGAGCTGGCTGTGTCAGTGCAGAAGGGTGCAGGCACACAGGCCATGGATGACAGAGATCCTACACAGAGCTCTCCCAGGAACGTTCCCACTGCCCCAGCAGTGTTATCCCCTCTCATTCAGAGCATCCCTGAAGCCTCCAGATGTGTGAGGCAAATATTCAAGAGCACTTGCAAAATCACAGGAATACCAGTCACAGTCATAGATGCAGCCAGTGAGATCCCATTCCCACTTGGGGTGAGGTTGGACAAGAAATTGTTGGTTACAGACCCCCAGTGGGCTGGACCATGAAGATCACCTGCCAAAAACCCTCTAGACTGTACGTGGCAAGTCCTTCAACTTTACTTTTCTGTTTCAAATTTAATGCAAGGTCTAGGGAAAGACCCAAACTCAATAATGAGCAGTGTGACCTGCAGTGTCAGGCTCAGGAGCTAGGAATTCCTTCGTTTTGGTTATATGCTGCTTCTGTGAGTGAGTTAAGTCTTTGACCACGCTAAAGATAAATAATGGGAATGAGGAAAAACAACCTCAGGAAATACTTCTGCCTCGGGATGGGTATGTACCTTCTGCATTGAGATAGGATTAAATGGAATTGGCAGAAATCACAAAAAAATCCTCACATCGCCAGGGAGGGCAGTGAGCCACACTGCCTGGCAGGTAGTAGCACTGCTGTGGCTCCCTAATGAATGCCACAAACCTTCACAGAATGTTCCAGTTAGTATCATTATTATTTATTTAATTATTATAATGACTTGTGTATTATTATTTCATTGATTTATATTTTAATTATTACTTTTACTTTATTTATTATCATATTTTATTATCATAAATCACTATTTTTGTATTTCTAGTAGATACATAGCTCAAATGACTATAATCACAAAGGAATCAGCAGATATTTTGGCAATTATACCCAGTCACCGTAAAATTGAATTGACTGGAACCAACGCTCTAACCAAGGAATGTCCCATGGCAGAAATTTCTGCCTGGCTTCCAGGAGAAAAACAATGAACTAGGGATGGAGTCTGTGAGAGCTGCCCAAAGAAACCTTCTAGGATTTGACTTACTGTGTGGGTGAGCCTGAAACTCCTGACAGGAAATCTATGGAGTTTCACAGTGAGAGGCACTGCATTACCAGGGATGCAAACAGAATCTGAAAAAATGTGGAACAAATCAGAGGCTAAACACATGAAACCTCAGTGGCATCTGAGATTGTCTAACACTGTGTGCCAACAGAACAGCACATGGAGTGGAGATGGCTGCTGGAAACAAAAGGCTTTTGCACACCTGCTCACAGCAGCATTCCAAAGGTCCACACTAACCCAGGGAATATCCTACTGGCTGTTATGCTGCTCAGCCTGTCTCAGTGAAAGTGCCTCAGATTGGAACACTGCCATGAGTACTAGTCACCCCTAAGAGTCTCTATGCTTGGGAAGCTGGAGATTGCTCCAGGGAAATACATGGAACCAGTGCTCAATGGACCTTGCCTGCTTTTGAATTAACACCACCAGTTGCATTTTCAACTGAGAATTTTTTGTTTCTTTGTTTTCTCACATAATTCAGCCTCCAACCAAACTGCCTCCTCATGTCTGTAACATAGGTCCCTACTTAGTCAAAATAAGAGGTCAATAACAAATGTTGTTTAACCAGGAGACATGGTCTCTGAAACAAGTGGAATTCTTGATGCAGAATAATGTTTCTACAATCCAATCAGTTATCCACCATTCCTGAAAACCTCTGAAGTAGGATAGACAGCATGGTTGCATAAACAAACCCTCTTTCCCCAAGGATGAGCAAAAAGAGATGTGAAATCCTGGGAACCAGCTTGGGAGTTTGGAAAGGCATCAACTCTGAGGTATTAATGAACAAACTGGTTATGATAACTTGCGACCTGAGCAAACTGAATCACCCTCAATGATCTTCCATTTTGGTTCTGGGAACTAATCAGTGGCATCTACTAATCTGGAACTAATAAATGGATCTATTAGCTCAGTGGGAGGGAATTAATGAAAAAGAACAATTGATCACAGATGCACGCGGTGAAGTCTGAACCAATGTTTGTTTAGCTCTTGGCTGTATCCAAGCCCAACTCTGACTGCACTCAATGACAGCTGTAATCATAAGGGAAGGTGAAGAAGGTACCTCACCCACTGAAATTCAAAAGGTAATTTGGGATAATACAAGTGAATTTGAAAAGAAATTCCAGTCCTGGGAACGTAGTCCTTTTTCCCTATGATCCCAAGAGCAGCCCAGCCACAGCTTTTGTTTCAATGACACAGAATGGTTTGGCAGATGACATACAGCCAAGCAGTGCTTTAGGGTTAAACACAGTGGAACTGTACTCCATCCTCTAGAGCACAGAGTATGGGCCTGATGAAATGGAAATCAGTGGCAAATCACTGATGTGTGAATTGTGCGAGAGCAACAAGGGTTCACTGGTGAAAGTAACACCATCAAAGCTCAAGAGATTTGCCTTGACAAAGAAAAAAGTGTTTGCCATTTTGAGATAGACCTTAACGAAAATTATAAGGAAATAATTGTATAATTGTTACGGTATGTATTAGTAGAGAATCTGCTTGCGTGAGAATTCCTTGTGCCTCCATACATGTAAATAACAATACTGTAAATACAAGAAATCACTCTAATTGTTGTGTTTGTAACTTAGTTGACATTATGGGATGTGATTTTATTTATTCAGCTCCACTTGTAATTCAGCAATCACTACAATCTAATTCTACTGTGACTCAAGACTCTCAGCCTTCTTCTATTTATAGGAACCTCACACAGTAAAAAAACAGTTACACCACAAAACCTGAGGTGTTTTCTGAAACAAACCCAAGAAAAGGGAAAAAATACTTTGATTATTCTATTGGGATGTGGAATAAATACATCATGTGAGTGATCTGTATTGCCACAAGGAAGAGGGAATGTTTCTTGCCTCAACTTTCCATGTTCATCAGGGGATGGGATGAACCCCTGGCAGGACTCAAGCAAGGTGCAATGTCAGGAACTGAGGGCCTCTGGCTCAGCTCAGATTGAAAGGAGAAGGAGTTGCTCCTGCTGTGGACCAGGATCAGCTCCAGACACCTTTCCTGACAGCCCCAAGAGGCCAAAGCAGCAGTGGGAGCTGGGGCTGCAGTGACCAGTGCAAGCCAGCTGTGCTTGCTCTCCACAGCTGAGAGGGCTCCTGACAAGCACAGGACTTTGAAAAGCACAGGGCTTTGGGCAGCATGGAGCAGTGTAAAAAGTCATCCCACCCCTCCTTCCCTCAGTGTGTTCTTCTCCAAACAGCTGTCTGAGGGGCTTGGGTGTGTTTTCTAGAGCTGCACTCAGGCTCTGAGTACTCACCCTCTCATTTCCCCTATGCTTACCTTTGTAGTGCTGAAGTTTTTCGCGCCCTGTTAGAAAAGAAAAAGACAGTAAGTGGTTTTGTCAAGGCTTGTTGGGGGAATCCAAACAGAGGATCCAACTGTGCAAAGATAACTGGGGGGTAATTCAGATTAAAGTGGGATTTGCACATTGCAACAGAAGTTATAACAGCATGGAAATCATAGGGTGAGATGCAGCTGCTACTCCCTCGAAGGACTGTGCTCAGCATGCCCCAAACCTATTCCCCAGTGACTCCACACACACACACAGTCTGTAAGCTGAAGCACAGGCTGAGGAGCATGAAATGGAGGGTGGAGCTGAGTGGAGACCCTGTGGCCAGGCTCTGCTGTGATCCCTGCAGGGAGTGGAACTCGATGGTGCCTTGTAGCTGATAAACCTCAGAGCAGCTCTCAGCCAAGGGGGAGAGGAGAAGATGTCTTGTGCTAAACCAGCAACTAAGGTGAAACTGCTTTTCTCAGATGAATTTGGTTCAGTATAATTTCATTGTAATACTGACACACCCCTCCATCCCAGAATTATCCCCCTAAAATGTATGACCACACTCACTGAACATGTGCTCTATATTTTTTGACTGTGTTGCTCAGAGAAAAGTGACAGGATTATACACCAATCAGTAACATGACTGGAGTCAGTGAAGTTCTGCCTAAAAGTATAGATATAGTATAAAAGTGAATTAGACTGGGAAGAAGTCAGGGAAGACTCCACCATAACTTCTGGAAGCAGTTGACAGCTGACCTTCTTTCTTCCCCACAGGGACACTGATTGAGTAAGAACCTTTACTCTTTGTTCACAGAATGATTTCTCTTGACCTTGTCTGGGTATTGCTTTGAATATGTTTTTGCAGTCAATGTCACTGTCACTGATAATTCTCAAACCTTAACCTGTCCCAATTGTAAATGATCCAGCTATATATTAATTAAGAGTGTTATTCAGTGAACTGTCAGTGTGAGTCCTTCACAGGCACTGGCAGTCAACTGCAGCAGGGAACATACAGGAATAGAAGTGTGGATACCTGGGAGGGGTCTCTCATATGTCTGGGACATGTGTCCCTGAACAAGTCACTCAAACATCCTTCCAACCCAGTGGATTGTTCAATGGACTCCCCATAACAGGACATGACCGACTGATCAGGCACTGGGGTGCAGACAGACCAAGGAATCCCAAAGGGATTGAGAAAATCTCTCCTTCCATGTGACACCCAACTCTCTGCCCTCGGTGACACTGATGCCTCAACTATGCTCCCCTACTCCCCCATCACACACACACACTGTTCTCTTAACCAGTGTCTTAGGTTACATGGAAGGTGTAACCAAAAGTATGTATTCCATTACCATCTCCATAAGCTGTTAAAAACAGGAGAGGCAATGGTCTTTTATTTTAAGGATAACTCAGCCCTGAAAACACCATCAGGGGGCTATCTCTGCTAATGGGCCATCCAGGTCTCCAGGAGTGACTCATAAGATTACATCATCCCATTTTGAGATGCCCTGCCCAGAGGGGAGGAACTGAACATTCCCACCTGCATGTAAGATGAGACTCAGGAACAGTGGAGCATGACTCCCACCGGATTCCCAGGGGAGAGGAGTATGAGAGTCACCACTGGACCTCCAGAGACTAACCAGACCTTTCTGCAGGATCACCATTTCAACAAGACCACATCTGTCACTCCAACGGGACTGCAGCCATCATCTAACTAACTAACTGTACTGCTAACACCACCCTGACCAACAGAGTGGCAGGTTGTATTCTGACTTTTTCAGTTTAAATCATTGTTTTCTGTATTATTGCCTTGTAATAAATACTAGTAAAGAACTGTTATTCCTTTTCCCAGATCTTTGCATGAAAGCCCCTTATTTCAAAGTCATAATAATTTGGAGGGGAGGTCATATTCTCTATTCTAAGGGAACTTCTCACCTTCCTTGGCAGACACCTGTCTTTCAAACCAGGACAACCACTTCTCTTCATTTTCATCAGTCTTACAGAGAAAAAAATAATGCACGACATGTGACATTTTGGTTTCCCAGACCTGGGGCACATGGATCCAACTTGCTGTGAGGTCTAAAGAGGTCTAAAAGCTGCTGTGAGATGGACTCGGTCTCTCCTTCCTTTCCAGATGGCAAAGAGAGGCCAGAGGAATGGCCAGACCACAGACTGCAAAGCAGATGCGCTTTCACAGAGAAAGGGCTCCAATGAACCAAAGGTGACTTTCCTGCACCAGTTTCCCCTGGAGACATTTGTCAGGCTGATCAGGCACTCCTGAGCCAGGGAAAGGGGAGCAGGGCTTGCCCAAGGTCTGAGCCTCTACAGCAAATGTGATGTTCAGAATGGGGTGGGCAGGACTCTGGCTGAGGGTGTGTTCTCTGGTGGGAAAAGGCACGGCTGTACAACAGGGCTTTGGACATGGCCACCACCCAGGGAAGAGCAGGTCCCTGCAAGCAGGAAACCCAAAAGCACAGCTGCAGGGAAAGAGCTTGCCTGGCATCCCAGGGAGGGTGGGATGGAGCACAGTCCAGCCTGTCCCTGTGTCCCCTGGCACAGCCCCTGGCCTGGCCTAGACTGGCACACTGTTCCTCTGGGCACCCTCCTTCCAGTCCCCTGTGCACTGGGACATCTGCACAGGGACACTGCCTGGGACAAAACACTTGCTGGAGGCCTTTGCCAGGGCAGCCTGTGGGATGTTGAGAGTGCCACATATGGGAACAGTCCAAATGCCCCCAGGAGCTTCTGCCAAGGTTACCAACATGGCCTTGTCAGGTGGGCTCTGCCAATGCCATCAGGTGTCTGCCCTGGCTTCATGAGCTGATGTTCTTCCTTCCCTTGTGTGCCTGTGGTGGTCCCTCCCTGGGCATTTGTCATCCCATGGAGAATCTCTCAAGGTCCAGATGAAGCTCCAGGCACCAGTTTCAGTCATTGTGAGTGGTGTGAGCTCAGGAGAGCTGTTAGGGAACGCTCAGTCCTGCCTTGCCATGAGCAATGGTTTCATGTTGCTGGTTTGGGCCCTTGGCCATGTGTGGCAGGACGTCCTCCCCCTCCCCACTCTCCTTCTGCCTCATGGCGGAACACAGATAACTCTGGTGGGGTCAGAAGCCCAGCAGGAGGTTATCTCTTGGTGCCCAAAGGTCTGAGACCTCTAACTTTGAATTCACATTTTGATATGGGGAGAGGATGTGGAGAGAGAAACAAAGAAATCAATACGTGACCAAAGTCACACTTTTACAACTGTAAAACACATGAAAAATATCCCAAAGGCAGAGGTTTCCTAGATACACTCTGAAGATGTGCAAGGAGCTTCTCCCCAGAGTCTGGATGCAAGCTCTGCTGGTTACTTTCCTGGGAACTGGGTGAAAGCATTCCAAACTATGCTCCACCACCAACTGGCTGGTAAGATACATTTGGTTCCTGAGTTATATTATTCTTGCTGGATGTTAATTAAAATAGGTACCTTTTCATAATTTGCATTTTAGCCACTCGTAGTTTTGCAATTATGTTATTCCTGTGTAGTATGTAGTTTGTCCTAAGTTTATGTCTGTCAATTTCTGTGTCTAATAAATGATCATTTATATCATATTAGACTTCATTGGCCATTATTAAAGGACGTTGAGAACAAGACTGAGTCTTGGGGTGCTGGCCACCCTAATAAGAACTACTGCCTGTTGCAGGAGGCATAAGCAAACAGCAGGAATTCATCTAACCTCCTGTCTCCCGATCGTAACACCATGACACTCTGCCACAGGCTCCTGAGGCTTGGCAGGGCCCTGCTCCAGCTCCCACCC
This sequence comes from Lichenostomus cassidix, assembly GCF_008360975.1. NCBI lineage: Eukaryota > Metazoa > Chordata > Aves > Passeriformes > Meliphagidae > Lichenostomus > Lichenostomus cassidix. Next base: position 2,135,951 of record NW_028147440.1, read on the forward strand.
AGGAGGGAAAACCAAGTCCCTCAGCAAGGGCTGAGCATGGCTGTGCCCTTGGACACCACAGAGCTGGAACACCTGGCCCTGGACTGGGGAAAGGTGATCTCTCCCCAGCCATGGCTGCAGAGGCAGAGATCTCTGGAGAGGCCCTTGCCAAGGTGGGAGACACCACTGACACTTCTGGGAAAAAATGTCCAGCTCTGATGAATGAACTGAAAGCTTAGGGGAGAATGAGACCAATGAAGGCAGAGAAAGGAACCCTTCTAATTCACCCCAGGAAAAGTCCCCCAATGCCATCCTCCTCCCTCCTCTTGCCTGTCAAGACCATGGCCCACCCAAGCTCTCAGCTGCACATGGAGACATCTCCCTTCTGCCCCTGGATGACAAATGAGCACATGGAAAGCTTCTGCCTGCAGGAGAGCTCAGGCTGGCAAAAGTCTAATGCTTCTGTGCGGTAGAACCACACTCCATTTGTTTCATCTAACTTGTCACACCAGTCATGCAAAGGCCTGAGAAATATTCCCTTGTGACAAAAAGCCAAAAGAAACCCCAGAAGTCATGTGTAAAAGCCTCAGCCACTTCACCAGAGCCATCTGTTCACAGCCTTCCTCTACTAAGCACCAGGAACAGCCTCTGCCACAGCAGGTTCTGCAGAGAACTCTCTCTCAGGGATTGACCTCCCATGGCCTCCCGTCTAAAAATATGAGGTTGTGAGAACCAAGAGCCCTTACCTCGAAATGCCAGAACAACACCAGCAGCCAATGCGAGAAGGGATAAAGTGAGTACTGTCCAGAAGGCAGGGACAAATGGAGACACACGTGGAAAAAAAGCACCTTTGAAAAGAAAATATCAGAGTGCCATCTGTCAATATTCAACAGTTCCCCCAAATGGGAGTACCCACAAAAACAGTTCTTGTGGAGATGAATGGAGAAATAGTCACAGTCCCTGTAGGGGTGGGCAGAGCCTGCCTTCCCTAGGGATGTGCATAGCATGTGGGGTAAGAGGGACCCTGCTCATTTCTCACTGCAACCTGTCCTGCCTGCAGTGCCCCCAGCTGCTCTGGGATGTGTCTGGCTGGAGTGGAGAGCTGGCACCTTCCCTGGCACTGGAAAGACCTCACAGGGCTCCTAAGGGCTCCAGCAAAGACTTCTGGAGACAAGGGGACTCACCTGAGAGACTAACAGTGGTTTTCTTCTCCACCTGCACCAGGGGGTTCAGGATTTGACAGGTGACTTTTCCCATTTGCTCTCCTGTCACTGTGACTCGACTCCGCACACTGAAGAGTTTCCTGCTGTCCTGGTGTATTTCAGTGTCCGCAAAGAGCCACTCTCCATCCTCAGTGACCCATTCAACAGTAGGTTCGGGGAACCATCCGTGTGATCTGCAGCCAAGCTCCAGCCCTTGCCCTTGGGGGCCCAGAATTTCAATGATCATTTCACCAGTACCTTAAAGGCAAGAGAGTTTGTTAGTGGGAGAAGTTTCCATGAAAGGAGCTCTACCTTGGATTCACAGCTCTTGTTTAATCCAGAGTTTCCTGCCAGTTCCTGTCAGTCCTTCACACAACCTTTCCAATGGCCTTTCTGTCATCCCACACTCCATCAGCCATAAATGCTGAATTTCCTTTGGCTGAGAAAGAACTCCAGTGTGGGATGGGTTTGCCTCTCATCTCCCCACCATTTCATGGAGCAGCATGGACAAGGTGTGTGGTTTATATCCCTGTAGGATCCCGGAGTTGTTCAAGATCAGGTTGGACAGGGCTTTGAACAACCTGGTCTAGTGGGTGGCAATCCTGTCCATGGAGGGAGTGTTGGAACAAGGTGATCCTTAAGGTCTCCTCCAACCCAAACCATTCTATAATTCCATGATCCTGTCATTCTGTGCTATTTTTGATTGCTGAATCCAGGCTGACAAGCTCCACCAGACATTATCAATACCTGTACACAAATTGTGCCAACTGTCCAGCTGTGGGGAACTGGCAGCCCAGAACATCTCCTTAGTCCAGCTGAGAAGTCACAACAGGGAGGTGCCCCATTGCCATCAGTCCCACAGACAGGGATGCTGAGCACCTGGATGTCTCTCAGGTGGGCTCACAGCTCCCCAGCAGGGATTATTGCAGCTCACCAGCCCCACATGGGTCAGAACAGGGCTCAGGCTGGGCATGGAGCTTGCAGAGCATCTCTTGGCACAAGAACTCCCCCCAGGCTCTTTGCAGCTTTTCCAAGCTGTTGCTGCCTGCTCCTTTTCATCACACGAGTCAACTGCCTTCAAACGTGCAGTCCAGGCTTTTTGTCTCCTCAATCATTCAGGTTAAGAGCTCCTGCCTTGCCTAAAACCACAAGGGCTACCCTGAATCAGTTGTGAGCTGGTGAGATCACAAGCTCTTGTGTTCTCTCCTGGATGCTGGCACACAGGTTGAATTTTCTTGGCTCCTTGCAGACCTCTCAGTGACTTAGAAATAAAGTGTCACACGGGTCAAAAGGCAGCTGCCATGGAGCCTAGGGGCTGCTGGGAGTGGGGAGGTGACATGTTGGGTCATATGAGGGAGCATCAGTTAGGGGACAGTGACCTTTCAGAGAGCTCTTTTCCCCCTCTAGAAGCTTCCCCCCTTCCCCACCCAGCCCAGAAAGTCTCCAACCTGCAATGCTGAGCTTGGTGGCTGTATCAGCACCCCAGTCCCTGGATGTCACAGTGCAACTGTACAGTCCTTCATCTGCTGGCTGGACATTCTTCAGTGTCAGGGACACATTCCCAGTGGCAAATCCATCTTTTGGCACTGATGTCCGTCCATACTATTTCTGCCTTGGTTCTCCCCCAGATTGCTTGTATGTGTAGATGTCCTCTGTGTGCCCATCTGTGATTTTCCTCCACTGCACTTCGGGGTTATCCAGTGGCTTTGTGGAAGAGATGGTGCAAGGAAGGATTGTATCCTGGCCGACAATTCCAAGTACATTCTCAGGAGAGGTGAGCTCAAAATTTTCTGTGGAAACCAAAGTTGAGTGAGAATCTGGCTGAAATCAATCAGAAAGTGTACTGGTGTGAACAACACAGGACTGGGACAAAGTCTACTGAGGAGGATGGGGAAGAATTCAAAGTTGAAAATGTTCACAAATTACTTTTTTCTTTTTTCTTAATGCACTTTCAGGCCATGAGACAATAGATCATCACAGAAATGTGCTCCAAAGTGAGAAAGAATAAAAGTCCAAGACATCCATAGGGGAAATTGTGAGTTTTGAAAGACTTAGGAAACTATAATTAATGATTTGATTAAAATGGTTCACACCTTTCTTTTGATTTTATAAAAGAGAAATTAATTTTGGTTTGGAATGTGACATGACATGACATGACATGACATGACATGACATGACATGACGTGACATGACATTAGACTGACTTCCTCTTTTTTTTCTTATCTCCAAGGCAAAATGGGAACCTGGGGAAGTTGGAAAGCCCAAAGTCACAGAGGGGAGGGAGAAACTATGCTGATCCAACTTGTATAGGATGGAATTCTTTTGGGGAAAAGTTAAAAGTGAAAAGCATAAAAGCATGTGCAGAGCCACTTCATGCAGCTTCCCAGCCAGCCTTACTCCTTTGCAGCCCTGTGCCACCAGCAGTGGGGCAGCTGTGCCAATGCCAACTGCCAGGGCAGGCAGGGAAATGCTCCTGGTGCTGGGGCAGGGCTGGACAGGGCAGAGCTGCCTTGGCTTAGGGCTTCCCTGGCTCCACCAAAGGGGAGAAGCTCCAGCTGCAATGGGCTGGATTCCCCAGGAGCAGGGAGACAGGGCAGCTCTGCCTCTTGTGGAGTTCAGATCAGGGCTGCCAAGGAGACCATGACCCTCAGCTCCAGCACTTCTGATCTTCTGCACACTGGAATGCCCCAGAAGGGAGCAGAACAGCTCCTGGAAGCATTACCTGAGAGAGGGATGGCTGTAAGCAGTGCCAGAGCCAACAGGAGCCATCTCCTCTGCCCCATCCCTGAAGTTCCACATCTGGGATGATCCCGCAGAAGTCCTGGTACAGGCACAGAAAGGAAGTGAGCAAAGAAGGGAAATCCTGTCCCAAACAGCTCTGTTTTGTCTCACCTGGCACTTGCCACCAGCTGTGACTCCTGAAGGTGCAAAGCTCTCAAACAGTTGAGTTCAGCTACCGAGAAAACTTGTGCCTTTGCAGAGATCTCAGTTACCCCTGAAGATACTGGGAACTTCTCTCAGTCCAATGTACTCCCATGGAGTTGTGACAGGAGATACAAGAGAGGAAAACTCTACCCAGCCCCCACTACCTGCTCTGAAATTTGATGGACACTTTAATTAACACACCAGCTTAAATCTCTGGTTTGGGCTGCTCAAGTCTCTCTGTCCATGCTCTGAGATGGAAGAAAAGCATGAAGAAACTGTTTCCCCACTCCTATGCCCATGCTTGGAGGAAGGACAATCCATGAAATTTGCTATCCTGAAGTCACTGCTCCCTGGGCACCATCAGGCTGTACAGTGACAGTGCATCAGCCCAGAACAAACCTGAAATCATTTAGGGAGCTGCACCAGGCTTGGCTTTGCTGCATTACACTGCAGATCCTGCCCTTCACTGTTCCTGGCTCTCTCTGTGGACTAAACAAATTTCCTGTCACCCAAGAAGGCCCAAAAGAGTCCTCACTGTTTAATGTGATCGATTACTTCTGAGACCAAACCCACATTCCCAAACAAGCAGAAGGCTTTTCAAAAGAAGACTTGGGAAACTAACCCTAAAAACCTCACAAAGACAACAACCAAACACACAAAGGCAGAGCTCATTTGTCCCCTGAGGCTTTGTGTTCAGCACTGCTAAACAGACACACCAGGACACAGTTTAACTGAGAGCAATAATCTCTGTTACACCAGAAGGGGAGAAAATGGAGTTGGATTGACATTGACTCTGCAACACCTGTGAGATCTGCAAAGATCATTGAACACTCTGGAGTTATGAGAGGAATGATTTAATTGATAAACAAAGATGATTCATGATGACATGAGTTTTGGTGCTTATGAATTGACAGCTTTAATCTTTCAAGGTACTAATCAAGAAATCTTAAGCCTATTACCTTTTCTGCAGGGGCTACTGATGCCTGGGTGCTCTGGGAGTTATTGTCATCCTCAGTTACCATAAAATCAAGGCAGTTTCACACTGTTTCAGCTTCCAACAGGAAAGAGTTCCAAGTGGCCAGACTTGGAACCAGCCGTGCTTCCTGAGAAGGAAGTTCCAGAATTATCATCAGCCCTACTTCTCCTCAAAGCCCTGCCCAAAGGAGGTCACTGGGCCCAACAGCCTGTTCTAGAGGGAGAATTCCAGCCTTCTCTCCTGCTCAACAGTCTCCCTTTCCAAGTCAGACTGGGACAGCACAGCCAGCTCTGGACACCAAAGGCAGTGGAACCATCCTTGGGGAAACAAACACCAGACTCAGATGGCCAGTCCATACCTCAGCTTTCTCCCCACTCGACCATTCCCTGTCACCTCTAGTTCCTCTCTGAGCTCTCCTGGGAACAGCTGTGCTGCTGACGCCCCCAGTTCTTGCCACCTGCACCTGAGGAGACCTAGGGGATGGGAAGAGCTTGCTGGTCCCTGCGTGCACAGCTGGGATGGAGAGAAGAGAGTGGTTCCTGTGCAGCCTGACAGCAGCAGCACATTCACCTCTTGTTCAGGAGTGTCGGGGGTTGAGAATTTCTTCCCATTCCTGTTACTAAGCAACAAGTGGTCCGATGTTCAGAGCGATCAAGTCTTTTGTAAAAGACAAAAGCTAGGTTTTTGGGCAGGGCACGGTAAGGGAGGAGCCGGCCCTGGGAACGCTCTCTCATGGTTCGGACGCTGAGGGTAGAGGCTGCTGGCTCTTTGCTTTCCAGCTGCTACCAGAGGAAATCCAACTGTGCCCTGTTTCTCTTCTCTCCTGGCTGGGTGAGCTTTGATTCAACTTTTCTCCTCACGGGGAAGGGCACGTTTCCCCCCCAGGGCTGCGTTCCCTCGTGGCTGCTGCCGGGAGAGTCCCGCGGCCTCTGCTGCCTGCCCCCGCCCTCTGCCGCACGAGACCGCGGCATCTGCTGTGACTGCAGAAATTCTCGCTGGCCGGAGAGAGAGAGCGCCTGCTCCTGCTGCCCTGTTCTCTCGCTGCCCTGAGCTGTTTCCTGCTGCGCTGCGTGTTTCTCAGCCCATCTGCCATCGCAGCTGCCGGACGGTGACCTGACCCTGCGCCACAGCGCCACCTACAGCCGCTCGGGAGTCATCGCACCTGCCCTGGCCGGCCGGGAGCTCAACAGCGCCCCTGCTGCTTGTAACCATGATTGCACCACACGGGAGAAGGCTCAGCAGTTCACGTTATCTGCTGTTTGGTTTTCTGGTTCTATTTGTGGTTTGCTATTATTGTTATTGTTTGTTTATAGATACTAGTAAAGAACTGATACTCCTTTTTCCCATACCTTTGCCAGAAAGCCCTTGATTTACAAAATTAAATAATTCGGAGGGAGGAGGGGAAGGAAAATCACATCCTCTGCTCTAGGGGAGGGTTCAACCTCTCTTGGCAGACACCTGTCTTTCAAACCAAGACAAGGAGACAAAGAAATAACAGACTCCTGCTCACTGGCCTTAGTCAGCAAGGATGACTAAGGGACAGGTATTTTTCCTCTTGCCAGAGAAACTTCCACCTGCAGAAGGGAAGGAAAATGAACAAAAGGATCAGGTTCTGAAGTTCAATTGCAGTGTTTCTGTGCCCAAAGGTCACTTTGATGCCTGAAGGTCATGTATCCCTGTTGGAGTTGTAGGCAATTGGGTCCAAATGCATCTTTGATGGCACTGAGAAGTTTAGGAGAAGCCGAGATCCTGCTCAACGCCCATCCACAGTCGTAATTGAGAGAAATCAGCTTGAAATGGGAATAATTCTGCTTGTGGAGAAGGTTACATCTATGAACTGAAGAGCTCTTGGATTCCCTCTGCACTTGCCTCTTGCTGTCACTTTTCCCAGCTCTTTCTTCCTTCAAAGACTGCACCAGAAGTGGTTCTTGCTGCCCTAGGAATTCTGTGCTATTGGGAAAGGTATCTCTAACTAATCTGATATTGTTCTACAATGAACACACCTGCCTTGTGGATGACAGAGAGGCTCTAGATGAAGCTTTCCTGTCAGGGAGCTCTTGTGTTTTATGGCACAGTCACCTTAATTCGAGAAACCAGACACAGTTCAGACTGGAAAAGTGTTGGCTAACAAGCCCTTACACTGATCTCTAAATCACCCAGAAAAGAAACTTCCTAACACAATTTGAAGCATTAGGAAGCAGGCATTCTTTACCTGCACAGGACACACAGAGGATCTCTCCTTATTCTCTGTGTGAGGTGAGACTTTACAACAAGGTATTTATCCATCATGATCATATATATTCATTACAATGTGCATCCCACCTAATACATAACCATCACATTCTAGAACTTACTGCCATGCATCAGCTTATACTAGAAGTCCTTTTATGGTCCTGGAGGGTCATCTCAAGGGGTCTCTGGAGGTCATATTCACTGAATGCTTCGATAGTAAAAGTGGACTTTTTCTTTGGGCATGCTCTGTTGCTTCTTGTTACAGAACTTGCCCCAAAAGCACAGTATTCCTTTTTATTTGTTTCTTCACTGCTTCCAGATAAGTTTATCATCCTGTGTGCATACTTTCAACCCTTTTGTTGGTTTTTTTTGTTTTGACAGTTAGTCTTTAAGCTCTGTCCAGCACCTTGGGGGGAACTGAAAATTTCAGTTCTCTACCTTATGTATCAAGTCCCCCCTTTTCTTGAGACTATGGCACTTTTAGACAAGTCTCAGTACTTCATTTTCCAGCACAAAGTGTTAGAACAACTCTAACACTGGATCATAATACAAGCAAGTGCACACTGCAAAGATTACAATAACTGCCACAAATGCATGTCACAGCAGTCTCCAATTTGGTAGCCATGGAAGCCAATCCCATAAAGAAGAATTTTCTTCTTTCTGCCACTCTTCTACTGCTCTTTCTATTGAGGTGATTCCTGTCTGTTGGACTTCCAGCCCATCACTGATACAAGTGCAGCATTCTTGTCCTGATATAGCACACCTTCCTCCTTGGCCAGCCAGCAGATAATCTAAGGCCCCATGGTTCTGTAGAGCCTCATTCCTCTCAGCATTATTTGAGAACATATCCAGCAATAAGTTACATTTAATATGTCAGCTACCTTAATCTTTCAGTTTTCATATGAATTTTCATTACTAACCCCTTGGTGAACCTCTAAAAGTGTTTTTGGTGACCAAACATTTTGGTTAATTATCAAGATACTACTTACAGATATAAGGAATATTTTGGTTACAACATTACTCATTATTTTCCCTCAGTCTTATTTGGGCTGGGGACAATAATTCGGTTGTCTACAGAGCTGACACCTTATTTTAAAATTTTAGAGTAATACTGTTCCACTTTCCCATGGTGTCTGTGGTTAACAAGACTTGGTAGTGTCCTTTCCACTTTGGTTGGAGAGGTGCCAGGTCCCAGTCCTCGAGGTAGCCACAGTCTCCTTGTTGGAATTCGTGCACTGCTGTGTCCAGTTCTGTCACTCTGGCAATTACAACTGCCCATTGTAAATCCTGCAATGTTTTGCCTGAAGATATGAGGGAATTATTGAGGTCTGCCCAACCTTTAACTTGCACATCCCCTGGGATGTGTGGGGTTTGATAGAGCTGACCATGGAGCAGCTCGTAAGGGATTCATTTTCCTGTGTCCCTGGGTTGGATCCTAATTCTCAACAAAGCAATTGGGAGCACTTGTACCCAAGTCATTGAGGTTTCCTGACAGATTTTGCTGAGTTGAAGCTTAATATTATAATTTAGCCTGTCTACCTTTCTGCTGGATTATGGCCAGTATGGATTGTAAATCCCACTGAATTTCCAAAGCCTTGCTAACGCGTTCCACTGTTTTTGCTGTAAAAAGAGGCCTTCTGTCTGATGACATTCCTAGAGGAACTCCAAAGTGCAGAATTATTCAATTCAGCAATATTTTCACCACTTTTTTTGTTATGTTGGTGCAACAGGGACATGCTTCAGGCCATTCAGAAAAAATAACGGGTAAGACTAAAAGATATTTATTGCTGTCTTTACATGGAAGTTCTGTAAAGTCAATTTGCCAAGAATCTCCTGGGGTGTTACCAGATTTGATAGCTCCTATCACCATTTTATTTTCTCAGGAACAATTACTTATGCCCATCCACAGGGGAGAAATTTAGAATATAATGCTTCAGTTAACTGACAGCCTTTTGCACTGTATTCTGGCTTCATATCTGGTAGACTAATTTCCCACTGCGGAACCAAAACATGGATGCCTTTTCCTGCAGCCTCTTTAGCCACTCTGTTGGCCAAGGAATTTCTGTATTTTGGCCCTATTTTATTTGTCTGGTGTGCTCTATAGTGCATTATTGCAACTTCAGCTGGGTTTTGTACTGCTTGCAGTAAGTGTAATATTTGTGTCTCGTGTTTGATGATTGTACCTTGTGAGGATAACAAACCTCTCTCTCTCCAGACTGCCCCGTGGGCATGCACTATGCCAAAAGCATACTTAGAATCCATCCAGATTTTGCTTTCTCCTTTCACTCAGTTCCAATGCCTGTGTCAGAGCAACCAGTTCAGCCTTCTGTGCTGAAACATCTGACATTGGAGCCTTAGGTTCAATTACCTCGCTCGGGGTAGTCACTCTGTACCCTGACTGCATTTTCTATTGAAAACAAAGCTACTTCTGTCCATACTTCTGTCCATCTGGGTTCTCTATAAGGCTGTTCTTTAAATCCAGTGGGCTGGAATAAACTTCTGTGGTTGTTTGAAAGCAATAATGTTCTGGAGTACTTTCTGCTTTGGTGCTTGACAGAAACAAAGCAGGAAGAACAAGAGAAGTGGTTTTGGGGGTCTACAAGTACCACTTGGCACTTGAACATTCAACTGGCCACAGCCAGTTTTGTTCCAAGCCCTTCTGTACCACACGTGGTACACAGACCATCAGGCTTTGTCCCAGAGCCAATTTAGGAGCTTCCTGAGTCTACAGCACTGTAGCTGTGACTGCTCACCATCCTTGGCATCAGTGAATAATTCAAAAGATCTCATGGGATCTAGCAAGCCCAAACACAGACCCTCATTAGTGTTTCCTTAAACTGTTTGAACACAGACCAACTAACATCTGTCCATATAATAAAATCTTTTTGGGTGGATTTTAAAAGTTGGACTCGTAACCTGTAATTACTGATCCACTACCTGACCATCCCAAGAGAGGCACACAATTCTCTTACAGTTTGTGGCTCGTGCTTAGTTTCCTTTGACCTTGGAGAATTCCAAAACCTGGAAAAGTCATCACTTGGGTCTTCTCCCTCAATACCCTGTAATCATTTAATGCTAAACATCAAACAATTCAACAGTTAGGTTGCGGCATTGTTCTTCAGTTTGGTGGCTATCAGGAGATCATTAACATATTGCAACAGAGCCCCTTGGGAATTAAAGGTCTTCCATTCTACTAATTCCTTTGCCAGTTGATTGCCAAAACTTGTAGGGCTATTTTTAGATCCTTGTGGTAATTCAATCCTGTCTGTGGATTTTCCCACTTAAATGGGAATTGTTCCTGGCTATTACAGAAAAAAGTATCCTTTAAATCTATTACAGTGAACCATTCCAAATTTTCTTTTAGCCTGGTTAAGAGTGTATATGGGTTAGCTACCACACTATTTTATTAATTGCTCTTAAGTCTTGTACTAACTGACAATCTTTACCATTCGCTGTTGTGACTGGAAAAATTGGAATATTAGATCTAAACTGAAATTCCACCAATACCCCATATCTTTAAAAATTTGTTAATTATAGGTAATAACCCTTTCCGGCATTCCAGTTTTAAAGAGTATTGGTTTTGTCTTACTGGGTCTGTATCTGATTTTAGTTTGATTCTTACAAGTTCCACTCTTCTTGATCTCCCAGGTCTCTCACTGGCCCACACAACAGGAATTACTGCATCCTTAATTTTTCTTTGGAACAGGTTCAGATTGGCAAGTCAGTTCCTGTCACGTAAGAATTGACGCTTCCACATATTTAGACTCGGGGATTTTAATTTGAATGTCCCCTTCCTCTGCAATGATCTCTGCATTCAATTTTCCCAGTAGGTTTCCTCCTAATAATGGTTTTGGAGAGTTAGGCAGGTACAAAAAGTGATGGGTAATAATTTTCTCGGTTTGAATTTAATTGGTTTGAAAAGGGGAGTGTTTCATGAGTCCTGGTGGCACCAGAAATTGTGATAGAGACATCATAAACCTTCCCTTGCAGGGTACTTAATACTGAACAACCAGCTCCTGTGTCTACCAAAAATTCTAGTTTCTCATTTCCCAGCATGGTTGTAACCAGAGGCTCTGCTGGGGAAGAAACCTCTGGCTCCCTTCACAAGTTCTCGGCTATTGCCATGAGAGGGTTCAGACAAGTCCTGGGTTTTAGCTGAGGACACTGCCACTTCCCATGTCCATCCTTTTAACAATATGTGCACTGATTTGTTCCCAATCTTCCTAATGAAGGTTGAGGAACCAAACCTCTTTCTCTGCAATGAGACTCCCACCCCACCTCCCTGGGGGAGAGAATTTTTTGCTGATTTCTTCTATAACTGCCACCACTTTACTGATCATGCAATGTCACGTAGCTTCCCTGTATCAAAAGCATCCATGCCCTGGATTTTCTGTAGTTTCATTCTGATATCATCTCAGGACTGTCCTACAAAAATAGGAGCTGGGTGATTTTTACCTGCCTTCGTCTATGGGTCTATATTAGTGTATTTCCAAGCAGTATCTTTGAGGGAGTTCATAAATTCTGAAGGGGTTTCCTTAAAGTCTTATCTCACCTCAAATAATGTAGACATATCAATAACTTTTGGAATTACATGTCTAATCTCATATAAAACCCACTGCTGATATCTAGTTAACCTTTCTCGCTGTACAGGTATATTTGGGTCCCACCCAGGATCTGCCAAAGGGAAATTTAGTTCCAGATTTCCGGGAAGGATTCCAGCCAGGGTTTACTCTTCAACAAATCTTTTACCAGTCTTATGAACCATCTCCCTTTCAGTGCTGTCAAATAACATTTCCAACAGAGCGTCTCTATCCTTCCAATCAGGGTCTTGAGTTTTAATCATCATTTCTATGGCTTTAGCCATCATCCCTACAAGTCTCAGCCACCAATTTCCAATTACTCTGATCTGTAATTGAAAACAGGACTTGTATGATTATTGGTCCCTCAGCCCCTGCTGCCTGTCAAAGAGGAGCTATTATTAAATCATTTTGCTTTCCCCACATTCTGCCTGCTACAGGGCTGAAGCCTTCTCCATCCTCAAATCTCCTGCCCGAACTTTCTCTTATCTTTATGCCTCCTTATCTATGCCTCCAGCCGGCCTTCCTAGTCCTCTATGCACTGCATTTACAGCTGAATTGAAATCTTCTTCTTGATTGTCTAAATGTTTAGAGCAGACTTATCCCATGCTACACATAGAACAACAGTACTTTATCCTTTTCTCCTTATCTTCCTTCTCCAAAGGTAAAACAAAGGGATCAAAAGTGCTAAATTAATACCAAAATTCTGCTGCCATGCAGGGCGGTTTCTCAAATTAAAAAAACCCAACCAACCAACCAAAAAAAACCCCTAGTATACATAACTTAATTGCATTTTTTCTCAATGCAACAATAGCATCAATTTCAACAGAGCATTATAGTCTGAGGTACCATTTTTGGAAAATTTTCTCCCAGTTTAAATGTATACAAAGACAACCACTGACTACAACATTTAATTAAATTCTCCCTGGTAGCTGTTGTAGCAGGGCATCCACCAATCTTCCTCCAGTGTTTCAATATACATCCAAGGGGTGATTTTTCAAAATACCATCCCTGTGTGTCCCTTTAGGTAGACCTGAACCCATAATGACATGTTTTTTCATTAAAAAAAAAAAACAACCAAAATCAAGCAAGTTCCAAAATACTAGATAACTAGGTTCCAAAATACCAAAAAACCTAGATTCCAAAATACAAAAATAACCTAGTTCCAGAATACCAGAAAGGTAAATACCAAAATACCTAAAAAACAAGTTTGAAAATACAAAAAACCCCCAAGTTTCTAAAATACCACAAAACAAAGTTCCAAAATTTCAAAATAACCCAGTTTTAAAATACCAGAAAACCAAGTTCCAAAGTATCAAAATAATCCAGTTTCAAACTATCAAATTCCAAAATCTCAAATTCCAAATTATATGGACAGGATTCCCAAAAGAATGCCTTATGAAAATAGGATCTTGTCTGTGTCCCAGATGAATGTGGGGGGAGCTGTGGTCTTCTCCAGGAACATCCCAGTGTTGGCATGCAAAATCCAGAGACCCCCCTGGCTCTATGGGAGGTCAGGCAGTTGTGCCACCTGGGTTTGCCAGAAATTATACTGTAATCAGCCAGAATAAACTTTCTAACACGATTTGAAGCATTAGGAAGCAGGAATTCTTTATCTGTGCAGGATACTTTAAAAGGATATCTCCTTATTCTGTGTGTGGTAAGACTTTACAACAGGGTATTTATCCATCAAAATCAAACATATTCATTCAGATGTTGTAGGATTTAACTCTGTGGGATTTGATTATGAGGATAAAATAGAAACAAGATCTCTAAAGCTGGGTTTTAGAGCATGGGGGTTTATTGTGAAGGAGTATGAGTGTGAGAGGCCTGCTAGGCTGCAAGATGCAGCCCAAAGCAGGCCAGAGAAGCAAGAGAGAGAGAGAGAGAGAGAGAGGCAAAAAAGACCGATTTGCCGTTTACAATACAATAAATCATCTTCTGTGTTGAATATTCTAATTCTCTTTAACCAACCTAAGACAAGCTACAGACCCTACAACATTTACATAGAACCTATAAGAATCATCGCATTACCATACAGGGTTATATTTTAAACCTTAAAAAACTGCTTTTTGGACCCTCTACCAGGCAGGCAGGGTCTACTCTGACCTTTGGACCTGCCTATAGGCAGAGGGCATTGTTCTATCAAGAAGCGGGATTACCTTCAGTCGGCTATACTATTGTCTTCTAGTTGTTCAGTAACTCAGAGCTTTTTCAGCACCTTTTTGCCAGGTAATCATAAAGGAAATTATATAAGGCTTTCTTATTTCATCTTCTCCAAGAAGATGAGTTTTTTATCTAACACATAAACATCCCTTTCTAGCACTAATTTGCATGCATCTCCCTCCTACTGGAAATCCTCTTATGCTCCTGGAGCGTTGTCTAAAGGGGTCTCTGGTGGTCGTATTAAGTGAGTGCTTTGATGTTAAAGGTGAACTTTTCTTGAATTTTTCCTTTAGGTATGCACTTCATGTTAAATAACTTGCCAAAAAAACACTCTAGTTGCCTTTATCCGTTTCTCCACTGGTTCCAGCCATGTTTATCATCCTGTGTGCATACTTTAAATCCTTTTACTGCTATTTGCTAGTTAGTCTTCAAGCTCTATCCAGCAACTTCACGAGAACTGAAATTTTTCTTTTTCTGTGATATTTATCAACACTTTACAATACACTTCTCAAAACAAGCCCTGAATTTTTACAGTCCAGTAAGCTCTCCACTGCCACAACAAAATTCTCAGGTCCTGGTTCACATGGCACAACACACTTCCACAAATCCCCACTCCCACATTAACCTTCAGTGCAGAGTACAGAGCAGAGCATAACAGCCACATTCTGCCCAGACAAAGCAAGGGAGGAGAGAGACCAAGGAGGAAAAGAGAGCAAGAAAACCAAGATTACCACCAGTCCTTAGATCCTGCGTTGGTCCTGCTGCATGGATGGTCCAGAGGTGGGGTAAACAAAGGGGGTGAGTGAGAGAAAAAATTGAACCACTTCCCTAGTGGTTCAACTGCTGCAGCCTCATGTAAAAAAACACTTTCAGTTTCGTTTTGAGCCCTCTTACAAGAATTGCGGGGGGGAGGGGAGGGAGTTGGCACATCCTGTGGATCAATGTCGAAAGAAACTCAGAACATGTTCCTGTTGTTATTTCCTCTGCCAGTTCCTCACAGTCTCAGCTGTGAAATGGGAGGGAGGGAGGAAAAACTCTGGTCCTTCCCAGTTCAGAGAGAATGATTTTTCCCTTGGAACAGAGAAATGAAGGGCTGGGCTCTGGTCAGAGTTTGATCAGTGTGGCAGTGCCATGATGGTCAGTCAGTCTCTGTCCCTAAGAGAGCCTCCTCTGATTTCACAGTTGGCAGAACAGCACCAGTGAGAAAACCAGCTCTGCAAAGCCCAACTGTGTCAATAAGACAAGCCTGTACAGCTGTGGTGAATGTGCACAGCCACAGAACTTCCTCCCTGAGGTCTCTTTGCTGTCAGATGACATCAGAGCAGGATGGTCAGTGCTGACCTGAGTGGCCAGGTGGGTCCAGTAGCCAGAGGGATCCAGCAGCCCTCTCCAACCTCCCCTAAAGTGGTGCTCTGGTTTGATCTAATGGCTGCATGTCCCCCACAGTGGCACAGCTCAAACAGCCCAAGGGCTCTCTCAGTCCTTCCACTGTGTCTCCAGAGCTCCCACACTAAACAGCAGGGACATAAGTGCAGTTCAGAGCTGTGGGACAAGGAAAAATACAAATAATCTCCCATGGAGACAGTTCTAGGGGGGCTTTATTGCCAGCACTGTCACTTGTGTCTGTGCTGCACTTGGCCAAAGTGTGGTTGGCTCCTGGCACGGAGAAGGGCACTTGCATTTGTGTTGCACAGAAATAGCAAATTCTGATTTATGCTAAAAGTAAACAGGAACTGCAAGGGAGGAACCTTAAGGAAGCAAAAAACCACATTTTTGGAGGTCAGGCATCTCTAGTAAGAATGGCTTATACATCAAAAAGCCCCAGCTGACTTCATGCAAAGGACAGAGGAGCTACAAACACCTGCAATCACCTTTCAAAGAAATTGGATACAAGGGGTGTCCAAGTCAATCTGAGGAGGAAAGGATTTGGGTCTTCCCAATGAGCATTTTACATGAGTCCCACAGCTCACAGTAGGTGAAAGAACAACATCCAAAGCACTTAGGACCTGAGAAAAAATGTCATTTCCTATTTGACTGTCAATTTAATGAAGTGAAACATGGACTGCAAACAGGCAGGAGGGGTGAATGCAGGGGAATGGAAGCTGCAGAAGCTGTGGATACATCTCCTTGGTCCAAGATGAAAGCTTCTGGTGGCTCCGGTAGGGAGAGGATGGAGAATTTGGCATTGCAAATGTCATGCACAGGAATGTTCTTGGTCCCCGTGACTTTCACCATCCAGATGTGTCTGACTCTCCCAGTGCTGGAATAAGGAGATATCCTGCCATGTTGTCCCTGCAGCAGATACTGGAGCTGTTGAAATCCCCCACAAGGACCAGGCCCTGTGAATGTGAAGCTGCTCCTGTCTGTCTGTAGAGGCCTCATTGCCTTGTTCTCCCTGCTCAAGAGGCCTGGAGCAGACTGCCACTCTAATGTCACCTGGAGCTCTGCTCTCTTTAATCCTAACCCAGGAGCTCTCCCTTGACACCTCACCCATTCCCAAGGGAGCTCCATGGACTCCAGCTGCTCTCTCACATACCAGGAGAATTCCCTCTTTGTCTTCCCAGGTGGTCCTTCCTAAAAATCCCTATGGCTCCATTGCAACACCCCAGTCATAGGAGCACAGTCACTGCTTCATGTGATCGTGATCCAAACAGCATCACAGCCCTGAGATAAAACCCAGGACTCGACCTCATCCTCTTTAGTCTCCACAGGGGCTACATTAGTGGATTGTCCCTTCCCTCAGCTCACAGACTGCCCAGAAAGGCTGTGGGGGTTTCACCATAACGGAGCACTGTCAGCATTTCCTGGTGAAAATGCCAGTGCTGGAGCTGACCCTGCTGGAGCTTTCACGTTGGATCATGGAGCCACTTGTGCCCATGCCCAGCTTGCCCTGGAAGAATCCCTTGGATGCATCTGGCAGAAGAGCTGGGAGTAGCAGTGAAGAGAGGGCAGAGCAGGCTTGGGGGCCAAGGGGCAGGAGGGCCTTGCAAGGAGGATGCTGCCCAGAGGGACAGACAAACACGGCTCATGCTCCAGGCTCACAGGGTCAGGAAATGAAAGCAGGGGCTGTGCAGACACAGTGGCCATAGTGGGGCTGAGGCAGAGCCCCTGCTGGCCACAGCCACTCCCCAGTTGTGGGAAAGGCTCTGCCAGCCGCAGCCCTGCAGCAAGACCAGTCCCTGGTGCTGGTTTGGTTTTGATGTCAAATGGTCTGGAAGTCTCCTGTCACCATAATCATCTTCTGCAAGGACAGGGTCAGGTGCACAGCCTGAAAGCCCAACGGGGGAAGGGCACCTACTACATGCTCCTCACCATGGTGACAGGAAGCGCAGGGACATTCACATGTGGATATCAGCACAAGGACAACAGCAATAGAGTGAGAAACTCTGCCCCTAGTGCTCCCCAGAATGTGAGTGACACAGGTGAATTGTGGAAATGAGGCACAGACGAGAAACACTCCATATTCCCCCCCAGACCCCAGGTGAGGGAGAGGATCCTGCCCTGCCCCATGGCATGTCCCTGGGCAGTTGGCATGCTGGGGGTCAGGGTGCACTTCAGCACAGCCTTGGGCACCAGGGACACTTCTCACAGTCACACGAGAACATTCTGCTCCTCTCCTGCCCCAGCACCGTGGAAAGGGGAGAGTGTTGGTGCCAGATCTAATCTAGAGCCACAGCTGTGCAGGGCACTCATTTATTGATCCCAAAAGTTGAAAGAGGGGGATCAGGGGATCCCCACAGTGGCTCACTCTGTGCAGTACCTGGGGGAGCTGCGGATTCTCTGTCTCTTTCTCCTCCCAGGCAGCAGATCCAGCTCCCAGGCAGGGACATGCACTGCTCCTCCTGGCACACTGGTCCCTTCCCACCAGCTGCAGTCTTCAGGAACTGCTCCAGAGTGGGTTCTCTGGTCCTGTCAGTAAACCTGCTCCAGCCCCGGGCTTCTCCCAAAGTTACCTCCTCCTTCAGGCATTGTGGAGGACCCAACACAAGCATGGTTTGTGTAAAACATTCTGATTGTTGTGAGAGGAAAGCTGTGATTGGAAAGAGAAGCCCTTTGGAGGTGGGGCAGTGTGTTCTGAGCCAGCCTCCTTTGGTGTTCAGGATGTTCATCTCCCCTTTCTCCCCGATCCCCTCCCTTCCTGGAGCAGAGCTCAAATGAACAGTACTGAATGTTTATTTTACAGAAGGGACTGCAGCAGCTGAACTACAAAAGGAAGCAGATCTGTGTGGTTTCCTTTCTTCCCTTTTTTTTACTTTTTCTCTCACTTGCACCCTTTGTTTACCCCAGGTCTGGACCATCCATGAAGCAGGACCAGCACAGGATGTAAGGACTGCTGGTATTCTTTATTCTCTTCTGTCTTTTCCTCCTTTATTTCTCTCCTCCCTTGCTTTGTCTGAGCAGAACGTGGCTGTCACATTCTACCCCATATTCCTACTGAGGTATGTTGTGGGAGTGGGAACTTGTGGAAGTGTGTTGTGCCTTGAGAGCAGGACCTGTGAGAAGTTTGTTGTAGCAGTTGAGAGCTTATCGAAATGGACTGTGAAAATTCAGGGCTTGTTTTGAGAAGTGTATTTGAAAGTGTAGGGGCTTGTTAGCCAACGTGTTTTGAGTCTAAACTGTGGGATCATTTCTGGATTTAAGGCGACTGTGCCATAAAGCACAGAAGCTCTCTGACGTGATCTGGTGCCTTTGCTCAGCCTGGTGAAAATTTACAACAAATGGGCAGAAATTCTGAATTTTGTGACAGGCAGAAATTTCAAGAGTGTTTGGTAAACCTGTCAGCTTGCAAGAAAAAAGGCAGAACCATTTTTACACTAGTTTCCCTGCATGTCCCCAAACTGATCCACGGGAGCAGAACAGCCTCTCCTGCCCTCCCCACAGCATCTCTGCCCTCAGTGCTGCACAGCTGCTCCACACACCCTTTCCCCTGGGTCCTGCCCTGTGCCCAGGATGGGCTCTGTCCTGCCCTGCTCAGCAGCCCTGCAGTCCACACTTCCCACCTTCTTCCTGCATTTCTGGGTTCAATCCCCTCTCCCTTCTCCAGACTCACAGGGCATCCACAACAGGATGGTCAGGACAGGAACTTGGACACCTCTTCTCCCAGACTGTCCCAAACAAGCTTCATCTCCCTGAACAAATCCTGCACCTCTAACTGGGGACAGTCCAGCAACCCAACACATCCCACTAGCAGTTTGGGCAAGGATCGATGGGACCAGCAGAATCCTCTGGAGCCAGAGGAGAACTAATCACAGTTCAGGTGCCTGCAGCCCTCCAGCTTCCACCTTCCCAGTGCAGTCTGAAGGTGAAATGATCCCCCAAGCCCCTCCCTGAGAAAGGGACGCTCCCTGCTCAAGCACCAGGAGAGCACAGGCGTTTGAGTTGCATCACTAAACTCTCACCAGCCCTTGGGATCCTGGGGGTGTGACTGCACAGCAAACCCCAGCCTGCCCGTAGGCTACTTCTGGAGGACAGAGCAGCCCTGGCCTTTCTTCATTGGTTTTAGGGGTCAAAAGAAACAACAATATTTGTGAGAGGAAATCAGTTCCTTCACAATGCAGCGTTTGAAGGGGCTCTTCTGCTCCCTCTGTTACTCTCTTGGATCAGTTTGGGGACATGCAGGGAAACTAGTGTAAAAATGGTTCTGCCTTTTTTTTCCAAGCTGACAAGTTTTCCAAACACTCTGTGAATTTCTGCCTGTCACAAAATTCAGAATTTCTGCCCGTTTGTTGTAAATTTTCACCAGGCTGAACAAAGACACCCGATCACAAGCCAGAGAGCTTCTGTGCTTTATGGCACAGTCGCCTTAATTCTGGAAACAATCCCACAGTTTAGACTCAAAAAATGTTGGCTAACAAGCCTCTACACTTTCAAATACACTTCTCAAAACAAGCCCTGAATTTTCACAGTCCATTTCGATAAGCTCTCAACTGCTACAACAAACTTCTCACAGGTTCTGGCTCACAAGGCACAACACACTTCCACAAGTTCCCACTCCCACAACACACCTCAGTAGGAATATGGGGTAGAATGTGACAGCCACGTTCTGCTCAGACAAAGCAAGGGAGGAAAGAAATAAACGAGGGAAAAGAGAGAACAAAGAATATCACCAGTCCTTATCAGATCCTGCGCTGGTCCTGCTGCACAGATGGTCCAGACCTGGGGTACACAGGGTGCGAGTGAGAGGAAAAGTAAAAAAAAGGGAAGAAAGGAAACCACACAGATCTGCTTCCTTTTGTAGCTCAGCTCATGCAGTCCCTTCTGTAAAATAAACATTCCGTACTGTTGTTTTTGAGCTCTGCTCCAGGAAGGGAGGGGATCGGGGAGAAAGGGGAGATGAACATCCTGAACACCAAAGGAGGCTGGCTTGGAACACACTGCCCCACCTCCACAGGGCTTCTCTTTCCAATCCCAGCTTTCCTCTCACACCAATCAGAATGTTTTACACAAACCATGCTTGTGTTGGGTCCTCCACAATGCCTGAAGGAAGAGGTAACTTTGGGAGAAGCCAGGGCTGGAGCAGGTGTGCTGACAGGACCAGAGCACTCACTCTGGAGCAGTTCCTGAGGACTGCAGCTGGTGGGAAGGGACCAGTGTGCCGGGAGGAGCAGTGGATGTCCCTGCCTGGGAGCTGAACTGCTGCCTGGGAGGAGCAAGGGACAAGGGAGAGTCTGCAGCTCCCCCAGGTACTGCACAGACTGAGGCACTGTGGGGATCCCCTGATCCCCCCTCTATCAACAGGTGGCATCGATAAATGAATGCACTGCATAGCTGTGGCTCAGATTGAGGGTGCCCATGGGGTTTGGGGGTCCTGGGGGCTCTTCGAGGGGTTGCAGAAGGTAGCTGAGGGCCCCAAGGGAACTCTGGGGGTTCTGGAAGAGGCGGGTGGGAGGTTCAACAGGGTGTTTCAGGGACCCCAGACTGGGATTGGGAGTCCCACAGGTGTCTGGGGGATCCTGGAGGGTGGTTTGGGACCCTGGGGGGAGAGCTGGGGAGTCCCAGGGGTGCTTGAAGGGATCCAGAGTGGAAGGTGGGGGATCCTGGATGGGTAGGGCTGTGCATTCTGGGGAAGTTTGGGGGATCCCGAGTTGGGGTGTCCATGAGTGTTTGGGGGATCTCCGGTGAGGAGTGAGGGGGTCCCAGAGGAGGGATTGCAGAGTCCCTAGGGGAGGTTGGGAGTCTCAGTCCTGAGACCCTCCCAAGTCATGTGTCCCCACACACAAATTTGACCCCAAGTGTGAGCCCCCTAACTCACGCAATTCCCTAAAATCTGACCCCCTCATTCCCTCAGTGTTCCTAAGCTGTGACCCCAAAATCTGAGCCCCCCATTCTGAGTCCCTATAAAACATTACCCCCAAAATCTGACCCCTTAAGTCATGTGGCCCCCTAAAAATGAGATCCCCATCTTGTCACCCCCAAATCTGCCCCTCAAGGATTGGGTGACTCCCCCATTCCCACCACCTCCCAAGTCAGGTGACTCCCCCAATCCAGGTCCTCCCATCTGAGCCCCCCAACTCGTCTGAATCCCCATTCAGGCACCCTAAGTCCTGCAACACCCCTAAGTCCTGCAACATCCCCAAACCTCACCCCTATTCTCAGGAGCCCCCAAACTGCATGGTGTCCCCCATTTTGTGTCCCCCCAAAACCGTATGACCCCTCCCATTCCCACACTCACCCGAAATCTGACCCCTCCAAATCATGACTCCTCCCATTCCCACCCCCTTCTCACCCCCTAATTCCCCCACAGTCCTTTCCCTGTCTTCCCCAACCTGCCCCCAGACCCCTTGCAAAGCTCCCCAAACCCTCTCCCAATCCCCCCAAATCCCCCTCCCCAAAAACACTCGTGGAGCCTCAGGAACAATAAAAAGGTCTCAGCAATACCCACGACACACTTACTCCATCACAACACACTGTAGAAAAGGGGGTGCATGGGATGCTCACCCAGTGCTCCCCCCAAATCCCCTCCCTCAGGGGTACTGAGCCCCCTAATTTCCCCCTGGCCCAGTTCCCTCAATCCCCTAAAAACCCCCTTCAGGGGGGTCCCAGGCCACCCAGTCTCTCCTCAAGCCCCCCTTTGGGGGCTTCTTCTCCTCCTCTCCACGGGATGGCAGTGTCCTGGGGGGAGCACGGGGGATGTCAGGATGTCCCAAACCCTAAAACCACCCCAAACTCCCCCTTTTCACCCCAAATCCCCCAGTTCATGCCCAACACAAATTCCATCCCCCCACGGAGGGAGCTTCTCCTCCTCCTTCTCCATGGGACTGGGGGGTCACAGGGAGGCTTGGGGACCCCCTGAAACCCAACCCTCTCCTAAACCCCAAAAACCCCCTTTTCCGCCCCATTCCCCCTTTTTCCCCCCAATACAAATC
This sequence comes from Lichenostomus cassidix, assembly GCF_008360975.1. Taxonomy (NCBI): domain Eukaryota; kingdom Metazoa; phylum Chordata; class Aves; order Passeriformes; family Meliphagidae; genus Lichenostomus; species Lichenostomus cassidix. The sequence continues at coordinate 2,158,374 of NW_028147440.1, forward strand.
TCCCCATTTCTCCCACTTTTTGGCCTCAAGGAGTCCCTTCTGCACCCAAAATCCTGCTCCCAAACCCCAAAATTCCCTGCCTGCATCCCAAATCTCCCCTTCTCTCATCAAAATTCTTCATTCCACCCCAAATCCTCTGATCCTCTTCTACCCCAAATCCCTCCTTTTAGCCACAAATCGCTCTCCAGAAACAAATTCTTGTTTTCCCAAAAAGTTCTGTCCTAGGTGCCAAATCTGACTCCAAATTCTCCCTCCTGCATCCCAAATTCCCGTATTCCCACCCAAATCCGCCATACCTGTTTGAAATCCTCCTGCTCCTACCTCAAATTTCTTCTTTTAGCCCACATCTTCTCTTCATGCACCCAAATGCCCCCCAAACGCCAAAATCCCTAATTTCCACTCCTAATACTGCCTGTTGTCCTAAAATCCCCAAATCTCTCCAAACCCCCCAATTCCTCCCCATACCCCAAATCCTCCTTCTCACCCAAAAATCCCCATTCCCACCCTAAATCCCATGTTCCCACTCCAATCCCTTCCCTGGACCCCAAATTCTTCATTTCTACCCCAAGTCCCAAATTTCCACCCCAAATTCTCCTCTCTTACGCCAAAGCCTTCATTCCCACCCCAAATCTTTTCTGTGTGCACTAAACTCCCCATTTTCCCCAAAAACCTCCATTAACGCCCCAAATCCCCAGTTCCCACTACTAATCCCTCCCCGCACCCTAAATCCCGCCTTCTGACCCCAAATCTCATCTTCTGACCCCCAAATTCCTCCACTCCCACCCTAAATCCCATCTCTGTACCCCAAATCTCTTTAGCCCAAACCTTTTCCCTGTACCCAAAATCCCTCCTTTCTCGCCCAAATCCCTTCATTCCAACCCAAACCCCTGCCCTATACTCCAAATCCCCCCTTTCTCACCCCAAATCCCTTCCAGAACCCCAAATCCCCGATCCTACCCCAAACTCTCTCCCCGCACACCAAGTACCCCATTTACCACCCCAAATCACCAATTCCTATCACAAATCCCCCAACTCCTCCCAAATCCCCTCAGCCCCCGTCCCTGCACGCGCCCTCCCTCCCCCAGCCCCCTGGCATCCCTCGAACCCCAGCAAATCCCGCTGTTCCCCCACCAAACTCCCCCTCTCACCCCTCCCAACCCCGAGCTTCCCCTCAGAACCCCTCCGGACGTCCCAGGCCCCGCAAGGACCCCCAAAACCACCCCGATCTCCCCGATCCCCAGGCGTTCACCGCCGCCGTTTCACCGCGGCTCCGCCGCTCCCTGCCCTGAGGGGCGGGGCCGCGCCGGGCACGACGGGTAGCGCCGCCTGCCGGGGGGGAGGACCAGCGCCGCGCCGCGTTGCCAGGCGACACCGCCCGCGAGGCCACGCCCACTCTCAGACCACGCCCACACTCAGGCCACCCCCCTCCCACCGCCGCGGTCACGGGCAGCGGTGTGTCCGTGTCCCTCCCGCAGCCCCCGACCTCGCTGCCCTCGGGAACACACCTTCCTCTTCGGCCTCATTTCCCACACGAGAGCCCTGCTCAGCCCAGCCCGCCTTGTGCCTCGCCTGCTTGACTTCCAACGCTTGGGAACTTCCTGCTGCTGTGCGCTCTGTAGGTGATGTTTAACGGGTGGCCAGCACTGAGGGACCCTAGCACTTGCAAAAACATTTTCCATGGAGGGTCCATTCACTAGTTCCCTGTGCACCTGGTCTTCCAGATAAAGTTGCAGAGGTGCACCCAGGCATTTGGGTTTCAAAGCTGTGCAAATGAGTTCCAAACTGAAATCCTGTCCATAGGCAAAAGCCAAGTTGTGCTCACCGAGCAAACAACGCTTCTGTCCATGCCAGCAACCTGCTGGCTGTGAGCAATCTCTCACTTGCGAACACTGCCACAAATGTTTCCCACCAACACTCTGCACACCGTTGGTACAGTTCAGTTTGGCTTCGAGCACAGATTTTCCCTGCCTGTTCGGCTGATGAACTCTATTGCTGTGGGACTGCAAGAAGCTTTTGGGATGCATTAAAATAGACACTTGTTTGTGAAACTTTCCTAGGGCTGTCGAGGAACCAGAGCTCCCCTATGAGTCACTGAAATCCCTTTCCAAGAATAAAACTGTTACAGTTTTCGATCTCCCTGGTGGAATCCATTGCTCTCCCATCGGTTCTCACCAAAAGGCAGTTCCCTTCCGTGCAAAGAAAGGAGGTAGGAATATGACACAGCTTTGGATTCTCCAGGTCAGGGTCAGGGGTGTGGGCTGGCAGAGCCAACAGTGCCCAAGCAAACCCTCTGTGTGCTGACACCACCTGAGAACTGTGCAGGGAGAGCAGCTGCACTTCCAGGCAAACACAGCTGCACAGGGACATTTCCAGTGCGGTGGGAAAGAAAGGCAGAGCAGGAGGTGATAACTGGGGCAGGATGGAGCTCCGAGGGGACTGGGCAAAGAGGGGAAACCACCCAAAGCAGTGGTACAAGGACTTGGTGTGGCCATGGCAGTGTTAAGGAAATGATTCTTAGTGGGACCATTGCTGAGTCTCTCTGGGAAACCTGACAAGGCCAGAGACTTTAGATGCCCCTTGACAGCAGCGGCTCCAGTGACCTGATGTGTGCCACTGGAGTCCCCACACCCCCCACTCACACAGAGCAGGTTTCCTCACTGCTTCAACCCCAGCTTTCCCATGGCAGAGTCTGAGCTGTCTCACTCCACAAAGCTATTTATTCTGCTGGCAGGGCCTTTCCCACAACGAGGGAGTGGCTGTGGCCAGCAGGGGCTCTGCCTCAGCCCCACTATGGCCACTGTGTCTGCACAGCCCCTGCTTTCATTGCTCACCCTGCGAGCCTGGAGCATGAGCCGTGTTTGTCTGTCCCTCTGGGCAGCATCCTCCTTGCAAGGCCCTCCTGCCCCTTGGCCCCCACCCTGCTCTGCCCTCTCTTCACTGCTACTCCCAGCTCTTCTGCCAGATGCATCCAAGGGATTCTTCCAGGGCAAGCTGGGCATGGGCACAAGTGGCTCCATGATCCAACATGAAAGCTCCAGCAGGGTCAGCTCCAGCACTGACATTTTCACCAGGAAATGCTGACAGTGCTCCGTTATGGTGAAACCCCCACAGCCTTTCTGGGCAGTCTGTGAGCTGAGGGAAGGGACAATCCATTAATGTACCCCTGTGGGGACTAAAGAGGATGAGGTCGAGTCCTGGGTTTTATCTCAGGGCTGTGATGCTGTTTGGATCGCGATCACATGAAGCAGTGACTGTGCTCCCATGACTGGAATGTTGCAATGGAGCCATAGGGATTTTTAGGAAGGACCACCTGGGAAGACAAGGAGGAGATTCTCCTGGTATGTGAGAGAGCAGCTGGAGTCCATGGAGCTCCTTTGGGGATGGGTGAGGTGTCAGGGGAGAGCTCCTGGGTTAGGATTAAAGAGAGCAGAGCTCCAGGTGACATTAGAGTGGCAGTCTGCTCCAGGCCTCTTGAGCAGGGAGAACAAGGCAATGAGGCCTCTACAGACAGACAGGAGCAGCTTCACGTTCACAGGGCCTGGTCCTTGTGGGGGATTTCAACAGCTCCAGTATCTGCTGCAGGGACAACATGGCAGGATATCTCCTTGTTCCAGGACTGGGAGAGTCAGACAAGTCTGGATGGTGAAAGTCAAGAACATTCCTGTGCATGACATTTGCAATGCCACATTCTCCATCCTCTCCCTACAGGAGCCACCAGGAGCTGTCAGGCAGGACCAAGGAGATGTATCCACAGCTTCTGCAGCTTCCATTCCCCTGCATTCACCCCTCCTGCCTGTTTGCACTTCATCTTTCACTTCATTAAATTGACAGTCAAATAGGAAATTATGTTTTCTCTTGAGGTCCCAATTGCTTGGGATGTTGTTCTTTCACCTACTGTGAGCTGTGGGACTCATGTAAAATGCTGATTTGGGAGACCCAAATCCTTTCCTGCTCCAATTGACTTGGACACCCCTGTATCCAATTTCTTTGAAAGGTGATTTCAGGTGTTGGTAGCTCCCCTGTCCTTTGCATACACTTAGCTGGGGCTTTTTGATGTATGAGCCATTCTTACTAGAGGTGCCCGATCTCCAAAAATGTAGTTTTTGCTTCCCTTGAGATGTCTGTTCCTCCCTTGAGGTTCCTGTTTACTTTTAGCATAAATGAGAATTTGCTATTTCTGTGCAGCACAAATGCAAGTGCCCTTCTCCATGCCAGGAGCCAACCACATTTTGGCCAAGTGCAACACAGACACAAGTGACAGTGCTGGCGATAAAGCCCCCCTAGAACTGTCTCCATGGGAGATTATTTGTATTTTTCCTTGTCCCACAGCTCTGACCTGCACTTTTGTCCTTGCTGCTCAATGTGGGAGCTCTAGAGGCACACAAGAAGGACTGAGAAAGCCCTTGGGCTGTTCCAGCTGTGCCACTGTGGGGGACATGCAGATCATCCCGCCCAGATCAAACCAGAGTACCACTTTGGGGGAGGCTGGAGAGGGCATGCTAGACCCATCTGGCTGCTCAGGCCAGCACTGACCATCCTTCTCTGATCTCACCCTCTGACAGGAAAGAGACCTCAGGGAGGAAGTTCTGTGGCTGTGCACATTCACCACAGCTGTACAGGCTTGTCTTATTGACACAGTTGGGCTTTGCAGGGCTGGTTTTCTCCCCATCAGTGCAGTTCTGCCCACTGTGAGATCACACGAGGCTCTCTCAGGGGCAGGGACTGATATCATGGCACTGCCACACTGATCAAACTCAGATCTGAGCCCAGCCCTTCATTTCTCTGTTCCTAGGGAAAAGCCATTCTCTCTGAACTGGGAAGGACCAGAGATTTTCCTCCCTCCCTACCAGTTCACAGGTGATAATGGGAAAGGAACATGTTCTAAGTTTCCTTTCCACATTGATACACAGGATGTGGCAACTCCGTTCCCCCCACCTGACTCAATTCTTGTAAGAGGGCTCAAAATGATACTGAAAGTGTTTTTTAAAACCCTCATTTTTACATGAGGCTGCAGCAGTTGAACCACAAAACGAAGCAGATCCATTTAGTACTCTGCTTTTCTGAATTTTCTCTCTCACTCACCCCCATTGTTTACCCCACCTCTGGACCATCCATGCAGCAGGACCAACGCAGGATCTAAGGACTGGTGATAATCTTGGTTTTCTTGCTCTCTTTTCCTCCTTGATCTCTTGCTTTGTCTGGGCAGAATGTGGCTGTCATATTCTACTCTATACTCTATACTGAAGGGTGCTGTGGGAGTGGGGATTTGTGGAAGTGTGTTGTGCCTTGTAAGCCAGGTTCTCTGAGAAGTTTGTTGTGGCAACTGAGAGCTTATTGAAGTGATCTGCAAAAATTCATGGCTTGTTTTGAGAATTGTATTGTAAAGTGTTGATAAATACCACAGAAAAAGAAAATTTTCAGTTCCTACGAAGTTGCTGGATAGAGCTTAAAGACTAACTAGCAAATAACGGTAAAAGGATTTAAAGTATGCACACAGGATGATAAACATGGGTGGAACCAGTGGAGAAACAGATAAAGGCAACTAGAGTGTTTTTTTGGCAAGTCATGTAACAAGAAGCAGCAGCACATACCCAAAGAAAAAATTCAAGAAAAGGTCACGTTTAACATCAAAGCACTCAGTAAATACGACCACCAGAGACCCCTTTAGACAACCCTCCAGGACCATAAAAGGATTTTCAGTAGGAGGCAGATGCATGGAAATTAGTTCTAGAAAGTGATGTTTATGTATCAGATAAGAAGCACATCTGAATGAACATGGTTGATTTTGATGGATAAAAATCCTGCTGTGAAGTCTCACCACACAGAATAAGGAGATATCCTTCTAATGTGTTCTGCACAGATAAAGAATTCCTGCTTCCTAATGCTTCAAATTGTGTTAGAAAGTTTTTTCTGGCTGATTTCAGTATAATTTCTGTCAAACCCAGGTGGGACAACTGCCTGACCTCCCATAGAGCCAGGGGGGTCTCTGAATTTTGTATGCCAACACTGGGATGTTCCTGGAGAAGACCACAGCTCCCCCCACATTCATCTGGGACACAGACAAGATTCTATTTTCATAGGGCATTCTTTTGGGAATCCTGTTGTTGGGTTTGACCCTGACTAAATGCCAGGCACCTCTGCTCTCTCCTGCTGCAGACATGCCAGAGAGAGGAAAGAAAAAAACTGTTAATCTCACACCGGATTCATGAGTTGAGTGAGACAGGACACTGATAAGAGCTCCAAATTTAAAGTTGCCAAGTGATTTAATTACCTAGCAGAGTTGGAGGATAAATGAGAGTTAAAAATAAGCTTTTCAGACACCATTTGTTCACTCAGCCCCCTCCCTCTAAAGACACCATTTTTCTACTCACCCCCTTCCCTCCTTCCAACCAACAGCTCAGGTAGGGGGCAGGGAGTGGGGTATTTTCCTAGCCCTTAAATCTATTCATCACTACAAATCTTCTGCTCATGCCTGTCCCTCTTAACACACAGTTTCTCTGCTCAGCCCCCTCCCTACATCCAACCAACAGCATGGGCAGGGGGCAGGGTAAGGGGTTTTTTTCTCTGGTACGTCCATCAGGGAGAGGGGTCCTCTACTTAGCCATGGGGTCCCTCCCATGAGAGACAGTCCTCTGGGAACTTCTTTGGCATGGGTCTGATCTCACGAGCAGCATCTTGCCCGAATTCTGCTGCAACAGGAGTCCTCTTGTCCATAGGGTGCAGACTCCTGAGCTGAGGCCAAGCTGCTTCCATGCCAGGAGCAAGGCCTTTTTCTCCCTTGCAAGGCCTTTGCAGCTTCAGCTCTTTATATGAGACTCCCGCTGGATCACAGCTTCTTCCAGGCATCTACCTGCTCCTCTGGCATGGGCACCTCCCCACGGGCTGTGGGTGGATCTCTGCACCCCTGTGGACTCCATGGGCTGAAGGGGCACCTCCTGCTCCCCCCATGGTCTTCACCACAGCTAGCAGAGGGTTTTCACTCTGGCACCTGGAGTATCTCCTCCCCCACCTTCTCCACTGACCTTGGTGTCTCCCATGTTCTTCTCCCTTCACATATTTTTACCTCCTCCTCCTCCTCCTCCTCTAGCTAAAAAGAAGTGCATGACTACTTTGTTTTGATTTTTTCTTAAATATGTTTTCACAGAGGCGTAACTAACATCTCTAATTGGCCCAGACTTGGCCTGCAGCATGTCCATCACTTTCAGAGCAATCAGAGATTGGCTCTGCTGGACATGGTGAAAAACTTCCCAGAACTTTCACACAAAACACACAGGAGTCGTCTTTGTTCCAACTCCCCACCCTTCAGACACTTCTTCAGGCCTACTGCAACAGCTTTTGAGGGGTTTAGATTTCTCTTAGATGTTAAAAATACCTTGCTGATGTTCTGGGCTAAGCAAAACCACCACACCGGTCCACAGAATTTGGAATTTGATCGTTTGAAACGGGATTATTTTGATATTTTGGAGCTTGGTTTTCCAGTATTTTAAAAACTGGGTTATTTTGAAATATTGCAACTTTGTATTCTGGTATTTTAGAAACTTGAGGTTTTTTAGTATTTTCAAACTTGTTTTTTAGGTATTTTGGTATTTAGCTTTCTGGTATTTTGGAGCTAGGTCTTTTTTGTATTTTGGAATCTAGTTTTTTTTGTATTTTGGAACCTCATGGGGTTTTTTTCTATTTTGGAACCTAGTTATCTAGTATTTTGGAACATGGTTGGGTTTTTTAAAATTAAATTATATATTCTCTCATTATGGGTTCAGGTCTATCTAAAGGGACACACAGGGATGGTATTTTGAAAAATCACCACTTGGATGTATATTGAAACACTGGAGGAAGATTGGTGGATTCCCTGCTAGAACAGCTACCAGGGAGAATTTAATTAAATGTTGTAATCATTTGTTGTCTTTGCATAAATTCAAGCTGGGAGAAAATTTGCCACAAAATGGTATCTTAGACTATAATGCTCTGTTACAATTGATGCTGTTCTTACATTCAGAAAAAAATGGAATTAAGTTACGTATACTAGGTTTTTGGGGTTTTGGGGCCTTTTTTTGTTTTTTTGGTTTTTTTACTATGAGAAACCGCCCTGCATGGCAGCAGAATTGTGGTATTCATTTAGCGCCTTTGATCCCTTTGTTTTGCCTTTGGAGAAGGAAAATAAGGAGAAAAGGATAAAGCACTGTTCTGTGTGTAGCATGGGCTAAGTCTGCTCTAAACATTTAGACAATCAAGAAGAAGATTTCAATTTAGCAGTAAATGCAGTGCATAGAGGACTAGGAAAGCTGGCTGGAGGCATAGATAAGGAGGCATAAAGATAAGAGAAAGTTCGGGCAGGAGATTTGAGGGTGGAGAAGGCTTCAGCCCTGTAGCAGTCAGAATGTGGGGAAAGCAAAATGATTTAATAATAGCTCCTCTTTGACAGGCAGCAGGGGCTGAGGGACCAATAATTGTACAAGTCCTGTTTTAAATTACAGATCGGAATAATTGGAAATTGGTGGCTGAGACTTGTAGGGATGATGGCTAAAGCCTTAGAAATGATGATTAAAACTCAAGACCCTGATTGGAAGGATAGAGACGCTCTGTTGGAAATGTTATTTGACAGCACTGAAAGGGAGATGGTTCTTAAAACTGGTAAAAGATTGGCTGAAGAGCAAACCCTGGCTGGAATCCTTCCCGGAAATCTGGAACTAAATTTCGCTTTGGCAGATCCTGGGTGGGACCCAAATATACCTGTACAGCGAGAAAGGTTAACAAGATATCAGCAGTGGGTTTTATATGGGATTAGACATGTAATTCAAAAAGTTATTCATATGTCTTCATTATTTGAGGTGAGATAAGACTTTAAGGAAACCTCTTCAGAATTTATGAACTCCCTCAAAGATACTGCTTGGAAATACACTAATATAGAGCCGTAGACGAAGGAAGGTAAAAATCACCCAGCTCCTATTTTTGTAGAATAGTCCTGAGATGATATCAGAATGAAACTACAGAAAATCCAGGGGACAAATGCTTTTGATACAGGGAAACTACATGACATTGCATGGGCAGTAAAGTGATGCAGTTGTAGAAGAAATCAGCAAAAGATTCTCTCCCCCAGGGAGGTGGGGTGGGAGTCTCATTGCAGAAAAAGAGGTTTGGTTCCTCAACCTTCATTAGGAAGAGTGGGAACAAATCAGTGTACATATTGTTAAAAGGATGGACATGGGAAGTGGCAGTGTCCTCAGCTAAAACCCAGGACTTGTCTGAACGCTCTCATGGCAATAGCCGAGAACTTGTGAAGGGAGCCAGAGGTTTCTTCCCCAGCAGAGCCTCTGGTTACAACCATGCTGGGAAATGAAAAACTAGAATTTTTGGTAGACACAGGAACTGGTTGTTCAGTATTAAATACTCTGCAAGGGAAGTTATACGATGACTCTATTACAATTTCTGGTGTCACCAGGACTCGTAAAACACTCTCCTTTTCAAACCAATTAAATTCAAACTGAGAAAATTATTACCCATCACTTTTTGTACCTGCCTAACTCTCCAAAACCATTATTAGGAGGAAACTTACTGGGAAAATTGAATGCAGAGATCAAGTGTTGGGAAGGGGGCATTCAAAATAAAATCCCCGAATCTAAATATGTGGAAGCTTCAATTCTTATGTGACAGGAACTGACTTGCCAATCTGAACCTAATCCAAAGAATAATTAAGGATGCAGTAATTCCTGTTGTGTTGGCCAGTGAGAGACCTGGGAGATCAGAAAGAGTGGAACTTGTAAGAATCAAACTAAAATCAGATACAGACCCAGTAAGACAAAACCAATACTCTTTAAAACTGGAATGCCGGAAAGGGTTATTACCTATCATTAACAAATTTTTAAAGATATGGGGTATTGGTGGAATTTCAGTTTAGATCTAATATTCCAATTTTTCCAGTCACAACAGTTTATGGTAAAGATTGTCAGTTAGTACAAGACTTAAGAGCAATTAATAAAATAGCATAGTGAATAACCCATATACACTCCTAACCAGGCTAAAATAAATTTGGAATGGTTCACTGTAATAGATTTAAAGGATGCTTTTTTCTGTGACAGCAAGGAACTATTCCCATTTAAGTGGGAAAATCCACAGACAGGATTGAATTACCACAAGGATCTAAAAATAGCCCTACAAGTTTTGGCAATCAACTGGCAAAGGAATTAGAAGAATGGAAGACCTTTAATCCCCAAGGGGCTCTGTTGCAATATGTTAATGATATCCTGATAGCCACCAAACTGAAGAACAATGCCGAGACCTAACTGTTGAATTGTTAGACATTTTAGCATTAAATGATTACAGGGTATTGAGGGAGAAGACCCAGGTTATGACTTTTCTAGGTTTTGAAATTCTCCAAGGTCAAAGGAAACTAAGCACAAGCCACAAACTGTAAGAGAATTGTGTGCCTCTCTCGGGATGGTCAGGTAGTGTGTCGCTGTTGAGCCACTAGCAGAGAGAAGAATCCAGTTCTCAGTGGCAAGAAGGAAAGACCTTTACTGTTTTGATTTCATCATATATATAGAGTTTTCAAAGGTCATCCAGATTGGTCAGTCAGAAGCCTCCCCCTAGGCCTGATTGGCCAGGCCTGCACCGTCCAGATCTTGGGACACTGTTTTTAATAACATCCAAACTTTATCTTTATTTATAAAACACAAAAGGAATTCTCATGGGAAAGACCTGTGCTAGCCACAGTAGTAGATCAGTAATTACAGGTTACGAGTCCAAATTTAAAAATCACCCAAAAAGATTTTATTATATGGACAGATGGTACTCGGGCTGCGTTCAAACAGTTTAAGGAAACACTAATGAGGGTCTGTGTTGGGGCTTGCCAGATCCCATGAGATCTTTTGAATTATTCACTGATGCCAAGGATGGTGAGCAGTCACAGCTACGGTGCTGTAGAGTCAGGAAGCTCCTAAATTGGCTCTGGGACAAAACCTGATGGTCTGTGTACCACGTGTGGTACAGAAGGGCTTGGAACAAAAGGGGGACCACTGGCTGTGGCCAGTTGAATGTTCAAGTGCCAAGTGGTACTTGTGGACCCCCAAAACCACTTCTCTTGTTCCTGCTGCTTTGTTTCTGTCAAGCACCAAAGTAGAAAGTACTCCAGAACATGATTGCTTTCAAACAACCAAAGAAGTTTATTCCAGCCCACTGGATTTAAAGAACAGCCCGGCAGAGAACCCAGATGGGGAATTATATATGGACAGAAGTAGCTTTGTTTTCAATAGAAAATGCAGTCAGGGTACACAGTGACTACCGCGAGCAAGGTAACTGAACCTAAGGCTCCAATGTCAGATGTTTCAGCACAGAAGGCTGAACTGGTTGCTCTGACACAGGCATTGGAACTGAGTGAAAGGAGAAAGCAAAATCTGGATGGATTCTAAGTATGCTTTTGGCATAGTTCATGCCCATGGGGCAGTCTGGAGAGAGAGAGGTTTGTTATCCTCACAAGGTACAATCATCAAACACGAGACACAAATATTACACTTATTGGAAGCAGTACAAAACACAGCTGAAGTTGCAATAATGCACTATAGAGCACACCAGGCAAATAAAATAGGGCCAAAATACAGAAATTCCTTGGCCAACAGTGTGGCTAAAGAGGCTGCAGGAAAAGGCATCCATGTTTTGGTTCCACAGTGGGAAATTAGTCTACCAGATATGAAGCCAGAATAGAGTGCCAAAGACTGTCAGTTAACTGAAGCATTATATTCTAAATTTCTCCCCTGTGGATGGACAGTCATTGTTACTGCACAAGTAATAGTTCCTGAGGAAATAAAATGGTGATAGGAGCTATCAAATCTGGCAATGCCCCAGGATATTCTTGGCAAATTGACTTTACAGAACTTCCATGTAAAGACAGCAATAAATATCTTTTAGTCTTACCAGTTACCTTTTCTGAATGGCCTGAAGCATGTCCCTGTTGCACCAACATGGCAAAAAGAAGTAGTGAAAATATTGCTAAATTGAATAATTCTGCACTTTGGAGTTCCTCTAGGAATGTCATCAGACAGAAGGCTTCTTTTAATAGCAAAAACAGTGGAACACGTTAGCAAGGCTTTGGAAATTCAGTGGGATTTACACAGTCCATACTGGCTGTAAGCCAGCAAAAATTTAGACAGGATGAGTTATAATATTAAGCTTCAACTCAGCAAAATGTGTCAAGAAACCTCATTGACTTGGGTACAAGTGCTCCCAATTGCTTTGTTGAGAATTAGGATCCAACCCAGAGACACAGGAAAATGAATTCCTTATGAGCTGCTCCATGGTCAGCCCTATCAAACCCCACACATCTCAGGGGATGTGCAAGTCAAAGGTGGGGCAGACCTCAATAATTCCCTCATATCTTCAGGCAAAACACTGCAGGATTTACAATGGGCAGTTGTCATCGCCAGGGTGACAGGATTGGACACAGCAGTGCACGAATTCCAACAAGGAGACTGGGGCTACCTCAAGGACTGGGACCTGGCACCTCTCCAACCAAAGTGGAAAGGACCCTACCAAGTCTTGTTAACCACAGACACCATGGCAAAGTGGAACAGCAAAGGACGTTGGGTGCATTATTCTAAAATTTAAAAAAAAGTTGTCAGCTCTGTAGACAACCGAATTATTGTCCCCAGCCCAAATAAGGTTGAGGGAAAAGAATGAATAATGTAACTAAAATATCACTTATATCTGTAAGAAGTATCTTGATAGTTAACCAAAATCTTTGTTCGCCAAAAACACCTTTAGAGGTTCACCTAGTGGTTAGTAATGAAAATTCATATGAAAACTGAAAGATTAAGGTAGCTGACATATTAAATGTAACTTATTGCTGGATATGTTCTCAAATCATGCTGAGAGGAATGAGGCTCTACAGAACCATGGGGCCTTAGATTATCTGCTGGCTGGCCAAGGAGGAAGGTGTGCTATATCAGGACAAGAATGCTGCACTTACATTAGTGATGGGCTGGAAGTCCAACAGACAGGAATCACCTCAATAGAAGCAGCAGTAGAAGTGTAGCAGAAGGAAGAAAATTCTTCTTGATGGGATTGGCTTCCATGGCTACCAAATTGGAGACTGCTCTGACATGCATTTGTGGCAGTTATTGTAATCATTGCAGTGTGCACTTGCTTGTATTATGATCCAGTGTTAGAGCTGTTCTAACACTTTGTGCTGGAAAATGAAATACTGAGACTTGTCTAAAAGTGACATTGTCTCAAGAAAAGGGGGGACTTTACACATAAGGTAGAGAACTGAAATTTTCAGTTCCCCTCAAGGTGCTAACTCTCAAAACACGACAAAAAAAGAAAGGATTGAAAGTATGCACACAGGATGATAAACTTATCTGGAAGCAGTGAAGAAACAGATAAAAAGGAATATTGTGCTTTTGGGGCAAATTCTGTAACAAGAAGCAACAGAGCATGCCCAAAGAAAAAGTCTACTTTTACTATCGAAGCATTCAGTGAATACGACCACCAGAGACCCCTTGAGATGACCCTCCAGGACCATAAAAGGAGTTCCAGTATGAGGTGGATGCATGGCAATTAGTTCTAGAAAGTGATGGTTATGTATTAGGTGGGATGCACATTGTAATGAATATATATGATCATGATGGATAAATACCTTGTTGTAAAGTCTCACCTCACACAGAGAATAAGGAGAGATCCTCTGTGTGTCCTGTGCAGGTAAAGAATGCCTGCTTCCTAATGCTTCAAATTGTGTTAGGAAGTTTCTTTTCTGGGTGATTTTGAGATCAGTGTATGGGCTTGTTAGCCAACACTTTTCCAGTCTGAACTGTGTCTGGTTTCCAAAATTAAGGTGACTGTGCCATAAAGCACAAGAGCTCCCTGACAGGAAAGCTTCATCTAGAGCCTCTCTGTCATCCACAAGGCAGGTGTGTTCATTGTAGAACAATATCAGATTAGTTAGAGAGACCTTTCCCTATAGCACAGAATTCCTAGGGCAGTGAGAACCACTTCTGGTGCAGTCTTTGAAGGAAGAAAGAGCTGGGAAAAGTGACAGCAAGAGGCAAGTGCAGAGGGAATCCGAGAGCTCTTCAGTTCATAGATGTGACCTTCTCCACAAGCAGAATTACTCCCATTTCCAGCTGATTTCTCTCAAGTGTGACTGTGGATTCCCAGGGAAACCCTGCCTTCATTCCCTATGTAACCTGCCAGGAAAATATCTCAGTCTTAAAGAATCCATGATCCTCAGGCAGAGCCACACCCTGAGTTAATCCTCACTGTTTAATTCTTCATTTCAAATTCTCTGTTCTGTTCAAAGTCAATACCCTACAGAAGTGATCAGTTCATCTTTGATTCCTAGATTGAGGACCTGGAGATCATTCTTACCTCACAACAGGTAAAATCCAGGTTTAATTTTGAAGTAAGGCTCACACACTTTATGGGCATAGAGCAGGATCTCTGCTTGTCTTAAACTTCTCAGTGCCATCAAAGATGCATTTGGACCCAATTGCCTACAACTCCAACAGAGACATGGGACCTTCAGGCATCAAAGTGACTTTAGGGCACAGAAACACTACAATTGAACTTCAGAACCTGATCCTTCTGTTCATTTTCCTTCCCTTCTGCAGATGGAAGTTTCTCTGGCAAGAGGAAAAATACCTTCCCATACCAGTGCTCACACCTTTGCTGACTAAGGCAGGTGAGCAGGAGTCTGTTATTTATTTGTCTCCTGAACAAGAGGTGAATGTACTGCTGCTGTCAGGCTGCACAGGAACCACTCTCTTCTCTCCGTCCCAGCTGTGCACGCAGGGACCAGCAAGCTCTTCCCATCCCCTAGGTCTCAGGTGCAGGTGGGAAGAACTGGGGGCATCAGCAGCACAACTGTTCCCAGGAGAGCTCAGAGAGGAACTAGAGGTGACAGGGAATGGTCGAGTGGGGAGAAAGCTGAGGTATGGACTGGCCATCTGAGTCTGGTGTTTGTTTCCCCAAGGACGGTTCCACTGCCTTTGGTGTCCAGAGCTGGCTGTGCTGTCCCAGTCTGACTTGGAAGGGGAGCCTGTTGAGCAGGAGAGAAGGGTGGAATTCTCCCTCTGGAAAGGGCTGTTGGGCCCAGTGACCTCCTTGGGGCAGGGCTTTGAGGAGAAGTAGGGCTGATGATAATTCTGGAACTTCCTTCTCAGGAAGCAAGCTCTGCCTTTGTGTGTTTGGTTGTTGGGTTTTTTTTGAGGTTTTTAGGGTTAGTTTCCTATGTCTTCTTTTGAAAAGCCTTCTGCTTGTTTGGGAATGTGGGTTTGGTCTCAGAAGTAATCGATTACATTAAACAGTGAGGATTCTTTTGGGCTCTCTTGAGTGACAGGAAATTTGTTTAGTCCACAGAGAGAGCCAGAGGCAGAGAAGGGCAGGATCTTCAGTGTAATGCAGCAAAGCCAAGCCTGCTGCAGCTCCCTAAATGATTTCAGGTTTGTTCTGGGCTGATGCACTGTCACTCTGCAGCCTGATGGTTCCCAGGGAGCCATCCAGTAACTTCAGGATAGCAAATACCATGGATTGTCCTTCCTCCAAGCATGGGCATGGGAGTGGGGAAACAGATTCTTCATGCTTTTCCCCCATCTCAGAGCATGGACAGAGAGACTTGAGCAACCCAAACCAGAGATTTAAACTGGTGTGTTAATTAAGGTGTCCATCAAATTTCAGAGCAGGTAGTGGGGGCTGGGTAGAATTTTCCTCTCTTGTATCTCCTGTCACAACTCCATGGGAGTACACTGGACTGAGAGAAGTTCCCAGTATCTGTAGGAGTAACAGATCTCTGCAAAGGCACAGATTTACTCGGTAGCTGAACTCAACTGTTTGAGAGCTTTGCACCTTCAGGAGTCACAGGTGGTGGCAAGTGCCAGGTGAGAAAAACCAGAGGTGTTTGGGACAGAATTTCCCTTCTTTGCTCACTTCCCTTCTCTGTCTGTTCCAGGTCAGCTGCAGGATTATCCCATCCCTGGGACTGCAGGGATGGAGCAGAGGAGATGGCTCCTGCTGGCTCTGGCACTGCTTACAGCCATCCCTCTCTCAGGTAACGCTTCCAGGAGCTGTTCTGCTCCTTTCTGGGGGATTCCATTGTGCAGAAGATCAGAAGTGCTGGAGCTGAGGGTCATGGTCTCCTGGGCAGCCCTGATCTGAACTCCACAAGAGGCAGAGCTGCCCTGTCCCTCTGCTCTTGGGGAATCCAGCCCATTGCAGCTGGAGCTTCTCCCCTTTGGTGGAGCCAGGGAAGCCCTAAGCCAAGGCAGCTCTGCCCTGTCCAGCCCTGCCCCAGCACCAGGAGCATTTCCCTGCCTGCCCTGGCAGTTGGCATTGGCACAGCTGCCCCACTGCTGGTGGCACAGGGCTGCAAAGGAGCAAGGCTGGCTGGGAAGCTGCATGAAATGGCTCTGCACATGCTCTTACGCTTTTCACTTTTAACTTTTCCCCAAAAGAATTCCACCCTATATAAGTTGGATCAGCCTGGTTTCTCCCTCCCCTCTGTGACTTTGGGCTTTCCAACTTCCCCAGTTCCAATTTTGCCTTGGAGATAAGAATAAAAAGAAGTCAGTGTCATGTCATGTCATGTTCCAAACCAAAATCAATTTCTCTTTTATAAAATCAAAAGAAAGGTGTGAACCATTTTCATCAAATAATTAATTAGAGTTTCCTAAGTATTTTCAAAACTGACAATTTCCCCTAAGAATATCTTGGACTTCTTTTCTTTCTCACTTTGGAGCACATTTCTGTGATGATCTATTGTCTCATGGCCTGAAGGTGCATTAAGAAAAAGGAAAAAAGTAATTTGTGAACATTTTCAACTTTGAATTCTTCCCCATCCTCCCCAACAGAGTTTACCTCAGTCCTGTGTTGTTCACACGAGTACATTTTCTGACTGATTTCAACCAGATGATCACACAAGTTTGGTTTCCACAGAAAATTTTGAGCTCACCTCTCCTGAGAATGTACTTTGAATTGTCGGCCAGGATACAATCCTTCCTTGTACCATCTCTTCCACAAAGCCACTGGACAACCCTGAAGTGCAGTGGATGAAAATCACAGATGGACTCACAGAGGACATCTACACATATGGGCAGTTTGGGGGAGAACCAAGGCAGAAATACCCTGGATGGACATCAGTGCCAAAAGATGGATTTGCCACTGGGAATGTATCCCTGACACTGAAGAATGTCCAACCAGCAGATGAAGGACTGTACAGTTGCACTGTGACATCCAAGGACTGGGGTGCTGGTACAGCCACCAAGCTCAGCATTGCAGGTTGGAGACTTTCTGGGCTGGGTGGGGAAGGGGGGAAGCTCCTAGAGAGGGAAAAGAGCTCTCTGAAAAGTCACTGTCCCCTAGCTGGTGCCCCCTCATATGACTCAACATGTCACCTTCCCACTCCCAGCAGCCCCTAGGCTCCATGGCAGCTGCCTTTTGATCCATGTGACACTTTATTTCTAAGTCACTGAGAGGTCTGCAAGGAGCCAAGAAAATTCAACCTATGTGCCAACACCCGGGAGAGAAGGCAGGAACTTGTGATCTCACCAGCCCCGTGAGGTTCATGGCAGCCCTTGTGGTCTGAGGTTCAAGGCAGGAGCTCTAAACCTGAATATTCCAGGAAACCCAGAGCCTGGACTGCAGGTTTGAAGGCAGTTGCATCGTATGATGAAAAGGAGCAGGAAGGAACAGCTTGGAAAAGCTGCAAAGAGCCTAGGGGAGTTCTTGTGCCAGGAGATGCTCTGCAAGCTCCATGCCCAGCCTGAGCCCTGTTCTGACCCATGTGGGGCTGGTGAGCTGCAATAATCCCTGCTGGGGAGCTGTGAGCCCACCTGAGAGACATCCAATTGCTCAGCATCCCTGGCTGTGGGACTGATGGCAATGGGGAACCTCCCTGTTGTGACTTCTCAGCTGGGCTAAGGAGATGTTCTGGGCTGCCAGTTCCTCCCAGCTGGATAGTTGGCACCATTTGTGTGCAGGTATTGATAATGTCAGCTGGAGTTTGTCAGCCTGGATTCACCAATCAAAACTAGCACAGAATGACAGAATCATGGAATTGTAAAATGATTTGGGTTGGAGGAGACCTTAAGGATCACCTTGTTCCAACACTCCCTTTCATGGACTGGGATGCCACCCACTAGACCAGGTTGTTCAAAGCCCTGTCCAACCTGATCTTGAAAAATTCCAGGATCCTACAGGGATATAAACCACACACCTTGTCCCTGCCTGCTCCATGAAATGGTGGGGAGATGAGAGATAAGCCCATCCCACACTGGAGCTCTTTCTCAGCCAAAGGAGATCTGGCATTTATGGCTGATGGAGTGTGGAATGACAGAAAGACCATTGGAAAGATTGTGTGAAGGACTGACAGGAACTGGCAGGAAACTCTGGGTTAAACAAGAGCTGTGAATCCAAGGAAGATCTGCTTTCATGGAAACTTCTCCCACTAACAAACTCTCTTGCCTTTAAGGTACTGGTGAAGTGTTCGTTGAAATTCTGGGCCCCCAAGGGCGAGGGCTGGAGCTTGGCTGCAGATCACATGGATGGTTCCCCGAACCTACTGTCCAATGGGTCACTGAGGATGGAGAGTGGCTCTTTGCAGACACTGAACTACACCAGGACAGCAGAAAACTCTTCAGTGTGCGGAGTAGAGTCACAGTTACAGGAGAGCAAAAGGGAAAAGTCACCTGCCAAATCCTAAACCCCCTGGTGCAGGTGGAGAAGAAAACTTCTGTGCTCATTACAGGTGAGTCCCATTGTCCCCAGAAATCTTTGTTGGAGGTTCATTGTCTCAGGAGCCCTGTGAGGCCTTTCCAGTGTCAGGAAGGGTGCCAGCTCTCCAGTCCAGCCAGACCCACCCCAGAGTAGCTGGGGGCACTGCAGGCAGGACAGGTTGCAGTGAGAAATGAGCAGGGTCCCTCTTACCCCTCCTGCTATGCACATCTCTAGGGAAGGCAGACTCTACCCACCCCTACAGGGACTGTGACTATTCTCCATCTCCACAGGAACTGTTTTTGTGGGTACTCCCATTTGGGGGAAATGTTGAATATTGACAGATGACACTCAGACATTTTCTTTTCACAGATGGTGCTTTTCCACATATGTCTCCATTTGTCCCTGCCTTCTGGACAGTACTCTGTTTAATCCTTCTCTCTTTGCCTGGTGTTGCTGTTCTGGTATTTCGAGGTAAGGGCTCTTGGTTCTCACAACCTCATATTTTTAGAAGGGAGGCCAGGGGAGGTCAACCACTGAGAGAAAGTTTTCTGCAGAACCTGCTGTGGCAGAGGTTGTTCCTGGTGCTTGGTAGAGGAAGGCTGTGAACAGATGGCTCAGGTGAAGTGGCTGAGGCTTTTACATGTCACTTCTGGGGTTTCTTTTGGCTTTTTGTCACAAGCTGAGGAATATTTCTCAGGCCTTTGCATGACTGGTGTGACAAGTTTCTTGAAACACCAAGTGGAGTCTGGTTCTACCGCACAGAAGCATTAGACCTTTGCCAGCCTGAGCTCTCCTGCAGGCAGAAGCTTTCCATGTGCTCATCTGTCATCCAGAGGCAGAAGGGAGTTGTCTCCATGTGCAGCTGAGAGCTTGGGTGGACCATGGTCTTGACAGGCAAGAGGAGGGAGGAGGATGGGATTGAGAGCCTTTTCCTGGGGTGAATTAGAAGGATTCCTTTCTCTCCCTCCATTGGTCTCATCCTCCCCCAAGCCTCCAGTGGAGTTCATTCATCAGAGCTGGACATTTTTTCCCAGAAGTGTCAGTGATGCCTCCCACCTTGGCAAGGGCCTCTCCAGAGATCTCTGCCTCTGCAGCCATGGCTGAGGAGAGGTCACCTTTCCCCAGTCCAGGGCCAGGTGTTGCAGTTCTGTGGTGTCCAAGGGCACAGCCATGCTTGGCCCTTGCTGAAGGGCCTTTGTGGACTTGGTTTTCCCTCCTGGGTGGGAGCTGGAGCAGGGCCCTGCCAAGCCTCAGGAGCCTGTGGCAGAGTGTCATGGTGTTACGAACGGGAGACAGGAGCTTAGATGATTTTCTGCTGTTTGCTTAGGTCTCTTGCAACAGGCAGTAATTTGTATTAGACTCAGTCTCATTTGCAAGACTCCAAGACTCGGTCTCATTTGCAACGTCCTTTAATAATGGCCAATTAAGTCTGACATCCTTTATTAGACACAGAAATTGACAGATATAAACTTAGGACAAACTACATACTACACAAGAATAACATAATTGCAAAACTACAAGTAGCTAAAATGAAAAGGTACCTATTTTTATTAATATCTAGCAAGAATAATATAACTCAGAAACCAAATGTATCTTAGAAGCCAATTGGTGGTGGAGCATATTTCAGAATCCTTTCATGCAATTCCCTGTGGCAAGCACAGACTTTTCCCATGGGAATTTTTCTCTTTTTCTTCCTGTGTTCTATAAACAAAGATAAAGTTTAGATGTTATTTAAACAGTATCTGGAAACATAGGCGGTTCAAGCCTGGCCAATCAGCCTAGTGTGAGGTTTTGAACTGAGCCAATCAGGATGATCTGTGAAAGTCTATATAAGTTGGAATTAATTAATAAAATTAGAATTTTGCTATATTCGAAAGCCTGATTCCTTCACTCTTCTAGTGGTTCAACAGCGACAATTCCCCTCTGTGGAAAGTAACCACAGAGTCTGCGTCCAGAGTCTGGGGAGAAGCTCCTTGCACATCTTCAGAGTGTGTGTAGGAAACCTCTGCCTTTGGGATATTTTTAACGAGTTTTTGTAGTTGTAAAAGTTTGACTTTGGTCACGTATTGATTTCTTTGTCTCTCTCTCCACATCCTCCCCCATATCAAAATGTGAATTCAAAGTTAGAGGTCTCAGACCTTCAGGCACCAAGAGGTAACCTCCTGCTGGGCTTCTAACCCCACCGGAGTTATCTGTGTTCCACCATGAACCAAAAGGAGAGTGGGGAGGGGGAGGACGTCCTGCCACACATGGCTAAGGGCCCAAACCAGCAACATGAAACCATTGCTGATGGCAAGGCAGGACTGAGCCTTCCCTAACAGCTCTCCTGAGCTCACACCACTCACAGTGACTGAGACTTATGCCTGGAGCTTCATCTGGACATTGAGAGAGTCTCCATGGGATGACAAATGCCCAGGGAGGGACCACCACGGGCACACAAGGGAAGGAAGAACATCAGCTCATGAAGCCAGGGTAGATGGGGCTGTGGCAGACACCTGATGGCATTGGCAGAGCCCACCTGACCAGGCCATGTTGTAACCTTGGCAGAAGCTCCTGGGGGCATTTGGACTGTTCCCATATGTGGCACTCTCAACACCCCACAGGATGCCCTGGCAAAGGCCTCCAGCAAGTGTTTTGTCCCAGGCAGTGTCCCTGTGCAGATGTCCCAGTGCACAGGGGACTGGAAGGAGGGTGCCCAGAGGAACAGTGTGCCAGTCTAGGCCAGGCCAGGGGCTGTGCCAGGGGACACAGGGACAGGCTGGACTGTGCTCCATCCCACCCTCCCTGGGATGTCAGGCAAGCTCTTTCCCTGCAGCTGTGCTTTTGGGTTTCCTGCTTGAAGGGACCTGCTCTTCCCTGGGTGATGGCCATGTCCAAAGCCCTGTTGTACAGCCATGGCTTTTCCCACCACAGAACACACCCCCAGCCAGAGTCCTGCCCACCCCATTCTGAACATCCCAATTGCTGTAGAGGCTCAGACCTTGGGCAAGCTCGGCTCCCCTTTCCCTAGCTCAGGAGTGCCTGATCAGCCTGACAAATGTCTCCAGGAGAAACTGGTGCAGGAAAGTCACTTTTGTCACTTTTTGTTTTGTTTGGAGCCCCTTCTCTGTAAAAGCGCATCTGCTTTGTAGTCTGTGGTCTGGCCATTCCTCTGGCCTCTCTTTGCCAGGAAAGGAAGGACAGACTGAGCTCATCTCACCGCAGCTTTTAGACTACTTTAGACCTCAGAGCATGTTGGATCCATGTGCCCCATGTCTGGGAAACCAAAATATCACATGTTGTACATTATTTTTTCTCTTTAAGACTCTGATGAAAAGACAAGAGAACTGGTTGTCCTGGTTTGAAACACAGGTGTCTGCCAAGGATGGTGAGAAGTTCCCTTAGAAGAGAGAATATGACTCCCATCCAAATTATTATAACTTTGAAATCAAGGGGCTGTCAGGCAAAGATCTGGGAAAAGGAATAACAGTTCTTTACTAGTATTTATTACAAGGCAATAATACAGAAAACAATGGTTTAAACTGACAAAGTCAGAATACAACCTGCCACTCTGTTGGTCCAAGTGGTGTTAGCAGTACAGTTAGGTAGTTAGATGATGGCTGCAGTCCCGTTGGAGTGACGGATGCAGTCTTGTTGAAATGGTGATCCTGCAGAAAGGTCTGGTCAGTCTCTGGAGGTCCGGTGGTGACTCAAGCTCTTCTCCCCAGGAATCCAGTGGGAGTCATGCTCCAGAGTTCCAGTGTCTCAGCTTATATGCAGGTGGGAATGTTCAGTTCCTCCCCTCTGGGCAGGGCATCTCACAATGGGATGATGTAATCTTATGAGTCACTCCTGGCGACTCTGATGGCCCATTAGTGGAGATAGCCCTTCCCCCTCCCCTCCCCCCCCCCGCCTTCCCCTGGTGTTATCAGGGCTGAGTCTGGAATTCCACAAGTCATTCCCAGTGATCTTGATGGCCCATTAGCAGAGATATTCCCCCGAGGGTGTTATCAGGGCTGAGTCTCTGGGATTCCATGAGTCATGCTGGGAGACCTTGATGGCATATCGGTGGAGATAGCCCCCCCCTCAGTGGTGTTATCAGGGCTGAGTTATGCTGAAAATAAAAGACCACTGCCCCTCCTTTTTTTAACAACTTATGAAGATGGTAATGGAATACATACTTTTGGTTACACCTTCCATGTAACCTAAGACACTGGTTAAGAGAACAGTGTATGTGTTTGTGTGTGGTGAAGGAGTAGGGGAGCATAGTGGAGGTATCAGTGTCACTGAGGGCAGAGAGTTGGGTGTCACATGGAAGGGGAGATTTTCTCAATCCCTTTGGGAATCCTTGGTCTGTCTGCACCGCAGTGCCAGATCAGTCTGTCGTGTCCTGTTGTGGGGAGACCATTGAACCATCCATTGGGTCGGAAGGATGTTTGAGTGACTTGTTTAGGGACACATGTCCCAGACATACGAGAGACCCCTCCCAGGTCTCCACACTTTTATTCCCATATGTTCCATGCTGCAGGTGACTGCCAGTGTCTGTGAAGGACTCACACTGACAGTTCACTGAATAACACTCTTTATTAATATATAGCTGGATCATTTACAATTGGGACATGTTAAGTTTTGAGAATTATCAGTGACAGTGACAGTGACTGACATCAAAAACATATGCAATGCAATACCCAGAAAAGGTCAAGAAAAATCATTCTGTGCTCAGAGAGTAAGGTTCTTAATATACATCTCTGAGGGTAAGAGAGAAGGTCACCTGTCAACTGCTCCCAGAAGTTACGCTGGAGTCTTCCCTGACTTCCCTGACTGGCTTCCCTGAAGCCAGTCGAACTTGCTTTTATACGATTTCTATACTTTTAGCCAGAACTTCACTGACTCTAGTCATGTTACTGATTGGCATATAATCCTGTCACTTTTCTTTGAGAGACACAGTCAAAAAATATAGAGCTCATGTTCAGTGAGTGTGGTCGTACATGGTAGGGGGATAATTCTGGGATGGAGGGGTGTGTCAGTATTGCAGTGAGATTATAATGAACCAAGTTCATCTGAGAAAAGCAGTTTCATCTCAGTTGCTGGTTCAGCACAAGACATCTTCTCCTCTTCCCAATTGGCTGAGAGCTGCTCTGAGGTTTATCAGCTACAAGGCACCATCGAGTTCCACTCCCTGCAGGGATCACAGTAGAGCCTGGCCACAGTGTCTCCATTCAGCTCCACCCTCCATTTCATCCTCCTCAGCCCTCTGTGCTTCAGGTTACAGACTGTGTGTGTGTGGAGTCTCTGGGGAATAGGTTTGGGGCATGCTGAGCACAGTCCTTCCAGGGAGTAGCAGCTGCATCTCACCCTATGATCTCCATGCTGTTAGAACTTGTGTTGCAATGTGAATATCCCACTTTTATCAGAATTACCCCCAGTTATGTTCATGCAGTTGGAGCCCTCTGTTTGGATTCCCCCAGCAAGCCTTGACAAGACCACTTACTGTCTTCTTCTTTTCCAACAGGGCTCAAAAAACTTCTGTACTACAAAGGTAAGCACAGGGGAAATGAGGGGGTGAGTACTCAGAGCCTGAGTGCAGCTCTGGAAAACATACCCAAGCCCATCAGAGAGCTGTTTGGAGAAGAACACACTGAGGGAAGGGTGGTTTGATGACTTTTTTCACTGCCATGTGCTGCCCAAAGCCCTGCCTGTGCTTGTCATGAGCCCTGTCAGCAGTGGGGAGCAAGCACAGCTGGCTTGCACTAGTCACTGCAGCCCTAGCTCCCACTCCTGCTTTGGCCTCTTGGGGCTGTCAGGAAAAGTGTCTGGTGCTTATCTTGCTCCACAGCAGGAGCAGCTCCTTCTCCTTTCAATCTGAGCTGAGCCAGAGGCCCTCATTTCATGCCATTGCACCTTGCTGGACTCCTGCCAGGGGTTCATCCCATTCCCTGATGAACATGGAAAGTTGAAGCAAGAAATATTCCCTTTTCCTTGTTGCAATATAGATCACTCACATGATGTATTTCTTCCACATCCTGATAGAATAATCAAAGTATTTTTTCCATTTTCTTGGGCTTGTTTCAGAAAACACCTCAGGTCTTTGTGCTATAACTGGTTTTTTACTGTGTGAAATTTCTATAAATAGAGGAAGGCTGTGAGTCCTGAATCACAGTAGAATTAGATTGTAGTGATTGTTGAAATACAAGGGGAGCTGAATAAATAAAATCACATCCCATAATATGAAGTGGGTTACAAATAAAACAATCTTTCTTGTATTTGCACTAGTATTATTTACATGTATGGAGGCACAAGTAATTTTCACGCAAGCACATTCTCTACCAATCCATACAGTAACAATGATACAATTATTTCCTTCTAATTTTCATTAGGATCTATCTCAAAATGACAAACACTTTATTCTGTGTCAAGACAAATCTCTTGAGCTCTGTTGGTGTTACTTTCACCAGTGAACGCTTGTTGCTCTTGCACAATTCACACATCAGTGATTTGCAACTGATTTCCATTTCATCAGGCCCATACTCTGTGCTCCAGAGGATGGAGTACAGTTCCACTGTGTTTAACCCTAAAGCAATGCTTGGCTGTATGTCATCTGCCAAAGCATTGTGTGTCATTAAAACAAAAGCTGTGGCTGGGCTGCTGATGGGATCATAGGGAAAAAGGACTAAGTTCCCAGGACTGGAATTTCTTTTCAAATTCACTTGTATTATACCAAATTATCTTTTGAATTTCAGTGGGTAAGGTACCTTCTTCACCTTCCCTTATGATTACAGCTGTCATTGAGTGCAGTCAGAGTTGGGCTTGGATACAGCCAAGAGCTAAACATTGGTTTGGACTTCATTGTGTGCATCTGTGATCAATTGTTCTTTTTCATTAATTCCCTCCCACTGCGCTAATAGATCCATTTATTAGTTCCAGATTAGTAGATGCCACTGATTAGTTCCCAGAACCAAAATGGAAGATCATTGAGGGTGATTCAGTTTGCTCAGGTCGCAAGTTATCGTGATCAGTTTGTTCATTAATACCTCAGAGTTGATGCTTTTCCAAACTCCCAAGCTGGTTCCCAGGATTTCACACCTCTTTTTGCTCATCCTTGGGGAAAGAGGGTTTGTTTATGCAACCATGCTGTCCATCCTACTTCAGAGGTTTTTCAGGAATGGTGGATAACTGGTTGGATTGTAGAAACATTATTCTGCATCAAGAATTCCACTTGTTTCAGAGACCATGTCTCCTGGTTAAACAACATTTGTTGTTGACCTCTAATTTTGACTAAGTAGGGACCAACGTTATAGACATGAGGAGGCAGTTTGGTTGGAGGCTGAATTATGTGAAAAAAACAAAGAAAAGAAAATTTCTCAGTTGAAAATGCAACTGATAGTGTTAATTCAAAAGAGGGCAAGGTCCATTGAGCACTGGTTCCATGTATTTCCCTGGAGCAATCTCCAGCTTCCCAAGCATAGAGACTCTTAGGGGTGACTAGTACTCATGGCAGTGTTCCAGTCTGAGGCACTTTCACTGAGACAGGCTGAACAGCATAAAAGCCAGTAGGATATTCCCCGGGGTTAGTGTGGACCTTTGGAATACTGCTGTGAGCAGGTGTGCAAAAGGCTTTTGTTTCCAGCAGCCATCTCCACTCCATGTGCTGTTCTGTTGGCAACATGGTGTTAGACAATCCCAGATGCCACTGAGGTTTCATGAGTTTTAGGCTCTGATTTGTCCCACATTTTTTCAGATTCTGTTTGCATCCCTGGTAATGCAGTGCCTCTCACTGTGAAACTCCATAGATTTCCTGTCGGGAGTTTCAGGCTCACCCACACAGTAAGTCAAATCCTAGAAGGTTTCTTTGGGTGGCTCCCACAACCACTCCAGCCCAAGTTCATTGTTTTTCTCCTGGAAGCCAGGCAGAAATTTCTGCCATAGGACATTTCTTTATTAGAGCGTCAATTCCAGTAAATTCAATTTTACGGTGACTGGGTATAATTGCCAAAATATCTGCTGATTCCTTTGCGTTTACTGACATTTGAGCTCTGTATCTACTAGAAATTCAACAATAATGATTGGTGGAACAACTGGAACATTATGTGAAGGTTTGGGGCATTCATTAGGGAGCCACAGCAGTGCTACCACCCGCCAGGCAGTGTGGCTCACTGCCCTATCTGGGGATATGAGGGGTTTTTTTCTGATTTCTGCCAAATCGAGTTACTCCTGTCTCGATGCAGAAGGTACATGCCCATCCTGAGGCAGAACTATTTCCTGAGGTTGTTCTTCCTCATTCCCATTGTTTATCTGTATTGTGGTCAAAGACTGAACTCACTCACAGAGGTACCCTTAGAAGCAACATGTAACCCAAACGAAGGAATTCCTAGCTCCTGAGCCTGACAATGCAAGTCATGCCACTCATAA
Source organism: Lichenostomus cassidix (assembly GCF_008360975.1). NCBI lineage: Eukaryota > Metazoa > Chordata > Aves > Passeriformes > Meliphagidae > Lichenostomus > Lichenostomus cassidix. The sequence goes on from NW_028147440.1 coordinate 2,185,458, forward strand.
TTTAATTTGGGTCTTTCCCTAGACCTTGCATTAAATTTGGACCCAAAAAGTTTAGTTGAAGGACTTGCCACTTATGGTCTAGAGGGTTTTTGGCAGGTGATCTTCATGGTCCAGCCCACTGGGGGTCTGTAAACAACAATTTGTTGTCCATCCTCATCCCAAGTGGGAATGGGATCTCACTGGCTGCATCTATGACTGTGACTGGTATTCCTGTGATTTTGCAAGTGCTCTTGAATATTTGCCCCACACATCTTACGACTTCAGGGATGCCCTGAATGAGAGGGGTTAACACTGTCAGGGCAGTGGGAGCTTTCCTGGGAGAGCTCTGTGTAGGATCTCTGTCATCCATGGCCTGTGTGCCTGCAGCCTTCTGCAGTGACACAGCCAACTCTGGGAGTCTGTGTCAATGAGCAGAGGGTCTCCTGTCTCCTGAGGATCTACATCACCTGCCCAGAATACAGCCCCTGCACTTAGGGCATGGGCGTCATCTCCCAGTGTGATAATCAGAAATGCTCTGGGCCCACAAAAGCCTCTTGCTTCCTCCTCATTCAACAAAACTCAGTTCCCCCTCATGATGGAAACTTGCCACACATATTTCTCTGATCTCCTTGAATGTTTTTCCTGTAATTTTAATAGTGGTGTCCAGGGGGTTGTACATACCATGGTGTAATTTCCATCATCACTGTCAACAGCAGGTTGAGTCTTATCTAATGGGAAAAGAAAACAAGTGGAGCATTGGAATTGGGGCTCCCCATGATTTCACCATCATCACTGTCACTCCAAATATCCCAGGTCTCAGGGTCTGGATAAGATAGTGACTTAGGGAGCTGCCTGACTGAAACAGGAGCTTGTCTCTCCCACCACAGTTTCTCCCTGTGCTCTGCTTCAGTCAGCAGTTTTAACGTGGCCATCCTCAATGTCATGTGTTTATCAGTTTGGATTCCCAGTTTTTCTCCTGTGTCCCTCTCAAAGGCTAATGATGACTTCAACAGCTCATTTTCTGATTTCAGTGTAGCGTAGGCTATGTGATAAATCCACTTTGGAGCACAGGAATTGTTCACTTCTTTCTGTGTGCAAGACAAACCAGCTCCTAAAACTGCACAAATGACACCTTTACCTTTTCCCTCTTTAGACTTTTGCTCAGCCTGACATTGTTCAGCTCACATAGGATATGGTTCTAACTCAGTCAGTGTCCCTATGGGGATGTCATGGTTTAACCCTGGCCAAATGCCAGGCAACTACGACATCTGCTTGCTCTGCTCTCCCCTGCCACAGCTGTGCAGAAGAGAGGAAAACACTCACACAGACACATTGGACTCCTGAGTCGAGATAAGGTACCAGTGGGAGGACACACTGAGAAAGGAAATAACAGACTGAAAACTTAAAGTTGCAAAGTAATTTATTAACCTAACAGAGTCGGAGGATAAATGAGGAGTAAAAATAAGCTCTTAAGACGCCATTTATTCACTCATCCCCCTCCCTCTTAATACACTGTTTCTCAGCTAACCCCTCTCCCTCCTTCCAACCAGCTGCTCGGGGGGTGGGGAAGGGTATGGGTTTTTTCTTGGTCCATTCATCACCACAATTCTTCTGCAACAATCACTGTTTCTCCACTCAACCCCCTCCCTTCTTCCAACCAACAGCATGGGCAGGGGACAGGGTAAGGGGTTTTTTCATTGGTCAGTCCATCAGGGAGAGGAGTCCTCTACTTTGCCATGGGGTCCCTCCCATGAGAGACAGTCCTCTGGGAACTTCTTCTGTGTGGATACAATCTCACGAGCAACATCTTGCCCAAATTTCTGCTGCAACGTGAGTCCTCTTGTCCATAGGGTGCAGACTCCTGAGCTGAAGCCAAGCTGCTTCCATGCCAGGAGCAAGGCCTTTCTCTCCTTTGCAAGGCCTTTCCAGCTTTAACTCTTTATATGAGACTCCCACTGGATTCCCACAGCTTCCTCCAGGAATCTACCTGCTCCTCTGGCATGGGCACCTCCCCACGGGCTGTGGTTGGATTTCTGCACCCCTGTGGACTCCATGGGCTGCAGGGGGACCTCCTGCTCCCCCCATGCTCTTCACCACAGCTAGCAGAGCGTGTTCAGCTCCGGCGCCTGGAGCACCTCTTCCCCCACCTTCTTCACTCACCTTGGTGTCTCCATGTTGTTTTCCCTCACATTCTCACCTCCTTCTCCAGCTAAAAAGAAGTGCGTGACTACTTTGTTTTGATTTCTTCTTAAATATGTTTTCACAGAGGCGTAATTAACATCTCTAATTGGCCCAGAGTTGGCAAGCCGTATGTCCATCATCTTCAGAGCCATCAGAGATTGGCTTTGCTGGACATGGTCAAAAACTTCCAGAATATTCACATAGAACACACAGGAGCCATCGCTGTGTCCTTCCCCACTCATTAGCACAAACTGGGCTAAGTAAAAGCAACTCATGAACACAGGGGTACGTTTTCTCCCAACCCTTCAACCACCTCTTCAGACCTACCACAACACCTTTTTAAGGGTTTAAATTTCTCTTAGATGCTAAAGGTACTTTGCTGATGTTCTGGGCTAAGCAAACCAGCACACGGGGAAAGGTATGTTCAGCCCATTGATCAGTGCCAGAAGACACAATGGAGTCTTGTCAAACTTCTCCCCATTCTTAAATTGATTTTTTTAAACTTTCTTTACATTTAGGTGGAGACTGAATGGCTCCAGTAGTAAACAACTTAGCTGAATGGCTCCAGTAGTAAACAACAATCTCACTCAGTATTGCAGTGAGATTATAATGAACCAAGTTCATCTGAGAAAAGCAGTTTCACCTCAGTTGCTGGTTCAGCACAAGACATCTTCTCCTCTCTCCCTTGGCTGAGAGCTGCTCTGAGGTTTATCAGCTACAAGGCACCATTGAGTTCCACTCCCTGCAGGGATCACAGTAGAGCCTGGCCACAGTGTCTCCATTCAGCTCCACCCTCCATTTCATCCTCCTCAGCCCTCTGTGCTTCAGGTTACAGACTGTGTGTGTGTGGAGTCACTGGGGAATAGGTTTGGGGCATGCTGAGCACAGTCCTTCCAGGGAGTAGCAGCTGCATCTCACCCTATGATCTCCATGCTGTTAGAACTTGTGTTGCAATGTGAATATCCCACTTTTATCAGAATTACCCCCAGTTATGTTCATGCAGTTGGAGCCCTCTGTTTGGATTCCCCCAGCAAGCCTTGACAAGACCACTTACTGTCTTCTTCTTTTCCAACAGTGCTCTGTGACTTTCAGTTCTACAAAGGTAAGCACAGGGGAAATGAGGGGTTGAGTACTCAGAGCCTGAGTGCAGCTCTGGAAAACATACCCAAGCCCATCAGAGAGCTGTTTGGAGAAGAACACACTGAGGGAAGGGTGGTTTGATGACTTTTTTCACTGCCATGTGCTGCCCAAAGCCCTGCCTGTGCTTGTCAGGAGCCCTGTCAGCAGTGGAGAGCAAGCACAGCTGGCTTGCACTGGTCACTGCAGCCCCAGCTCCCACTCCTGCTTTGGCCGCTTGGGGCTGTCAGGAAGTGTCTGGAGCTGATCCTGGTCCATGGGAAGAGCAGCTCCTTCTCATTCAATCTGATCTGAGCCAGAGGCCCTCATTTTATGCCATTGCACCTTGCTTGAGTCCTGCCAGGGGTTCATCCCATTTCCTAATAAGCATGGAAAGTTGAGGCAAGAAATATTCTCTTATCCTTGTTGCAGTGCAGATCACTCTTCCACTCTAATCCATGTGCAAGCAATATCCTACACTGGTGCTGTCTTGTTATGAAGGAGAATCTGCTTAAAGCTTGAAAATCTCCTTCAGACTTTGTCAAGGAGTTCATCCTGACACACAAACCTAATTCCAGCTGCTGCCAACCCCTGGGCCTTTTCCTCAGGCCACCTGGCAGCAATGCAGAGATGGAGGGAGAGGGGGTTGAGCCCCACAGCCTCCTCCTTGCAGCTGCCTGCTGCAGTCCCAGCAGCACTGGAGGAGTGCCTGGCATTTGGTGCCTGCAGGCTGCCACTCCCTCTGGCAGCAGCCCAAGGAAGGGACATGGCAGGAGGGGAGGGAGAAGGAAGGGAGGGAGGGAAGGACAAATGAGAGGGGGCTGAGGGCACAGAAGGGAAAGGCTCAGAAAAGCAGAGCTTGTGTTTTCTGTTCCTCATGGCCTGATTTGACCATTGCAGAGTTTCTCACCCTGGACGCTCAAACAGCTCATCCCAGATTGGAAATCTCTGCTAATGGGAAGATTGTGAAAGATACTGGTGTCATCAGAGATGTGCCCAACAATGAGAAGAGATTTGATACTGAACTGATTGTGTTGGCAAAGGAAAGATACACATTTTGGAAACACTATTGGGAAGTAATTGTTGGGCTAAGAAAGAGCTGGGCCTTGGGTGTTGCCTGGAAATCTGTGACTCGTAAAGGTCCCTTAACTTTCTCCCCTGAGAATGGCTTCTGGGTCATAGGGTTGACAAATGGGGTAGACTTTTGGGCCTACACAAATCCTTGGACCCGCCTGAATGTGACTGAGGGGTTGCAGATGATTGGGATCCTCCTGGACATCCCAGACAAGCAAGTGACTTTTTATGGTTTCCCTGGTGGAAAAGCTCTGTACACGTTTAACATTGCTGATGGCAGCATCCTGAAAAGGAAATTCATTCCCCTTTTCTCCACAGGCCCTGCTACTGCAGAGCCTGACTCTAATGGCCTTGCAGTAATGTAGTTTTCTGGTGATGATGATTAGTTTTCTCTGCATTTCTAAGGTCAATAATGTACAGGCAGTGATCAAATCCCATTGTAATCAGGCTGCTTCCTAATTTGTGTCTCCTGAACAAAGCAAATGAAGAAGATGAAAGATCTGTCATATTGACCAGCTCTGAGTATCTTACATTATGTATCATAATGACAAATATTTTGAGGGAACTTTTGTGTGCTTAAGAAAAATAAATACTATGCTAAATAGTATTATAAAATAATATTATAAAAATATTATAAAATAACTTCATGCTTGTATGAAATAAAGCTCTTCTTTTGGATTGTGAGTTTTTCTGAGAAAATATCTTCTTCCGAACAGTCTAAGTTGTCATTTTGAGTGAAGAGCCTCCTTCATGTGTTGAGACACATTGCTGAGATCTCCCCAAGCCTTCTCCTCTCAGGGCTGAACAGTCCCCGCTCTCTCAGCCTTTCCTCCTGGCAGAAATGTTCCAATCCCTTAATCATCTGGGTGGGTCTTCCCTGGACTCTCTTTAGTTGAACATGAGTCAGCAGTGCCCTGTCAGCCAGAAGGGCCAACTGTGTCTTGGGGGGCATCAGGCCCAGAATTGCCAGCTGGTGAGGGAGGGGATTGTTCTGCTCTGCTCTGCATTGGGGTGATCTCACCTGGAGTGCTGGGGACAGTTTTGGACACCACAAGATAAAAAAAACATTAAGCTGTTAGAGAGCAGATCTCATTGCCATCTTCAACACCCTCCCGAGGGGCAGCACAGGGACAGGTACCGAGCTCTTCACACTTGTGACCAGTGACATGACAGGACTCGAGGGAATGGCTGAAGCTGAGTCAGGGGAGGCTTAGGTTGGATATCGGGAAAGGGGTTTTTTCCCAGAGGGTGGTCAGGCACTGTAACAAGCTCCCCAGGGAAGAGGTCACACCCCAAGCCTGTGTGTTCAAGAAGTATTTGGGAAATGCTCTCAGGCACATGCTGGGATTGCTGGAGTGTTCTGCTCAGGGTCAGGAGCTGGACTTGATGATCATGATGGGTCCCCTCCAACTCAGGATATTCTATGAATCTGTGACTCTGTAGCATGTCCATGTCTCTTCTGTACCAGGGAGCTGAGAACAGGAGGTGTGGCCTCTCCAGTGCTGAGGAGAGTGGAAGGATCACCTCCCTCAAACCTCTTTGTGGCAAGTGCAACTTTCTCACCTATGTGTAACTTGGGGTCCACCAGGACTGTGATGTCTCCTATTGTCAATCTGCTTTGCTGGGTGTCCCCCAACCTGTTCTGGTGCCTGGCATTGTCCCTGTCTAGTGACAGGAATTTTAAGTTTTCCCTGTTGAGCTTCAAGATGTTCCTGTCAACCCTCTGGATGCAGCAGAACCATCCCTGATAATCGTATATCAGCCACCCCTCCCTGTTGTCAACAGCAACCCAGGTCAGCCCTGTGCCCCCGTCCACATTTGCACTGCTCAGTCTTTGCTGGGTGAGCATCTTCCAACCCATGCAGCTCCATCCTGAATCTCCTTTGTCTCCTGGCTTGACACATGCCCAAACCCATTTTGGTTGGATTTGTGGTTCCAGGTGAGCCTGTAAAGAGGGCTTTAAACTGGGAATGATGGGGGAAGGAGATACAGACTCGCCATCCTGTGAGGGAGTGACAGACACGGCTGATGAGAAAAGACCACGGGCTGATGGGACACAAATGAAACACAAGCAAATGAGGCTCCAACAGGTTCACCTCCAGCACTGGCATTTTCACCAGGAAGTGTTGACAGTGCTCCATTGTGGAGAAATCCCCAAGGCCTTTCTGAGCAGTCTGTGTGCTGAGGGGATTCTGGGAAGGTCTGTCCACTAAGGCAGCTCCTGTGGGGAGTAAGGAGGATGTGGCAGAGACCTGGATGTTGTGTTTTTTAAGGGCACACATGGACTCCATGATGGTAAGGCGGAGACATTTATTGTGCAGTGATAATTCCTTATATACCACAACACAAACAGGAAATGACTCTACACTACAAAGTGCTCCAATTAACTATTGTGTTTCACAACATTACCTTTTATGGCAACAAGGAAACAATACCTATTAAGGTAACAAAGTGTTCCTCACTTCTGACAGGTCCAGCAATTCACAGGCTCACAATGCACTCTTTCCACTTGCCCTGTAAACAGGATGTTTTTTACTAATCCCAGGGCTTCTTCTGGACCTGAGAGAGAAGGTCACTTTAGCTTTCAAGGCTTGATGCTCTGCTACCTGTGTCCTGTAATTCCACACCTAGGTGCAGTTTCAGGGCTGGGATCTTGTTAGGATCAGGGAGATGTTGTGCAATGGCTCCTGTGACTGCAGTGTTGCAATGGTGCCATATGGATTTTTAGGAAGGACCACCTGGGAAGATAAAGAGGGGATTTTGCCAGTATGTGAGAGATGAGCTGGAGTCCATGGAGCTCCTTTGGGGATGGGTGAGGAGTCTAGGGAGAGCTCCTGGGTGAAAGAGAGCAGAGCTCCAGGTGACATTAGAGTGGCAGTCTGCTCCAGGCCTTCTGAGCAGGGAGAAAAAGGCAATGAGGCCTCTACAGACTGACAGGAGCAGCTTCACATTCATAGGGCCTGGTCCTTGTGGGGGATTTCAACAGCTCCAGTATCTGCTGCAGGGACAACATGGCAGGATATCTCCTTGTTCCAGGACTGGGAGAGTCAGACAAGTCTGGACTGTGAAAGTCACGGAGACCAAGAACATCCCTGTGCATGACATTTGCAATGCCATGTGCTCCATCCTTTCCCTACAGGAGCCACCAGGAGCTGTCAGCCAGGACCAAGGAGATGTATCCACAGCTTCTGCAGCTTCCATTCCCCTGCATTCACCCCTCCTGCCTGTTTGCACTTCATCTTTCACTTCATTGAATTGGCAGTCAAATAGGAAATGACTTTTTTTCTTGAGGTCCCAAGTGCTTTGGAATTGTTCTTTCACCTACTGTGACCTGTGGGACTCATATAAAATGCTGATCAAGGGGGACCCAAATCCTTTCCATTTCAGATTGCCTTGGATGCCTTTGTATCCAACTGTGATGGTTTTGCTAACTGCAGAACATCAGCAAGGTGTCTTTAACATCTAAGAGAAACTTATACCCTTCAAAAGCTGTTGTAGTAGGCCTGAAGTGTCCGAGGGGTGGGGAGTGGCACAAAGATGGCTCCTGTGTGTTCTGTGTGAATATTCAGGAAGTTTTTCACCATGTCCAGCAGAGCCAATCTCTGATGGCTCTGAAAGTGATGGACATACTGCTGGCCAAGTCTGGGCCAATTAGAGATGTCAGTTACACCTCTGTGAAAACATATTTAAGAAATCAAAACAAAGTAGTCATGCACTTCTTTTTAGCTAGAGGAGGAGGAGGAGATGAGAATACGTGAGGGAAAACAACATGGACACACCAAGGTCAGTGGAGAAGGTGGGGGAGGAGGTGCTCCAGGCACCAGAGCTGTGGTGAAGACCATGGGGGGGGGAGCAGGTGGTCCCCCTGCAGTCCATGGAGTCCACAGGAGAACAGAGATCTACCCACAGCCCGTGGGAGGTCTCACGCAAGAGGAGCAGGTAGATGCCTGGAGGAAGCTGTGTAATCCAGTGGGAGTCTCATATAAAGAGTTAAAGCTGCAAAGGCCTTGCAAGATGGAGAAAGGCCTTGCTCCTGGGATGGAAGCAGCCTGGCCTCAGCTTGGGAGTCTGCATCCTATGGGAAAAAAAACTCGTGTTGCAGCAGAATTCGGGGGAGATGCTGCTCGTGAGATTGGACCCATGCCAAAGAAGGTCGCAGAGGACTGTCTCCTGTGGGAGGCACCCCATGGCTAAGTAGAGGACTCCTCTACCTGATGGACTGAGCAGAGAACAAAACTCCTTTACCCTGCTTTTATCCTGCCCCCTGTCCATAATGTTGGTTGGAAGGAGGGAGGGGAGTGAGTGGAAAAACAGTGTTTTAAGAGGGAGGGGGGTCACTGAATAAATGGTATCTTAAGAGCTTATTTTTACTTCTCATTTATCCTCCGAGTCTGTTTAGGTTAATAAATCACTTTTAAACTTTAAGTTTTCAGCCTGTATTTGCCTTTTTTCAGTGCGTTCTCCCACCAGTGCTTTATCTCAACTCATTAATCCAGTGTGTGTGCATGTTTAACAGTTTTTCTTTCTTCCCTCTCCTGCATGTCTGCAGCAGGAGAGAGCAGAAAGAGCAGATGTCTGCAGATGCCTGGCATTTAGCCAGGTTCAAACCTCCACAGTGGGAGGAACAGAGCTGGACTGGGCTGTCCCCAGGCTGGTGGGAGTGTTTGAGGTTGCCCACCCCATGTGGTGTGGGGGTGCCTGGGGGGCCCCTGCATGGCCTGTGGGGCTGCTGGAACCCCCCAGCCATGGGTGCTGTTGCCACAGGTTCTGGGTGTCTCTGGTGTGCGCTGTGTCACAGCCACTCCTCTTGCTGTCCTTCCGTGTCACGGAGGGGCTGGATGAGATTGGCACAGCACCGCCCTGGAAACTGAAGAAAATTGGTGAATGTCATTTCCACTTGCGGAAAGGGAGAGCAAGTTTGATATTTTGACAGAGCCTTATATGGACCGGTAGCAGGTGAGAGCCCCAGCACTGGCAGCTCAGCTGCCATGGCAGGCATAGACACTGATCTTGCTTTTATCTGAACCTTTGCTTTCCAGTGCCACCAGACTGGAGATCTTCTGGTGCAGCATGATGGAGAACCTGCAACCAGAAGCATCCATCGACCACCTCGCAGCCACCATCAGCCCTGGATCCCCCTGCACCTCCTGTCACGCCTGCATCCCAGCCCAGGTGCCATCAGCCAGTGCTGGATCCTGCCAGATCCTGTCACCCAGCTCTGTACCCTCCAAGGCCGAACAGCCCTCTCTGGGCTCCCAGGCACTCCAAATGGCCCAAAATCCTCATCCCACAGCAGCCTTGCTCTTCTGTGCTGTCAGGAACGGTGCCCACCAGCTTCAGTGGTAGAATGATGACCCACGCAGTTTGGTAGAGCACCATTGTGAATTGGGTCCCCTTCTTTTTGTTGAATGGTGTCCCCTGCAGGGGGACACCCCTTAGTCCTGGGGACACCCTGACCATGATCACCTGGGGATGCCCAATGGTTGTCACCCTGCACTCACCAGTTTTCCCACGGTCACTGGCACACAGGTCTGTGGGGAGAGGAGAGTGGCTCTTGGGGGTTGGCGCCTTTGTCACCCCTGTCCCCCACAGGTGCCCCCACAGGCTCAGCTGAGGGCTGGGCACCACAGGCCAGGTGGGACAGCCAGGTGCTCCCAGGGAGGGGCCCGTGCACCCAGGTATCCACCTGCCCACAGAGCCTCCTGTGCCCCCCAGCCTACAGCCCACGTGAGCTTATTCCAAAGTATCTCCCACTCTGACACCCCTCCCAGCCCAGCCAGGGCTCCCTGCCACCTGCAGCCGTGGATGAAGGGGAGCAGAGGCACACAGAGCTGGGGACAGGGCCACTGCCATCCAGGGACATCAGCCAGCCCAACCCCAGCTCTGCATGTCTGCTGAGCAACTGGGCACCTGCAAGCCATGCATGTTCCCAGCCTCCTGGGCTCCACAAGCAGCCCTAGAGGTCCCTGTCCCTCTGAAGCTCCCCAGCCCCTGCAGGTCCCCAAACATAGCAGCAACTGTCCTGTTGGTTCTCTGGGGCTGCTTATTTCAGTGAGCTGCAGGGTGACATCTCCTGCCACCTTGAACAGCAGGCACAAAGCTTGAAGCCTCAACCAGGGCTCAGTCTAGGGCACTTTCCGTTTATTCACAGTGCTCTGCGGGGACATAGGGATGGCAGGGACAGAGGGGACAGGGGACATCAGGGACAATGAAGTCCTGACAGCAGGATGGGAAGGGCCACCCAGGACATGGCTGCACTGCACTGTCAGCACCAGTCTCATGTGTTTTGCCACCTCCAGGTGGCAAAAGTTGGGAGCCACATTCCTAAAACCTGTGATGATGATCCTCCTTTGACAGTGGCTATGATACACAGCTCACCAGAGATACCCAGAACCTGTGGCAACAGCAACAAAGCCTGGGGGGTTCCAGAAGTCCCCCAGGTCACAGGCCATGCAGGGACCCCTAGGCACCCCCAATCACAGGGGTTGAGCAATGTCAGACACCCCCACCAGTCTGGGGGCAGCCCAGCACAGCCCTATTCCTCCCACCTACTTGCAGGTGGGAAACATGAGGAGACAAAAGGATGGGAAATATAAGAGGGAAAAAGGGTGACAAACGTGAGAGGAAAAGTGAAAATGGCAAGACCAATGACATGAGCTCAGGGGTGCTTTGTTCAGGATCCTGCTGGGATGCAGCAGCTCGAGCTGTTTCTCTCTTACTGCACCATGAGTAAATGGCTTTGAGGAAGGAGACAGCTCAGACTCTGCTATGGGAAAGCTGGGGACAAAGTGGTGAGGAAATCCCCTCTGACTGTGTGAGTGGGGGGTGTGGGGACTCTAGCGGGGACCCATCGGGTCACTGGAGCCACTGCTGTCAAGTGGCTCCGGTTGCAGCAGTTCAGATCTCTGGCCTTGTCAGTTTTCCCAGAGAAACTCAGCAATGGTCCCACTAAGAATCATTTCCTTAACACTGCCATGGCCACACCAAGTCCATTGCTTTGGGTGGTTTCCCCTCTTTGCCCAGTCCCCTCGGAGCTCCATCCTGCCCCAGTTATCACCTCCTGTTCTGCCTTTCTTTCCCACCGCACTGGAAATGTCCCTGTGCAGCTGTGTTTGCCTGGAAGTGCAGCTGCTCTCCCTGCACAGTTCTCAGGTGGTGTCAGCACGCAGGGACAGCTCAGGTCCCTGGGACAAGGGTCCCCACGCCATGCAGCTCCATCAGGGATGAACTTGGCATTGGGGGCCCCTGGGGTGCTTTGGGGGTCTCAGGTGGGAGGGGCTGCAGTGGTTCCTGGTGAGGGGATTGTGGTCTCCTGGTGGGATGTGGAGAGACTCCATTGAATTTGGGGGTCGCAGGGCTGATTGAGGGGTTCCAGAAGGTGGTTGAATGGCCCTGAGGGCATTTGGGGGGTTCAAGGTGGTGTTTGGGGAGGATTGGGGGTTCAGGGCAGTGTTTGTGGGACACCAGAGTACAATTGGCGGTGTCAGGAAGAGTCAGGGGAGCCCAAGGGGGAAGTTCAGGAAGGGTTTGGAAGGGCAATCTTGGGGGTTTTGAGGGAGTTTGGGGTGTCCTAGGAGGGTTTGGTGGGGATGGGTTGGGGGCTGCCAGAGGAGCTTTGGAGAATCCCAGATGAGGGCTTGGGGAGTGCCAGAGGAGATTTTGGTTGCTGCTGGCAGGGTTTTGGTAGTCTCAGACCCTCCCAAGTCAGTTGACTCCCCAGTTTGAGATTTCCTAAATATAACCTCCTTCAAATTGTAACCAAGTCATGTAACTAAGTCATGTGACAACCTCATAAATTTGACCCCATGACTGAGACCCCCAGCTCATGTAACCTTCCAAAATCTGAACGCCATACCCACAAATTCCCCAAGCTGTGGCCCTGAAATCTGAGCCTCTCCAAGTTGTAACCCTCAAAATCTGACTCCCCTAAGTCATGTGACTCCCTCAAAAATGAAGCCCCCATCATGTGACCCTCAAAGCTACTCCCTGAGGCTTGTATGACTCCCCCCCCATGGCGCCCCCATGTCATGTCATCCCCCAAATCCAAGCCCCCCATTCTCAGCTCACCCAACTCGTGTGACCCCTCCCCCCATTCAGAGCCCCCTAAGTCTTGTGACCTCCACATCTGGCCCCCATTCCCATCACCTTCCAAATTGCATCACCCCGCCATTCTGAGCCCTATCAAGCTGTGTGGCCCCCCAAATCTCACTCTCCCCATTCCCACGACTACCTGAAATCTGACCTCCCCCCAAATCGTGCGGCCTCCCCACATTCCCACCCCCTCACATTCCCCACCACAATTCCCCCACTGCCTCCCAAATCCCCCCCAAACACCCCACCCCGTCCCCTGCCTAAAAAACACTCGCAGTGCCAAGGGGATAATAAGAAGGCCATGGTACACCATAGAAAAGGGAGAGAATCTCCCAGTCCTCACCCCAAAGATCCCCTTGGTGAGCCCCCCAATTCTGCCACCAATTTCCTCCTGGGGACTCCCAGCTCCCCCAGTCTGCCCCCAACGTTCCCTCAGTGTGTCCCAGGCCCCCCAGTCTGCCCCCAGACCCTCCTAGGGGGTGTCCTCCTCCTCCTCCATGGCAAAGCAACGGCTTGTGGGGCAGCACAGGGTGATGACGGGCACCCACAAACCATAAAACCACCATAAACCCCTCTTTTTGCCTCAAATATCCCCCAATTCCAGCAGCACCAGGGGAGCTTCTTCTTCTCTCCCTCCTCCATGAGACTGAGGGGCACCCCAGAACCCAACCCCCCCCCCAGAACCCCCCAACCTCCCTTTTCTGCCCTTCTCCCTCCTTTTTCCCCAGAATCCATGTTTTCCCTTTCTCCCAGTTTTTGGCCTCAAGAAATCCCTTTTGCACCCCAAATCCTGCTCCCAAGCCGCCAGACTCCCTCCCTGCACCCACATTTCCCCTTCTCACACCAAAATCCCCCATTCAGCCTCCAAATCCCTCCCAATACTCCCAAATCCCCTCAATGCCCCCTCCTGTCTACCGAACCCCCCCAAATCCTGGTGGTTCTGCCCCAAATCACCCCACAACCCCCTTCTCCCCACCCCGACCTCCCCCTCAGAACCCCTCTCCACCCCCTCATGTTTCCCGCCATTTTTACCCTCACGTTTCCTGATATTTTTCCTCTTATGCTTCCCACTCTTTTGTCCCCTCATTTCCCATTTTCCACCTTGCATTTTCCACCTTTTTTCCCCTCATGTTTCTCACCCTGATCCCCTCACATTTGCCACCATTTTGTCTCCTCCTCTTTCCTGCCCTTTTGTGTCCTCATGTTTCCCGCCCACAAGTCTCACTTTTCCTCTCAAGTCTTCCACTCATGCTGGGTGTCTCCGTGTCCCTCCACCTCGCTGCCATCACAGAACTTGGTCCGCTTTGTTATTCATAAGGCTTTCCAGCTCAGGGCTCTGCTTTGTTTCATTGCTGGTTTTAGTAAATTGTTCTGAACTCAACCCGCGAAAAGAAGAACTTTTTGCCTGCAGTTCTCCTCTCCATCCCGCTGCAGGGGGAATGGGAGGGGGGGGTTGAGAGAAGGGAGCAGCGCGTGCTTTGGAGTGTTTGAGTGGGAGCACCAAACTGGGGTGTCACAAAGGGCCCCCTGAGACTCGCCACCTGCCCCTAGCAACGGCTCACAGGCTATGTTGACGTGGAACCAACCCGCAGTGTCCGGCAGGACAGCGACGGAACAGGACGGGAGCGCGCAGCTGGCAAGAAGCCGCCGAGCATAGCTCACGTCTTGCGTTGCAGTACTGAGGTTTTCTCTATATCGTAGGATGGAGAAGAGACCCCCAAGCCACCCCAGGGTGGGCTGGGAGGAGGACGATGCAGCTCCTCAGGAGAGCAGCTCTGCAGCAGAGCCCCCCGAGGTGCCCACGCTGCAGGCAGTACAGCCCTGTGAGTGAGGGGCACTGTGGGACTGGGCAGGGCTGAGCCCCCAGCGCGCCCTGCGTGACGCCGGGATCAGGTTTCCCCGGCACACGTGCAGCAGGGATCCCAGGGGCGGGAATGATGCCGGAAATGCGGGGCTGCTCAGGGCCGGGCAGCAGCCCCGGGACGGCCTCTGCCGAGGAGGGGGAGCACAGAGGAGCCCCAGCTCCTGCTCCGGGGCGTGGGCAGCGAGGCTCAGTGGCTGGCAGGAGGCGGCGATGCTGGGGGATACTGGACGTGTCGTTCCTCTCTGCCAGCGCGCTCCTCAGCCCGGGGCACTGGGCATTTCCCCGCCACGCGAGCTTCAGCAGGGCATCTCCTCTGCTGGACACCCTCCAGCCGGGAGCCGCACGGGAACGGCGTGCCAGGGGAGCAGGCACGGCGTGGGCAGAGGGCAGATCTCCTTGCTCTGCTCTCTCCTGTTGGTGCACCCTCTGCAGCTGTCCCTTCTCTCCTCCTCTGTTAGATGTCATATATGCAGAGGAAGCCATGGACTTCATCCAAACCTTTGTCAGGAGCCCTGACCAGGTACCCACCAGGCCTATTGGACCGCAGCTGTGCCCAGCCAGGGGTGCCTGCTCTACAGAGCAGCTGCTCCTGCAGGGCACTGCACATCAGGGCTCTGTTCCCACTGGCTGGGTGTCCTCACATCACGCTGCCCTGTTATCTCTGTTGCCCAGCTCCAGGACGAGGACCTGAAGCTGAAGTTCCTTGACAGCATCTGCACCCTGTGCAGAACTGCCAGGGACTGTGGTATCCCGCAGGACGTGGATTTTTTCTGCCAAATGTGCGAGCTGGGAGAGAAGGTCAAGGTGAGGGGGCAGCCAGCGCTCTGGGGAAGGGGGCAAGGACCGCCAGCACGCTGTGAGGGCTGTGCTTGGGCAGGGCAGGGCTCTGTTGGCACTGGGTGCTGGCAGCTGCCAGGTTCCAGCCTTGCTGTGCTGTGCAGGTGCTGCTGAGATTGGAGCCAAGGGAAGAGATTTGCACGGAGGTGCGGATGCTCGCCATGCTCGCCCTCGCCGAAATGAGGTACTGGCCCATTGCACCCACAGACCCCTGCCCAGCGCTCTGTGCCCATGTGCTCATTCCTCCTGGGAGTCCTGCCCCAGTGCTGCAGGAGACCTTGAGGCACTGCTCCCAGCACCAGTGCCCAGCTGGGCTTCTCTCTCTTTGCAGCACCCTGGGGATGCTGCTGGTGAAGAACAGAAAAGTCTTAAAAGCCTGCTTTGAGAGCGTCTTTTTTCTTCCTCCAAGCCAGGAAATGCCAAGCCTGGAAGCTTCCCTCTATTCTCAGGTGGGTGCTGGGTGAACTGGAGGAGCCTCCAGTCCCTCTGGGCTGCTCCTGGCCTCCCCATGCTGCTTAAGGGCCAAAGATCCAAGGCAGGCCCTGGCCTCAGCTTTGCTGAACTGTGCTCCTCCCTTTATCCCCTTGCCGGGCTCCAGCCACATCCATCAATGCTGGCTGCTCTGCCCCCAGCAGACGGCCTGCTTCTGGGTCTGTGACCATGTACTGAGAGTTCACATCAGTAAGTTCTGGACATGGGAGGGACAGCAGAATCACACATTGCTCTCTGTCATCTTTGCAGACCCTGCATGCCATGGACACCATGCTGGAGGTGATGGTGCTCAGCTCTCCTGCCTCCAAAACTGCCGATATGCTGGAGGACATCTTGGAGGTCTGGCCTGTGCATAGAGTCTGTGCAGGGGGTCACAGGACCGTTCCTCACTCTGGAGGGGAAGGACCCTGGGGTCGTGTCCAATCCCCTCCTGGCTCCTGCCCAATGAACCCTGTCCTGGCCAGAGCCAGGACACCCTGCCAGTGCTGTGCAGGCAGAGCGCTCGGCGGGGAGGGTGCTCAGCTGACCTGGGGAAGCAGGGGCTGGCCCCAGTTGCTGCTGGAGCACTGTGGAGCAGAGGGCGGCTTCTGCCTTCCTTGCTGCCCACCAGCGTGGCGTGGGGCCTTTGTGCCAGGCCTGCCAGGGAGCCCAGGGGCAGGAGCACCCCTGCAGGCTTTGCTTGATGGCAGAGGAAGCCTGGAGGGACAGTGCAGGTGTATCTCAGGAGCATGACCATGCCGCTGCTGCTGGAGTGAGTGTCTGCTTCTGGGCCTCACCTGTGACTTCTCTCTTCCCAGGTTCTGCTGAAATACTGGTTTTCTGACTCAGTGACTGTGCAGGAGAGGGTCATGGGCAGGGTTAAGCTTCTGAGCGATTTGCTGGCTGAATTTTCAACGGTGGAAGTAAGGACTGGCCCCCTGCAGCCAGGCCCTGTCCCCAGGCCTGTACCCTAGCACAGCCAGAGCACTGAGATGCCTGCAAGGCCCCAGCTGCCCACCCTCAATCCTTCTGCTCTTCTTCCTACCTCCCCCAGGCTGATGAAAATGAGGACAGAGGTGCTGCCAGCATACAGATCCAGATCCCAGTCCTGGGGAAGCTGCTGGGACATCTCTTTTTCAAACTGTTCAGGGCAGAAGAAACCAGTTTTATGACGATGGATGTACTCTGCTCCCTCTTCACATTTCTCTCTGAGCAGAAATGTAAGAGAAGCTGTGGTGGGCTGCATTCCCTGTGCATGGCCAAATACCCCGATACACCTGTTTGTCTTCTCAGGCCTTGTGATGGCTCCTTCTTGTGCTTCGTGTAGGTTCTACCATGTCCCCAGCACTGCTGTCACCTCCACTTCTGCCCCACACTCTCTCTGCCAGGGTGTTGATGGTCCTGTGTAGCTGAGCTGCTCCTCCAAGCTGGACTCAGCCCCACTTGGCACCTTTCCCATGTCCCCTGGAGATCTCGTTACCTGCCCTGCCCCATTCCAGCCCTGCTAGCCCTTCCCCCTCACCAGTACTGCAGCCACTCTGTAACTTGGGGCTGCATGCAGAGCTCCAGGGACTCGGAGCTTCCCGGGCCAGCAGCGCTGGGCACAGACACTGGAGCCAGATCCCCCTGTGCACCAGTACCCACCACCTCCTCCCGTGACCGACTGCTCCCCAGCCATTTCTGGATCCCAGCGCTTGTCTGGGTTGTGTTGGCTGCTGACAGTGGCTGCATCTCACTGAGGCATCTGTGTTTCCCCTCTTTAGGTGCCACACTGCCAGAGGTTCATGCCCAGCTCCCAGCATACTGGGAAGCCGAGATCACCTCCTTCCTGAATACACCCAGAACTGCGAGAATTCAGGTAATGAGCCACACCTTGCTGAGACTCTCATCCGTGGCATCATCAGGGGATTTGTGTGTGCAAAGGGGAGCAGACTCAGCAGGGTCTCCCTGGCAAGAGGGTTCTTGCTATCCCTGAGTAGGGAACACTGTGGTGTCCCAGCAGCAGCAGCAGCAGCAGCTCTGCTGGCCACCAGCCAGCCCTGGGTTTGAGTAGGGCACACATCCCATGCCCAAGAGCCCAGTACTCCTCCTTGCCCCAGGGCCCTGCTCTTCCTCTCCTGCACAGGGACTGTGGGCACTGCTGCCAGCTTTCCTGCAGCCACTGCCGCCAGCACTGCCCAGCACCTCTGGCCAGGGCACTTGGTGGCACTGGCCTTTGTTCCCTTCCTTCCTGCCACAGGCCTTCGGGAAATTCCTCAGGCCTGCTGAGAGGACAGGCGTCGTCCTTGCAGCCATTGAGATCTTGGGATGCTCCAGCATCCTGGACAAGGAAGCGCCAATGGACTTTCTGGATGTGGCCATGAAATTCCCTGAGGTGTGGCTGAGAGATGTAAGTGGCCTGTGGCTGGATTGCCCTGCCCTTGAGCTCTGTCAGATTCCTGCCTCCTTCCCTCCCAAAGCCAGATGTGAGGGGCTCCTGAAGCCACCTTGAGGCAGCAGAGTGGCTGTTAGGATCCCACTTCTGATACCCAAAGACTGCTAGGGTCTGGTCATTAAAAGATTCCTTGGCCAAAATTAAGGTGCAAACAACACCTTAGGCCAATGTCAGAAGTATGGATTTTATTTATCAATAAATGAGAGGCAGAGAGAGGTGGGGGACAGAGAAGTGACACACACACAGATTACACAGGAAAATTGTCACCACCGCATGGTCCTTGTGGCGTCCCACTTACTCTTCTGATCTTCTCGGTGGTGGGGATCCCCAAGTGTTCTCGAGGTACCACTTTTATCTGGTCAGGTCCCGCGTATCCACAAGGCGTCTGTGCTGTTGGCACAACTTGGGTTGGCCTGTGTGTAAGCAGTTGCTTTGTTTTCCTGCAGTTTTCCACAGTGGGAATTTTTGTGCAGACAGGTTACCCAGATCTGTCTCGCCTGGCCTGGCATCCTGCTGTTATTGCTGTCTTTCTTTTCTCACAGTCTGCCCAGTGGCATTTTTTCTGGTGCGCTAATTGCCGGCCTCCAGTCAGGCCAGGCATGAATGCCTTCTTGTTTGCCATGTGTGTGCCTGCTGTGGTGGCTTATCTTAGGTGAAGTTCCTTCTTTGACAGTGCTTTGAGACAAGTTAACTGCACTCTTTAAGTCTTACAGAGGGGTAGGAAGCCCAGGACATGGCTGCACTGCAGTGGCAGTACCAGCCTCGCCTGTGTTCCCTCCAGGTGCCAAAAGTCGTGAGACACATCTTTGCATACTATGATGAAAAAACCACAACCAACCCTCAGCGCTTTTCCACACTGCTTGTCCTGATGGCAAATAAGTGGCCTAGGAAGGTCATCCTGACAGCTCTGGAGGTCGCCCCAATATTCAGGTACTGGCCCTGACAGCCTGGAGGGCTTGTTCCCTGTGGAGAGAGGGAGTCAAGACTCTTAGTTTGCCAGAGTCAAGGAAAACTGCAGCACCCTTCAAGGGAGCAGGGACCTCCATCCCACCATGCTTCCCAGCCCAGGCCCACAGCAGCCAAAGCTGGCCAGGGCAGCCGAGAGGCATCACGCTGATCCCAGCCCCACAGGGAACACCCTGTCTGCCATGTCCACCTGCCCGGGCAAGGTCCCTGTGCCCCCGAAGTCCTGCAGGGCTGGCCCAGGCTGGGCTGTGGTGGTTGAGGCAGCCCTGCTGACAGCGCTCTGCCTTGCAGTGACAAAGTCTATCTGTGGAAGGCAATGTTCTCTGTGCGCCAGACTCTGGAGAAGATTTTGAAGGAACTGTACATCCAGCTCCAGGACCGGCATATGAGGACCTTCTTCACTCATCAGCAGAAGTCCTGCTTTGCTGTCTTGGCTGTGAGTCAGCAGGAAAAGCCCATGTTGCCCTTGCCCTCAGCTGCAAGTGGGAAGCGGAGCTGTGTCAGGGGAGCCCTGCCAGCTCTGCCCGGGCTCTTTGCTGCTTTCTTCCAGATGCTGGCCTCTGATGATGTGAAAGAGGAGGCAATGGGTCCATGGTACAAAGACCTGAATTCTCTGAGGTATTCAAGCATGGAAATGGTCTCTCTGCTGCTTAGGGCACTCGTGACGCTGTCAGAGAGAGCCAAGACGGTAAGCAGGCTGCTGTAGGGGCAGACATGTGGCACCTGGACTCTGTGGCACCTGAGACCTCAGGGAAGTGGTGTCTTTCCCTGGGCTGGGAGTCAGGTGCTGAGGTGACTGCTCCAAATGCCCTGCTTGCCATGGTGTTGTCTGCTGGTTGCCTGAGGAGCTGAGCAGGCACCGGAGTTCTCACAGAATGGAAACTGTCTTTCATACACAGGCAATAAAAATGAAAGGCCTTCTCCGAGAGTTTTTGAAAATCCGGTGGGAATGGTCTTGGGACAATGCAATGATGATCATGGACATCTTCCAAAATGTGATGGGGCACATGGAGAAGAGAGAGGCCAGCTCCATGGCTGTGAAGGCGGTGCAGAGGCTCTGGCACCTCTTTGACGCAGTAAGGCTGATATGGGAGCCTGAGCTCTGCAGAGGGGCCATAGGCAGTGATAGCTGCCCTGCAGCCCAGCTCTGTGAGCAGCACTCAGAGCAGGCCCTGCTGCCCTGGGCTCTCCTGGCATGGCTTCCAGACCTTGAAGCCCAGCGCTGCTTCTGCCTGCTCTGGGCTGTGGCCCTGGAGCATCTCCCTTCACCTCAGCCGCCTCGGCTCAGCCCCTCCTTGCAGTGGGTGGGGAGCCCCTGTGTGCAAAGCTCACCTTTCCTCCTTGCTACCAGAAGGAAGACTGTGTACGGGAGCGCTCCATCCGCCTCTTCGGAGACATGGTGGGCAAAACAGTGAGGAAGGACAAGCAGGTCATGAAGAGGAATGCTTGGAAGTCCCTGGTGTGCCTCCTCCTTCACATGAGTGACCAGGACCCCAGTGTGGCCCAGGTACCGATGCCCAGGCTGAGCACTGACCCAGAGAGGGGTGTCTGACACCCCATGGGGGCTGAGGGCATCGGGGCGAGGGCTGTTGGCAGTGGACAGTGCTCCCCTGGTGCAGTCCCTGGGAACCAGCGACAGCAGGGCTGGGTGAGCTGCCATGACCATGTCCAACACCTGCCCTGCCTGCTCCAGCTGGGGTCGGCAGGAGCCCAGCACCACTGAGGCCTGGACATGTGTGGTCCCAAAGGCTTCTCAGCTGTCCCCACAGGTGTCCCCACAGGACTTTGCACCCCAATCTCTGGTGCCCAAGGCTGTCCCCAAGAGACCCCTTGACGCTTTGGCGAGGCCATGTCCCAGCCATGTCCTAAGGGCATGGTCACCCCAGGACCAAAGCCCAGGTCTCCTTCCGCAAGCCCTGGTGCCACCTCCCAGCTTCTGTCCCACAGGCATCCAGGGAAGCTGTCTGGGCTATAGCAGAGCTCTTCAAATGGAAAGAGCTCAAGCACCTGGTTCAGACAAAGGAGACATGGAGGATTGGCGAGTGCTTGGTGAGTACAAGCCTGAGGCTGGGCAGGGGCTGGCCACCACACCATGGTGTGCCATGGCTGTGAGCTCTGCAGCTGAGCCTCATCTGTGCTACTGTGGCATGGAGTCCCCAGCCTGGAGCTGCACCGTTGCTCCTGTTTCAAGAACAGGAGCCTCCTCCAGGCCCATGAGCCCTCCATGCCCCCAGCATGAGGCAGGGCTCTGAGCCACGGTGGCGCTGGCAGGAGGGGCTGCTCTGGCCCACTGGGGGCCTCTGAGAAATGCCCACACCCTTGTGCTCTCTGCAGCTTGCCAGGGACAGCCGCAGGGCTGAACAGTTTGTGTGTAACAGCCAGCCCTACCTGTGGAGCCCTCAGGCCCCTATACGAGAGGCGGCTCTCAGGTTAATTGGTGAGTCCCAGCCCCAAGGGTCCCTCTTTGGGCACCCTGACCCTGTTCCCCCAAGCCCTTGGGGCTGCCACAGGCAGGGCCTTGACCTTCCCGTGTGCCCCTGCTCATGCAGGTGGCTTTGGTGGCCACCTTGCTCAGTGCCACCCCTAGGATGCTGAGGGGTGAGGCAGGGCCGGGGGCCACACTGCTGGGAGCACACTGGGGAGCAGGGCCTGACGGAGCTCTGTTCCCAGGGCTGGCTGCACGGCACCTGACAGAGCGGAGTGAGGAAACCCTGGCTGAGGTCCTCTTTGGTGAGTGGGGAGCCAGGGCCTGGGGAAGCCAAGGGCTCTCTGCACACACAGCGGCTCATCTGGACTCTGTTTCTGCCCTAGACCTTAACATGCTGCAAGTGAAAGACAAGGATCCTGCCATGCATTGTCTGGCAGCTCAGACCAGCTTGATCCTGAAGTGTCTAAGGAGGCAGCGAAGGACCAGATTCTCCCACCGCTTGCTGTGCTGCTGGTGGCGCTGAGCAGAGACCTTCACATAAGGCTTGTCAGGGACACAAACACAAACACCTGCTGAATCATGAGGTGTGGAAAGGATGCCCTGGCTTTCTGAGGTCCTTCTCAAAGCGCAATGCAGCATTTCCGTGACTGCTGACTCCGTCATCGTGCTGACCGGTAGGGACCCATTCCCCCCAGCCCCTTAGCGTGGCGTGACTTGGTCTAGAATAACTTTGGGGTCATGGCCAGTCCCCTCCTGCCAAATGGCTCAGCTGACCACCCTCAGCCCTTCTGCTCTTCTTCCTACCTCCCCCAGACTGATGAAAATGAGGACAGAGGTGCTGCCAGCATACAGATCCAGATCCCAGTCCTGGGGAAGCTGCTGGGACATCTCTTTTTCAAACTGTTCAGGGCAGAAGAAACCAGTTTTATGACAATGGATGTACTCTGCTCCCTCTTCACATTTCTCTCTGAGCAGAAATGTAAGAGAAGCTGTGGTGGGCTGCATTCCCTGTGCATGGCCAAATACCCCGATACACCTGTTTGTCTTCTCAGGCCTTGTGATGGCTCCTTCTTGTGCTTCGCGTAGGTTCTACCATGTCCCCAGCACTGCTGTCACCTCCACTTCTGCCCCACACTCTCTCTACCAGGCTGTTGATGGTCCTGTGTAGCTGAGCTGCTCCTCCAAGCTGGACTCAGCCCCACTTGGCACCTTCCCCATGTCCCCTGGAGATCTCGTTACCTGCCCTGCCCCATTCCAGCCCTGCTAGCCCTTCCCCCTCACCAGTACTGCAACCACTCTGTAACTTGGGGCTGCATGCAGAGCTCCAGGGACTCGGAGCTTCCCAGGCCAGCAGCGCTTGGCACAGACACTGGAGCCAGATCCCCCTGTGCACCAGTACCCACCACCTCCTCCCATGACCGACTGCTCCCCAGCCATTTCTGGATCCCAGCGCTTGTCTGGGTTGTGTTGGCTGCTGACAGTGGCTGCATCTCACTGAGGCATCTGTGTTTCCCCTCTTTAGGTGCCACACTGCCAGAGGTTCATGCCCAGCTCCCAGCATACTGGGAAGCCGAGATCACCTCCTTCCTGAATACACCCAGAACTGCGAGAATTCAGGTAATGAGCCACACCTTGCTGAGACTCTCATCCGTGGCATCATCAGGGGATTTGTGTGTGCAAAGGGGAGCAGACTCAGCAGGGTCTCCCTGGCAAGAGGGTTCTTGCTATCCCTGAGTAGGGAACACTGTGGTGTCCCAGCAGCAGCAGCAGCAGCAGCTCTGCTGGCCACCAGCCAGCCCTGGGTTTGAGTAGGGCACACATCCCATGCCCAAGAGCCCAGCACTCCTCCTTGCCCCAGGGCCCTGCTCTTCCTCTCCTGCACAGGGACTGTGGGCACTGCTGCCAGCTTTCCTGCAGCCACTGCCGCCAGCACTGCCCAGCACCTCTGGCCAGGGCACTTGGTGGCACTGGCCTTTGTTCCCTTCCTTCCTGCCACAGGCCTTCGGGAAATTCCTCAGGCCTGCTGAGAGGACAGGCGTCGTCCTTGCAGCCATTGAGATCTTGGGATGCTCCAGCGTCCTGGACAAGGAAGCGCCAATGGACTTTCTGGATGTGGCCATGAAATTCCCTGAGGTGTGGCTGAGAGATGTAAGTGGCCTGTGGCTGGATTGCCCTGCCCTTGAGCTCTGTCAGATTCCTGCCTCCTTCCCTCCCAAAGCCAGATGTGAGGGGCTCCTGAAGCCACCTTGAGGCAGCAGAGTGGCTGTTAGGATCCCACTTCTGATACCCAAAGACTGCTAGGGTCTGGTCATTAAAAGATTCCTTGGCCAAAATTAAGGTGCAAACAACACCTTAGGCCAATGTCAGAAGTATGGATTTTATTTATCAATAAATGAGAGGCAGAGAGAGGTGGGGGACAGAGAAGTGACACACACACAGATTACACAGGAAAATTGTCACCACCGCATGGTCCTTGTGGCGTCCCACTTACTCTTCTGATCTTCTCGGTGGTGGGGATCCCCAAGTGTTCTCGAGGTACCACTTTTATCTGGTCAGGTCCCGCGTATCCACAAGGCGTCTGTGCTGTTGGCACAACTTGGGTTGGCCTGTGTGTAAGCAGTTGCTTTGTTTTCCTGCAGTTTTCCACAGTGGGAATTTTTGTGCAGACAGGTTACCCAGATCTGTCTCGCCTGGCCTGGCATCCTGCTGTTATTGCTGTCTTTCTTTTCTCACAGTCTGCCCAGTGGCATTTTTTCTGGTGCGCTAATTGCCGGCCTCCAGTCAGGCCAGGCATGAATGCCTTCTTGTTTGCCATGTGTGTGCCTGGTGTGGTGGCTTATCTTAGGTGAAGTTCCTTCTTTGACAGTGCTTTGAGACAAGTTAACTGCACTCTTTAAGTCTTACAGAGGGGTAGGAAGCCCAGGACATGGCTGCACTGCAGTGGCAGTACCAGCCTCGCCTGTGTTCCCTCCAGGTGCCAAAAGTCGTGAGACACATCTTTGCATACTATGATGAAAAAACCACAACCAACCCTCAGCGCTTTTCCACACTGCTTGTCCTGATGGCAAATAAATGGCCTAGGAAGGTCGTCCTGACAGCTCTGGAGGTCGCCCCAATATTCAGGTACTGGCCCTGACAGCCTGGAGGGCTTGTTCCCTGTGGAGAGAGGGAGTCAAGACTCTTAGTTTGCCAGAGTCAAGGAAAACTGCAGCACCCTTCAAGGGAGCAGGGACCTCCATCCCACCATGCTTCCCAGCCCAGGCCCACAGCAGCCAAAGCTGGCCAGGGCAGCCGAGAGGCATCACGCTGATCCCAGCCCCACGGGGAACACCCTGTCTGCCATGTCCACCTGCCCGGGCAAGGTCCCTGTGCCCCCGAAGTCCTGCAGGGCTGGCCCAGGCTGGGCTGTGGTGGTTGAGGCAGCCCTGCTGACAGCGCTCTGCCTTGCAGTGACAAAGTCTATCTGTGGAAGGCAATGTTCTCTGTGCGCCAGACTCTGGAGAAGATTTTGAAGGAACTGTACATCCAGCTCCAGGACCGGCATATGAGGACCTTCTTCACTCATCAGCAGAAGTCCTGCTTTGCTGTCTTGGCTGTGAGTCAGCAGGAAAAGCCCATGTTGCCCTTGCCCTCAGCTGCAAGTGGGAAGCGGAGCTGTGTCAGGGGAGCCCTGCCAGCTCTGCCCGGGCTCTTTGCTGCTTTCTTCCAGATGCTGGCCTCTGATGATGTGAAAGAGGAGGCAATGGGTCCATGGTACAAAGACCTGAATTCTCTGAGGTATTCAAGCATGGAAATGGTCTCTCTGCTGCTTAGGGCACTCGTGACGCTGTCAGAGAGAGCCAAGACGGTAAGCAGGCTGCTGTAGGGGCAGACATGTGGCACCTGGACTCTGTGGCACCTGAGACCTCAGGGAAGTGGTGTCTTTCCCTGGGCTGGGAGTCAGGTGCTGAGGTGACTGCTCCAAATGCCCTGCTTGCCATGGTGTTGTCTGCTGGTTGCCTGAGGAGCTGAGCAGGCACCGGAGTTCTCACAGAATGGAAACTGTCTTTCATACACAGGCAATAAAAATGAAAGGCCTTCTCCGAGAGTTTTTGAAAATCCGGTGGGAATGGTCTTGGGACAATGCAATGATGATCATGGACATCTTCCAAAATGTGATGGGGCACATGGAGAAGAGAGAGGCCAGCTCCATGGCTGTGAAGGCGGTGCAGAGGCTCTGGCACCTCTTTGACGCAGTAAGGCTGATATGGGAGCCTGAGCTCTGCAGAGGGGCCATAGGCAATGATAGCTGCCCTACAGCCCAGCCCTGTGAGCAGCACTCAGAGCAGGCCCTGCTGCCCTGGGCTCTCCTGGCATGGCTTCCAGACCTTGAAGCCCAGCGCTGCTTCTGCCTGCTCTGGGCTGTGGCCCTGGAGCATCCCCCCTCACCTCAGCCGCCTCAGCTCAGCCCCTCCTTGCAGTGGGTGGGGAGCCCCTGTGTGCAAAGCTCACCTTTCCTCCTTGCTACCAGAAGGAAGACTGTGTACGGGAGCGCTCCATCCGCCTCTTCGGAGACATGATGGGCAAAACAGTGGCGAAGGACAAGCAGGCCATGAAGAGGAATGCATGGAAGTCCCTGGTGTGCCTCCTCCTTCACATGAGTGACCAGGACCCCAGTGTGGCCCAGGTACCGATGCCCAGGCTGAGCACTGACCCAGAGAGGGGTGTCTGACACCCCATGGGGGCTGAGGGCATCGGGGCGAGGGCTGTTGGCAGTGGACAGTGCTCCCCTGGTGCAGTCCCTGGGAACCAGCGACAGCAGGGCTGGATGAGCTGCCATGACCATGTCCAACACCTGCCCTGCCTGCTCCAGCTGGGGTCGGCAGGAGCCCAGCACCACTGAGGCCTGGACATGTGTGTTCCCAAAGGCTTCTCAGCTGTCCCCACAGGTGTCCCCACAGGGCTTTGCACCTCAATCTCTGGTGCCCAGGGCTGTCCCCAAGAGACCCCTTGACGCTTTGGCGAGGCCATGTCCCAGCCATGTCCTAAGGGCATGGTCACCCCAGGACCAAAGCCCAGGTCTCCTTCCGCAAGCCCTGGTGCCACCTCCCAGCTTCTGTCCCACAGGCATCCAGGGAAGCTGTCTGGGCTATAGCAGAGCTCTTCAAATGGAAAGAGCTCAAGCACCTGGTTCAGACAAAGGAGACATGGAGGATTGGCGAGTGCTTGGTGAGTACAAGCCCGAGGCTGGGCAGGGGCTGGCCACCACACCATGGTGTGCCATGGCTGTGAGCTCTGCAGCTGAGTCTCCTCTGTGCTGCTGTGGCACAGAGTCCCCAGCCTGGAGCTGCACCGTTGCTCCTGTCTCAAGAACAGGAGCCTCCTCCAGGCCCATGAGCCCTCCATGCCCCCAGCATGAGGCAGGGCTCTGAGCCACGGTGGCGCTGGCAGGAGGGGCTGCTCTGGCCCACTGGGGGCCTCTGAGAAATGCCCACACCCTTGTGCTCTCTGCAGCTTGCCAGGGACAGCCGCAGGGCTGAACAGTTTGTGTGTAACAGCCAGCCCTACCTGTGGAGCCCTCAGGCCCCTATACGAGAGGCGGCTCTCAGGTTAATTGGTGAGTCCCAGCCCCAAGGGTCCCTCTTTGGGCACCCTGACCCTGTTCCCCCAAGCCCTTGGGGCTGCCACAGGCAGGGCCCTGACCTCCCCGTGTGCCCCTGCTCATGCAGGTGGCTTTGGTGGCCACCTTGCCCAGTGCCACCCCTAGGATGCTGAGGGGTGAGGCAGGGCCGGGGGCCACACTGCTGGGAGCACACTGGGGAGCAGGGCCTGACGGAGCTCTGTTCCCAGGGCTGGCTGCACGGCACCTGACAGAGCGGAGTGAGGAAACCCTGGCTGAGGTCCTCTTTGGTGAGTGGGGAGCCAGGGCCTGGGGAAGCCAAGGGCTCTCTGCACACACAGCGGCTCATCTGGACTCTGTTTCTGCCCTAGACCTTAACATGCTGCAAGTGAAAGACAAGGATCCTGCCATGCATTGTCTGGCAGCTCAGACCAGCTTGATCCTGAAGTGTCTAAGGAGGCAGCGAAGGACCAGATTCTCCCACCGCTTGCTGTGCTGCTGGTGGCGCTGAGCAGAGACCTTCACATAAGGCTTGTCAGGGACACAAACTCAAACACCTGCTGAATCATGAGGTGTGGAAAGGATGCCGTGGCTTTCTGAGGTCCTTCTCAAAGCGCAATGCAGCATTTCCATGACTGCTGACTCCGTCATCGTGCTGACCGGTAGGGACTCATTCCCCCCAGCCCCTTAGCGTGGCGTGAGTTGGTCTAGAATAACCTTGGGGCCATGGCCAGTCCCCTCCTGCCAAATGGCTCAGCTGACCACCCTCAGCCCTTCTGCTCTTCTGCCTGCCTCCCCCAGGCTGCTCAAAATGAGGACAGACGTGCTGTCTGTGGAGAGGTGCAGACTGCAGTCCTTGGGAAGCTGCCGGGACATCTATTCAAGTCATTCAAGACAGAAAAGGCTGCTTTAGGGCTCTGGATGGTCTCTGAACCCACTTCAAGTTCATCTGTCAGCAGAAACGTAAGGGAAGCTGTGGTGGGCTGCACCCCCCTCCATGGCCACATGCCCCTGATGCATCTGCTTGTCTTGCTGGGCCTTGCGATGGCCCCTTCTGTGCAGACATGGGCGCTCATCTGGGCTCTGCTTCTGTCACAGAATTTGAAATATTGTGGGCCAGAGAGAAGGATCCAGGGTGCTCAGACCTGCCTGTCTAAAATCCTCGGAGAGGAGTTGGTGTGGCTGGAGCCAACCCCAGCCACAGATGTTTGCGAACCAACTATCGTTCTAGAAAGTTAATTGCCCCATATATATATAATTTATATTGGTAAAAAATATATATGAATTATATATATTATAAATATAGAATATATAAAATTAAGAGTAATATATATAATTATATATAATCTCATATATAAAAATTATATATATTATGAACATATATCTATTAGCTTTATAAATAAAATAAACAATCTATTTAAATCGATGACAGAAATGGTTATGACTTCACCACGCAGGTAGCTCTATCTGTGAGCATAGACCATTTTGGAAGCAATATGGAAGGAATTCTGTTAAAGCTAGCAGAGAGACTTGGGGAGGAAAAGCGAGAATTGTGGGTGGGAAATGTGAGGAGGAAAGGGTGGGAAGTAAGAGGAGACAAAAGGGCTGGAAACATGAGGGGAGAAAAGGGCAGGAAATGTGAGGGGAGAAAAGGGCGGGAAACGTGAGGGGAGGCAAGGGTGGGAAATGTGAGGGGAGAAAAGGGCGGGAGATGTGAGGGGAGAAAAGGGCGGGAGATGTGAGGGGAGGCAAGGGGGGAAACATGAGGGGAGAAAAGGGCAGGAAATGGAAGGCAGGAAAGGACAGGAAACTTGAGCAAAAAGGACAGGAAATGTGAGGAAGAAGGCACAAAACAGAACGGGAGAAAAAGTGGGGAACATGAGGGAAAAACTGATGGCAAATGTGAGGGGGACAGAAGGGTAGGAAGTGTAAGGGGGGAAACATGGGGAGAACAAATGGTGGGAAATGTGAGGGGGTAAAAATGGTGGGAAACGTGAGTGGGGTAAAAACAACAGGAAATGTGAGGGGGAAAAGTATGGGAAACGAGGAAAACTGAGTGCGAAACATAAGGGAAAAAAGGCAGGAAACATCAGGTCAAAATGACAGGAAATGTGAAGGGGCAGAAAGGTGGGAAGCGTGAGAGGAAAAGTGGTGGGAGACCCGAGGGGAAAATGGTGGCAAATGTGAGCAAAAAAGGGAAAAGGAGAAGACAAATGACATGAGCTCAGGGGTGCTTTGTTCGGGGTCCTGCTGGGACGCAGCAGCTTGAGCTGTTTCTGTCTTACTGCACCATGAGTGAATGGGTTTGTGGAACGAGACATCTGAGACTCTGCCATGGGAAAGCTGGGGTTGAAGCAGTGAGGAAATCTTCTCTGTGTGAGTGGGGGTTGTGGGGACTCCAGTGGCACACATCAGGTCTCTGGAGCCGCTGCTGTCAAGGGGCATCTAAAGTCTTTGGCCTTGGGATTTTTCCCAGAGAGGCTCAGCAATGGTCCCACTAAGAATAATTTCCTTAACACTGCCATGGCCACACCAAGTCCTTGTACCACTGCTTTGGGTGGTTTCCCCTCTTTGCCCAGTCCCTTCGGAGCTCCATCCTGCCCCAGTTATCACCTCCTGTTCTGCCTTTCTTTCCCACTGCACTGGAAATGTCCCTGTGCAGCTGTGTTTGCCTGGAAGTGCAGCTGCTCTCCCTGCACAGTTCTCAGGTGGTGTCAGCACACAGGGACAGCTCAGGTCCCTGGGACAAGGGTCCCCATGCCATGCAGCTCCATCAGGGATGAACTTGGCATTGGGGGCCCCTGGGGCGCTTTGGGGGTCTCAGGTGGGAGGGGCAGGAGTGGTTCTAGATGAGGGGGTTGGGGTCTCCCGGTGGGATGTGGAGGGTCCCCATTGAATGTGGGGGTCCAGGGAGGTGTTTGAGGGGTTCCAGAAGGTGGTTGAGTGGCCCCGAGGGCATTTGGGGGGATCAGCACAAGGAGGGTTTGGAGTTCAAGGGGGTGTTTGGGGCACACCAGAGGGGGATTGAGGGTCCCAGGAAGAGTCTAGGTGGCCTTGGGGGGCCCAAGGGGGAAGTTCAGGCAGGGTTTGGAAGGGCAGGCTTGTGGGTTTCAATGGAGGTTGGAGTGTCCTGGGTGAGGGGGAGCATTGGGGACTGCCAGAGGAGTTTTGGTGAGTCCCAGATGAGGGCTTGGGGGCTCCCAGAGGAGGTTTTGGGGGGTGCCAGTGGGGTTTTGGGAGTCTCAGACCCTCCCAAGTCATTTGACTCCCAAATTTGAGACCTCCCAAACATGACCTCCTTCAAATTGTAACCTTCCCAAGTCATGTGACCCCCCATAAATATTACCCCAAAACTGAGGCCCCCAACTCATGGAACCCCTCAAAATCTGAACCCCATTACCATGATCTCCCCAAGCTGTGACCTGGAAATTTGAGCCTCTCCAAGTTGTCACCCCCAAAATCTGACCCTCCCCTAAGTCATGTGACTCCCCCAAAAATCAAACCTGCATCATGTGACCCTAAAATCTGCTCCCTGAGGCTTTTGTGACTCCCCCATTCATTCCCATGACAAGTCCCCAAGTCATGTCACTCCCACTGTAAGTCCCCTAATCTGAGCTCACCCAACTTGTGTGGCCCCTACCCCCATTTGGAGACCCCTAACTATTCCAAACCCCACCAACATCTTACACGCATTCCCATGGCCCTCCAAATTGCATCACTCCCCCCATTCTGAGCCACCCATAAATTGGGCGCTGTGCAGGTCCTGGGTGGGGACAGAGTCAGAGGATAGAAGGAATAGGGCTGGGCTGGGTTGTCCCCAGGCTGGCAGGGGCATCTGAGGTTTCCCCAACCCCTGTGGTGTGGGGCTGCATAGGGGGCCCCTCCATGGCCTGTGGCCTTGGGGCCTGCTGAAACTCCCCCGCCATGGGCTCCCACAGGTTCTGGGCGTCTCTTGTGTGCTGCATATCACAACCATTCCTCCTGCTGTCCTCCCGTGTCACGGAGGGGCTGCATGTGATTTGCACAGCGTATGTTGCTGTTGAGCAGCTAGCAGAGTAATGAAAGCACCATTTCTCAGTGGCAAGAAGGAATGACCCTTATTGTTTTGATTTCATCACATATATAGAGTTCTCAAAAGTCACCCAGATTGGTCAGTCAGAAGCCTTCCCCCAGGCCTGATTGGCCAGGCCTGCACTGTCCAAGTTCTGGGACACTGTTCCAATAACATCCAAACTTTATCTTTATTTATAAAACACAAGAAAATTTCTCATGGGAAAAACCTGTGCTAGCCACACAGCGTGGCCCTGTAAACTGAAGAAAATTGGCAAATGTCACCTCCGGTGGTGGAAGGAGTCTGACATTTTGATCGAGCTGATGTAAGGCGTGTTAAAGGCTAAGGACTGATTTATTAAGAACTGCTTGCTAAACAATGTATACTGCTTACTTAACATTTATTGTGCTCAACAAAACAGGATGGAGGATATAGAACTACTGTAAAGAAAGGAAACAGCCCAGTCCTGAGTCCTGCTGTCCGGGCGCCTAAACTAGTTGAGACCAGCCCCAAGGTTTGGACTAGGGCCAAGGGACCAGAGAGCATGTGCAAGGAGGCAAGGTGAAAAGCGCAATACTGATGAAGACTGTTCTGCTTCATCCAGACCCTAGCCCATATTTCTGAGACCACTGACCCACGGATAACAGGAGGCACTGCGCAGATGCAAGCTTACATATTGATGACTAAGGACTATATAAATAATTTGGAGGATAGGTTATGAATATGTATAGGCGTGTTAGGACACTTAATGAATATGTAACTTGTAACCTGATATAAACCCAGCGAACTACCGCTATGGGCGCGCATGCTTTCGGAGGAATTCTGCCCCATGCGCAACAGCGCTGAATAAACACACCTACTTTACAACTTTAGCTAGTTGTGAAGTTTGTCCGCACATCAGAGACACATTAGGATTGTAAGCAGGTGAGAGCCCTGCTTATTGGCCTTGGCAGCTCAGCTCCCCGTGGCAGCAAAGCCGCACTGCCAGATGCATGAGTCGCCCCATTTTCCCCAAAGTCCCCACTGTCCCCTCTCTCCCTGCTGCAGCTCCCGCTATGGGGTAGGCATCTGGGGGAAGAGGTCCCGGGGGAGTGTGGAGCCAGGTGCCAGGGCCCAGGGGCAGCCTCCAGCCTGCAGTGTCCGGCAGGACAGTGACAGGACAGGACGGGAGCGCGCAGCAGGTGAGAAGCTGCCGAACATAGCTCACATCTAGCCCTGCAGTGTGAAGTATTCCACCAAATCATGCCCCTTTTCTATTCTTATCCCTATTTCTCTATTCCATAGGATAGAGAAGACACTCCCAAGCCACCCCAGGGTGGGCTGGGAGGAGGACGATGCGGCTCCTCAGGAGAGCAGCTCCGCCGCAGAGCCCCCCGAGGTGCCCACGCTGCAGGCAGCACAGCCCTGTGAGTGAGGGGCACTGTGGGACTGGGCAGGGCTGAGCCCCCAGCACGCCCTGCATGACGCCGGGATCAGGTTTCCCCGGCACACGTGCAGCAGGGATCCCAGGGGCGGGAATGATGCCGGAAATGCGGGGCTGCTCAGGGCCGGGCAGCAGCCCCGGGACGGCCTCTGCCGAGGAGGGGGAGCACAGAGGAGCCCCAGCTCCTGCTCCGGGGCGTGGGCAGCGAGGCTCAGTGGCTGACAGGAGGCGGCAAAGCTTGGGGATACTGGACGTGTCGTTCCTCTCTGCCAGCGCGCTCCTCAGCCCGGGGCACTGGGCACTTCCCTGCCGCGCCGTGCTCCAGCAGGGCATCTCCTCTGCTGGACACCCTCCAGCCAGGAGCCGCACGGGAACGGCATGCCAGGGGAGCAGGCACGGCGTGGGCAGAGGGCACATCTCCTTGCTCTGCTCTCTCCTGTTGGTGCACCCTCTGCAGCTCTCCCTTCTCTCCTCCTCTGTTAGATGTCGTGTATGCAGAGGGAGCCATGGACTTCATCCGAGCCTTTGTCAACCCACCAGGCCCATTGGACAGGGGCTGTGCCCAGCCAGGGGTGCCTGCTCTGCAGAGCTGCTACTCCCGCAGGGCACTGCACCCTAGGGCTCTGTTCCCACTGGCTGGGTGTTCTCGCTTCATGCTGCCTCATTATCTCTGTCCTCCAGCTCCAGGACAAGGACCTGAAGCTGAAGTTCCTTGACAGCATCTGCCCCCTGTGCAGAGCTGCCAGGGACTGTGGTTTCCCCCAGGACATGGACGTTTTCTGCTGCAGATAAGAGCTGGGAGAGAAGGTCCAGGTAAGGGGGCAGCCGCTGCTCTGGGGAAGGGGGCAAGGACCGCCAGCATGCTGTGAGGGCAATGCTTGGGCAGGGCAAGGCTCTGTTGGCACTGGGTACTGGCAGCTGCCAGGTTCCAGCCCTGCTGTGCTGTGCAGGTGCTGCTGAAATTGGAGCCAAGGGAAGAGATTTGCACGGAGGTGCGGCAGCTTGCCATGCTTGCCTTTGCCAGAATGAGGTACCGGCCCATTGTGCCCACAGACTCCTGCCCAGCACTCTGTGCCCACGTGCTCATCCCTCCTGGGAGTCCTGCCCCAGTGGTGCAGGAGACCTTGAGGCACTGCTCCCAGCACCAGTGCCCAGCTGGGCTGATGTCGCTGTTTTACTGATAGCGGAGTGAAGAGTTGTGAGTCCTTTCAGAGTGCTAAAACAGTACTTTATTAAATAATTAACAGATTTATATACACATCAGAAGGCTATTTGGACTGGCCAACAATCATCCAGCCCCAGGGATTGATTGGCCCAGGCGTTTGAGTGCCTGTGTCCAAAAGCCATTTCCATAACATGAAACTTTATCTTTATTTAGAAAACATAGAAGAAGAAGAGAAAAATTCCCATGGGAAAGGATCTGTGCTGCCACAGGCTTCTCTCTTTGCAGCACCCTGGGGATGGTGCTGGAGGAGAACAGAAAACTCTTAAGAGCCTGCTTTGAGAGCGTTTTTCCTTTCTCCAAACATGGAAATGCTGAGCCCTGGGTCAGCTGCCAAAATTGGAGGACGAGATAGGGGAGGGTGCTGATAAACATTCCAATCCTCACCCATTTTCTCTTTCTCCTCTCTTCCTTCTTTCTTAACACATCCTCTTTTCCCATTCCTTTCTTTTACTCTGTTTTCATGTTCTGCCTGCCACCGGACTTAACATCCCTTCACCTTCAACATGCCCACTCCTTCTCTCTCTATCCCATGCTGCTGGAGGCTCCCAGCAGCTGTCCCCCTTTCCCTTCTTCCAGGGGATACTAAAAATTCAACCTCTTTTTCCACAGGATCTTGCCTCAGACACCTCTTTCTACTACAACATTCTACTCAACTATGTTCCAGAGATTTACTTCTATTATCTTTCTTTAAAGCCCGTATCATAGGCTATTTTGGCTCTCTTGGTAACAAACCACATTTCTTCCACAAATCTTGATTATTTTTCTATTCACAGAACAAATATGCTCACAAATATCAGCTACACAGACACAGGAATCCCAAAGGGACACCTTTCAGACTCAACTAGTTACTTTTATCCCATGGGTGTCCCCGCATGGATTTATATGCCGGCAAAATACAAATCGTGCGCACACACACACACACACACACACACACACACACACACACACAAACAAACATCACAGCAGCTGCAAGATCTACTACAGTTATCAGACCTGCTTTTCCCAAAAGCACCAGGTGGCCAACTCACCCCTAAACCACAAAATCCACTGCAGTTTCCCTTGTTGCCCTGCCTTGGGCATGGATTGTTGAGACCCCTTCTTGACTTTTGTTTACTGCCCCCCTTGGGTGTCCATTTCCTTATATTTTTGGGATCGTCATCCCTTGTCCTGGGGCCCCTTCCCCGCTTTACCTTTGCAACCCTCTCATGGGTGCCCTGTTTTACCTGTGCCACCCTCCATGGGTGCCTTCCCAGGTTTACTCCCCAAAGTTCCCATTGTACTCGCCGGTGAGATTTTCAGTGGCCCTTCCTTGCGGACTCTTCACGGACCCTCTTGGTCCGCTGCTTGTCTGTCTCCTTGACAGTCTCGGGTACCCAAACAATCGCCTGGTGGCATCTGCCACCAAGGGGAATTGATCACCAAAATTGGGTGGGATGCATCTTCAGCTCTGCTTGCTGCCTGCTGCCCCCAGACTGAGCCCCTAGTTTGTAAGGAAAATATCCACAAACACCAGAGGTTTATGTCCAAAAAGGAGACAGAGGAGTCATGTAACTTTATTCATGAATAAAGGGAGAGGTCATGAGCATTTCCCATGGGGACTCTCAAATTGCTAGAGGACGCAGCCTCTTTTTATCCTAATTTTCCGGCCACATCTCCCTCTCTCTTTCTGCAGTGGCTGAGGTACTCGAGAGGTACAGCCTTCCCAGAATGCCTAATTCAAACCCTGTGTAATATACATCCCCCCTAATGCAGATACCCTTAATACACATTACCCTTTCCTTCCTCTTCTTATGTCTCTGTTCTTGTCGTTCATTAACAAAGTCTTGGGTAAGTCAAATTAGGGGAATTCCTATGGAAATCCTTCCCATTGTTTCTTCTATCTCTCAGTATCAGTCTTATCTTACCAGCACTCAGGTATTCTCTTACCAGCCGTTTGGTCATAAAGACACTCCCTTATTCCTTTCAATCATGCTGCAGTAGGACAGAAACAGCTTGAGCTGCTGCATTCTAGCAGGACTGCAAACAAAGAACCCCTATGATTATGCCATTTGTCTTCCCATTTCCCTTTCCCCCTCACGTTTCCCATGTATCTCCCCCTCACGTTTCCCACTCCTTCCTCCCCTCATGTTTCCCGCCATTTTTATGCTCACATTTCCTGCCATTTTTCATCTTGCGTTTCCCACCCTTTTGTCCCCTCGTTTCCCATCATTTTGTCCCCTTCTCGTTCCTGCCCTTTTGTCCCCACATGTTTCCTGCCCGCAAATCTCACTTTTCGTCTCGAGTCTTCCACTGATGCTGTGTGTCTCTATGTCCATCCAACTGGCTGGCATCAGAGGCCTTGGTCTCCTTTTTCATTCATAAGGTTTGGCAGCTCAGGCCTCTTGCTTTGTTTCATCGCTGGTTTTAGTAAATTGTTCTGAACTCAGCCTGCAAAAAGAACATTTTACCCACAGTTCTCCTCTCAATCCTGCTGCAGGGGGAACAGGAGGAGGGGTTGTGAGAAGGGAGCAGCGCGTGCTTTGGAGTATTTCAGTGGGAGCACCACATTAGGAAAAACTGGGGTGTCACAAAGGGCACCCTGTGACTCACCACCTGCCCCTAGCAATGGATCCTAGGCTTTGATGACATGGAACGAGCCCCCAGCCAGCAGTGTCCGGCAGGACAGCAACGGGACAGGACGGGAGCGCGCAGCTGGTGAGAATCCACCAAGCATAGCTCACGCCTTGCGTTGCAGCACTGAGATATTCCACCAAATCATGCCCCATTCCTATTCTTATCCTTTTTTCTCTATTCCATAGGATGGAGAAGAGACCCCCAAGCCACCCCAGGGTGGGCTGGGAGGAGGACGATGCGGCTCCTCAGGAGAGCAGCTCTGCAGCAGAGCCCCCCGAGGTGCCCACGCTGCAGGCAGCACAGCCCTGTGAGTGAGGGGCACTGTGGGACTGGGCAGGGCTGAGCCCCCAGCGCGCCCTGCATGACGCCGGGATCAGGTTTCCCCGGTACACGTGCAGCAGGGAGCCCAGGGGCGGGAATGATGCCGGAAATGCGGGGCTGCTCAGGGCCGGGCAGCAGCCCCGGGACGGCCTCTGCCGAGGAGGGGGAGCACAGAGGAGCCCCAGCTCCTGCTCCGGGGCGTGGGCAGCGAGGCTCAGTGGCTGGCAGGAGGCGGCGATGCTGGGGGATACTGGACGTGTCGTTCCTCTCTGCCAGTGCGCACCTCAGCCCGGGGCACTGGGCATTTCCCCGCCACGCGAGCTTCAGCAGGGCATCTCCTCTGCTGGACACCCTCCAGCCGGGAGCCGCACGGGAACGGCGTGCCAGGGGAGCGGGCACGGCGTGGGCAGAGGGCAGATCTCCTTGCTCTGCTCTCTCCTGTTGGTGCACCCTCTGCAGCTGTCCCTTCTCTTCTCCTCTGTTAGATGTCATATATGCAGAGGAAGCCATGGACTTCATCCGAGCCTTTGTCAGGAGCCCTGACCAGGTACCCACCAGGCCCATTGGACCGCAGCTGTGCCCAGCCAGGGGTGCCTGCTCTACAGAGCAGCTGCTCCTGCAGGGCACTGCACATCAGGGCTCTGTTCCCACTGGCTGGGTGTCCTCACATCACGCTGCCCTGTTATCTCTGTTGCCCAGCTCCAGGACGAGGACCTGAAGCTGAAGTTCCTTGACAGCATCTGCACCCTGTGCAGAACTGCCAGGGACTGTGGTTTCCCCCAGGACATGGACGTTTTCTGCCGCAGATACGAGCTGGGAAAAAAGGTCAAGGTGAGGGGGCAGCCGCTGCTCTGGGGAAGGAGGCAAGGACCGCCAGCATGCTGTAAGGGCTGTGCTTGGGCAGGGCAAGGCTCTGTTGGCACTGGGTGCTGGCAGCTGCCAGGTTCCAGCCCTGCTGTGCTGTGCAGGTGCTGCTGAAATTGGAGCCCAAGAAGAAGATTGGCACGGAGGTGCGGCGGCTTGCAATGCTTGCCCTCGCCGAAATGAGGTACCGGCCCATTGCACCCACAGACTCCAGCTCAGCGCTCTGTGCTCACATGCACATCCCTCCTGGAGTCCTGCCCCAGTGCTGCAGGCGGCCTTGAGGCACTGCTCCCAGCACCAGTGCCCAGCTGGGCTTCTCTCTCTTTGCAGCACCCTGGGGATGGTGCTGGAGAAGAACAGAAAACTCTTAAAAGCCTGCTTTGAGAGTGTGTTTTTCATTCCTCCAAGCATGGAAAGGCTGAGCCTGGAAGGTTCCCTGTATTCTCAGGTGAGTGCTGGGTGAACTGGAGGAGCCTCCAGTCCCTCTGGGCTGCTCCTGGCCTCCCCATGCTGCTTAAGGGCCAAAGATCCAAGGCAGGCCCTGGCCTCAGCTTTGCTGAACTGTGCTCATTCCTTTATCCCCTTGCCGGGCTCCAGCCACATCCATCAATGCTGGCTGCTCTGCCCCCAGCAGATGGCCTGCTTCTGGGTCTGTGACCATGTACTGAGAGTTCACATCAGTAAGTTCTGGACATGGGAGGGACAGCAGAATCACAGCCACTGCTCTCTGTCATCTTTGCAGACCCTGCATGCCATGGACACCATGCTGGAGGTGATGGTGCTCAGCTCTCCTGCCTCCAAAACTGGCGATATGCTGGAGGACATCTTGGAGGTCTGGCCTGTGCATAGAGTCTGTGCAGGGGGTCACAGGACCGTTCCTCACTCTGGAGGGGAAGGACCCTGGGGTCGTGTCCAATCCCCTCCTGGCTCCTGCCCAATTACCTGCAGAGTAATGAATGCGCCAGTTCTCAGTGGCAAGAAGGAATGACCTTTATTGTTTTGATTTCATCACATATATAGAGTTTTCAAAAGTCACCCAGATTGGTCGGTCAGAAGCCCTCCCCTAGGCCCAATTGGCCAGGCCTGCACCGTCCAAGTTCTGGGACACTGTTCCAATAACATCCAAACTTTATTTATAAAACACAAGAAGGATTCTCATGGGAAAAGCCTGTGCTAGCCACAACCCTGCCAGTGCTGTGCAGGCAGAGCGCTCTGCGGGGAGGGTGCTCAGCTGACCTGGGGAAGCAGGGGCTGGCCCCAGGTGCTGCTGGAGCACTGTGGAGCAGAGGGCGGCTTCTGCCTTCCTTGCTGCCCACCAGCGTGGCGTGGAGCCTTTGTGCCAGGCCTACCAGGGAGCCCAGGGGCAGGAGCACCCCTGCAGGCTTTGCTTGATGGCAGAGGAAGCCTGGAGGGACAGTGCAAGTGTATCTCAGGAGCATGACCATGCCGCTGCTGCTGGAGTGAGTGTCTGCTTCCGGGGCTCACCTGTGACTTCTCCCTTCCCAGGTTCTGCTGAACTACTGGTTTTCTGACTCAGTGACTGTGCAGAAGAGGGTCATGGGCAGGGTTAAGCTTCTGAGCGATTTGCTGGCTGAATTTTCAACGGTGGAAGTAAGGACTGGCCACCCTGCAGCCAGGCCATGTCCCCAGGCCTGTGGCCTGGCATAGCCAGAGCTCTGAGATGCCTGCAAGGCCCCAGCTGCCCACCCTCAGCCCTTCTGCTCTTCTTCCTACCTCCCCCAGGCTGATGAAAATGAGGACAGAGGTGCTGCCAGCACACAGATCCAGATCCCAGTCCTGGGGAAGCTGCTGGGACATCTCTTTTTCAAACTGTTCAGGGCAGAAGAAACCAGTTTTATGGCGATGGATGTACTCTGCTCCCTCTTCACATTTCTCTCTGAGCAGAAATGTAAGAGAAGCTGTGGTGGGCTGCATTCCCTGTGCATGGCCAAATACCCCGACACACCTGTTTGTCTTCTCAGGCCTTGTGATGGCTCCTTCTTGTGCTTCGTGTAGGTTCTACCATGTCCCCAGCACTGCTGTCACCTCCACTTCTGCCCCACACTCTCTCTGCCAGGGTGTTGATGGTCCTGTGTAGCTGAGCTGCTCCTCCACGCAGGACTCAGCCCCACTTGGCACCTTTCCCATGTCCCCTGGAGATCTCGTTACCTGCCCTGCCCCATTCCAGCCCTGCTAGCCCTTCCCCCTCACCAGTACTGCAGCCACTCTGTAACTTGGGGCTGCATGCAGAGCTCCAGGGACTCGGAGCTTCCCGGGCCAGCAGCGCTGGGCACAGACACTGGAGCCAGATCCCCCTGTGCACCAGTACCCACCACCTCCTCCCGTGACCGACTGCTCCCCAGCCATTTCTGGATCCCAGCGCTTGTCTGGGTTGTGTTGGCTGCTGACACAATGGCTGCATCTCACTGAGGCATCTGTGTTTCCCCTCTCTTTAGGTGCCACACTGCCAGAGGTTCATGCCCAGCTCCCAGCATACTGGAAAGCTGAAATCACCTCCTTCCTGAATACACCCAGAACTGCGAGAGTTCAGGTAATGAGCCACACCTTGCTGAGACTCTCATCCGTGGCATCATCAGGAGATTTGTGTGTGCAAAGGGGAGCAGACTCAGCGGGATCTCCCTGGAGGGTTCCTGCTATCCTTGAATAGGGAACACTGCAGTATCCCAGGAACAGCTCCAGCTCTGCTGGCCACCATCCGGCCCTGGATTTGAATAGGGCTCACACGCCATACCCAAAGCCCCGCACTACTCCTTGCCCCGGGGCCCTGCTCTTCCTCTCCTGCACAGGGACTGTGGGCACTGCTGCCAGCTTTCCTGCAGCCACTGCCGCCAGCACTGCCCAGCACCTCTGCTCTACCCAGCTGAGCAGCACCCTTGGGGCAATGGGTGGCACTGACGTTTGCTCCCTTCCTTCCTGCCACAGGCCTTCGGGAAATTCCTCAGGCCTGCTGAGAGGACAGGCATTGTCCTTGCAGCCATTGAGATCTTGGGATGCTCCAGCGTCCTGGACAAGGAAGCGCCAATGGACTTTCTGGATGTGGCCATGAAATTCCCTGAGGTGTGGCTGAGAGATGTAAGTGGCCTGTGGCTGGATTGCCCTGCCCTTGAGCCCTGTCAGATTCCTGCCTCCTTCCCTCCCAAAGCCAGATGTGAGGGGCTCCTGAAGCCACCTTGAGGCAGCAGAGTGGCTGTTAGGATCCCACTTCTGATACCCAAAGACTGCTAGGGTCTGGTCATTAAAAGATTCCTTGGCCAAAATTAAGGTGCAAACAACACCTTAGGCCAATGTCAGAAGTATGGATTTTATTTATCAATAAATGAGAGGCAGAGAGAGGTGGGGGACAGAGAAGTGACACACACACAGATTACACAGGAAAATTGTCACCACCGCATGGTCCTTGTGGCGTCCCACTTACTCTTCTGATCTTCTCGGTGGTGGGGATCCCCAAGTGTTCTCGAGGTACCACTTTTATCTGGTCAGGTCCCGCGTATCCACAAGGCGTCTGTGCTGTTGGCACAACTTGGGTTGGCCTGTGTGTAAGCAGTTGCTTTGTTTTCCTGCAGTTTTCCACAGTGGGAATTTTTGTGCAGACAGGTTACCCAGATCTGTCTCGCCTGGCCTGGCATCCTGCTGTTATTGCTGTCTTTCTTTTCTCACAGTCTGCCCAGTGGCATTTTTTCTGGTGCGCTAATTGCCGGCCTCCAGTCAGGCCAGGCATGAATGCCTTCCTGTTTGCCATGTGTGTGCCTGGTGTGGTGGCTTATCTTAGGTGAAGTTCCTTCTTTGACAGTGCTTTGAGACAAGTTAACTGCACTCTTTAAGTCTTACAGAGGGGTAGGAAGCCCAGGACATGGCTGCACTGCAGTGGCAGTACCAGCCTTGCCTGTGTTTTCTCCAGGTGCCAAAAGTCGTGAGACACATCTTTGCATACTATGATGAAAAAACCACAACCAACCCTCAGCGCTTTTCCACACTGCTTGTCCTGATGGCAAATAAATGGCCTAGGAAGGTCGTCCTGACAGCTCTGGAGGTCGCCCCAATATTCAGGTACTGGCCCTGACAGCCTGGAGGGCTTGTTCCCTGTGGAGAGAGGGAGTCAAGACTCTTAGTTTGCCAGAGTCAAGGAAAATTGCAGCACCCTTCAAGGGAGCAGGGACCTCCATCCCACCGTGCTTCCCAGCCCATGCCCACAGCAGCCAAAGCTGGCCAGGGCAGCCGAGAGGCATCACGCTGATCCCAGCCCCACAGGGAACACCCTGTCTGCCATGTCCACCTGCCCGGGCAAGGTCCCTGTGCCCCCCAAGTCCTGCAGGGCTGGCCCAGGCTGGGCTGTGGTGGTTGAGGCCCCCCTGCTGACAGCACTCTGCCTTGCAGTGACAATGTCTATCTGTGGAAGGCAATGTTCTCTGAGCTTCAGACTCTGGAGAAGGTTTTGAATGTGTTGCACATCCAAATCGAGTACCATTATAAGAACGTCTTCACTCAGCAGCAGAAGTCCTGCCTCATTTTCTTGTCTGTGAGTCTGCGGATGAAGCCCACATACTCTTGCCCTCAGCTGTTGATGGGAAGTGGAGCTGTGTCAAGGGAGCCCTGCCAGCTCTGCCCAGGCTCTCCGCTGCTCTTTTCCAGATGCTGGCCTCTGGCGATTTGGAAGAGAATATTGTGGTTCCATTTTATGAAAATTTGGGTCTTCTGAGGTCTCCAAGCATGGAAATGGTCTCTCTGGTGCTCAGGGCCCTCGTGACACTGTCAGAGAGAGCCATGACGGTGAGCAGGCCTCACTCAGGGGCAGACATGTGGGACCTGTACTCTTGAGGCCTTGGGGAAGGAGGTGGCTTGGCTTGGGCTAGGAGTCAGGTGCTGGGGTGACTGCTCCAAATACCCTGCTTGCCATTGTGTGGTCTGCTGGTTGCCTGGAGAGGTGCGCGGGCACAGAAGTTCTCACAGAATGGTAACTGTCTTTCCTACACAGGCAAGAACAATAAAGGGCCTCCTGCCAGAGTTCCTGACATTCCTTTGGCATTGGTCTTGGGACATCTCAGTGACAGTCATGGACATCTTCCGAAATGTGATGGGGCACATGGAGAAGAGAGAGGCCAGCCCCATGGCAGTGATGGTGGTGCAGAGGCTCTGGTGCCTCTTGGAAGCAGTAAGGCTGATGTGGGAGCCTGAGCTCTGCAGAGGGGCCCTAGGCAATGATAGCTGCCCTGCAGCCCAGCCCTGTGAGCAGCACTCAGAGCAGGCCCTGCTGCCCTGGGCTTTCCTGGCATGGATTCCAGGCCTTGAAGCCCAGCGCTGCTTCTGCCTGCTCTGGGCTGTGGCCCTGGAGCATCTCCCCTCACCTCAGCTGCCTCGGCTCAGCCCCTCCTTGCAGTGGGTGGGGAGCCGCTGTGTGCAAAGCTCACCTTTCCTCCTTGCTACCAGAAGGAAGACAGTGTGCGGGAGCACTCCATCCGCCTCTTTGGAGACATGATGGGCAAAACAGTGGGAAAGGACGAGCAGATCATGAAGAAAAATGCATGGAATGCCCTGGTGTGCCTCCTCCTTCACATGAGTGACCAGGACCCCAGTGTGGCCCAGGTACCGATGCCCAGGCTGAGCACTGACCCAGAGAGGGGTGTCTGACACCCCATGGGGGCTGAGGGCATCGGGGCGAGGGCTGTTGGCAGTGGACAGTGCTCCCCTGGTGCAGCCCCTGGGAACCAGCGACAGCAGGGCTGGATGAGCTGCCATGACCATGTCCAACACCTGCCCTGCCTGCTCCAGCTGGGGTCGGCAGGAGCCCAGCACCACTGAGGCCTGGACATGTGTGTTCCCAAGTGTGTTCTCAGCTGTCCCCACAAGTGTCCCCACAGGGCTTTGCACCCCAATCTCTGGTGCCCAGGGCTGTCCCCAAGAGACCCCTTGACGCTTTGGCGAGTCCGTGTCCCAGCCATGTCCTAAAGGCATGGTCACCCCAGGACCAAAGCCCAGGTCTCCTTCCGCAAGCCCTGGTGCCACCTCCCAGCTTCTGTCCCACAGGCATCCAGGGAAGCTGTCTGGGCTATAGCAGAGCTCTTCAAATGGAAAGAGCTCAAGCACCTGGTTCAGACAGGGGAGGCGTGGAGGATTGGCGAGTGCTTGGTGAGTACAAGCTCGAGGCTGGGCAGGGGCTGGCCACCACACCATGCTGTGCCATGGCTGTGAGCTCTGCAGCTGAGCCTCCTCTGTGCTGCTGTGGCACGGAGTCCCCAGCCTGGAGCTGCACCGTTGCTCCTGTCTCAAGAACAGGAGCCTCCTCCAGGCCCATGAGCCCTCCATGC
The DNA here is from genome assembly GCF_008360975.1 of Lichenostomus cassidix. Lineage (NCBI taxonomy): Eukaryota > Metazoa > Chordata > Aves > Passeriformes > Meliphagidae > Lichenostomus > Lichenostomus cassidix. The sequence goes on from NW_028147440.1 coordinate 2,229,318, forward strand.
CCCCAGCATGAGGCAGGGCTCTGAGCCACGGTGGCGCTGGCAGGAGGGGCTGCTCTGGCCAGCTGGGGGCTTCTGAGAAATGCCCACACCCTTGTGCTCTCTGCAGCTTGCCAGGGACAGCAGCAGGGCTGAACAGTTTGTGTGGGACAGCAAGCCCTACTTGTGGGGGCCTCAAGCCCCCATGCGAGAGGCGGCTCTCAGGTTAATTGGTGAGTCCCAGCCCCAAGGGTCCCTCTTTGGGCAGTCCCTGTCCCTATTCCCCTCAGCCTTGGGGCTGCCACAAGCAGGGCCTTGATCTCCCCATGCACCCCTGCTCACACAGGTGACTTTGGTGGCCACCTTGCCCAGTGCCACCCCTAGGATGCTGAGGGGTTTCTTGGTTTGAAAACAAACCAGTGGGAGATCACAAGTCAAGACTGAAGTTAAAAATAAGTATAATAATACAAGGAAAAGCACTGACAAAGTCAGATACAACCTAACACCCTGTTAGGGTGGTAGTAGCAGTCCAACTGAAGTAGTCCAGTTGAAGCGGGGATCCTGTGAAGGTCTAGTCTCCAGCTGAAGATCCAGTGGTAGCTCTCGTCCTCTGGGAACCCAGTAGACAGGGCTAGCTCAAGCAGTTCCAAGGCCAGGTTATATCCAGGTGGGAACACCTGGTTCCTCCCTCCTGGGCAGAGCATCCCACAATGGGATGAGATAAGTCCATGAGTCACACAGTGGGTCCCTGATGGCCCATTGCCTGTCATCCGGAGTGGGTCATTAGCAGGTGATCGCAGCTAACGGCCCACAGCTGGTGGTAATAGAATACTTAACTACATCTATATTGCAACCTAGGACAGGGGTGAGGCAGGGCCGGGGGCCACACTGCTGGGAGCACACTGGGGAGCAGGGGCTGACGGAGCTCTGTTCCCAGGGCTGGCTGCACGGCACCTGACAGAGCGGAGTGAGGAAACCCTGGCTGAAGTCCTCTTTGGTGAGTGGGGAGCCAGGGCCTGGGGAAGCCAAGGGCTCTCTGCACACACAGCGGCTCATCTGGACTCTGTTTCTGCCCTAGACCTTAACATTCTGCAAGCGACAGACAAGAATCCTGCCTTGCGTTCCCTGGCAGCTCAGACCAGCTTGATCCTGAAGGGTCTAAGGAGGCAGCGAAAGGGCAGATTCTCCCTCGGCATGCTCTGCTGCTGGTGGCGCTGAGCAGAGAGGGGCGTTCACATAAAGCTTGTCAGGGACACAAACTCAAACACTTGCCGAATCATGAGGTGTGGAAAGGATGCCCTGGCTTTCTGAGGTCTTTCTCAAAGCGCAATGCAGCTTTTCCGTGACACTTGGCATCTTCCAGCAGGACGTGGAGGGTCCCCATTGAATGTGGGGGTCCCGGGGGGTGTTTGAGTGGTTCCAGAAGGTCGTTGAGTGGCCCCGAGAGCATTTTGGTGGTTCAGGAGGAGGGTTGTGAGTTCAAGGGACTGTTTGGGGGGATTGGGGGTGTCAGGATGTGGTTTTATTCTGGCCAAATGCAAGGTACTTATGATACCTGCTCTCTCCACTCCCCCCTGCCCCAGTTGGGCAGTGGAGAGGAAAACATTAACACCAAGGGCTCATGAGTTGAGATAAGGAGCTGGGAGAAGACACACTGAGAGCATAATAGGCTGAAACTTGAATTGTCAAAGTGATTTATTGCTAACAGATGATGCTAATGAGAAGTAAAAATAAGTCCTTATGACACTGTTTCTCCGCTCACCCCTCTCCCTCCTTCCTACCAGCAGCACCGGGGGGCAGGGTATGGGGATTTGGTCAGTCCATCACTTAGAAATTCCACTGCTCAGGGAGAGTAATTACTCATTGATGAGGCTGACAGCTGGTCTGAAGGTCTCAGAGAGTTCGACTTCAGCACAGTCAGAATTTACCCATGAGATTTTGCAGCCACAGTGAAACCTACAGTGAAAGCCAAGAAGATAATCAATGAAAGAAGATGTTCTGGACACAAGGAGAAGATGTTCTTGTTATGGAACATTAAGTGTGTACAAGAAGGAACTTGTACACACTTGCATATAGCATGTAACCAATTATACTTTTGCTTGTATAGCTACTTGTATTACTACTTGAATTGTCACTGTTTGTTAGACAGCCTCGTCATTGTTTGCTGGCAGCCAATTTTAATGTGCCACAGTAATTATGAAAAGGTATAAAAGCAGCAGCAGAAAATAATAAAAAACTTTTTCTGGCTCTGGATTACAAGTGTGTGTGTTGTGTTTGTCTGAACAAGCGATACCTGGTGACCCCAACATGATCCAAAGAGCTTGCCTGGAGAGCAGGAAGCCTGCATGGAGAGCAGGGGAGACAGAGCCCAGTGAAAGCGAGAGTAGCGCAGAGAGCGACCAAGGTCTGGACCATCTGCAACCTTTTAAGGTGAGCTGCTAGGAACAAACAATGGGAGCAGATACATCCCACAAGGAAAAATCAATAGTTAATATATGGACATTGATGTTAAAACAACGTGGCATAAAATACAATAAGATGATTTTGCAAAGATTATTACTGTGGTGCAAAAGTCAAGGGATTAAGGCTACATGTGCCAATGCTGTTAGCGTACAGATATGGGAAACAGTGGGTTAGCATCTTTTGACCTTGCTACTTGTGGAAATGATACTGCTAAGGAACTTATGACAACATGGAGGTTCGTTTTAGAGACTTTGAAAGAACTGAAAAAAGAACAAGATGCTGCAGCAGCTGGTACAGCAGAGGGAACAGACAGATAATGCTGGCAGGACCAGGGACATTGCGGCAGGGGGGACAGGTGGGGAACAGGCTGGTACAGCAGAAAATATATTGCTTCCAATACCTAAGCCACGGAGGGCTTATGGAGATTATGAAGCAGCAGACTGACTGACTGCTGTTCAGCAATTAACAAACTCAGACGTGCTGCATTCACAGGAGCCTGTTGCAATATCTTTTCTGGTCATTAGGGGGGGAGGTCAGGTACCTGATCAACAGGTACCATTTAAATGGCAAGTGCTATCTGAGCTATGGCAGCTTGATTAAGCATGGTTTGGGGTTCCCTGCTGTGAAAAAGATGCTGAAATTTATAGCAAGTGAAGAATTGACTCCTTTTGATCTAAAACAGATTGCTAAATTGCTTTGCACACTGGTTTAGTGTATGGTGCTTGAGAATGAATGGAGGAGTTCTTGTGCCTTAAATGATATGTGATTGCCTCAAACTGATCGTTTACTTCAATTAATGGGAATACACCTGACAGATAACCCCCAGTTACAAGCTCGCTTGCATCCTCTCATTCTAGAACAATCTCGTTACCATGCTCTGCAGGCTCTGTTTAAGGTCATGAATATGTCAGCTCCTGAAAAAAGTTACACTGCTATTAAGTAAAGTCCTTAAGAACCTTTTATGGCTTCTTTAGACCACCTTCAGGATGCAATAGAAAAGCAAATTGTAAATATAAATGTAAAAGGAACTTTAATTTTACAATTGGCACAAGACAATGCAAATGAGGATTGCAAAAAAGCTCTTAATTTGTTGCCTATGAAAAACCCCTCATTGAATGATATGACTATTGCATGTGCAAAATTAGGCACTACATCATATCAAATAGCTGTGTTAACAGAGTCTCTAGCTGTGGCTGTTGCTGCAGCTGTTAAAGTGACACATCACTGTTGTGGTTGTGGACAGTCAAGGCCACCTTGAGGCTCAATGCCCTCACAAAACTACAACTTCTGGAGTAATGAAAAACAATAGGGTAGCTCCTGGAACAAATTTGTGTAACAGATGCAGTAAACCTGGACATTATGTGAAACAACATAGATTTTGTTTCCACAGTAATAGACAGCCTCTTAAGTATCAGGGAAGCGGAAAAAAGAGTGCAAAGGGAAAGCGCATGCAGACACAAGCACTTTCCCAGGAACTATTGCACCTAGCACAAATTTATGTGACTGGCTTGCTGGAAGAGCAAAAGGATCAGCTCGCATAGATGTTTCCACCACCAACGAATAACCATAAATTGTCCTGCAGGTCATGAAGTACCTTTGGATGCACATAGATCTATAGGGCAAGGACTAAGTACTTTTTTAGTAGGAAGATCAAGTGCTACTTTGCAACGAATTTTTGTGCATCTGGGAATAATTGATGAAGACTTTACAGGACAAATATGTGCAGTAGTTTCTACACCCACTCCTCCTGTAACCATGCCTGCTCATACTCATATTGCTCAACTTGTACCTTTTAAGTCTTGTGCTCCCAGGACTGGATTTAAAGAGAGAGGAGATCAAGGCTTTGGTTCTACTGGCGCACCCCAGGTTCTTTTGACTCAATGACTTTCCTAGCAGAGACTGCAACTGATTTGTGAGCTAACACTGAAAGGGGCATGCTGAAGATTGGGGGGATGGGTGCAATTTTCTCCATCTCTGCTACTGGGAGGCCATAACAACCACCTGGTCCACTCAAGACCATTAACTCTTTTGTAAGAGACAAAGGCTGTGTCTGGGTGTGGTATGGGGGAGGAGGGGTCTTACTGTTGGGCACTTCACTTGCTCACTAGGCACTGGAGGGGACAGAGGGAAGCTGCTCTTTGCCTTTGGCTGCAACTGTGGGACATCTGGCTGTGCACTGCCTTCTGTTCCTGGCTGGTGAGCTCTTGCTTGGGAAAGGCCAGGGGATTCCGACCCCTGTTCTTCCCCTGGTGCGTGTGCCTTCCTGACTGTGGTTTGCAGCAGCTGCGGAGGAGTCCAGCTGTCACTGCCCCCACCCCTGCCTGTTGGAATGAACCGCCGAGTTTCTGCCACTTTTGCTGGCTAGCGTGGGTGAGCCAGCCCTGCCGCTCCAGCTCGCTGCTCTGAGCTCCCTGCTGCGCACCGTCCTGCTGCCCAGCCTGCCTGGGCATCATCCACCTAGGTGAGACAAGGAGCTGACCTCACGCCACAGCGCCCCCTGCAGCTTCGCGGGAGTCATCGCACCTGCCCTGCCCGGCTGGGAGCTCAACAGCGCGCCTGCTGGTTGTGACTGTGACTACATCAAACATGAAAGTGCTTGGCAGCCCAGGGACATCTGCCACTGGGTTTCTGGTTTTTGTTTGTTGTTGCTACTCTTGTTCTTGCTTGTTTACTTCCTTATAGATACTAGTAAACAACTGCTATTCTTTTTCTCATATCTTTGCCTGAAAACCCTAGATTTCAAAGTTATAATAATTTGGAGGGAAGAAGGGGGGGGTCACATTCTCTATTCTAAGGGAGGTTTCTACCTTTCTTAGTAGACACCTGTCTTTCAAACTGAGACAGGGAGCAAAGGCATATGATCTCCTTGGGTGGTGTTCAAAAATGTCTTTATTTGCCAGAAAACAAGCCTTTTTATACCCTCCACTTGGGCAGGGTAGTCGCTGATTGGCTGCAAGCTTGTCAATCACGTGCCTTCTCATCCAATCACCATACAGTGTCCACACATCCCACTGACCAATCCCTGCCTCTTGCAGTAGGTGTCTGGGTAGACCCAACAGCCATCTCCCACATCTTCCCCTTCTTTGTATATTCAATGAAAACACAAACCATACCCCAAAGCCAAGGTCATTTAGAAAAATCGGGACGAATCATAAAGCAACAACCTTTTAAAAACACCAACATGAACAATATCAATTTGCACACAGCGTGATGAAATCTATTTCACGTGGTGACCTGTGGAGACACAAGCATAACCTCTGCCCCATGTTCATAACCTGTCATGTAGGCCCCCTGACTTCCCCTTCTTTTGTTTTTAAGATGGGCTCTTATCAGTTTTAATAGTGTTTGGGAGACCTAAAATAGCAAACAATTTAGCCAGTGCCAAGTGACATCATGAGCTTTCTCTCCAGTGTGTGTGGTTGCCATTAAAAAATTAGAATAAGTGTATTTAACTTTGTAAATTAAAAAAGGGATAAGAGAGCTCTCTAAATGAATGGGGAATCATTTACAGTATTAGTGATTTCTGTATTATCAAATTAAAATCTACTGGGGCATCCCCCAACAGACCTTTCTGTGGCTTTGGAGGACCTGCAGCTGCTCTCTACCTTTTCGAAATAATATTGCTAATACTTGTAAAGGATTCTTAAAAAACACTGAAATAAATCAATAAAAGGTTGAAACTTCAGGGTACAAAGGTATGGTAAACAAAAAACAATCTTTCAGATCTGTAACTACTAGAGGTCAATTGAAGGGAATCATTGCGGGTGATGGAAATCCAGGATGAAGAATATAGGTGTGTTAGCCTGTATCTTAAATCTATCTTTATCATAAATCTAACTTTATGGCAGGTCCAAATTGTCCTAAAACATCCCTTCCCCATAATGTACATGGTATGGGCAGCAATAAATGGTGCGAACTGAGCAGTTTGCCCATCGAGGCCAATAAAAAGCCAGAGGTGAGCACTCTGTCTAGGGCACTGCAATACCCCTACTCCGATAAGGGTCGAGGTGGGATTAATTGTGGGCCAATCAATAGGCCATTCACTGTTTTTTATGATGGAGACATCTGCTCCGGTATCAACAAGACCCTTAAATTTTCTGCTATCTATGCTGCATACCAGGGTGGGCTGAGCTGTTGTGATAGAACTTGTCCAAAAAAATTGTGGCTAGCATGTGCTACCAAAACTACCTGTGCCACATATACCCTCACCACCATGAGTTTTATTTGAAAATGGGATAAGCTGTGCTAAATGCTGACCTGCAGGTACGAAGTAAGGTGGCATGGGGGTCCACAGCATAATTTGTATTTCACCCTCATAATATGAATCAATAACACCAAGTAACACAAAAAGTCCCAATTTAGAGGTAAAGCATGCATATTCATTGAAGTGGTACTAGCAACTATAGAAAGAACCTAGGTATCTTTACACAAAAGTTTAACACAAAATAGACTGGTCATGGCCAGCCAACAAAATATTATCCATGGAGTGAGACCATGTCGCAGATAGCAGGCAGCTCAGCTGCCGCCACAGCACACAGCCCTGCACCGCCATGGTGGTGCTTCCTGATGATGGCACAGCCAGAGCCGTGTCTTCTTGCGCAGTTCACAGTCTGGTCACAGTTCCCACTGTGCCGCTGGCATCCAGCCATGCCCACTGCTGCTTTTTGCTGCCAGTGAAGGGTTTGCCGTGGTGCAGGGTGTCTGTGTGGATAGTGTGCATTTGCCTGCTGGTGCTGCGGCATTCCAGAGGCCTCTTCTTGTTCCGCCATTTCCTGGACAGCCAGTGTGTCTTGCATGTGCATGCGCTGCTGTGCCCTGCACGCACACATGCGCTGCTGTGTCCTGCGAGCTGCCATGTTGGGGCAGCCTGTGCTGCTGGATTGGCATCAGCCCCAACACAGTGCTGCCACGTGGGACCAGCTCAGGGGACCCACCTCCCCTTGTGCTGCCGCCACATCTGCGCGTGGCTGCCCTGAGGGTGGGGCTCACCCTTCCTAGAACAGGAAGTCGTGCGCCGGTGCAGCCTCAGCCACCTGGCTTGGTGCTGCCATGCCACTTTGCAGGCTCATAGCCAGCTGCCGTGGTTTCTGCTGACCACAGTCCTGCAGCTGCCCACGGTGTAGGCGATGGGGAAGCTGACTGCAGAGTGCCCACAGGTGCTGGGCAGAGGCTGCCGGTGGGGCCGCCTGGAGAGCGGTGCTGCTGCCACTTCTCTAGCACGGGCTTTACTCAATCCCCATCATGTCTCTCTTGCATTCCCGCCCATGGATATGTGCCACACAGTCACTGTCCTGCCAGTGCTGTCCTCTGATACTGTCTTCCCACAGGGAGCACAGACTTGTTTTTTGGCAGCGCCACACAGCGCCACCATGCAGGGAGTGCAAGTCCACCTCTCATTCCACATCTGAAGATCCCAAGTCATAAAGATTGAGTGGGTCAGGATGATATTCGCTGACCTTGGAATCATAGGAACTAGGTGCAGGCAGGGTGGATGGCTCCACAAAATGGCGAATCGCACAATTTTCAGTTTCAAGATGGCAACCATTCATGCGGTTTTCAGTTTTCATGTGCTTTTCTTTAGGAGCCGCCATGACCATAGGGAAATGGCTACAAGCCTGGAATTTGCCATTTCTGGTGATATAAAAGAGTCTCTGTCCCATTGCCTGTAAGGTTTTAATAGGCATGGACACCCAGTCCCGCAGGGTATGTAACTTCGCATTGGAGATGTCTTTATGCTGCCGATGTGGGAGTCTTTTCATAAAATCCAGGTTCTGCCTTTGCTCCAGGGAAATTCTACTTCCCCTTCTTCCCTGCCACTCACCTGAAATATAGGTGCGATGCACACGTCTTTTATTTTCTTTCCCAACATTTCCTTTTTCTTATAAATCCTTTAGTCTAGCAGGGAGATGCTACCAGTACAGTCTGTTTCCTTCCACTGAGTTCATTAGTCCCTGTGTCGGGCTGGCCATTTGTAGCATTGGGGAGCAAAGGCATACGATCTCCTTGGGCAGTGCTCAGAAAATCTCTTTATTCTCCAGAAAACAAGCCTTTTCATACCCTTTGCTCGGGCAGGGTAGGCGCAGATTGGCTGTGCGCCTGTCAATCACACACCTCCCCATACAATCACCATACTCTGTCCACGCATCTCACTGACCAATCCCTGCCTCTTGCAGGAGGCATCTAGGCAGACCCAACAGTCATGTCCCACAGTTCTGCTCCAGTGGAGGAGAAACACAGATTTGCCTCCCCAGCCGCACCTCTGAGTTACAGAATCCCGCAATGGATGGGGTTGAGCTGCCCCAAGACAGCCCTAGAGATACAAAGGGTTGGCTGGAGAGACAATGAACAGACTCTGGAGGCACACAGGGATAGAAAGGGGAGATGTCTCTGGCCTGAGTCCAGCTGAGACAGTCAACACACCCTCAAGCCTTCAAATTTGTACTCTTCTACTGGTTTTCCTTTCTCTCCTTGGTTCTGCTTTTTTTCCAAAATCTAAATCCCATTCAAAAGTCATTTGTAGACCTGGCTGGACCCAGACCAGTCCATACCAATGGAGAGTTAAAATACCATGTAAGGTCACAGGGCCACTTCTGTTCCTGCATTGAAATTTTCTTTAATTGGTAGAGAGAGGCGTGCTTTAATGTTGAGGCTTTAGACAAAATAACCTTTGCAGATTCCCATATCGGCTGGGTTTTGATGTGCCCATGTAAGCCCCATGCACCAGGCTTTGGTTACAAGCCCTTGGGACAGAGAGCTGCTCTGGGGGGCATTTCACCTGACCCCTCTCCTTGGATAAGGCAATGACACTACCTTTCTCTTTGGGGTGCTAATTTGCATTTTGTTTACAGCTCACAGATCTTTTATGCTTAAGTGGATTGCAGTAACCACCAATCCACAAGAAAACCCCAAAACCCAATGCAAAAATCACTATAGAAACATTACATCTGCTAACAACAGCTAGTCTTGGAATTCCCTGAGCTCCCTTGGGAGTCCAGTGAAGTTGACGGGCCCTTTATTGTTGCTTGAATGGTGTGTATTCCAGTAGTTTCCACATGATGTCCTTGAGCTCCTGATTCCTCAGGCTGTAGATGAGGGCATTCACTGCTGGAGTAACTGAGTACAGCACTGTCACCACCAAATCTGGATATGGGGAGGAGATAGAGGGGGCCTTCAGGTAGGCAAGCATTCCTGTACTGATAAACAAGGAGACCATGGCCAGGTGAGGGAGACATGGACAAGGCTTTGTGCTGTCCCTGCCCAGAGGGGATCCTCAGCACAGCCCTGAAGATCTGCACATCGGACAGCACAAAGGAGACAAAACAGCCAAGAGCAAGGACAAAGCTTGGGACAAGAAGCCCAACTTGCCTGAGGTAGGATTTGGAGCAGGAGAGTTTGTGAGGTGCAATGATTTTTTGTCCTTTCTTTTTATACCCTTTCCATACATTTTTATACTCTTTCCCTCTCCTTGTATCCTTCACAAACACTCCTTGTACCTTCACCCCACATGTTTCCAACTCTTGTAGTCTGATATATAGCTTAGTTTGGGGGTTCTCCAGGATGGGAAGAAGAAACATTCATACTATCTCAAAACTAGAGGCTCCAACCTTGGACAGAGCCTCCTCTCTGGAACATGTTTTTGTAAACTAGGCTGTAGTCTCATTTTGGGGGGGGTTAATTAGAATAGTGGGACAATTACTTCATTTATTAAGTTTCTTATTGGGGGATTTTAAGTAGATATGCTAATTTGTAAAGTCCATATAAATGGTATATGTGTTGTACAGGGGAGGCTCTTGGCATGTTTCCACCTTTGACGAGTGTGCACCTAGGATCCTATTAAAACCAAGGTAATACCCTTTTTCCCTTTACTGCTGTGTCTGCTTCATATTTTCACCAGCAGATAAGGCATCAGTTTCTGGCAAGCCAAGCAGAAGAGAGGAACCCCAAAATCGATCTGGAGAAACTGGGGGATTTCACAGAAAAGCTGGTTTATGTATTTCCCTGGCAGAGGGGCAGTGAAAACATATTGGCCATGTGCAGCAGAGCAGTGAGGAACCCAATGGCCCAGGCAGCTGCTGCCATGTGGGCAAAAGCTCTGCTGCCCAGGAGGGTCCCACAGTGCAGGCGTTTGCAGATGCACACTGAATGGTTGTAGCTTGTGATGGTGAGGAGGGAAAACTGCACAAAACCAGAAGAGCACAGAGAAGACCTGGGGAGCACATCCTGAGTAGGAGATGGCACTTTTGTCCCAGAGGGAATTTGCCATGGCTTTGGAGACGGTGGTACAGATAGACCCCAGGTCAGTGAGAGAGACATTAAGGAAGAAGAACATGGGGGTGTGCAGGTGGTGGTCACAGGCTACACTGGTGATGGTGAGGCCGTTGCCCAGGAGGGCAGTCAGGGAGATGCCCAGGAAGAGCCAGAAGTACAGGAGCTGCAGTTCCCACATGTCTGTGAATGCCAGGAGAATTAATTGGGTGGTGAAGCTGGTGTTAGGACATTTCCTGCCTCAGGGCATGGACCTGTCTATGGAGGAAAGCACACAGAGACGTCAGAGAAAATGTCAGATTTAGCAACTCTGTGGGTCAGAAGACAACTTTTCAGCTGCAGCTGAACCCCTCCTCCCAAGAGGATCCAAGGGGAAGAACAAGGACCACACAGGAGGGGAGGCAGAGAGAAATGCCTCAGTGCACCTGCTGAGGGAACGGAGAACAGGGGGAGAGCTATGGCTCATGGGATGTTAAAACTCATCCAAGATTGGGATACTGAGGGGTTTACACAGCCTGGGAATCCATGGCCTGGGCACAGAAGCTGTGCTAGGTGAAGAGGAGCACAGGGGAGGTGTCTGCAATTCAGAGGATTGCAGGGGAGTGCCTGAATATCACACCCTTGGCATTCCTGGTAGCAACTCTGTCTCCCCTCCCTGGCCATGTCTCTGCTGCCTGGGGCTGCTGCTGCCAGGAACAGTTTCTCTGTCCCCACATCTCCTCCCAGTCAGTGCTCACAGACCCCATCCTACTGCTGTGTGCTCAGCTCTGCGCAGCAGACCCCTCCTGACAGCTTGGCATTGTCTGTGGATAATTTGTGTTTGTAGGTCCTAAAGAACAGCTCAGATTAACCCTGAGGAAGATGTTGTGTTCATCTGTAGGCTGAGGGAAGTGAAGTGCTTTTTTGAGTTCCTCGCTCACCTCTTGATCTTCCAGGACTCTCAAGTTTCTTGTACAAAGAGGACAACCCCACTAAAATCTCTCTGCCTCCCCATCACAAAAGGGAAACTGAATCTAAGAACTCTATAAAGTACCTTTGCCCTGTCCTTCCCCTTGAAACAGCCCCCAGGAAATACCTTGGAGGTGATGTGTCCCTGTGACCTTCAGAGCATCCTCTCAACAGCAGAAGGACTCTGCCCTGCCAGGGATTGCTCCTTCCACCCCCAGCTTCTCCTCACAGTGCTGGGGGAGCTCCCTGGGCAGGCTGAGAGCTGACCCTGGCAGGCAGCACAGGCCCCGCCCTGGCACAGATCTGTGGGTTGCAGGTACCCTGCTCTGCACACCCTGGCAGCTCTGTCCCTCTGAGGGGGCAGCAGGGAAGCTCTGCTCTGCAGCATCTTTTCTCTGCAGCATCTCTTCTCTGCATAAAACAAACTGTGAAAGCCACCCTGTCAGAGCTGATCTGCAAGTGCCCACTCTGAAAGACCCCTCCAGGACACTCCAGTGCACTGCCCATCTGCTGGAGATTTACTGTGTGGATGGCTGTGGGGATTCCTCCCAGAGTGAACTCTCAGCACCTTCCCAGTGTTCTCTGCCTTTACTCTCTCTCCCTTCTCTCCTGTCCCTCGGTTCCTGCAGGCAGAGCCCCAGCCCTTCTGGGATGGGAGAGGAGCTGCTCCTGGGCAGAGCTGTCTCTCTGCAGCTCTGCCTGCTTTCCATGAGCTCCCTGTGTCAGCCCAGCTCAGCAACCAGGGTCCAGTCCTAGGCAGCTCTTTCTCTGCCCCCTTTGGGCTTCCTCCAGGTTTTTCTGGGGCTCCAGGGCTGACAGAGCACCAAAGGCAGAAGGATCATCCCTGCGGGTTGTACATTGAGGTCAACAAATGTAATCATGAATGGTCCCTCTCTAAACAGTGGAGAGGGAAGGAATTGTCCTGTCAAAGAGGGTTTTCTGTGTGAGGTGTAAATGTTCTCCTCTGGACAACATGATTCCTGTCCCATACCTCTGGGAAAATTGAGGGTTGAGATAAAGACAGTTTAACAGGTCCAGTGCCAAACAACTTCCTTCCTAGTTGTCCATTTCTGCTGTTTTGGCTTTGGCCAGGCAGTGCCTCTCTGTGAGGTGGCAGGTGGGGTGCAGGGGGAAGGATTTTTGTATATCGATGAAAACTTTTGCCAATGATGAAACATTTCTGAAGTTATGTTCGTGGGACACCAGCTGCACAAGATTGTTCCACTTTTGTTTCTTCATCAACTGTAAGGAAACAGTTTATAGTTTTGGTAGTTTATTGGTTCAAAGGTGGACTTTGCACAGTCATTATCAGAAAGCTGTTTTTCTCAACTGCTGCTGAATTTTTCCACTCCAAAATCTTCTGACTGGAAACCTGCCCAGAGCTTTGGAGAATACAATGGATATAAGTGCAGATTTTGTGTGGAAATGCTTTGAGCGGAGTGTGGTGATCCAGATCACTAACAAAACCCAGGATGTCACCTTGAAGAACCCCAGGTAACACCATGAAGACGGGACAGGGGGTGGAAGGCCCTTGCCAGATGGAATTCATCTAGGATTCAGAAAGAAAGTCCAAGTTAGACCATCTCCTGGAGCACCTTCCAGTGGTTGGACCATCTCCCTTGTAAGCCCAAGTGACCTCCACATCCCTTTTCCTCCTCACCTGTTCTTTCCTTCCAGGATCTACTTCTACAGTGGCCACAGCACCAACCCACCCAGCCCCATGATCCCACCAGGTGTCACGGAGCAGAGCCATTTCACCAACTCTGGGCTCCGTTTTTGGGGCTGCACGGGGCTCCTGGTGTATGAGGTGGACACCTTCACGCTGGCCATCCTCTTCTCCAACCCCTTGATGTACAGCTTTTTCGACATGAGGTTGACCCTGGAGATCTCCCGGTGTGAAGACCACTGCTATGAAAATCTGAAGGATGACTACAAGAGGATGTACAGAAGTGAACCCCTCAACACTAATGAGAGCTGCAAGTTCAGTGAAATCCATCTCAGTCAGTACCAGCAGCCCATCGTGGTCTCTGCTGGCAATGTGCAGGCCACAGCCACTGTGTCTGATGCTGCACAGTCAATCATCAAAATAATTCTGGAGAATCAAGACAGTTCCACCTCTGAATCCAATGAAGACTCAAGGGCTTAGCCTTGGACAGCATCAGTTGCAGGGATGGACATACCTTGTCTGTGTCATTGTAAACACCAGGCAGAACCTGCTGCCCTCAATAAATGGTTGTAAAAAAAAGTGCATCCAGACTTGTGCTGTACTGTCTGGAGATAGGAGAGGAAGAAACCCAGGTAGGATGGGAGATTTTTTATCCCCTAATTCCCCTGTTGAGGGTAGGGAAGGTCCTGTGGTTGGAAGGTCCTGTGGGTGGGCTGTGTTGTGCAAGGGGGTTGGGAGCCTGCTGGGAGGCAATGCCTGGTGGGATTAAGTTTGAGCCAGATTTAGCACAGAGGGAGGGGGTAGAAGCACAACCCCTCCTGCATATGGAGGGATCTGCTGGACAGGGGTACAGATCACACGTCCTTATAGCCCAAAAGAGTGAGGGGAACTTTTAGAGCTCGTTTAGCAGAAGAGTGGGAAAAGCATATTGGCGTGGATTTTGGGAGCTTGGGAACTTATTAATAGTCCACTTATTAATGGGCAAAAATGGACTATTAAGCCCTATAGGCAGTGAGGATTAGGTACACCAGGATGTGCTCAGAGACAAAATATAAGGGATCCTGATGGGCAGGATGTTGCTGCACCTATGTGCTATCAGTGGTCATATGCAGCAGTTTTAGCAGCATGTGCAGACACTGCCTAATTCCTACCATGCCTGGCAAGTTGGTGTACAGGGGCAGAAGGTGTCAATTTCCTGCAGCAGATAGGGAATGTGCCAATTATGGGATCCAGTCCAGATGGGGCAGCAGGAATGAAAAGTACCCAAATGCAGCTTTGGAGAGGGGCCCCTGTTACACTGAAACCTTTCACTTGTACCAGCAGTCACAGGTGCTACTGGTAAGAGAGATGCCCTAGCAAATCCCTTGAGGGAAATTGGGGCTGTAATTTCAGAACCATGTAATTTCAGAATCATGCTCACGTGGTGCATGAAAGTCAGCCAACAAAACTCAAAACAGTTACCTCAGGTGTGACAAGGAAACAAATGTGGAATGATCTTCTGCAATGTGGTGTCAGAAAAAAACAGGATCACAATTTCAGAAATGTTTCACTGTTGGCAAAATTTAGTGCCTACAAACAAAAATCCTTCCCCCTCCACCTCACCTGCCACTTCACAGCAGGGCACTGCCTGGCCAATGACAAAGCAATACAAATGCACAAGGAAGTTTTTTGGCGCTGGACCTGTTAAACTATCTTTATCTCAACCCATGGGTTTTCTAGATTTTGCTCTTCCAATTCCTCGCCCCATCCTGCTGGTGGGGGAGTGATGTGTGGGGAGCAATGTGGGAGCAGCTGTGTGGGGCTTAGTTTTTGGATGGGGTTAAACCCTGGAAGTTTTTTTACACCTAAGAAAGGACTTGAAGGATTTGAGATAATGACAGATTTGATTAGGATGTGCTAGATTGAATTTAGAGCTGGCAAGGAGAAATGTAAATTACTCAAGTGACATTAAGTTGGGAATAACTCCTGATAAACCCATGTGAACAGCAGCCAGTGATGTGGGAATGTTGAGCTTGGGGTTCATGTTGGGGTTGCTGAAATGAAGATTGCATCCCCCAAACGGTCCCACAGCCAGACAACTCCACTCCTCTCTGTTGTATGGGGTTTTCAGCCCAGTCCCCCTGCCCCATGGACAGGGAGGTATGGGGTGCAGAGGGAAAAGCATGGCCACCCTTTGGACCTGAATATGGGGAGATGGGCTCAGCCATCCTCAGCTCAGCACATTTCCAGGACATGTCTGCCAGGGCAGTGCCATCAGGGAGGGCACCCTTGGCTCACCGTGGGCAGGGGATGGCAGCTCCCTCCCAGTGCATGTGGCCCCAACAGCCAGGAGTGAAGCAGCTCTCCCAGCTCCACTCAGAGGGTTCACTCTGAAAGAGAGGAGCAACATCAACCCCCCACTGCTGAACAAACCCTTTTTAATTTGCTACCCACAGACCCTCTGCTGATCAAGGTGCTGCACTGTAACCAGCTGGTGGGTGTTCATAGCACTGCCCGGGGCTGCTGGAATCACCGTGGGTGATGAGAAGTGATGGAGGGATGCAGAAGCTGGAGAACATGGCTGTGTGAGGCTGCAGCCAGCAAAGAGTCCCTGTGTGTCCTTCTGGGCTGCAGGGATGTCCCTGGCAATGGAGATGCTGCTCCCTGTAGGCAGGAGGTGCCTCAGCAAGGGTTCAGCAGCCCTGGATGGGTGTCAGTTCCACAGGGCTGTGTCTGAGGACAGAGCAGGGGCTGAGCAAAGCAGAGTAAGACAATGGCAGCACATCCCTTGGGCACAGGGCCCCAGGTTTCCTGAGCCCAAAGGGAGCTAGGGCTGGTGATGGTCACACTCTGTTCCTGGTGCAGAGGTGCAGGGACAGCAGAGAGTCCAGGGCAGGGAGGGCATCAGAGGGCATTGGGGATGGGGATGTCTCCTGGCTGGGCAGCCCCAGTGGCCTGGTGGCTCCATCTCTCCAGGATGAGGGTGATGATGGGCGCGGATGAGAGGAGGAGCAATGTGAGGACACAGCGCAGGATCCAGATCCAGAGGGGAATGGCTGGCCCTGGAAGAGGGGAGGGTCAAAATGTAGAAAGGGGATTTTAAAGATGAAGTATGTAAAGGGCTCACAGGCAATCCACTTAGCCCTTAGAGAGAGCACTGCTTTGGTCAAAGGGTTGCTGCCTGTCAGAAAAAGGCAGGCCATTGAGAGTCTCCCTGTCCTGTGTAGGGATCACCCCAGACACTGAGCAGCCCCTCCAGCTCACACCTTGATTCAGTGAATGAATATGGAAACACCTGGCTCATGCAAATCTTCACAATTTCCCTGACTCTCAGAGTTAAAGGGGCTCTGAGAGTTAAAGGGGAGATCAGAGGAGGCAAGATGGGGAGAGGAAGCAGAGAGCAGGATATGCCCTTACATCAGAGCTAGATCCCACTTTATGACCTTTCCAAAGTCGTGGAGTTGGCAGCTGCCAGCACTTAACACAAAGCTGAGCAATGCTGAGTGTATAGAAGGGGAATCACTCACCATTGCTGAATGTCTTGGCCTGGGAGCTGGAGCTGCTGCCTGGGAGGAGAAAGGGACAGGGAGAGAGTCTGCAGATCCCCCAGGTACTGCACAGCCTGAGCCACTGTGGGGATCCCCTGATCCACCCTCTATAAACTGTTGGGATCAATAAATGAATGCCCTGCACAGCTGTGGCTCTGCATTAGATCTGGGACCACCACTCTGCCCTTTCCATGATGCTGGGGCAGGAGAGGAGCAGGATGCTCTTGTGTGACTGTGAGGAGTGTCCCTGGAGCCCAAGGCTGTGCTGAAGTGCACCCTGACCCCCAGCATCCCAACTGCCCAGCGACATGCCATGGGGCAGGGCAGGATCCCCTCCCTCACCTGGCATCTTGGCGGGTCTGGGAGTGTTTCCTGTATGTTCTCTGGTGCCACGACTTACTATGACACTCAGGTTCAGAGCAGCACTGAGGGCAGAGCTCCTCACTCGGTTGCTGTTGTCCTTGTGCTGGTATCCACATGTGAATGTCCCTGCGCTTCCCATTGTCATGGGGAAAGAGGTGTAATAGTTCTCCTTTCCCTGTAGGGCTTTCAGGCTGTACTGCTCCACCCCATCCTTGCAGAAGATGATTCGGGTGACAGGAGATTTCCAGGAAATTTGGCACTGAAGTATGACCTGTTTTCCTTCCTCTGCAGCAGTGGGGATCATGTGGAAAAGAGGAGCAGGGAGGTCACCTGGAGAGATGGCACAGGGATTGCAAGGGAGAGTGTTACTGTGTTTAGGGCAGGAAATTGCCTTACATCTGGAAGGCGAAGAGTTTCCTCTCCAGGGATTTACACATTGGGAACAAAATCCATCTCCCTTCAATTCTCCAGCACAACACAATTCTCTTTATGGGAACTATTCCTGTGCTCACCATGCCCTGGGGAGCTGCAGATGTCCTGGGCCATCACACCAGCACCTGTACCATGGGACACAGAGGGTTTGGATCAGATGGGCAGCAACCCAGCTCAGCCCCATGGCCCTGTTTGTGTTCCCACTGCTGAATTTTGGCGGGGAGAGGCACCTTCCCACCCATGTGGCTCCATCCTGCATCTCCTTTTTCTGCTGGTTTGACACAACCCAAAGCCCATTTTGGCTGGGTTTGTGGTTCCAGGTGGATGCCTCTGGTTCCCTAAAGCACTTCAGCATCTACCAAGTCTCTCACTATGACACAAACCACCTTAGAGGGGTTGTGAATTTCCCCCTTTTCTCAGGTGTCCATGGGAGCTGGAGGAAGCAATGATTGCTGCCCTCCCCAGAGCAGCTCTGCCCCTCAGTGCTGCACAGCTGCTCCACTCACCCTTTCCCCTGGGTCCTGCCCTGTGCTCTGTCCTGCCCCACTCAGCAGCCCTGCAGTGCTGAGCCCCAAGGCAAAGCCATCCCCCTACTCACCCAGCAGCAGCAGCAGTAGGAGAAAGAGGAGGAAGGTCGGGTGAGCAGGAGACAGCCTGGCACATCCCTGCTGGCCCAGCATTGTTTGGGCACTGCAGCAACAGCCTCTCCTTGCAGCGTCTGCTGTGGGCTGAGCTCTGCCCAGCGCTTCAAGAGCTGCCTGGCCCAGGGCTTGCAGCACCTGCGACTGGTCCTGCTGCATCTTTGTGGCTGGAAAGACCTTCCCACAACAAGCAAGTGGCTGTGGCTAGCATGGGCTCTGCCTCAGCCCCCACTTCAGCCTCTGTTCCTGCAGAGCCCCCGCTTTCATTTCCGCACCCTCCAAGCCCAGAGCACGAGCTGTGTTTGTCTGTCCCTCAAGGGTAGCCTCCTCCCTGCAAAGCCTTCCTGACCCTTGACTCCCACCCTCCTCTGCCCTCTTCTCACTGCTACTCCCAGCTCTTCTATCAGAGGGATCCAAGGAAATCTTCCAGGTCAAACTGGCCATGGGCACAAGTGACTACACAGCCCTGTGGTTTTATCCCAGGCCATGGGGGCCTTTCTGGTTTTCTCCTCAATCCTGCTTTGGAAAGTGGAAAAGGTATGTGGAGGAGGAGACTGATATTACAGGCCAAGAACTGGTTGTGACACAGATTTGGGCAACATAGCTTTGGGCACTTGGAGCATTGTTTGCAGCTCAGCATCCACTGGGCAGAGCTGGGACACCCCTAACCGAGGAAAGAACAGCTGCTTCTTCCAATGGGATTTATAAGCCCAGAAAGAGGAATTTAAATGGGGAATGGTGGGGGAAGGAGAGATGCACTGGCCATCCTGTGAGGGAGTGCCAGACAGGACCGATGAGCAAAGGGCAGGGGGTGATGGGACAGAAATGAAACACAACCAAAGGAGGCTCTAACAGGGTCATCACCAGTACTGGTATTTTCACCAGGAAGTGCCAACAATGCTCCTTTTTGGAGAGACCCCCAAGTCCTTTCTGGGCAGTCTGTGAGATGAGGAGCTTCTGGAAGGGCCTGTCTACTAATGCAGCTCCTGTGGGGACTAAAGAGAATGGAGTCAAGTCCTGGGTTTTATCTCACGGCTGTGATCCTATTGGGATCAGGATACAGGAAGCAGTGACTGCACTCCCAGGAGTGGCATGTTGCATTGGAGCCACACAGGTTTTTAGGACGGGCAGCCTGGGAAGAGAAGGAGGGGCAGCTGTCTGTTATGTGAGAGAGCAGCTGGGCTCCATGGAGCTCCCTTGGGGAATGGTGAGGATCCAAGGGAGAGCTCCTGGGGTAGGATTAAAGAGAGGAGTGTTCCAGGTGACTCCAGAGTGGTTCCAAGTGTTTGGATGTTGGGCTGATTTTCATTGACTGTCGGCGATTAGGAGATGGACTCAGGTGGGTGCAAGCAATGCTGATTTTATTCCAGGCAACACTGCCTTTTATAATGCCATACGAACAACCTGCAATCAGTTTCGCAACCCCTTTTCTCCCCAGCGACACAGCATCCTGCATGTAGTGTCCTTGACTGACATCCTGTTACGTGCTAATAGCCAGGCGTGAGGGTTAAACTGTTCCATTCTTATCAAGGTCTCAGTTCCTTGCTTGCTCTGCCTGTTTATCTCTCCCAAGGCTTAACATTCTTCAAGGCCAAAAATCACTGCTGCTATCCATGCTGCTGGGGGTTAATTCTCCCACAACTGACTGTGATTCCTGGGACACATGTAAAATGTCTATCAAGGGGGACCCAAATCCTTTCCCACTCAGATTGCCTTGGACACCCTGTATCAAATCATCTCTGAAGGAGAATTACATGTTTTTAGAGCTCTCCATGTCCTTGCATGCATTTACCTAGCACTTGTGATAGACAACCAGTGTTACTAGAGGTCCCTGATATCCAAAAAGATGGTGTTTGCTTGGGTTATTTCTCTCTTGAGGTTTCTGTTTATCTCCAGCACAAAACAGAAGTTGCTATTTCTCTGCAGCACAAATGCAAGTGCCCTTCCCATGCCAGAAGCCAAATTCACTTTGGCCAAGCCCAACACAGACACCAGTGACAGTGCTGGCTCTAAAGCCTCCCTGAAGCTGTCTACTGGGAAAATTATTTTGATTTTCCCATGTTCCATAACTCTGAACTGCCCTTATATCCCTCCTGCTCAATGAGAGAGGTCTGGTGACACACAGAAAGACTGAGAAAGCCCTTGGGCTGTTCCAGCTGTGCCACGGTGGGGGACATGCAGCCATTAGATCAAACCAGAGCACCACTTTGGGGAGGCTGGAGAGGGCTGCTGGATTCATCTGGCTATTGGACCCACCTGGCTACTCAGGCCAGCACTGAGCATCCTGCTGTGATCTCACCCTCTGACAGCAAAGTGTCCTCAGGGAGGAAGTTCTGTGGCTGTGCACATTCACCACAGCTGTACAGGCTTGTCTAATTGACACAGCTGGCCTTTGCAGGGCTGGTTTTCTCCCCATCAGTGCAGTTCTGCCAATTGTGAGATCAGAGGAGGCTCTCTCAGGGGCAGGGACTGACCATCGTACTGCCACACTGATCAAACTCTGATCTGAGCCCAGCCCTTCATTTCTCTGTTCCAAGGCAAAAGACATTCTGTTGGAATTGGGAATTACCAGAGTCTTTCTTCCCTCCCAGTTCACACCTGGTATTTGGAATATGATGGCACAGGAAACAACAAGAAGAACAAATTAAATCTAGTAAAGCGTGATAACCTCAAAATGCAGAAGTGAAGATGAGTTAAACCTAAGTCTACTGTACTCATTTGCAGTTGTCCTGAGCTCATAGTAAGGACAGCAGGTGCTGGACTCAGCTGCTGACACAGAAACCACTTGTGACAGCAAAGCTGCCCCAGGCTGTCCATCCATGGACTCCCAGAAGGGCACAGCTCTGCTCCACTTGGGAGCTGCCTCACCCACGAGTTTGTGCTCAGTGCAGTTTGAGATGTTTTTCAGGTTGATGAGGCCGGACGTTTCTAATTTCAGGGATCTCCATTGCCCTGCAGGAATTATGAAACAGAAATTTAAGGCCACTCAGGGCAGCTTTAGAGAATCACACAAAAGCTTTGGAAACTTCCCTCTGGGGAAGGGTATTTCAGTGCAATTCCATTTCTCTCCAAAATGTGCCCTGGTCCCTCTCAGACCATGCTCTAAGCCATGTTTGGAAGATGAGAGATTGAGCAGCAAATTGAGGCACAGGTTGGTACCCTCACAGGAATTTCTTGTTGTGATGACTGCTGAATGTGTGAGCCAAAGCTGCTGAGGTCCAAACAGAGCCATGTCCAGTTGGCTGGTCCATCCCACCGTCCTCTTTCTGAGAGAGCAGATCCAGTTCCCAGAGGTGAGGGGCATTTACTGATGGTTTAAGCATCTCTGAACGACAGATGAACCCCCAAAAGCTGATTGTTTGGGTAGGCAGCTGCATTGGATGTACCTGATCCTGGGCAACCAGCTGCAATCAGTCCAGCAGGAGCAGAGGGGCTGCAGCAGAGAACTTCCAGAGGGACCTCCAAGCTGAGCCAGTGTGTGAAACAGCCCCAGAGCAGGAATTGTGTTGGGGAAGAGGGGCTGTGCAGGAAGAGCCCCTTGCAGAGGTTTCCTCTCTGCTTGGCTGTGTTTGTGCAGGCTTTGAGTGTGGGGAGGAAAACCACGGCAGCAGGGCTGTGCTGTACCCAGCAGCTTGAGAAAAAAGCTTCTGGCCAAAGAACGAGCTGCTATGGCTGTGGCTTTGCTGTGAGCAAAACAGACCTCAGTCACAGTGAAATTTTAAAGTTTCCCAGAATCTTTCATATTTATTGCAAGCAATTCCATTTATAAGAACCTCTCCCAATTGCTTTCTGTTTAGGTTTTTGCATTGTGTTCCACCTGGTTAGTTGTCAGCGTTTATTTCATTTACACCATTTTTTCATGTTGGTGCCATGAATGAAAAGACTGGATTTCTGGAGAATTATGAGATGAAGAGCAGGAAATTCCAACTAGAGGAAGAAATAGAAAAACTTAATAAAAACAAGGAACGAGGAGATAATGAAGGAAAAACTGCTGAGGGCTTCTCACTCCTACAACTTTTGAAAAAATGTTATGGCAAATGGAAATATCCCAGCAGAATATTGCAGAATGCTCTGTGGAGCTCCCCACACACCTGCATTCCTGGAGCTCTGCCATGGCCATGCCAAGTCCTTGCACCATTGCTTTGGGTGAGTCCCTCTTTGCTCACCTCCCTCACAGCTCCATCCTGCCCCAGTTATCAGCTCCTGTTCTGCCTTTCCCACCCCATAGAAATCTCTCTGTCCAACTGTGTGTGCCTAGAACTCCAGCTGCTCTCCCCATTTAGTTCTCAGGTGTTGTCAGCACAGCAGGACAGGCAGGCTCAGGTCCCTGGGACACCAAGGGTCCCCATGCCATGCAGCTCCTTCAGGGATGGACTTGGCTCAGCTTGGCTCTCCTGGTCATCCTCATGCTGGCTTTGGTGGGAATCAGAGGAGAGCAGCAGAAGGTCCTGCTGGGAGCTCCTGAAGAAGTGGGCAGGAGCCTGGGAAAGGGAAATGCTCCAAGATGTCAGGTTCCAGTGAATCCTTAACCATTCTTGCCCTTCCTTCCTTCCTTCCTTCCTTCCTTCCTTCCTTCCTTCCTTCCTTCCTTCCTTCCTTCCTTCCTTCCTTCCTTCCTTCCTTCCTTCCTTCCTTCCTTCCTTCCTTCCTTCCTTCCTTCTCCTTTCTCCAGGAAGAGATTCCTGGTCCTGCTGAGCAACAAGGGCTGCTCTGCTCCTCTTCTCTGCCTCTGTCCCTTGCCAGAAAGCAGCAGATATTACAGGTGGCCCAGGTCCAGCTCTGCTCCTCCTTTCCCAAAGCCTCAAGTTTCACAGCTACTCTAATGAGACAGGGGAAGAGTGGCAGCTGCACCAGGGATTCCCTCCAGTTCCCAAAGACCAACTCCATTGCAATCCCAAGTGCTTTGCAGGGCAGAGATCCACCTGTTTGACACAGTGGGCCCTCACTGCTGCCAGCAGTGGACATCTGCTCTCCGCTTCACTAAAAGGAAGCAGAAAAATCCTGTGCTGTTTTGCTTGGCTATTTACTCCTTCCTCGTTTTAGAACTTTTCCTGCTTCAAGCCCCATGCTCAGCTGCTGCAGAAAAGTGTGTGTCTCCTGTAAGCCTTGTGTCCCTGGGCATGGGAACTCCTGGACACCCACACAACACCCCAGTGCCACCAGAAACCTCAACACAAAGCACTGGATATATCAGGGTAGGATTCCCATAGCTGCCTGTGTTGTAGCCAGGATGTACTGTGATGGGGTAAGAGGCAACAGGCACAAGATGCAACATAAGAAATTCCCATTATATATACAGAAATTTTTTGGGTAGTATTTTGCCATGAGGGTGATCAAGTGTTTGAACAAACTGAGATAATTTGATTCATGGAGGTTTTTTTCCCCTTGTTGCTACAGGATAAAGTGGAGATTGTAAATAAAAATGAGAAGTCATTGCCTCTTGCCAGTGCATTATTGCCATTATTGGTGTCATGCTATAAAGTTTGTGAAGATGATGAGAGCTGAAACCAAGTCCCAGCTGTTCTTGTACAGATTGAAACCCCACAATAAAGTGATAGAGAATTAAAGGAAGAATGCAGGTAGTGCTCTAATTGGGAAGTTAGGATTTTCAGTAAAATAGGAACTGAGTGAGCTGGGATGAGAGAAGCTTTGAGAAAGAACAAGGAAGTCATGGGATGCTGATAATGATTTTGGTGGTGAATGCAGGAAAAACAATTGGATTTACTCATCCAATTTGAACTGCCTCATACACAGACTAAGAATATCTTCTAATGTTTAATTAGAGGTTAAAAATCTCAGTAACAATAACTAACCATGAATATTTTTAACATCTGAACTCAGAACAATAATAAGAAGCTGTTTTGCCTTGAGATAAAGGAGGCGCAACACAGCAACGTGAGCACGTGCTCCAAACCCAACATATAACATCAGTTATCAGCTGGGACATCTCTGCCCTGGCTGAAGGTGTAAAAATTAAAGGCCATTTCTGATGAAAGCTCAGACTGTGGTTTGGGGTTTTGATGGCAGTTATTTGAACACTTTCTGCACCCTCTTTCTCACCCCTAGCTTTACTCTCTGTTCATCTGGGCTGTGCAATAACTCACAGGCAACGGAGCTCTGAACTGTGGCCATTTTCTCACAAACGTGTGCACAAGCTGCACAAAATCTGACCTTCTTCTCCCACTGTCACCCCCACAGGGTGGTCGTGCAGCCCTGGACTCTCCTGTGCCATCTGTGACACATGTGGCCATGACCTGCAGATCTTGCACAACCTGGAGCTGTCTCCTCTTCTGTGCATTAAACCACTGCACAGGAGGACACAAGAGAGCCTTCTCTCCTTCTCAATCCCCAGTCTCCTGCCTTCAGCTGGGAGGGACAAATTGGCAGTGTGGGACTCAGGGAGCAAAATGTTGCCCCTAGAAAAGGCAGGCTGTTTTTGCTGCAGCCGTGGGTAGGTCACTGTGCATGGACCAGCTGGTTACAGTGCCCCTTGTAGAGGCACCTTGGTCAGCAGAGAAGCAAGTGCCTTTTGATGGGAGAGCAGAAGATCCAGCAGAGCCCCACTCCTCACTGGCTCTTCCGTCACATGGAGGTGAAAGTACCAGGAAGCTCCAGGATTGATGGAGTCCTGTCATGTTATACCTCCAGCAGCGTTCATGGTTTTTGCATCCTCCAGAAGGACCAGACATTGTGGACATGGTGGCCAAGGGTCAGGAGAGCTTTGCAGGGAGGAGGCTGCCCCAGAAAGATAAGCAAACAAGTCCTCGTAGTCCGGGTTTGCAGGGTGCGGAAATGAAAGCGGGGGCTCTGCAGGAACAGAGGCTGAAGTGGGGGCTGAGGCAGAGCCCATGCTGGCCACAGCCACTTGCTTGTTGTGGGAAGGTCTTTCCACCCACAAAGATGCAGCAGGACCAGTCCCAGGCACGCTGCAAGCCCTGGACCAGGCAGCACTTGAAGCACTGGGCAGAGCTCAGCCCACAGCAGACGCTGCAAGGAGAGGCTGTTGCTGCAGTGCCCAAACAATGCTGGGCCAGCAGGGATGTGCCAGGCTGTCTCCTGCTCACCTGACCTTCCTCCTCTTCCTCCTCCTCCTGCTGCTGCTGGGTGAGTTGTGGGATTGCTTTGCCTTGGGGCTCAGCACTGCAGGGCTGCTGAGCAGGGCAGGATAGAGCCCATCCTGGGAACAGGGCAGGATCCAGGGGAAAGGGTGTGTGGAGCAGCGGTGCAGCACTGAGGGGCAGAGCTGCTTTGGGGAGGGCAGCAGGATCATTGCTTCCTGCAGCTCCCATGGACATCTGAGAAAAGGGGGCAATTTCCAACCCCTCTAAGGTGGTTTGTTTCACAGTGAGAGACTTGGTAGATTCTGAAGTGCTTTAGGGAACCAGAGACATCCATTGGGAACCACAAACACACAAAAATGGGCTTGGGGAAATATTAATCCAGGAGACAAAGGAGATGCAGGCTGGAGCCACGTGGGTGGGAAGGTGCCTCTCCGAGCCAAGACTCAGCAGTGGGAATGTGGACAGGGGCATTGGAGCTGAGCTGGGTTGGTGCCTGTCTGACCCAAATCCCTCTGTTTCCCAAGGTGCAGGTGCTGGTGTGATGGCCCAGGACATCTGCAGCTCCACAGGGCATGGTGAGTACAGGGATAGGTCTAATCAAGGCGGGCTGGAGATGGGAACGGAGAAGAGCTTTGTCCCCATGTCTGAACTCTTGGAGAGGAAACTTCCCCTCCCAGATCTGAGGCATTTTGCAGCTCTGACAACAGAACACTGTCCCAAGTTGTCCCTGCGCCCTGTCTCCAGGTGACCTCCCGGCTCCTGAGATCTTCTTGAATGCCTCCAATGCTCAGCAGGGAGAATGGATTTTGCTTCGCTGTCTCATTAAACATCCAAATCCCAATATAAAAGTAGTTTTCTGCAAGGATGGGTTGGAGTTGCTCAGCCTGAAAGCCCAACAGTATCAGCTGAGTTACGCTGTGCTCATGATGACACAGAGCCCAGGGACATTCACATGTGGATATCAGCACAAGGACGATAAGAACCGAGTGAGGAACTCTGCCCTCAGTTCCCCCAAAAACCTGACTGTCACAGGTGAGTCACGGCGCTGGGGCACAGACAAGGAACATGCTGTGATGCCAGAAACCCCAGGTGATGCAGGGGACCATTCTCTGCCCTATGGCATGTCCCTGGGCAGTTGGGATGCTGGGGGTCAGAATACACTTCAGCACAGCCTTGGGCACCAGGGACACTCTTCCCAGTCCCAGCAGAGCATCCTGCTCCTCTCCAGCATCACAGCAAGGGGAGAGTGGAGGTGCCAGATCCAATCCAGAGCCACAGCTGTGCAGAACATTCATTTATTGATGCCGACAGTTGACAGAGGGTGGATCAGGGGATCCCCACAATGGATCAGTCTGTGCAGTACCTGGGGGAGAGCTACAGACTCTCACCCTGTCTCTTTCCCCTCCCAGGCAGTGGGTCCAGCACGTGGACAGGGACATGCACTGATGGTGAGTGATTCCCTCCCTGCACACTCAGTGTCCCTCACATTGGGCCAAGTCTGCCCAGCTGTCAATGCCAGAACTCTGGGAGATTCATAAGCCAGAATCTTATTTTCCCCTAAGGCCATAATCTGTTCTCTGCTTTCTCTTCCCATAGCTCCTCATCCTGGCCAATCCCACACCTTTCCCTCATGCATGGTGGTGGGAGTGGTGACCATCTCCCTCCTCCTCCTCGCAGCTACAGCCAGCTACTGTGTCCTGAAGATCGGTGCGTGATTTGTGGAAATTAAAGGCAAACCTTGAAGGTGACATTACACCCTGATGCAGGGCTGCTGCTGTCTGACCCACAGTTGTTTAGTATGGCTGGCTGCTAAAGGCCATGTGAGAAGAATCTGAGCCTCTCTGGGCTTTCCTTTGCCTCAGGAGAGAGCAAAGTTGCGTGGCTGAGCAAGACTTCAAGTCCAGTGTGGCTGAGCTCTAATCCAAAGAAGGGAGAGAGAGACCAAATGCATCCCTGACCCAGATACACATTAGCTCCCATCCTCTGGGTACAAGAATGGAGGCTCTGATCTTCCCTGAGTGCAGCCAGCACAGCTCCACCACACTCTGGCTGTGCACAGCTGCTGAGAGCTTAGGAAAAGCCAGGCTGGGAAAGGGGACTCAGGGTTTTTGTAGGCTGGGCTTGAAAAATCCCTCTGCCAGTGAGGTGTGCAGGTTCAACCCATCATTTTCACTGCATGGCCCAGAGCAGGGAAAGGCAGGGCCGTACAGGAACTCTGCCTCCCAACTCTGCCTTTCTTTTCCATGCAGGGGCCTGCAGAGAGAGATGCCAAAGGTGAGCACCAATCCCTGGAGGCTGCGGGGCTGGGGCTGATGGAGACGAGGGCACCGTGGACACTCTGGAACTTGCACATGGGGAATTGACGGTGTTGTGCTTGAGAGGGTAACACCTCCCCACAAGGCCTGGCCAGGCTAACATGGCCACAGCCAGCCCTTCCAGCAGGCCCAGCCCTTGCCACCCCCATCAGAAATGGATACTGGATGCCGTCAGCCAAATGTATTTCTGTTACTAGCACATGTATTTACAATGTCTGATGGATGAACACATATAAAATCTACTCCATATGTTGTAAATAGACACATGAGCACCTCAAATGAAGACATCTCCATCCCACTGTTTCAACTGGAACGAATGTCCGTTGACTGTGGGATCCAATTCTGGGTGTGCTCTTCTCTCTGCCCACACCAATGCTTCAGTGTCTGCACAGATCCACAGGGACACATGCACTGCTGTGCTCACACCCCAGGATACCCCGAGATGGTCCTTCCTCTACCTCATTGTGTTCCTGGCCCTCAGTTTCCTGGAGGTTCCTGCCTGTTCAATAGCAGCACCTGGGAAAGGGAGGAAACCTTGGAGGAGATTTGCCTGTCACACCAAACAGGGACCTGTCTCCCTTTTCCCCCCATATCTGAGCTCCCCTCCTCCTTCTTGGGAAGAGGGATGGGGAATCTCCGCTCCCTGAGATACATCGACAGTGCCCTGCCCAGATGCTGCCCAGCCCCACACAGGGATCTGTTCTGGATCTCCCTGGGCTGGGGGGCTCAGGGCTGAGGAGGGATCTCTCTGGCCAAGTGCCCTGACAGACCTGGGGGCTCATTCTCTGCCAGCCCTCCTGCATTGGCAGCAACCCTCTGCCTGGCACAGAAGGCTCCAGCACTCTGGCCCTGCCCTGATGAGGTCCTCAGGCTCACAGTGCTGCCCCCAGGGAGGCTCTGGCACTGCCCCAGGGATGTGGCTGCAGAGACACCAGCACTGTCACCACAGGGCTTCCACAAAGGCTGGGACACAAGGGGACAGTGTGGAAGTGAGAGCAGCCCAGAGCTGAAAGGAGCATGTCCTGCTGCATTCCATTGCCATCATTGCTGGGAAGCAGCAGCCCTGACTCGCAGGCAGCAGAGAGGCAGCCAAGGCTGTGAGGGGCAGCACTGGAGCTACCAGGGCTCTCCTCAATGGTATCTTGTGTGAGTGGCAGGCAGGCGGCCAGCACAACCACGAAACCACAGCTGCAATGCAAAGAGCAAATTTATTTCATTACCTTGGTAACCAGAAGATGCCAAAGCAACATCTGGGTGGAGATACACAAGTGGGAATGCTGGCACCCACCCATCAGGCTCAGTTCATCCCAGGGGCTGTCAGGGCTGTCCTTTGCACCCATGCAGATGCATAATTTCCCAGCAGATGTGATCTCCCTGGGCTCTTTATGATCTCTGAGCATTGATCTCCTCTCTCCCAAAACCAGGAGCTCAGGCATGTCCATGAGAGAGCCTCCAAGTCTCTCCAAACACCTATGTTGTCTCTACACAGAAATTCTACTTCTCTAAACAGACAGAGGATAAGCTGCCATAGGTATAATAGCTGGGGTTTCCCACAGTGACTTGGCATTTCCAGCTGCAAGGTCACTTGAGTGACTCTACCATCTTCCTCAAAATTCTTCTGGTATTAAATTTTTCCTCCCAACAGCCTCCCACTACTGAACTTTATAACTTGCCATCCACAGAGCCTCTGCTGACCCCGGTGCTGCACAAGGGCATCAGAACCATCTGGTGTGTGCCCATGGCACTGCTCTGGGCTGCTGGAATCGCTGTGGGGGATGGGAAATGCTGGAGGGAGGGATGCAGGAGCTGGAGAACATGGCTGTGTGAGGCTGCAGCCAGCAAAGAACCCCTGTATGTCTTCCTGGGCTGCAGGGATGTCCCTGGCAGTGTCCCTGCTCCCTGTAAGCAGGAGGTGCCTCAGGAAGGGTTCAGCAGCCCTGGATGGGTGTCAGTTCCACAGGGCTGTGTCTGAGGAGAGAGTAGGGGCTGAGCAAAGCAGAGCAGGACAATGGTAGCACATCCCTTGGGCACAAAGCCCCAGGTTTCCTGAGCCCAAACGGAGCTGGGGCTGTGTTGCGGTTTAGGTTCTTTTGTGGTGGTATAGCAAAAGAGTGTCTCTGCCCAGCCCGATTCAGTGCATCCGTGCACCAAACCTTCCCTCCAAGGGCTGGTCACTGCACTCTCTCTGGCCAGGGAGCTGAATGGCTAGCTCTGGTTCCATCTGCTGTTCAAAACGTGGCGGCAGTAAAGGAGTCGAGAAGGGTCTATGCATGATGACCATGGAAGATGTTTATTGACATGGTGCTCCAGAGGCCAAAGACCTCCCAGAGGCAGAGATGCCTCATGGGCAAAGACCTCATGGGCAAAGAGACCACATGCAAGGACATCATCATGGTGCAGGGTCAGGGGTTTTCTGTTGAGAAACAGGGGGGTGGGGACAGCACATTGGCCCAGTGATCTCTGGGCACAGGGGCAGTACATGGGTGGAGTTAGGGTACAGGAACCAATAGGGAAAACCTGAGGGAGTGGCCAGGGTAAGGGGCGGGAAAACAGGACCATATGAGAAGGGTACACTTATGAGGAAGAAAAGTGGTGGGGAAATACAGCTTGTATCACAAGAGGGCTGGTGGTGGTCACACTTTGTTCCTGGTGCAGAGGTGCAGGGACAGCAGGGAGTCCAGGGCAGGGAGGACATCAGAGGGCACTGGGGATGGGGATGTCTCCTGGCTGGGCAGCCCCAGTGGCCTGGTGGCTCCATCTCTCCAGGATGAGGGTGATGATGGGCGCGGATGAGAGGAGGAGCAATGTGAGGACACAGCGCAGGATCCAGATCCAGAGGGGAATGGCTGACCCTGGAAGAGGGGAGGGTCAAAATGTAGAAAGGGGAATTTAAAGATGAAGTATGTAAAGGGCTCACAGGCAATCCACTTAGCCCTTAGAGAGAGCACTACTGTGGTCAAAGGGTTGCTGCCTGTCAGAAAAAGGCAGGCCATTGAGAGTCTCCCTGTCCTGTGTAGGGATCACCCCAGACACTGAGCAGCCCCTCCAGCTCACACCTTGATTCAGTGAATGAATATGGAAACACCTGGCTCATGCAAATCTTCACAATTTCCCTGACTCTCAGAGTTAAAGGGGCTCTGAGAGTTAAAGGGGAGATCAGAGGAGGCAAGATGAGGAGAGGAAGCAGAGAGCAGGATATGCCCTTACATCAGAGCTAGATCCCACTTTATGACCTTTCCAAAGTCGTGGAGTTGGCAGCTGCCAGCACTTAACACAAAGCTGAGCAATGCTGAGTGTATAGAAGGGGAATCACTCACCATTGCTGAATGTCTCGGCCTGGGAGCTGGTGCTGCTGCCTGGGAGGAGAAAGGGACAGGGAGAGAGTCTGCAGATCCCCCAGGTACTGCACAGCCTGAGCCACTGTGGGGATCCCCTGATCCACCCTCATCAACTGTTGGGATCAATAAATGAATGCCCTGCACAGCTGTGGCTCTGCATTAGATCTTGCACCACCACTCTGTCCATTCAATGATGCTGGGGCAGGAGAGGAGCAGGATGCTCTTGTGTGACTGTGAGGAGTGTCCCTGGTGCCCAAGGCTGTGCTGAAGTGCACCCTGACCCCCAGCATCCCATGTGGCCAGGGACATGCCATGGGGCAGGGCAGGATCCCCTCCCTCACCTGGGGTCATGGGGGATCTGGGAGTGTTTCCTGTGTGTTCTCTGGTGCCACAACTCACTATAACACTCAGGTTCAGGGCAGCACTGAGGGCAGAGCTCCTCACTCGGTTGCTGTTGTCCTTGTGCTGGTATCCACATGTGAATGTCCCTGCGCATCCCATTGTCATGGGTAAAAATTGTAATACTTCTCCTGGCCTTGGTGGGCTTTCAGGCTGTACTGCTCCACCCCATCCTTGCAGAAGGTAATTCAGGTGACAGGAGATTTCCAGGAAATTTGGCACTGAAGTATGACCTGTTTTCCTTGCTCTGCAGCAGTGGGGATCATATGGAAAAGAGGAGTTGGGAGGTCACCTGGAGAGATGGCACAGGGATTGCAAGGGAGAGTGTTACTGTGTTTAGGGCAGGAAATTGCCTTACATCTGGAAGGTGAAGAGTTTCCTCTCCAGGGATTTACACATTGGGAACAAAATCCATCTCCCTTCAATTCTCCAGCACAACACAATTCTCTTTATGGAACCTATCCCTGTGCTCACCATGCCCTGGGGAGCTGCAGATGTCCTGGGCCATCACACCAGCACCTGTACCATGGGACACAGAGGGTTTGGATCAGATGGGCAGCAACCCAGCTCAGCCCCATGGCCCTGTCCATGTTCCCACTGCTTAGTCTTGGCTGTGAGAGGCACCTTCCTACCCACGTGGCTCCATCCTGCATCTCCTTTGTCTCCTTGCATGACATCACCCAAAACCCACTTTGGCTGGGTTTGTGGTTCCAGATGGATGCTTCTGGATCCCTAAAGCACTTCAGCATCTGCTAAGACTCACACCATGACCAGAACCCCCTGAGATGGCTTAGAAATTTCCCCCTTTGCTCAGAGGTCCATGGCAGCTTGAGGAAGCAATGATCCTGCTGCCCTCCCCAGAGCAGCTCTGCCCCTCAGTGCTGCACAGCTGCTCCACTCACCCTTTCCCCTGGGTCCTGCCCTGTGCCTAGGATGGGCTCTGTCCTGCCCTACTCAGCAGCCCTGCAGTGCTGAGCCCCAAGGCAAAGCAATCCTCTAACTCACCCAGCAGCAGCACCAGCACCAGCAGTCGGAACAAGAGGAAGGTCAGGCAAGCAAGAGACAGTCTGGCACATCCCTGCTGGCCCAGCATTGTTTGGGCACTGCAGCAACAGCCTCTCCTTGCAGCATCTGCTGTGGGCTGAGCTCTGCCCAGCACTTCAAGAGCTGCCTGGCTCAGGGCTTGCAGCACCTGAGACTGGTCCTGCTGCATCTTTGTGGGTGGAAAGACCTTCCCACAACAAGCAAGAGGCTTTGGCCAGCAGGGGCTCTGCCTCAGCCCCCACTGAGGCTGCTGTGCCTGCAGAGTCCCCGCCTTCAATTCCACATCCTGCAAGCCCAGAGCACGAGCTGTATTTGTCTGTCCCTCTAGGGTAGCTTCCTCCCTGCAAAGCCTTCCTGACCCTTGACCCCCACCCTCCTCTGCCCTCTTCTCACTGCTACTCCCAGCTCTTCTGTCAGAAGGATCCAAGGAAATCTGCCAGGGCAAACTGGCCATGGGCACAAGTGACTACACAGCCCTGTGGTTTTAGCCCAGGCCATGGGGGCCTTTCTGGTTTTCTCCTCAATCCTTCTGTGGAAAGTGGAAAAGGTATGCGGAGGAGGAGACTGATATTACAGGCCAAGAACTGGCTGTGACACAGATTTGGGCAACATAGCTTTGGGCACTCGGAGCATTGTTTGCAGCTCAGCATCCACTGGGCGGAGCTGGGACACCCCTAACCAAGGAAACAAAAGGTGCTCCTTCCAATGGGATTTATAAACCCAGAAAGAGGAATTTAAACGGGGAATGATGCGGGAAGGACAGATGCACTGGCCATCCTGTGAGGGAGAGCCAGACAGGACCGATGAGCAATGGCCAGGGGGTGATGGTACAGAAATGAAACACAACCAAAGGAGGCTCTAACAGGGTCATCACCAGTACTGGTATTTTCACCAGGAAGTGCTAACAATGCTCCATTTTGGAGAGACCCCCAAGTCCTTTCTGGACAGTCTGTGAGATGAGGAGCTTCTGGAAGGGCCTGTCTACTAGTGCAGCTCCTGTGGGGACTAAAGAGAATGGAGTCAAGTCCTGGGTTTTATCTCACGGCTGTGATCCTATTGGGATCAGGATACAGGAAGCAGTGACTGCACTCCCATGAGTGGCATGTTGCCACACAGGTTTTTAGGACGGGCAGCCTGGGAAGAGAAGGAGGGGCAGCTGTCTGTTATGTGAGAGAGCAGCTGGGCTCCATGGAGCTCCCTTGGGGAATGGTGAGAATCCAAGGGAGAGCTCCTGGGGTAGGATTAAAGAGAGGAGTGTTCCAGGTGACACTAGAATGGTGCCAAGTGCTTGGATGTTGTGCTGATTTTCATTGACTGTCGGCGATTAGGAGATGGACTCAGGTGGGTGCAAGCAATGCTGATTTTATTCCAGGCAACATTGCCTTTTATAATGCCATAGAAACAACCAGCAACCAGTTTCGCAACCCCTTTTCTCCCCAGCGACACAGCATCCTGCATGTAGTGTTGTTATAAGTTGGGTCTCAAAAACCAATCAGGGACATAGATCCAATTAGAGAATTTTTTAATTAAGCAAGCAGTTATCAGCCAATACAGCGCTGGGCAGGGGAGACCAGTCCCTTGCTAGCCTACCGCACAGTGCCCAAAGATTACAAGCCATCAATTTTTATAGCCCTTTTTACCCCCTCCCTTGAGTCCCCTCGTGGGTCTTGACTGGCGTTCTCTTGGGTGTCTCGATTGGCCGGGGAATCGTCGTTCTCTGCGTTGGTTGGTTGTGATTTGGGGTACGCGGCTCTCGGGGGGGGGTTTCTTTCTTGCACATCAGTTAGACTGTCTCTCGTGGGAATCACACAAGGCTGCTGAGCGGCCTTTCGAAAAGAGTTACACTTGTTGCAAACCTTCAGCAGAAAGGTTTGGCTCTAAAACAGGAACTCTTTCTGTTAAAGCAAAACTAAAAAGCAGAGCTTAGCAAAAGTAAAGAATTAAAACTTATTGATTTTCTAAACAATTTCGTGAACTATACCTTCTGTAATTTATCACAGTGTCCTTGACTGACATCCTGTTACGTGCTAATAGCCAGGCGTGAGGGTTAAACTGTTCCATTCTTATCAAGGTCTCAGTTCCTTGCTTGCTCTGCCTGTTTATCTCTCCCAAGGCTTAACATTCTTCAAGGCCAAAAGATCACTGCTGCTATCCATACTGCTGGGGGTTAATTCTCCCACAACTGACTGTGATTCCTGGGACACATGTAAAATGTCTATCAAGGGGGACCCAAATCCTTTTCCACTCAGATTGCCTTGGACACCCTGTATCAAATCATTTCTGAAGGAGAATTACATGTTTTTAGAGCTCTCCATGTCCTTGCATGCATTTACCTAGCACTTGTGATAGACAACCAGTGTTACTAGAGGTCCCTGATATCCAAAAAGATGGTGTTTGCTTGGGTTATTTCTCTCTTGAGGTTTCTGTTTATCTCCAGCACAAAACAGAAGTTGCTATTTCTCTGCAGCACAAATGCAAGTGCCCTTCCCATGCCAGAAGCCAAATTCACTTTGGCCAAGCCCAACACAGACACCAGTGACAGTGCTGGCTCTAAAGCCTCCCTGAAGCTGTCTACTGGGAAAATTATTTTGATTTTCCCATGTTCCATAACTCTGAACTGCCCTTATATCCCTCCTGCTCAATGAGAGAGGTCTGGTGACACACAGAAAGACTGAGAAAGCCCTTGGGCTGTTCCAGCTATGCCACTGTGGGGGACATGCAGCCATTAGATCAAACCAGAGCACCACTTTGGGGGAGGCTGGAGAGGGCTGCTGGACCCCTCTGGCTATTGGACCCACCTGGCTACTCAGGCCAGCACTGAGCATCCTGCTCTGATCTCATCCTCTGACAGCAAAGTGTCCTCAGGGAGGAAGTTCTGTGGCTGTGCACATTCACCACAGCTGTACAGGCTTGTCTTATTGACACAGCTGGGCTTTGCAGGGCTGGCTTTCTCCTCATTGGTGGAGTTCTGCCAATTGTGAGATCAGAGGAGGCTCTCTCAGGGGCAGGGACTGACCATCATGGCACTGCCACACTGATCAAACTCTGACCAGAGCCCTACCCTTCATTTCTCTGTTCCAAGGCAAAAGCCATTCTGTTGGAATTGGGAATTACCAGAGTCTTTCTTCCCTCCCAGTTCACACCTGGTATTGGGAATATGATGGCACAGGAAACAAGAAGAAGAACAAATTAAATCTAGTAAAGCGTGATAACCTCAAAATGCAGAAGTGAAGATGAGTTAACCCTAAGCCTATTGTTCTCATTTGCAGTTGTCCTGAGCTCATAGTAAGGACAGCAGGTGCTGGACTCAGCTGCTGACACAGAAACCACTTGTGACAGCAGAGCTGCCCCAGGCTGTCCATCCATGGACTCCCAGAAGGGCACAGCTCTGCTCCACTTGGGAGCTGCCTCACCCACGGGTTTGTGCTCAGTGCAGTTTGAGATGTTTTTCAGGTTGATGAGGCCGGACGTTTCTAATTTCAGGGATCTCCATTGCCCTGCAGGAATTATGGAACAGAAATTTAAGGCCACTCAGGGCAGCTTTAGAGAATCACACAAAAGCTTTGGAAACTTCCCTCTGGGGAAGGGTATTTCAGTGCAATTCCATTTCTCTCCAAAATGTGCTCTGGTCCCTCTCAGATCATGCTCTAAGCCATGTTTAGAAGATGAGAGATTGAGCAGCAAATTGAGGCACAGGTTGGTACCCTCACAGGAATTTCTTGTTGTGATGACTTTGCTGAATGTGTGAGCCAAAGCTGCTGAGGTCCAAACAGAGCCATGTCCAGTTGGCTGATCCATCCCACCCTCCTCTTTCTGAGAGAGCAGATCCAGTTCCCAGAGGTGAGGGGAATTTGCTGATGGCTTCCAGCATCTCTGATTGACAGATGAACCCCCAAAAGCTGATTGTTGGGGTAGCCAGCTGCCTTGGATGGACCTGATCCTGGGTAACCAGCTGCAATCAGCCCAGCTGGAGCAGAGGGGTTGGAGCAGAGGAATTCCAGAGGGACCTCCAAGCTGAGCCAGTGTGTGAAACAGCCCCAGGGCAGGAATTGCCTTGGGGGAGAGGGGCTGTGCAGGAGGAGCCCCTTGCAGAGGTTTCCTCTCTGCTTGGCTGTGTTTGTGCAGGCTTTGAGTGTGGGGAGGAAAACCACAGCAGCAGGGCTGTGCTGTGCTCAGCAGCTTGAGAGCAGAGCTTCTGGCCACAGCTGCTTTGGCTGTGGCTTTGCTGTGAGCAAAACATATCACAGTCACTGTGAAGTTTTAAAGGCTCCCCAAATAATTAATCTTTATTGCAATCAATTCCATTTATAAGAACCTCTCCCAATTGCTTTCTGTTTAGGTTTTTGCATTGTGTTCCACCTGGTTAGTTGTCAGTGTTTATTTCATTTACACCATTTTTTCATGTTGGTGCCATGAATGAAAAGACTGGATTTCTGGAGAATTATGAGATGAAGAGCAGGAAATTCCAACTAGAGGAAGAAATAGAAAACTTAATAAAAACAAGGAACAAGGAGATAATGAAGGAAAAACTGTTGAGGGCTTCTCACTTCTACAACTTGTAAAAACATGTTATGGCAAATGGAGATATCCCAGCAGAATATTGCAGAATGCTCTGTGGAGATCTCCACACACCTGCATTCCTGGAGCTCTGCCATGGCCATGCCAAGTCCTTGCACTATTGCTTTGGGTGGGTCCTTCTTTTCTCACCTCCCTCACAGCTCCATCCTGCCCCAGTTATCAGCTCCTGTTCTGCCTTTCCCACGCTATAGAAATCTCTCTGTCCAATTGTGTGTGCCTGAAACTCCAGCTGCTCTTTCCATTTAGTTCTCAGGTGTTGTCAGCACAGCGGGACAGGCAGGCTCAGGTCCTTGGGAGAAGGGTCTCCTCACCATGCAGCTCCATCAGGGATGAACTTGGCTCAGCATGGCTTTCCTGGTCATCCTCATGCTGGCTTTGCTTGGAATCTGAGGAGAATATCAGAAGGTCCTACTGGGAGTTCCTGAAGCAGTGGGGAGGAGCCTGGGAAAGGAAAATGCTCTAAGATATCAGCTTCCAGTGAATCCTTAAACACTGTTTCTGGCCGTCTCCTTTCTCCAGGCAGAGCTTCCTGGCTTTGCTGAGCAACAAGGGTAGCTCTGCTCCTCTTCTCTGCCTCTGTCCCTTCCCAGAAAGTAGCAGAAATTACAGGTGGCCCACATGCAGCTCTGCTCCTTCTTTCCCAAAGCCTCCACATGAGCCAGAGGAAGAGGGGTAGCTGGACCAGGGATTCCCTCCAGTTCCCAAAGACCAACTCCATTGCAATCCCAAGTGCTTTGCAGAGCAGAGATCCACCTGTTTGACACAGTGGGTCCTCCTTGCTGCCTGCAGTGGACATCTGCTCTCTGCATCAGTAAAACAAAGCTGAAAAATCCTGTGCTGTTTTGCTTGCTATTTTACTCCCTCCTCCTTGTTTTAGAACTTTTCCTGATTTAAGCCCCATGCTCAGCTGCTGCAGAAAAGTGTGTGTCTCCTGTAAGCCTTGTGTCCGCTGAGCAGACCTGGGCATGGGATCATGGGAACACACAGCACTGGATCTTTCAGGGTAGGATTCCCACGGCTGCCTCTGTTGCAGCCAGGAATTTCACTCCAGTTCAGTCAGAGACACAAGACATGATGAAATTCCCTGCATGAGGCCAGAGCACCTGAATTCAGACATTTGTGCAGATCAAGCAGATACAATGCACATTGTGCCCTGTCATTGAGCTTCCACCAGCTCTGGTGTGAATCTCACCGAAAACCTGCCCATGCTCTCAGGATACTCTCGGAAATACCTTTTCTCGCCTCCAGCTCCTGCTCCCTTCTACATGTCCCCATCTAAGCTACAACAAGTTGCAGGACATCTTCAGCCCTGGCCAAACTGGCCACTCAAATCTCAAGATGACACAGCAGAGCAGGAGAAATCCCAGAAAAAGTGGGATCTCACTACAGACAGTTCCAAGTAGAGCCCCTCTGGTGTCCTGGACCCCTGGGAGTGCTGCTGAGGATCTCTGATCTGCTTTTCTCTCCAGTGCATTCTTGGTCCATGTCTGAGAGCTCAATCTTCATGTCATTTCTTCTCAGTTTTCTCCTCACAGTTTGCTTGAGTTATTCTCCCTTTATCAGTTTACCCAGAGGTAAAAGAGCAACAAAATCAGGGATGATAAATAGGAAGAATAATACAATAAATATAACACACAAAAATAATAACTGCAAGTTAACACTTCATTCTCCAGATGAAATGATTCCCATATTGCTGTACATCCCAGATTCTTCACACACAATAAACACTAAAGTGCCTAAAATCCAAGCTGCCCAGGACTCTTACCTGAGATTTGGTGTAGAACTCATTGAGTAATTCAGCTGCTCTTCTTAGGGAGGCACTTTGGCTGCTGCTTCCTTCATTTGCTGAAACCACACAGTCGATGTATCTGCCACGGCATGGGAGGATCACACACCAAATCACAGGAGGTGAAGATGCCCTAAAAATGGTCTTGCAGTAGCAGAAGCACTTCCCAACACAATGAGCCCAGGAAACACAGTAAGGTGGGAGGTCAAACTCAGGAAAAATGTAATGAAGGCTGGATAGAAGAAGTCAGAAGCAACATACAATTCCCTTAATGACTTCTCTGGGGTACTTTTAAATTCCAGTTCCATTATTTCTTCAACCACAACTTAGGGAGTAAAGTGATCCAGACAACACACTCGAATGATTTTTCCAAAACTCTTGAATTGCTTCCTGACTTCCATTTTACTCAGAGATCGATACTGCACCAGTATGAGGAGCCAATGTAATTTTGATTTCTGTCTCAACATTGTTTGTCAGAGGTATATGGGTAGGTTTATGTTTTAGATTTTCACACATGCTACTTGCAGAAGGCAGCTAGGAGAAGATGGAGGAAAGCCTTGTCTCTGGGGAGACTTTGCCTAACAATCAATTCACATAATAGGCAGTCAGTAGGAGACCACCAAGGACACTGTGCCTTCTAGAAAGGTTTTTCAATAGGATGGCAAAAGGTCTCCACCAAGGGACTGCAATTGAACATTTGACTGGACTAATGGTCTCCTGCCAGCAAGCAAACCTTGGGAGGAGCTGGGGGGTATAAAAGTGTTGCTGTTGTACCAGTAGCAGAGCGAAATTCACATAGACACACAGCTGAGCAGCAAGAGGAGTTTATTGTTGTAAGTTTTCCTTATATATGTGGTAAAACCTATAGGCAATTGGTCAGTGGTCACCCACCCCCCGGGGTGATTGGCTGAAGTCCTACAACACCCAATTCCAAACACACTGTGTCTTGAATCAAAACAGATCGGGAAAAACAGCAGGTGTTCAAATACTATTTACAAAAAACCCATCTTTCATTGTTTTCATAGTTTGCATGGGAAAGAAAAAGTTCTCCAGAAAGAGCCTGCACAACCACATAAAAGTAACTGCATCTCTCAGCTCTGGAGTCTTTTGTCTTTTGTCTTTCTGCTTTTTTGCTCTGGAGGCTTTTTACCTGTTGCCCTCATTGAAAGCTTTTTGCTCATTTTGCTTCCCCTTGCTTGCTCTCCCTCTCAGCTGGCTGGACACCTGCTGACCAACTAGCCAGTGTCCTGCCCTACCACTTCTTCTCCCTTGCCTTCTCCAGCCATCTCCCCTCCTGCCTCCCTGCCTTCCTGCCCAATGCCCTACCTCCTTCATCCCTGCCTGCCTCGTTCCTGCCTGCACCACCTGCTTCCAACCCTGATCCAGCCACTGCTATGATCACACCATGACCCTGCCCAGGGTTCTGCACCTCCTGCCCAAGCACCCACTCATCTTGTGTCCGGCTGCCTGTGTCCACAGGAGCTGTGCTTGTGGAGCTGCACCTCTTCGAGAGCTGCCCAGGCTCCCCAGCGCAGGGAGCATCCTGCCTGTGTGACGTTGACCACAGAGCTCTGGTGATAACCCCTGCTTTTTCTGTCTCCCCTTCCTCTCCCCCCATTTTTTCTCCTTTTTCTTCCTTCTTTTCTTCCTTTTCCATTCTTCTTTGGTAGGACAACGCCCTTTTTGTTACTAATGAGCAATTCTCAGATGTAATATTTGCCTTGTTTGGCTTAATTCAGTCCAAGATCATCCATTTTAATAGAACCCCCTACAGCTCCCCAGAGTGGAACACGACAACTGGCTCAGAAGGATTCTGTGCCTCTGTATCACACCACTCATCTTCTTATGCACTTTCTATCACCACATCTACAAAAGGTTAAACAGCCAAGAGGAAGTGAAGATTAAACACACACCAGAATTGGGTATACATACAGCCACATCTGACTTTAGTGACACTGAAAATTGTGTTTCCAGGTGTCTTGAGCCCTGTACAGAATCACAGAAACACAGAGTAAGTGAGGTTGGAAGTGACCCCAACAGATCATCTGGTCTGCCCAAGCAGAGACACCTGGAGCTGGTTGGCCAGAACTTCATCCAGAGGCTTTTCAATATCTCCAAGCATGGAGGCTCCACCACCTCCCCAGGTAGAACTGTTGGTCAGGCTCAGGGAGCAGTTTGGGGCTCAATGGCTTTACTGCATTTCTCTCTCCATTTCATACCTTCTTGGAGAGGTACCTTGGTAAGGTGAGAGGCAACAGGCACAAGACGCAACATAAGAAATTCCCATTAAATATACAGAAATATTTTTGGTAGTATTTTGCCATGAGTGTGATCAAGTGTCTGAACAAACTGAGATAATTTAATCCATGGAGGTTTTTTTTTCCCCTTGTTGCAACAGGATAAAGTGGAGATTGTAAATAAAAATGAGAAGTCATTGCCTCTTGCATTATTGCCCTTACAGGTGTCATGCCATAAAGTTTGCCAAGATGATGAAAGCTGAAACCAAGTCCCAGCTGTTCTTGTACAGATTGAAACCCCACAATAAAGTGATATGGAATTAGAGGGGGAATGCAGATAGTGCTCTAATTGGGAAATTAGGATATCAGTAAAATGGGAACTGAGTGAGATGGGATGAGAGCAGCCTTGAGAAAGAACAAAGAAGTCATGGGATGCTGATAATGATTTTGGTGGTGAGCTCAGGATAAACAATTTGATTTACTCATCCAGTTTGAACGGCCTCATACACAGACTAAGAATGTCTTCTAATGTTTAATTAGACGTTAAAAATCTCAGTAAAAATGACTAACCATGAATATTTCTGACATCTGAACTCAGAGCAATAATAAGAAGCTGTTTTGCATTGAGATAAAGGAGGTGCAACACAGCAACATGAGGACATGCTCCAAACCCAACATATAAGATCAGTTATCAGCTGGGACATCTCTGCACTGGCTGAAGGTGTAAAAATTAGAGGCCATTTCTGATGAAACCTCAGACTGTGGCTTCAGGTTTTGATGGCAGTTATTTGAACACTTTCTGCACCTTCTTTCTCACCCCTAGCTTTACTCTCTGTTCATCTGTGCTGTGCAATAACTCACAGGCAACTGAGCTCTGAACTGTGGCCATTTTCTCACAAACATGTGCACAAGCTGCACCAAATCTGACCTTCTTCTCCCACTGTCACCCCCACAGGGTGGTCGTGCAGCCCTGGACTCTCCTGTGCCATCTGTGACACATGTGGCCATGACCTGCAGATCTTGCACAACCTGGAGCTGTCTCCTCTTCTGTGCATTAAACCACTGCACAGGAGGACACAACAGAGCCTTCTCTCCTTTTCAATCCCCAGTCTTCTGCCTTCACCTGGGAGGGACAAATTGGCAGTGTGGGACTCAGGGAGCAAAATGTTGCCCCCTAGAAAAAGGCAGGCTGGTTTTGCTGCAGCTGCGGGTAGGTCACTGTGCATGGACCAGCTGGTTACGGTGCTCCTTGCAGAGGCACCTTGGTCAGCAGGACAGCAAGTGCCTTCTGATGGGAGAGCAGGAAATCCAGCAGAGCCCCACTCCTCTCTGGCTCTTCCATCACATGGAGGTGAAAGTACCAGGAAGCTCCAGGATTGATGGAGTCCTGTCATGTTATACCTCCAGCAGCGTTCATGGTTCTTTGCATCCTCCAGAAGGACCAGACATTGTGGAAATGGTGGCCAAGGGTCAGGAGGGCTTTGCAGGGAGGACGTTGCCCCAGAAAGATAAGCAAACAAGGCTCTTAGTCCGGGTTTGCAGGGTGCGGAAATGAAAGCGGGGGCTCTGCAGGAACAGAGGCTGCAGTGGGGGCTGAGGCAGAGCCCATGCTGGCCACAGCCACTTGCTTGTTGTGGGGAGGTCTTTCCACCCACAAAGATGCCGCAGGACCAGTCCCAGGCACGCTGCAAGCCCTGGGCCAGGCAACTCTTGAAGCGCTGGGCAGAGCTCAGCCCACAGCAGATGCTGCAAGGAGAGGCTGTTGCTGCAGTGCCCAAACAATGCTGGGCCAGCAGGGATGTGCCAGGCTGTCTCCTGCTCGCCTGACCTTCCTCCTCTTTCTGCTGCTGCTGCTGCTGCTGGGTGAGTTGCGGGATTGCTTTGCCTTGGGGCTCAGCACTGCAGGGCTGCTGAGTGGGGCAGGACAGAGCCCATCCTGGGCACAGGGCAGGACCCAGGGGAAAGGGTGAGTGGGACAGCTGTGCAGCAGTGAGGGGCAGAGCTGCTTTGGGGAGGGCAGCAGGATCATTGCTTCCTGCAGCTCCCATGGACATCTGAGAAAAGGGGGCAATTTCCAACCCCTCTAAGGTGGTTTGTTTCATAGTGAGAGACTTGGTAGATTCTGAAGTGCTTTAGGGAACCAGAGGCATCCATCGGGAACCACAAACACACAAAAATGGGCTTGGGGAAATATTAATCCAGGAGACAAAGGAGATGCAGGCTGGAGCCACATGGGTGGGAAGGTGCCTCTCCGAGCCAAGACTCAGCAGTGGGAATGTGGACAGGGGCATTGGAGCTGAGCTGGGTTGGTGCCTGTCTGACCCAAATCCCTCTGTGCCCCAAGGTGCAGGTGCTGGTGTGATGGCCCAGGACATCTGCAGCTCCACAGGGCATGGTGAGTACAGGGATAGGTCTAATCAAGGCGGGCTGGAGATGGGAACAGAGAAGGGCTTTGTCCCCATGTCTGAACTCTTGGAGAGGAAACTTCCCCTCCCAGATCTGAGGCATTTTGCAGCTCTGACAACAGAACACTGTCCCAAGTTGTCCCTGTGCCCTGTCTCCAGGTGACCTCCCGGCTCCTGAGATCTTCTTGAATGCCTCCAGTGCTCAGCAGGGAGAATGGATTTTGCTTCGCTGTCTCATTAAACATCTGAATCCCAATATAAAAGTAGTTTTCTGCAAGGATGGGTTGGAGTTGCTCAGCCTGAAAGCCCAACAGTATCAGCTGAGTTACACTGTGCTCATGATGATACAGAGCCCAGGGACATTCATATGTGGATATCAGTACAAGGACGACAAGAACCAAGTGAGGAACTCTGCCCTCAGTTCTCCTAGAAACCTGACTGTCACAGGTGAGTCATGGCACTGGGGCACAGACAGGGAACAGGCTGTAGTGCCAGAAACCCTAGGTGATGCAGGGGACCCTGCCCTGCCGCATGGCATGTCCCTGGGCAGTAGGGGTTTTGGGGGTCAGAGTGTATTTCAGCATAGCCTTTAGCACCAAGGACACTCCTCAGAGTCTCAGCAGAGCATCCTGCTCCTCTCCTGCTCCAGTATCACGGAAAGGGCAGAGTGGTGGTGCTAGATTTAATGCAGAGACACAGCTATGCAGGGCATCCATTTATTTATCCCAACAGTTGATAGAGGCTGGATCAGGGGGTCTCCACAGTGGCTCAGTCTGGGCAGTACTTGGGGGAGCTGCAGACTCTCACCCTGTCTCTTTCTCCTTCCAGGCCGTGGGTCCAGCACACAGATAGGGATATACACTGATGGTGAGTGATTGCCTCCCTGCAAACCCAATGCCCTTCAGCATCAGGCTGAAGGCTGCCTGGTTGCCAACACCAGGAAATAGGGAGGGTAATAAATCAGGATCTAACTTGGCTTTGAGGGCATATAGTGTTCTCTGCTTCGTCTGCCCATTACACCTCCTCTTTCCTAACAGCTTCTTTTTCTCTAGGTCCCAAAGATGTGCCATTCCACAACTACACTATTGGAATTGTGGTGCCAATAGCAATTTTTTTCCTCTGCCTTCTGGCTGCAGCCAGCTACTGTGCTTTGA
The DNA here is from genome assembly GCF_008360975.1 of Lichenostomus cassidix. NCBI lineage: Eukaryota > Metazoa > Chordata > Aves > Passeriformes > Meliphagidae > Lichenostomus > Lichenostomus cassidix. The sequence goes on from NW_028147440.1 coordinate 2,273,916, forward strand.
AGAAAGGTGAGGGATAAGAGGAAAACTGGGATAAACATTTAGGCCAAAATTACACCCTAGTTCAGGTCTGTTACTGACAGACATGTGCCGGGTTAGGATGGCCAATTGCTTAGCTCCTTATCGTGGCAAGATGAGTCTCACTGGTCTTTCCTTGGTCATCTGAAGGGAGCAAAATTTCTAAAGTGAGGAAGATTCTACCTCCAGAGTTCATGTGCTTGAATACCAATGTGGGGAGGGAGAAACCAAAAGCATCCTTGCTACAGCCACACATTGGCTCCCATCCTCTGGGTACAAGAATGGAGGCTCTTGAGCTGCCCTGCCTGCAGCCAGCACAGCTTCTCTACATTCTGTCTGTGCACAGCTGCTGAGAGCTTTGGAGAAAGCAGTCTGCCAAAAGGGATTAATTGTTGTGTAGGTTGGGCTTTAGAAATCCCTCTGCCAGTGAGGTGTGCAGGTTCACCCATCAACTTCATTGCATAGCTCAGAGAAGGGAAAGGCAGGGCTGTGCAGGAACTCTGCCTCCCACCTCTCTTTTTCTTTTCCTTGCAGGGGCCTGCAGAGAGAGATGCCAGAGGTGAGCAGCAATTCCTGGGGGCTGTGGGGGTGGGGCTGATGGAGACAGAGGCATCCTGGGAACCCTCAGGTGGTCTTTGTCCAGGGGCAGCATGGTCTGTGCCCGTGGGGGGATTCCCCCATGGTGCAGGCAGGGAGGAGCAGGGCTTGCCCTGGCCTTGACTCCAGCCATGCACCCCATGCAAGACAGAATCACCTATGGCAGTAACACCAATGAGCTCATCACAGTCTGGGTACAGACCCCAAAACCCTTTCCCCCAACTCTCTCCAGGCAGCAGCAAGTTCCCACCCATGAGGCTGAAGTGACCAATGACAATGAAATACAGTGTGAGTACCAGCCCCTCCTTCCAGGTAACCCATGGAACCCTCTGTCTGTGGGACCCCCTTCTTGTGGCCTGGCTGCCCTTTAGAATCACCAGAATCCCTGAGCCCATGGACCAGCCATGCTGCAGTTTCAGGAGCTGCATTCAGTTGCATGGACCTGCCCCAAAGCCCTTTTGCATGCTCTCCATTCCCTCTCCTCATGGCAGGACCCTTCCCAATTCCCCATGCAATCCCAGCAATTCATGTCCCAGTGGGATTTGCAAAACCACTGCCCATTGCACCAGGGCACATCTCTTCCCATGCTGTTACTCCACTTCTTCCCTGAACACATGGCCCAGCTTCTGCCTGCAGAATAAAGGGGACAACAGACCCCCCCATCCCTGCTCTTCATCGACAGAGGGAAGGGCAGGTTCCTCTGCTGCGAGGAATGGGGTGAGATTAGGGGGAAACAGGGCAGGGGATTCAGTCCTGGCCCTAGGGCATCTGTTGTTCAAAGGCAGGGTGAGGTTTATTCCTCCCAGAACAGGAAGCAAGAGCTCACTCTGTGCTTTTTGTCCCCACCAGATTCCACCATTGCCCACGCTGGATGTAACAGGGTGAGTTGTGGCACAGCCTTGGTGCTGAAGCAGGGACAGGGCCCTGGGGATGGGATGTGAGTGTCAGGGTCTTTGCCTGTGGCTTGGGCTGGGGTGTCCCACCAAGGACTGATCAGAAACACTTGCAGATAAAAGCATTTATAAGGGTTTTTTTTATCTAACCACATTTTTTTTTCTCCGAATCTTCTGCAAATATTTTCCATGGAAAAATATTTCATGTTGAAATGTCACATGTAAAACCTTGTAAAACCTTTCAAGGGGGAAAATAATGAAACCAAACCTGAAGTTAAAGCCCAAACTCTTTGAAGCCCTCTGGGAGCTCAGGGCCAGAGGCTTGTGCAGAGCTTGCAGCCAGCAGCTGAAATAACAGGCTTTCCTTTTCCCTCTAAAGCCTCGCAGGCAAGAGCTGAACAGCAGCACAGAATATGCCCTGGTGAGGCTCTCCCACAGCCAGCCCCGGTAGCTCCAGCATGGTGAGTGCCCCAGGACAATCACCCACACCAGCCTTTGCTCTCTGGCACAGCTCCTGCTCTGGCAAAACGGGGCTGGGGTGTCCAGCTTGGGCTTGCTTGGGCTTTGCTGTGCTGGGCAAGGGCTGGCAGCTGGGAGCCTTGGGGCTGCTCCTCCAGCTGCTCCTCTGACCCTGTTCTCCACCATTCCCTTCCCAGCCCCACTCCCACCCACCATGGCACAGGGGGTTTTCAGGCCTCCCTGCAGCTCCCAGCAGGTTTGTCTCTGTCCCCTGGAAACTGCCATGTGACAAACCCCTTGGCTCATCTTCACCAGCTGTTGTGGGAAATTGGGAGTCCTCGGCTTGGGAGGGCAACTCCTCCCCACAAGGCCTGGCCAGGCCAACATGGCCACAGCCAGCCCTTGCAGCAGGCCCAGCCTTGCCACCCCCATCAGAAATTTACTCTGGATGCCTTGAATCAAAAATATTTCTGGGATTTGTACGTCTTTACACTGCCTGATGGATAAATACATAGAAAATCTCTCCCATCTATTATATATGGACATGTGAGCACCTGGAGTGGTGACATCTCCATCCCACTGTGTCCAGTGGAACATGATGTCTTGGGTTACCTGGAAGGTTGTATTCTGTTACCATCTTCATGATCTGTTAATTGAGGTGGGGCAGTGTTCTTATCCTCTCTGTGACTCAGCCCTGGTAACATCATCTGGGGGGTTATCTCCACTATTGGGCCATCAAGGTCTCCCAGCATGGTTCATAAAATACATCATCTGATTGTGAGATGTTCCACCCACAGAGAGAAAAGGGGGCAGAGGAGGAACTGAACATTTCCACCTGTATATAAACTGAGGCTTGGAACACTACAGTGTACTACTTCCACCGGATTCCCAGAGGAGAAGAGCTCAAGAACCACCACTCGTGCTTCAGAGATGGACCAGACCTTTCTTCAGCATCACCACTTCAACAGCACCACATCTATCACTCCAATGGGACTGCAGCTGCCATTTAACTGGACTGCTACCACCACCCTGACCAACATGGTGGCAGGTCAGAATACATCTGACTTTGTCAGTTTAAGCCAGTGTTTCTGTATTACTGCCTTTATTTTAGTTTTTCCTATAAAATTGTAGTCCTGACTTGGAGTGTCTCACATCATATTTGTGTGGGGTTAATTCCTCCAATGTTTTCCTTTCTAACTAGCTCACATGTGCATCCGTAAACCACAGGGTCCAACTCCGTGTGTGCTCTTCTCTCTGCCCACGCTGGTGACCACATGTATGTACAGGTCCACAGGGACACAGGCACTGCTGTGCTCACACCCTAGGACACCCCCATGATGGTGTTACAATCCATTCTAAGCACAGAAGTGCAAAGAGAACTAACTCTGTGTGGAATAAAGCAGAAAGAACCCTGAGGTTTGAAATATTCCCCAAAACAAGAGTAAAACCAAACAAGGTTAAATGTTCATACTGAGAAATGGATATATTTTATTTAACATTAAAAGAGTCAAAGAGGGAGGGAGGGAGGGAGGAGGGAGGAGGGAGGGAGGGAGGGAGGGAGGGAGGGAGGAAGGAAGGAAGGAAGGAAGGAAGGAAGGAAGGAAGGAAGGAAGGAAGGAAGGAAGGAAGGAAGGAAGGAAGGAAGGAAGGAAGGAAGGAAGGAAGGAAGGAAGGAAGGAAAAGAGAGAGGAAAAGAGGTGGGGGGCACAGGAGGAGTGACAGAGGTTAAGTAGAAACATATCACCACTCTGTGGGTCCCAATGATGTCTTGCTGTTTCCCTTCATCTGGTCTTCTTGGTGGTGAGCATTCCCCAACAAAAAGGATAGAATCCAATTGATTAATGTAAGTTTGGGCCAGGTAGGAACCCCCAGGTACCTCCCCTGCAGCAGGCAGTTTAACACTGTCCTTCGCAAGACTGTGGGCCTGTTGCATCATTGTGCATCACGTGCAGTGTTCTGGTGCAAGGCCTCAGGAATGAGTCTGGGGGCACTTCAGGAGTCCTTGATGGATTGTGACACGTCCTCTGCTGCTCCTTCACCTGCATGTCCTGTGAATGTAGCTTTCCTGGGGTGGGGGGGCAGTTTCACAGGCTGAGCCAGTTTGTGTAGCAGAGGATGGGCGTTCCCTGCCCCTGACCAGAGGCTTTTTTTCTCCACACACCCAAACCCTCCCCACCTTCCCCTTGGGCTGAAGGAGTCTGTGCAAGCCTCTCAGCAGATGAGGCTGAGGCTATGGCCTCCACCCCAAAGGTGCTGGGACTGATCCTCCTGTGGAAGGATTCTCCCAGCCTTACTACTTCCCGGAGCTGAGATGCTTAAAACAATAATGTCACTTTTTCTTACCTCAAATAGTATTAGTCAATTTAATTCACCATTCAGGGCCTCAGCCCAGGGGTCCCATTCAGGGTGTGGTGGTCTTTCATGCAATTTTTTTACAGAGTTTTTCTATAATAATAACAACCCAGTTAAGAAATGTCTTTTAATCCCCTCCTATCTTTGTTTTTTTCCCTCTTCCTGTTTTATTTTTTGTGTCTGGGATGGTTGTTGCCCCCTCTTCAACCACCCCACCCAACACCCCCCCCCGACCCCGGCTCCAGAATCTGGGATTTCTTGTGAGTGTTGTGGTGGAGACAAGGGGAACTCCACCCTTTCTGCCCACCTGTGCAATTAAGGCAGCAAGGCAGAACAGGTCTCTCTAGCAGAGATACTGCTGCATGTTGGGTTTGCCTATTTCTTTTTGTTTCTTTCTCCTTCAGCACTGTCACTGGGCTTACTGGCTCATTTTTCTCTGCCTCTCTGCTGTTTTGGGATCCTAGAGCCAGTGCGTGTGGCGCCTAGACCGGCATGGGGAGTACCCCTGTACCCTGCCAGGAGCTGCCCCACCTCTGCACAGCCTGACCCAGGGAACAACCATCACCGGTGAGCTACCCAGGGGAGCGATTACCTGTTCAGTGCCTGCCGTTTCTCTGCTACTACTCAGGGCTTTCTGTTGCATTGTAACCTGTGAGAAATGAAGCTCACTATTGTAAAGTTTTAAACATTTATTAACAAAAAAGACAATAGAAGAAAAAACGAAAAACTCGTTCCACAAAGAAGAGGGAACAGTGCTGGTTGTTTAGCAACCGACATGGGGAAGCCAGAGGCACACCTCCATTTCAGGGGGATACAGTTTTTATAACCTCCTAACTCCGCCTCCATAAGGTGCTCCAATTGGCTCGTTGTCTTCAGTCCTCATTGGCTCATCATTTCTAGGGTCTTCTGACAGGTTAGCTGCTTGCACAGCTATCCGCTTATGCTAATTAACACCCACTTCTCTCCCCTTTCTTAACTAAACAAAACTTTTAACAGGAACATATAACCATAACATTTAACACTTAGCCACAACAAATCATAAAGGTTTAAAAATTAGCCATAGCAAATCAATAGATGTAACCATAACATTTAACAATTAGCCACAGCAAATCAGTAGAGGTAACCATAACATTTAGCAATTAGCCATAACAAATTAGCAGAAGTAACCATAACATATACACAACCATTAACACATAACCATAACAAATCAGCAGAGCTAACCATAACATATACACAACCATTAATGATTACCCATAACAAATACCTCATAACCCTTTATGAAAGCCAACTCCATTACTTCATTTATAACGTAACGTAACACCCTGTGCCTGCCAGGATACCTGCGGCTCCTGCTACAGCTGCAGAGTTCCTGCCACCTCTTGCTTGCTACCCCAGGTGAGCCAGCCCAGCTGTTCCAGCTTACTGGTCTGAGGTCCCTCCTACAGCCCATCCCTCCATCCAGCCCAGCCACCATTACCGTGTGAGGGAGACACAACTGAGCTTGTGCCACAGCGCCCCCTGCAGCCGCGGGGGAATCATGGCACCTGCCCTGCTGGGAGCCGAACATCGCCCCTTCTGGCTGTGACCATAACTGCACCAAAGGGGAGGGTGTGTAACAGCCCAGAGAAGGCTGTTACTTGTTTTCTGGTTTTGTTTGTTGTTGCTACTGTTGTTGCTTGTTTGGCTTGTTGTAAATACTAGTAAAGAATTGTTATTCCTTTTCCCATATCTTCCCTGAGAGTCCCTTAATTTCAAAGTTATAATAATTCAGAGGGAAGGGGGGTCGTATTCTGTGTAGCAAGGGAGGTTCCCGCCTTCCGTGGCAGACACCTGTCTTTCAATCCAAGACACAACCCAAAAGACCTTCATAAAAATGTTTAAGCAATACACCACAACACTTCAGTTTCTGACAGATGGTGTACAGCTACCTCATCATGTTCCAGGCCCTCAATTTTTTAGAGGTTCCTGCCTGTTCAGTAGTGTCCTCTAAGAATGGGAGGGAAACCAGGAGAGGATTTGCCTGTCACTCTGAGCAGGGACCTGTCTCCATTTCCCCCATCTCTGAAGTCTCCTTTGTGTTGGGGAGACTGCCTGAGGTCCATTGACAGTGCCCTGCCCAGACACTGCCCAGCCCCACACAGGGGCCTGTGCAGGACCTCCCTGGGGTGGGGTGCGCAGGGTTGAGTTGGGATTTCCCTGGCCAAGTGCCCTGACAGACCTGGGGGCTCAGTCCCTGCCAGCCCTCCTTCACTGGCAGCCACCCTCATGCCTGGCACAGAAGGCTCCAGCACTCTGGCCCTGCCCTGAGGAGCCCCTGGGCTCACAATGCTGCCCCCAGGGAGGCCCTGGCACTGCCCCAGGGATATGGCTGCTTTGCTTCTGGCTGTGACCGCGGGACGTCCAACCATGCACTGCCTTCTGTTCCTGGCTGGGTGAGCTCTTGCTTGGGAAAAAAGGCACAGTATCCCAACCCGTTTTCCCCGCCAAGAGCACACGCCTGCCCAGCTGCACTTTTGTAACAACTGCGGAGGAGTCCGGCTGTTGCTGCCCCTGCCTCGCTCACCAGAACCCACTGCGGTGTCTGCCGTAACAGTGGAGTTCCTGCCACCTTGCTGGCTAGCTTGGGTGAGCCATTCCTGCCATTCCAGCTCGCTGCTCTGAGCTCTCTGCTGTGTGCAGCCCCTCCTGCCCAGCCCACCCGCCATTATCAACCCCGTGAGACAGACCTGACCTCACGCCATAGTGCCACCTGCAGCTGCTCAAGAGTCATCGCACCTGCCCTGCCTGGCTGGGAGCTCAACAGCACCCCTGCTGGTTGTGACTGTGATTACACCAAACGGGAAAGTGCTTGGCAGCCCAGGGACATCTGTCACTGGGTTTTCTGGGTTTTTTTTTGTTTGTTGTTGCTATTCGTGTTGTTGCTTGTTTATTCTGTTTTAGACACTAGTAAAGAACTGTTATTCCTTTCCCCATATCTGTTGTGGTTATGAGTTCTTTCTACTGTGATGATATGGCAATTGGCAGACTTTACCAGAGAGCCTCTCTGCCCAGTCTGGGTAAATGCCTTAGTGCACCAAACCCTCCCTTCAAAGGCTGATCACTGCGTTTACACTGGCCAGGGAGCCACAGGCTAGCTCTGGTTTTGAGTGCTGTTCGCAACACAATGACAGGAAAGGAGGCGAGAAGGGTCTATGCATAGTGACCATGGGAGTTGTTTATTCACATGGTCCACCAGAGGCCAAAGACCTCCCAGAGTCCAGGAGACCTCATGGGCAAAGACCTCCAATGCAAAGACATCCCTGGTGCAAAGACATCATCATGGCAGAGGGCCAGGGGTTTTCTATAGAGACAGGGGGGCAGGGACAGCACATTGGCCCAGTGATCTCTGGGCACAGGGGCAGTACATGGGCAGAGTTAGGGTCCAGGAACCAATAGGGAAAACCTGAGGGAGTGGCCAAGACCAGGGATGGGGGCAAAACAGGACAATGTAAGAAGGGCAGACATATAAGGAAGAAAAGGGGTGGGGAAACTGCAGTTTGTATCACAACACATATCTTTGTCCGAAAGCCCTTGATTCAGAAGTTAAAATAATTTGGAGGGAAAGGGGGTCACATTCTCTTAGCAGACACCTGTCTTTCAAACCAAGACAATCAGCAAGGTATCTTTAGCTGATACTAAGAGAAATTAAACCCCTCAAAAGCTGTTGTGGTAGGCCTGAAGAAATGGCTGAGGGATTGGGAGAAAATGTACCCCTGTGTTCATGAGTTAGTGTTTCTTAGCCCGGTTTTTGCTAGTAGGTGGTAAGGGTCGATCAAAGAATTGAGTTCTGTCTCAACATTTCTCATCAGAAACCACAGGTGCAGGACTTAAGCTGGTACACAGAGAATGCTTTGTACCTCCCAAAGCTGGTGTGGAGTGGATGCATTGTACCTGCCCAAAGCTGGTAGGGAACAAATGCTTTGTACCTGCGCAGATCTGTTACAGAACAAATTCTTTCTACCTGCCTAAGCTAGTACGGAATGAATGCTTTGTACCTGCCTAGGCTGGTACAGAACAAAGGCCTTGCACCTGCTAAAGCTGGTACGTGATGAAGGCTTTGCACTCGTCGCCCTGACACCCACCATTGTGAAAGATCCATGATGCAAAATGGGACAACAAACCCACGGACTCTCTGCTAACTGCTATTGTGAGAAAACCTGCCTACAAAGGCGACCATGCCTTGGACACTGCTCTCTTGGCATGTGTGGCCTACCAAGTAGAGTTTGGCATATCTCCACAAGAACTAAGGGGGATCAAAGGTGGGTCGTAAGGAAGAACCAGGTGTATCAACTATCATAAATAGCAGCTCTGAAGCAGCTGAATTCTGAAGATCTTCCCCACTGTGAGATCACATTGATTGACAAAGAGGCAGAGGAACACCTTCTGGATGGGACCCCCAAAGAGACCGGACATCTGTGGACCCATGGTGGTAATTATATACCCCTTTTCTTCCCATTTCTCCCTATCTTTCCCCAATTTTTTCTCTCTCTCTAGCAGGCTGCTTTACGCACAAAATTAATAAAGTTCCTCTTTGGATTGAAATTTAACTCCCTTGATTTGTTGAATTTTAATGCTTTCTTTTCTTTTTGCACTCTGAGATCATAGCCAGCACAAACCATCACACGTCTGCTTATAAGTGGACCGTGACAGAGTGGCACAAAGATGGCTTCTGTGTGTTCTGTGTGAATGTTCTGGAATTTTTCCACCATGTCCAGCAGAACCAATCTCTGAAGGTTCTGAAGATATGGACATGCTGCTGGTCAAGCCTGAGCCAAATAGAGATGTTAGTTACACCTCTGTGAAAACATATTTAAGAAGAAATCAAAACAATGTGAGGACACACTTCTTATTAGCTAGAGGAGGAGGTAAGAATATGTGAGGGAAAACACCATGGAGATGCCAAGGTCAGTGGAGAAGGTGGGGGAGGAGGTGCTCTTGGCGCCAGAGCCAAAAATCCTCTGCCCACCACGGTGAGTATCATGGTGAAGAGGTTGTCTCCCTGCAGCCCATGGGGTCCAAGGGCGTTGCAGAGATTGACCCCCAGCCTGTGGGGAGGTGCCCACACTAGAGCAAGTGAATGTCTGGAGGAGGCTATGGTCTAGTGGGAGTCCCAGTGGAGAGAGAGGCCTTGCTCCCAGGATGGAATAGCCTGTCCTCAGAGGTCTGCACCCTGTGGACAAGGGACCCCACACCACAGCAGTTTGGGAAGACTGTCTGCCCGTGGGAGGAGGCTCACGTTGCAGCAGCATGCATGTGTGCTGCTGCTCATGAGATGGACCCATGCTGGAGGAGTTTGCAGAGAACTGTCTCCCATGGAAGGGACACAGCAATGCAGGGGAAGGACTCCACTCACTGAGCAGTGGAAGAAGGTTTTGGTGATGGACTGGCCTAAACCCCCACACCCTGCCCCACCCTGCACTCTTTGTGGGAAGGAGGGAGGGGGAGAGTGGAGAAACAGTGTCTTAAGGGTTTGTTTTACTTCTCATTATCCTCCACTGACTGTTAGTAATAAATCACTTTGTAACTTTAGGATGGGCCTGTTTTGTCCTTAGAATGTTTTCTCCCTGTTCCTTATCTCATCCCATGAGCCCTGTGGGTGTTAACTTTTTTTCCTCTCCTCTACCCAGCTATGGCAGGGGAGAGCGAGTCAGCAGATGTTGTAGGTGCCTGGCATTTGGCTAGGCTCAAACCACAACAGCTCCATCTGGGGCTCTCACCCTCCTATGCTCCTTCCCTCCCTGAAGTGTCCAACTCCCAGGGTTCAGGGGCACATGGGCTCTGGAAAGAGGAGAACGAAGACCCTCCCAGCTCCTTAGAACTACTTTGGATGGATTGACTGCTGGAGGGCTGTGAAAAGAGCACAGGCCTTGTGAGCTTTCCCAAGGGCTGGGCAAAGGCCTGATGGGCAGGAAGGAAGGTTAGGAACGTCCTCCTCCATCACTCCAAACAACATCCATGGGCTGTGGGAGACTGTTGGGGTTTTGACCTGGACTAAATGCCAAGCACTTCTGCTCTCTCCTGCTGCGGAGATGCAGGAGAGGGGAAGAAAAAAACTGTAAAAACGCACAATAATTTCATGAGTTAAGTGAGATAGGACACTGGTAGGAGGATGCACGGAAAAAAAGGGCAGACAGGCTCCAAACTTAAAGTTGCAACGTGATTTAATTACCTAACTGAGTCGGAGGATAAATGAGAGGTAAAAATAAGCTCTTCAGACACCATGTTCACTCACCTCCCTCCCTCTTATGAACCCATTTTATTATTCACCCGCTTTCCTCTTTCTAACTAACAGCTCGGGTAGGGGGGCAGGGTGTGGGGTATTTTTTTAGTCCATAAAGCAAGTCAATAAATCTATTCATCACCACAATTCTTCTACTACTCTTTATCTCTACTTATCTCTCTCTCCCTCTAGACAGTTTCTCTGCTCTCACCCCCTCCTTCTTAAGAAGCAGTCTCTCCGCTCACCCCCCCTTCCCTCTCTCCAAACCAACATGGGCAGGGGGCAGGGTAAGGGGGTTTTTTCTCTGGTACGTCCATCAGGGAGAGGGGTCCTCTACTTAGCCACATGGTCCCTCCCACTGAAGACAGTCTTCTGGGAACTTCTTTGGCATGAGTCCAATCTCACGAGCAACATCTCGCCCGAATTCTGCTGCAACATGAGTCTCTTTGTCCATAAGGTACAGACTCCCGAGCCAAGGCCAGGCTGCTTCCATGTCAGGAGCAAGGCCTTTCTTACCCTTGCAAGGCCTTTGCAACTTTAACTCTTTAGATGAGACTCCTACTGGTTTACAGCTTCTTCCAGGCATTCACGTGCTGGCATGGGCTGTAGGTGAATTTTTGCATTCTTGTGGATGCCATGGGCTGCAGGGGGACTGCTTCTCCCCCCATGGCCTTCACCATGGCTAGAAGAGGGTTTTCAGCTCTGGCGCCTGGAGCACCTCCTCCCCAGCTTCTTCACTGACCTTGGCCTCTCCATGCTGTTCTCCCTCCATATATTTTTACCTCTACTTCCTCCTCCTCCTCTAACCACAAAGAAGGGCTTGCCTACCTTGTTTTGATTTTTTCTTAAATATGTTTTCACAGAGGCGTAACTAGCACCTCCAATTGGCCCAGATTTGGCCAGCAGTATGTCCATCACTTTCAGAGCAATCAGAGACTGGCTCTGCTAGACTTGATGAAAAAACTTCCAGAACTTTCACACATGACACACAGGAGCAATCTTTGTGCCACTCCCCACCTCTCAGACACTTCCTCAGGCCTACTACAACAGCCTCTGAGGGGTTCAAATTTCTCCTAGATGTTAAAGATACCTTGCTGATGTTTTGGGCCAATAAAAACCACCACAGAGACACATCTCTGTTCTGAGGAAGGTGAACAGATAGGAGGATGTGCAGGTGGACACCTTTAGCAAATCTTGGGTCATGGAGGGCCCACAGTACACACTGCCTTCAAAGATGAGGGAGAGAAGAGAGACCTTGACCCCTGCAGAGAGCACTTCAACATGGAGGTGTTTCAGCTTCGAGGAGCAAAAAAGATGTTCCCCTTGTAAGAGCTGTCCTTCCCATCCACTTTAAGGAGCTGTGGAATATGAGATCACATGGCGATTTGCCTAGAGAGCAGCTTTTGCCTTCAGAGAGTTAAAGGCCTACTGGGAACGGTCCTGCTCACCTTGTTCATTCTTCAGGTCTGCTCTAAGGAGCTGAAGTTCATGCAGTTTGGAGCCCTGCATCTTTTGGAAAGCTTCCTGCGTCTTTTGGAAAGCTTCCTGCATCTTTTGGAAAGCTTCCTGCGTCTTTTGGAAAGCTTCCTGCAGAGTCTGAATTTGCTGGGAGAGCTGCTGATGGTTATTCTGCAACATGGGTTCAAGGGCCCCTGTGGTATTTGCCTTCTCTGTCCTTCCTGTGAAAAAACATAGGAATTACATGGATACTGACATTGGCTCATTTTAGGGCACACCACTCATCTGCCCTGTGGATGCTCAAAACCTCTGTTTCAAATTGTCTCCTTGAGGCTCTCTTACTAGGATCTTACTGTTCCTTCCTTTTCCTGCCTGATAAATTCTCACCTCACAGGAATTACACCTTCAAATGGAGGAACAAACTGGGAATGTTTTCATTTTAACTTCTTTCTTTATGCAGGCATACAGCAGGAAACTCAGATGCAGTTCCCTCATTCCCCTGTTACTAATTTGTATATTCCAGACTTCTCTTTCTTCAGAGAATCCTTTCTAACTCAGAATTCCTGGAAAAGAACTCACTCATCCCTGAAAAACAGGGACAGCAAATTCACATGCTGACACACCTGTGAGCACCATTACTTATCACCTGGCTTTCAAGTCCTTTTCCACCAAGAGTTTTGTTTTGGAAGGAGCCTTGGCCTCACTCCTGCAGCTTGTTTCCCTTCTTGACATCAAGACTTTTTTCCTCTTACAGCTTTTGTCTATTGAAAGGAGTCTCAGCACCACTGTGAGTCCTTCTAAACACAGGCTTGGAGCTACTGAGCTGCTGGTGAGGAAGACTGAAAGGAACTCCATGGCCTCCTCACTGCCCAATGGCCTGGCCATGTGGGATAGCCCAGGCCATACTAATTGCCAAAGTGTTCCTTGAGGGAAGAACATTCCCCTGCCAGCATCCCAGCTGGAAAGAGCAGGGGCAGGAGAACAGCTGGCCTTAGAACCCAGGGAGGATGGGATCCAGCAGAGTCCAGGCTGTCCTGGTATGTGCTTGGAAAAGCCCAGTGCTTGGGCACCTCTGCACCCTGAGAGCCTGGGGTTCTGGACATCTGCATGGGATGGGAAATATAACAAAGGACTTGCTGGAGGACTCTGGAGTGGTAATTTCTGGGGCGATGGGATAGTTTGATATCATTGCACTGGGCCCTCACACAGAACAGGCCTCTGGATCTTCTTTTTAGGCAGTGTTTCGTTTCTACTTTCTGTGGGTAAGTCCTGGCACTCACCTGCATGGGAAGGTGTCTCTCTTGTACCCCTACAGGAAATCCATGAAATTCGGTTATTCTTGCCTGCAAGAGAGGTTAAAGTGAAAAATATCAACTGCTTCCCTCTGCAGTGACACATCACAGCCCAAGGCTCTGCAGCACCACATTGGCTTTCACAGGGAGGTTCCTTGGGCCTCACACTGCCCCTTCCCCTCCTGTCACCCCACACAGGAATTGTTCTACTCCTGCCCTTCTTCTGCCAGAACCTCTCCTGACACCTCTCCTTCATGCCTGGAGATTCCTTCACAAGTCAGTCAGGTTCTTCAGGCTTGGATTGGGACTTTGGTTTTGCCTCTGTCAGCACATGGCAGAGCTGCTCGGGGTGGGAAGGAGCTCAGGATGTGTGCAGTGGGGTCCTCTGCTGAGAGCAAGATCTGTCCTGACAACCAAGCGGAGCATTCAGGGCTTCATCCAAACAGTTGCTGAACACTCCTGGCTCCAGAGAGGTCAGGTTTGTATCTCCCAGTGGTGCTGCAGAGATGAAACCCCCAGCCAGGTGAGAGCTACTCCAGTGTGAACCAGGTATAAGGACACTCCAAATGTCCCCAGGAGCCTCTGCCAATGTCACCAACATGGCCTGGTCAGGTGGGCTCTGCCAATGCCCAGAGGTGTCTGCCACAGCCCCATCTGCCATGCCTTCATGATCTCCCACAGCCTCACTTCTGAAAACATGAGGTCCTGGGAACCAAGAGCCCTTACCTCGAAATGCCAGAACAGCAACAGCAACCAATGCGAGAAGGAATAAAGTGAGCATTGTCCAGAACGCAGGGACAAATGGAGACACATGTGAAAAAGCAGCATCTGTGAAAAGAAAATATCTGAGTGTCATTGGATAATAGTCAACATTTCCTCCAAAAGTGAGTACCCACATAAACAGTTCTTTGGAGATTAATGGAGAAATAGTGACAGTCCCTGTAGGGGTGGGCAGAGCCTGTCTTCCCTAGGGATGTGCATAGCATGTGGGGCAAGAGGGACCCTGCTCATTTCTTGCTGCAACCTGTCCTGCCTGCAGTGCCCCCAGCTGCTCTGGGATGGGTCTGGCTGGACTGGAGAGCTGGCACCTTCCCTGGCACTGGAAAGACCTCACAGGGCTCCTAAGGGCTCCAGCAAAGACTTCTGGAGACAAGAGGACTCACCTGAGAGACTAACAGTCGTTTTCTTCTCCACCTGCACCAGGGGGTTCAGGATTTGGCAGGTGACTTTTCCCATTTGCTCTCCTGTAACTGTGACTCGACTCTGCACACTGAAGAGTTTCTTGCTGTCCTGCTGTATTTCAGTGTCCGGAGACAGACCCTGTCCATCCTCAGTGACCCACTGGACAGTAGGTTTGGGGAACCATCCCTGTGATCTGCAGCCAAGCTCCAGCCCTCGCCCTTGGGGGCCCAGAATTTCAACGAACACTTCACCAGTACCTTAAAGGCAAGAGAGTTTGTTAGTGGGAGAAGTTTCCATGAAAGCAGCTCACGGCACTTGCTTAACCCACAGTTTCATGCCAGTTTCTGTGAGACTTTAACCCAACATTTGCAATGATATTTCTGATACCCCACACTCCCTCTGCAACTGTGGTGGTTTTGCTTAGCCCAGAATATCAGCAAGGTATTTTTATCATCTAAGAGAAATTTAAACCCCTCAAAAGCTGTTGTAGTAGGCTTGAAGAAGTGTCTGAGGGGTGGAGAGTGGCACAAAGATAGCTCCTGTGTGTCCTGAGTAAAGGTTCTGGAAGTTTTTCACCAAGTCTAGCAGAGCCAATCTCTGATTGCTCTGAAAGTGATGGACATGCTGCTAGCCAAGTGTGGGCCAATTGGAGGTGCTAGTTATGCCTCTGTGAAAACATATTTAAGAAAAAATCAAAACAAAGTAGTCACACACTTCTTTTTAGCTAGAGGAGAAGGAGGAGGTAAAAATATGTAAAGGGAGAGCAGCATAGAGACACCAAGGTCAGTGGAGATGCCAGGGGAGGAGGTGCTCCAGGCACCGGAGCTGAAAACCCTCTGCTAGCTGTGGTGAAGACCATGGGGGGAGCAGGTTGTCCCCCTGCAGCCCATGGAGTCCACAAAGATGCAGAAATCCATCCACAGCCCGTGGGGAGGTGCCCACGCCAGAGGAGCAGGTAGATGCCTGGAAGAAGCTGTGATCCAGTGGGCGTCTCATATAAAGAGCTGAAGCTGCAAAGGCCTTGCAAGGGAGAGAAAAGCCTTGCACCTGGGATGGAAGCAGCCTGGCCTCGGTTTGGGAGAGTCTGCATCCCATGGACACAAGAACTCACGTTGCAGCAGAATTGGGGCGGGATGCTGCTTGTGAGATTGGACCCACACCAAAGAATTCACAGAGGACTGTGTCTTGTAGGAGGGACCACATGGCTAAGTAGAGGACCCCTCTCCCTGATGGATTGACCAAAGAAAAAGAACCCCTTACCCTGTCCCTCCCCTGTGCTGTTGGTTAGAAAGAGGGACAGGGGTGAGCAGAGAAACAGTGTCTTAAGAGGAAGAGGGTTGAGCAGAGAAACAGTGTTTGTAGTAGAAGATTTGTAGTGATGAATAGATTTTATAGACTAAGAAACTACCCCATACCCTGCCCCCTACCCAAGCTGTTGGTTGGAAGGAGGGAGGGAGGTGAGTAGAAAAATGGTGTCTTTAAAGAGAGGGAGGTGAGTGAACAAATGGTGTCTGAAAAGTTTATTTTTACCACTCATTTATCCTCCAACTCTGTTAGGTAATTAAATCACTTTGCAACTTTATGTTTGGAGCCTGTTTGTCTGTTTTCTGTGTGTCCTCTTACCAGTGTCCTATCTCACTCAGCTCTTGAATCCAGTGTAACAGATTTTTTTCTTTACCCTCTCCTGCACGTCTGAGGCTGGAGAGAGCAGGGGTGCCTGGCATTTAGCCAGAGTCAAACCCTGACAGCAACAAATGCCAGATCTGCTTTGGCTGAGAAAGAGCTCCAGTGTGGGATCGGTTTGCATCTCAGCTCCCCACTATTTCATGAAGCCAGCAGGGAGAAGGTGTATGGTATATATCCTTCTTTTAGCATGAATAAATAGGAGCCTGGAAATGTTAAATGGTCAGATTGGACAGGGTGATCTAGTGGGTGGAATCCCCGTCCATAGAAGGAGGTTGAAATGAGTTGATTTTTAAGGTCTCTTCCAACCCAAACCATTTTATAATTCCATGATTCTGTCATTCTGTGCTAGTTTTGATTGGTGATTCCAGGCTGACAAACTCCACCTGATATTATCAATACCTGCACACAAATGGTGCCAACTGTCCAGCTGGGGGGAACTGGCAGCCCAGAACATCTCCTTAGCCCAGCTGAGAAGTCACAACAGGGGGTTCCCCACTGCCATCAGTCCCACAGACAGGGATGCTGAGCACTTGGATGTCTCTCAGGTGGGCTCACAGCTCCCCAGCAGGGATTATTGCAGCTCACCAGCCCCACATGGGTCAGAACAGGGCTCAGGCTGGGCATGGAGCTTGCAGAGCATCTCCTGGCACAGGAACTCCCCCCAGGCTCTTTACAGTTTTTCCAAGCTGTTCCTTCCTGCTCCTTTTCACCACAAGAGGCAGCTGCCTTCAAATGTGCAGTCCAGGCTCTGTGTTTCCTGGAATATTCAGGTTTAGAGCTCCTGCCTCGCCTAAAACCACAAGGGCTGCCATGAACCTCACACGGCTGGTGAGATCACAAGTTCCTGCATTCTCTCCTGGATGCTGGCACACAGGTTGAATTTTCTTGGCTCCTTACAGACCTCTCAGTGACTTAGAAATAAAGTGTCACGTTGATCAAAAGGCAGCTGCCATGGAGCCTAGGGGCTGCTGGGAGTGGGGAGGTGACATGTTGAGTCATATGAAGGGGCATCAGCTAGGGGACAGTGACCTTTCAGAGAGCTCTTTTCCCTCTTTAGGAGCTTCCCCCCTTCCCCACCCAGCCCAGAAAGTCTCCAACCTGCAATGCTGAGCTTGGTGTCTGTATCAGCACCCCAGTCCCTGGATGTCACAGTGCAACTGTACAGTCCTTCATCTGCTGGTTGGACATTCTTCAGTGTCAGGGACACATTCCCAGTGGCAAATCCATCTTTTGGCACTGATGTCCGTCCAGGGTATTTCTGCCTTGGTTCTCCCCCAAACTGCCCATATGTGTAGATGTCCTCTGTGTGTCCATCTGTGATTTTCATCCACTGCACTTCAGGGTTATCCAGTGGCTTTGTGGAAGAGATGGTGCAAGGAAGGATTGTATCCTGGCCAACAATTCCAAGTACATTCTCAGGAGAGGTGAGCTCAAAATTTTCTGTGGAAACCAAAGTTGAGTGAGAATCTGGCTGAAATCAATCAGAAAGTGTACTGGTGTGACAGACAGAGAGGACTGGGATTAACAATGGGGAATGATGAAAGTAATAGATGAGAGGGAGAAATCAGGCTGATGCAAGTTGTACAGGATAGGATTATTTTGGGGAAAACATAGAAAACATAAAAGCATGTGCAGAGCCATTTCATGCAGCTTCCCAGCCAGCCTTGCTCCTTTGCAGCCCTGTGCCACCAGCAGTGGGGCAGCTGTGCCAATGCCAACTGCCAGGGCAGGCAGGGAAATGCTCCTGGTGCTGGGGCAGGGCTGGACAGGGCAGAACTGCCTTGGCTTAGGGCTTCCCTGGCTCCACCAAAGGGGAGAAGCTCCAGCTGCAATGGGCTGGATTCCCCAAGAGCAGAGGGTCAGGGCAGCTCTGCCTCTTGTGGAGTTCAGATCAGGGCTGCCAAGGAGACCATGACCCTCAGCTCCAGCACTTCTGATCTTCTGCAGACTGGAATCCCCCAGAAAGGAGCAGAACAGCTCCTGGAAGCGTTACCTGAGAGAGGGATGGCTGTAAGCAGTGCCAGAGCCAACAGGAGCCATCTCCTCTGCCCCATCCCTGAAGTTCCACATCTGGGATGATCCCACAGCAGATCTGGAAGAGACACCGCAGGGAAGTGAGCAAAGAAGGGAAATCCTGTCCTAAACAGCTCTGTTCTTTCTCACCTGGCACTTGCCACCAGCTGTGACTTCTGAAGGTGCCAAGAGCTCAAACAGTTGAGTTTGAACATAAAGAAAACTTGTGCTTTCCAGAGATCTCAATTACCCCTGTAGATACTGGGAACTTCTCTTAGTCCAACAAGCTCCCAGAAAGTTGTGTCAGGGGATGCAAGAGAGGAAAATTTAACCCAGCCCCCACTGCCTACTGAAAAATTTAACAGACACCTTAATTAACACACCAGCTTAAATCTCTGGTTTGGGTTGCTCAAGTCTCTCTGTCCATGCTCTGAGACTGGGGAAAAGCATGAAGAAATGGTTTCCCCACTCCTATGCCCATGCTTGGAGGAAGGGGAATCCATGAAATTTGCTATCCAGAAGTTACTGCTCCCTGGAAACCATCAGGCTGCAGAGTGACAGTGCATCAGCTCAGCACACAGCTGAAATCATTTAGGGAGCTGCACCAGGGCTTTGCTGCACTACACTAAAGATCCTGCCCTTCTCTGCCTCTGGCTCTCTCCATGGACTTTGACATTTCCAGGATGTGCCTAACTGCCCTTATCTCAGCTCCCATAGCAACTCTTTTGGTGTGATATTTTTATTACTTTATTAGTGTAATAATGTTCAATATTGCATCTTTAGTGAGAAAAGTGGGGCATCCTGATGGCCTCCAAGCAGGAGTCAACTAGCCTGCACTGCAGAGTCCGGATACATCCTTACTTCTCAAAGAAGGTCCCATAATTTCTCACAGCTACGTATATATTGACTCAATCAGATGCTGTTGGAACAGGCATGGTGGTGGATCAAGGCAGGTGTCAGTATTTATTCTTTTGGAACAATTTTTGTCCTGGGAAGACACCTGCCATGTTTGGCCAGCTGGGTAAGCATGAGTGACAGGGAAAGTGTTCAATTCACTGGGTTTTTATCACAAATTCTTCCTCTTCACTTGCTATGGAGACAAAAAGACTCCTGGAGGGATTTCTTCCAATTCACAAAAGCCCATCACAATGGGGATTCATCTTCACCCTGATCTCCACAGCACAGGCTTTTTCATTTGAGCTGGTTGCTCTGAGCTCTGTATATGGGACATGGAGGTAAAAGAGCATTGTGAGGTCTCTCACCTGGTTTTTGCTGGGATAGAGTTAATTTTTTTCCTTGTAGCTGGTCCAGGGGGTTTTTGTTAGCTTCAGGATGAGAATAATGTAGATAACACATGGATATTTCAGTTGTTGCTCAGCTGTGCTCACACCAAGTCAAGGACTTTTCAGTGTCTCTTGCTCTGCCAGTGAGGAGCTGCACAAGAAGCTGGGAAGGAATAATGGCCAGGAGAGGTGACCTGAACAGGCCACAGAGATATTCCAGATCACAAAAAGTCATACACAGTATAGAAACTGTGGTGAATTGGCAGGAAGGGATGTGATCACTGCTCAGGGAGAGCCTGGGCATCAGTTAGTGGGTGGTGAGCAATTATATTGGGCATCGTTTGGGTTTTATTCCTGTCTCTCCCTCTCGTTCCTCTCCCTCTGCCTCTCACCTTTTCATTACAATTTTTTAAAATTCTTCTTGTTATATTTATCTTTTTA
The DNA here is from genome assembly GCF_008360975.1 of Lichenostomus cassidix. NCBI lineage: Eukaryota > Metazoa > Chordata > Aves > Passeriformes > Meliphagidae > Lichenostomus > Lichenostomus cassidix. The sequence continues at coordinate 2,293,846 of NW_028147440.1, forward strand.
CTTTGTTTCAGTTCGTAAGTTGTTCTTATCTCAATCAATTCTCCTTCCCACCCAGAGGTGCCAGGGGCCAGGGAGTGAGTCAGCTGCTGTGTGGTACTTAGTGGCTTTCTGAGGTTAAACCACAGCAAGTCTCACATCATTAAAGAAGCCAAACGTCTTGGGGTGAGATGGCCACAACCTCAGTTCCACCGACCACATTGCCCACATTTCCATAAACTATAGAGGCATCTCAGGACACTGAATATCAAACTGCAACTGGCACTGAACTTTGGAAATTGCCATGTTTAATTCTGCTGCTTCTGCTCTCCAGGGGTTTTCATGCACTTGGATATGAAATAAGATTGTGCTTTTCAGGCAATTAACACATAAATCCATATGAATTTTTTTCTGAGGCACTGCTTTGGAGAGCTAATATGGGAGACAGGTCAATCTTGATTATAGATGAGAAGGATGATCTTTAGTCACTTCAGAAGAGGTCTCAGGGGCTGTTTCAGATATTATTAGGGTTGGGATATCAAACCAGGCATTTGGGGAGGGGAAGATATGGCACAGGACTTGTAGGAACCTGTTCCCCTCTGGATCAGCAACTGTAAGCTTAGAAATGGAAAATGTCAGAAGAAAGGAACATCTGACCCAGGAATTCCAGCCAGAACATGCTGAGAACCTACACACTTTATTTAGCAACAATGAAAGTTCTTCTGACGGGTGGCATGGTCTTTTTGAATCCAACTTTTACAAAATCTTCCTGTCATCCAAGGAGGGTCCCAAAGAAACTTTGCTGTCTAACACATCATCATTTCCTACTTCAGAGACCAAAACCACATTCCTAAACAAGCTGAATGGTTTTCAAAAGAAGACATGTAAAAATAGGCCTGAAAAGTCCAACAAACAAATGCACAAAGGGTTTCTCTGTCCCCCAAGGCTTCATGCTCAGCACTGCTAAACAGACACACCAGAATACAATAAAACTGAGGGCAATAATTGGTGTTACACCAGAAGGGTGGAAAACAGAGTTTGGTTGACTCTGCAACACCTTTGAGATCTGCAAATATCATTGAATGCTCTGGAATTGTGAAATAAATGATTTAATGGATGAACAAAGACAATGACTTGAAGTTTGTTGCTTATGAATTGGCAACCTCAATCATTCAAGGTACTAATTGGCAAATTTTAAAGTTATTATCATTTCTGTATGAGCGACTGATCCCTGGTTGCTCTGGGAGGTTTTGTCATCCTGAGTTACCATAAAATCAAGGCCGTTTCACACTGTTTCAGCTTCCAACAGGAAAGAGTTCCAAGTGGCCAGACTTGGAACCAGCCTTGCTTCCAGAGAACGAAATTCCAGTGTTATCACCAGCGCAACATTGCCTTAAAGCACTTCCCCAAAGGGATCCCTGGGCCCAACAGCCCTTTCTAGAGGGGGAATTCTATCCTTCTCTTCTGCTCCGCAGTCTCCCTTTCTAAGTTTTACTGGGACGGCACCGACAGTTCTGGATACCAAAGGCAGTAGAATCCTGCTTGGGGAAATAAACACCAGACCCAGAGGGCCAGTCCATATCTCATATTTTCTCCCCTCAAGACCATTACCCATCACTTTTAATTCCTCTCTGAGCATGTTGTGGTTTAACCCTCACCAGCAGCCAAGCCCCACACAGCCACGCTTTCCCACCAGAGGCATTGGGAAGAGAATTGGACAGGTAAAAGCTAAAAAAGCTTGTGTGTTATGACAAAGACACTTTAATACAGATAGCAAGAGCCAAGCACACAAGAAAACCTCCCCCAAGGAATTAATTCCCTACTTCCCATGGGCAGGCGGATGTTCAGCCACCTCCAAGAGAGCAGGGCCCCATCACACATCATGGTGATTTAGGAAGATAAACAACATCACTCCAAACATCATGCACTTCTTCCTTCTGCCTCCCACTTTTGAGACTGAGCATGATGTCATAAGGTCTGGAATATCCCTTTGGTCAGTTTGGGTCAACTGCTCTGGCTGTGTCCCTTCCCAGTTCTTGCCACCTGAACCTGAGGAGACCTGGGGAATGAGAAGAACTTGCTGGTCCCTGTGTGCACAGCTGGGATGAAGGGAAAAGAGTGGTTCCTTTCCACCCCATCAGCAGCAAAATATTCACCACTTCTTCAGGAGAGAAAGAAGTAACAGAGACCTGCTTACCTGCCTTAGTCAGCAGAGGTGAGCACTGATATTGGGACAGGTATTTTTCTTTTTGTCAGAGAAACTTCCACCTGCAGATGGGAAGAAAAATGAACAGAAGAATCCAGTTCTGAAGTTTGAATCTCACCTGTTTTCTTTGAAGCTGACCTGTTTATGTGCCTGAAAGTCACTTTGCTGCCTGAAGATCACATCTTGTCTGCCGCTCTGTGTTGGTGTTACATGAAGATGGGTGCAAATGGAGATTTGATGTTGTGAAGAGGTTTAAGACAAGCAGGGATTCTGCTCAATTCCCACAAGGTGTATCTTATTTCAGAATTAGCACTGAATTTTACTTGTTGTCGGATAAGAATGAAGTCCAGGTGTTAAGTCTATGGATCAAAGAGGAAATGATCAGTTCTTTAGGGTATGGACTTTGAACAGAGTTTGAAATGGGGAATGAAATGGTAAAGATTAACTTGGGGTGTGGCTCTGCCAGAAGGTCAAGGATAATTTTTCTGTAATACTGATGTTTTCTTGACAGGTTACATAGAGAATGAAGGCAGGGTTTCTCTAGGTATCCATAGTCACCCATTAGAGAAATCAGCTTGAAAGAGGAGCAGTTCTGCTTTTTGAAAGGTCACATCTAGAAACAGGGATTCCCACTATATTTGCCTCTTCTTGTTACTTTTCCCAGCTGTTTCTTCCTTGAAATACTGCTGAAAGTTCACTGTATTCCTGTAATATAGGAATTATGTGATATTGGGAAAGTCCTCTCTAACTAATTCCATATCCTTTTACACCTGTGGTATGGATGACAGAAAGATGGTCGATGAAGCTTTCCTCGGTTATAGGGAGACTTTTTATAGTGACCCTCACATCAGCCTTCTGGACAAGTGTCACAATCCATTGGTTGGGGTGCAACATGGGCTGTAAATTCTCGTCAGGCTGAACAAAAGACACCAGATCATGTGTCAGGGAGCTCGTGTGCTTTATGGTACAATATCCCACAGTCTGATCCCACAGTTTAGACTCAAAAAGTGTTGGCTAACATGCCCTTCATTTTTACAGTACACTTTAATAGCTCTCAACTCCCACAACAAACTTCTCAAGGGTTCCAGCTCACAAGCCACAACACACTTCCACAAGTTCCCACTTCCACAACACAGCTCCATAGGGAGTAGACCTTCTATTTTGGTTCCTGTATCCGCAAAATGCAGACATCTCCAATGCTAAATTAGGTGCTGTGCTGGACTGGGTGTCCACGCATGTAAAAGTATTCCCTTCTGAGATTTTTCAATTGGAAACCTGGCAGGCAGTAGGACAGAAACCCTTTGATATTGCCAGGAATGGCAATGCCGATGCCTGCAGGCACCTTGTCACATGGGGGACTGTAGTGGCAACTCTTAAAGAAAACCCCACGGAAGTACACCACTTTGTGACTTCAGCAACCAATTCCCCTGAGCCCCTGGCCCTGCTCGCACCCACTTTCTACATACTGGATGATTCTGAGATCAGCCCATCCCCTACAGTGCTGCTTGACCTTCATGAAAATCCTGACCCATTCTGTCCTTTTGACTCCAGCCCCTCAGATCCCAAACAAGTAGGAGATTTGTACACTCCTTGGAACGATAATGCTGGGGCACAGCACTGGTGGGACGGTGATGGTGTAGCACAGCACTGGTGGAAATGTTGGGAGGACACAATGAAAGAGGGCGAATGGGGCCCATAGGAGAGGAGCAGCGGTAGTAGAGTGCTCCAAACAGCCCTGTCAGCAGCCAATGCCCTGCACTGCCCAGTGCACTATGGGTGCTTCCCCCACTGCCCATGCTGCAAGTGGCAGCCTGTCGGTGGCTGGTGGGCTCAGTGGACTCCTCTGAAGTGGCGGTGCCTGGCTACAAGTCAGCTGACCTGTGCACATCTGTGGTCCATGTGGGTGCCCTGGGCTGCAACTGATGGCAGCCACTGAGCCACCAGACCTCTTGCTATCGAGGAAAGCAGCAGAGGAAGTGGACACAGCCATGGCAGCCACGTTTGGCTGCGCATCGAGCACAGCGGCCAAGCTGCACACCGTCAACAACATTAATACATTAATGTGTTCTGAAAAAAGGAATGTTGTTCTTGTTACAACACCCCTTGTTTGAATTGCTCAAGGGAAATCCCCATCTGGATTCTCAGCGACAATTAATCCCGGAGGCTATAAAAGCCCTTATGAATTGTGCTCAGGACCTGGAGCAGAGCCAGTGTTGAAGATGGGACCCTGATATACACGTTTGTCTTGCCACAGTTGCTAGTAAGTTTCAACCTTTTGCTGTTTTATTTCAGTGGTCTGTAAATGATAAGGATCTTTACATGTGTTAGAGTGGTTGTTTTTATCTCACAGTGCGATGAAAACCTATTAATGGACTATTAATGACATGATTTCACACTTGATTTTAAAAGGCAGGGGGTGATTGCAAACTCTCAATGGCCAGGACCCACATGTTACCTATGTACCTGCTGGTAGGACAGTTTGTCATGGCTGCTGCCAGAAGATACTAACTTTCAAATTGCACTTGCAGACTCTTCAGACTTGCAGCCCATAGAGCTGTGGTGAATGTGCACAGCCACAGAACTTCCTCCCTGAGGTCTCTTTGCTGTCAGAGGGTGAGATCAGAGAAGGATGGTCAGTGCTGGCCTGAGTAGCCAGATGGGTCCAGCATGCCCTCTCCAGCCTCCCCCAAAGTGGTGCTCTGGTTTGACCTAATGGCTGCATGTCGCACTCAGTGGAACAACCCAAGGGCTCTCTCAGTCCTCCCATTGTGCCTCTAGAGCTCCCACACTGAGCAGGAGGAACATAAGTGCAGGTCAGAGCTGTGGGACAAGGAAAAATACAAAGAATCTTCCAAGGAGACACTCTAAAGGGGGGCTTTACTGCCATCACTGTCACTTGGGCTTGGCTGAAGTGGGGTTGGCTCCTGGCACAGGGAAGGGCACTTGCATTTGTGCTGCCCAGAAATTGCAACTTCTGTTTTCTGCTGAAGATAGAGGCACCTCAGGGCAAAAAAGCACCAAAGCAAACACCAGCTTTTTGGACACCAGAGACCTCTTCTAAAACTGGCTCAGACATCAAAATTCCCCAACAAAATGGATGCAAAGAATATATTTGCAATCCTCCTTAAGAGAAACTTGGAGACAGGGGAGTCTTAAGGTAATCTGAACAGGAAAGGATTTGTGTTCACCCTGATCAGCATTTGATATGTGTCCCACAAGTCACAGTCTCTGAAGGTCAGCACAACATCTAAGCACTGAGGATGACAAGAAAAAAAAATTCTTACTTGCTTGTCAATTTAATGTAATCAAAGATGGAGTGCAGACTAGCAGGAGGACTGAATCAAAAGCACTGGCACCTGCAGAAGCTCTGGATACATGTTCTCGATCCAGGTTGACAGCTCCTGGTAGCTCCTGTGGGGACAGTATGGAGCACATGGCATTGCATATGTCATGTAGAGGGATGATCTTGGTCTCTGTAGTCTGCAGAACCTCATGGAACCACTGTGTGCATCCACTGTGGGGAACTTCATGGGACCACTGTGATAGTGTGGGGTCTCGTGTAACCATTGGTCCACTGTGACACTGTGGAACCAAGGAGACCATTGGGACACTGTGGAGCCTCATGGAAGCAAGGTGGTCATTGTGTCATTGCAGAATGAACGGGTCATTGTGACACTACAGGGGTCTCATAGAATCAAAGAGACTGTTGTGACCCTGTGGAGCCCCATGGAACCAAGTGGTCATTGTGACACTGCAGAACCAAGGAGGACATTGTGATACTGCAGGGTGTCATGGCACCAAGTGACCATTTGTGACACTGTGGAACTTCATGGAACCAAGAAGTCCATTGTGACACTGTGGAACATGGTGGAAGCAAGTGTCCATGGTGACACTGTGGGACCAAGGAATACATTGTGACACTACAGGGCCTCAAGGAACTGAAGGGGTCAATGTAACACTGCAGAGTCTTGTGTAACCAATGGTCCATTGTGACACTGTGGAACCTCATGGAACCAAGTGGTCATTGTGACACTGCACAATCAAGGAGAGCACTGTGACTCTCAAGGGCCTCATGCGACCAAAGGTCGATTGAGACACTGCAGGTCCTCATGTTTCCAAAGGGCCACTGTGAAATTGCAGGACCTTGTGTAATCAATGGTCTATTATGGAACTATGGAACCAAGGAAACCATTGTGATACTACAGAAGAAAGGAGACCACTGTGACACTCTGGAATCTCATGGAACTAAGGGGCTATTGTAGAACTGCAGAATCTAGTGGAACCAAGTGGTCATTGTGACACTGCAGAACCAAGAATATTTTGATGCAGTGGGGTCTGATGTTACTAATGGTTCATTTTGACACTGTAGAACAAAGGAGACCATTGTGACACTGTGAGACCCCATGGAAACAATGGACCATTGTGAAACTGCACAATCTCATGGAACAAAAGGGCCACTGTTACACTGTAGGTCTCCATGGAACCAAGAAGCCATTGTGACACTGCGGAGTCAAGGGGACTCTTGTGTCACTGCAAAATCTCATGGAATCAAGAGGCCATTGTGACACTGTGGAGCCCCATGGAACCAAGTGACCATGGTGACACTGAGGAACTTCATGGAACCAAGGGTCCATTGTGACACTGTGGGGACTCATGGAACTACAGTCCACTTTGACACTGTGGAACCTCATGGAACCAAGGAAAATGTTATGACTGCAGAAGCTCATCGAACTAAGGGGCTATTTTGACTCTGTGAGACCTTATGGAACAAAGGGGCAATTGTAACACTGTAGAAGTTCAAGGAAAAAAGGGGCCACTGTGACACTGTGGAACTGTAACACCCTGAAACATTTAAATATAAGGGGTTTACTGAGGCTCCTTTACTCTAGGGTAAACACACAGGAGAAGTACTGACCAGATATTCTCAAGAGGTCAAAATTACACAAAAGTTTATTGGCAAAATATAGAAAATCAAGGAATGTTGGCAAAGGATTTAATACAACATCCATTCAACACAGAACACTTATCATAGCATTAACTTATTTCATTTAACTTAGCAAACATTAAACCCATTCAATGCTACGTTACCTAAAATATTCCATGGAAAGGGGATTACAAGAAGAAAAAAGGAAGAAAGACAGAAAATATATAGAAAAACACAAATATAGTCACCAACTCCTGGGTTCCAGGGTGAATTCCAGGCGGGGGCAGGCTCAAGACAATGTCCTTCCCTCATGGTCGGGCTTTTAGACCTCAGGGCCGCTGTGAACCCTCCTCCAAGGTAGAGCTTCTGGTCACTCAGCTGCTCAGGAGCGTGGTTAGGCAGAGTGTAGCACTGCCTGCGGTGTGCCAGTGATTGACAGACACTGCAGGGCTGGAATGCTGGAGGCCTGGGTGTGGGGCAATTCACTACCTCGCCAGAGCAAGGCCTGACCTGCCCCTTCCTCCACCTCCCCTGGCATCCCAACATGTCTCGAGCCATGAATCTTTCCAGTCCCTGACAGGAATCAAAGGCACCATTGTGATACATTGGAACCTCATGGAATCGAGGGGCCATTGTGGTACTGTAGAGCCCCATGGAACCCAAGAGCCACTGTGACACTGCAGAACCTTGTGTCACCAAGTGCTCATTGTGACACTGGAAAGAAGGAGAATATTGTGACACTGCAGGACCTCATAGAACCAAGAGGAAGTTGAGACACTGTGGGTCCTCATGTTTCCAAGGGTCCATTGTGACACAGTGGGGCCTTATGGAACCAAAGGTCCATTGTGACACTGTGGAACCAAGGAAGCACACAGCAAGGCCTCATTGTGACACAGCAAGGTCTCGTGCTTCCAAGCAGCCATTGTGACTCAGCAGGGCCTCATGGAACCAAAGAGCCTTTGTGACACTGTGAAACCTTGTGGAACCTAGGTACATGGTTTTGTGGTTGTTCTGGCTGCTGGTCCAGCAGTGAGTGCTGGAGCCCTGTGGCCTCTTTCCGCATGACAATGGCTCTGCCAGAGGCATGGCCTGAAAAAGATGATGGGGTGGTGGTTACCTCCCAGACTGTTGAGTTGGATTGCCATGGAAAGCAGCATGGATTTCTCCTTGCAAGTTAGTAGGCATATTGGGATTGGCTCTAAAGGATACAAAGAAGTTAATGTGAGAAGCATTTACTGCTCCAAAGGAGTGGAACTGTTAGCAGCAAAGCACTATAGAATGGCTTATTGGGTGTAATGCTAACAAACAAAGGCAAAAATATGGAAAAAGTAAGGTCTCAACATCTCAAGTTTGTGCTCTTATTAAGAAATCTCCATGGGATCCCAAGGAATGGGATGGAAATACTTGGATGGAGTCCTTGGACTCCATGATTGAGTTTGAGCCAGACTTGGCAGATAAGGAGGTGGTAAAAGAATGACACCTCATGTAAATGGAGGGGCAGCAAGATCTGCCGGACAGAGTGGTACAGGTCACATGTCGGACCTACATACCAAAGGAATCATGGGAAATTTTAGACTACTATCAGCAGAAGAATGTGAAGACCACATTGGCATGGATTTTGTGGACTTGGGATGGTGCTGCTGTGTGTATTAGTGGGTGAAAATAATCTATTACTCCTCTAGACACTGATAATCAAATCCAGCAGGGGTGTGCTCAGCCATGGAATGTGAGGGGTCCTGATGGATGGGATATTGTTGTTACTATGGTGTATCACTGTCCGTGTGCAGTAGTTTGAGCAGCACATGTATATCCTGCTGAGTCAGGGTCATCCCTGGGGAGCTGGTGCACAATGGAAGAAGGGATTGGTTTTCAGTGTTAGGTAGGGGAGGCTCATGCCCTGACCACAGCATATGATCCTGAGGGACCAGCCGTAACAAGAAGAATCAAAATGCAGTTTGTGAAAGAGGAGCCTGATAAATTGAAACTCCTGATCATATCAACAGTCATGAATGCTACTGGTAACATAAGTGCCTTAAGAACTGCCTGGAGGGATAGTGGGCTTGTGATCTCAGACCTGGCTGTACAGGTAGTGAGAGAAAATCAGCTGTCAAAGCCAAAAAGAGTCACCTAGCAGGTGACAAGGAAACAAATGTGTAATGATCTTTTGCACGATGGTGTTCCTAAATGGATGGAAATACAACTATTTCCATTAATTCCAAAAAAAGATGGAATTACAACTTCAGAAATGTTTTGGTGTTGGCAAAAGTTCGTGCCTATGAAAAAAATATTCCCCCCCCACCCCTCCTGCCACCTCAAAGCACCAAAATTACTGGCAAACACCAAAACAGCAGGAGCAGGGGGCTGGAAAGTCCCCCCACCTTGCTGCCACTGTAGCCTCTCACAGTGAGGGAGACCAATGTCCCTGTGTTCCTCTCACTAGAAAGTGGCATCAGGAGGAACTTTTCCTGTGTCATCTCGGGTGGATACTGGCACAGGAATTACTGCATTATTTTGCAATATTGCTCCTAATGAAGAGGTTTCCCAGATCTGCACCTTGGGGAGCAGTTCCATCCCACCCTCCAAACAAAGGTTACTTTTATGATAGGAGATGCCATGCCACATGTCACAAACTTGGTAATTGGTGTTAACTTCCCCAATTATAGAATATATTGCTGGCATTGAAGTGCTGGCAGGGCAAACAGTTGAAACATTGAATGGTCATTTTTGTTTCAGGGCTCCACAAGTGGGATTTGCGATTTGATCTACATGTCTTTGTGTGTATTCCCAAAGGGGGATCCTGTTGCTCTGCCAGCACCTGCCAAGGTACTGAATGTAAAGCAGTGATGCATTCTAGGGGGAGAAGAGGAAATTGCTCAGACAATTCAGGCACTCCAACAAGCGGGAATCATTAGAGAAACAATGACTGCTTTTAACAACCCCATTTGGCCTGTTTGGAAATCAGGTGGCACTCAGAGAATGACTGCTGATTAGAGAAAACTGAATAAAATCACCCCTGACTTGCAGTTACGGTACCAGAAATGCTGAACCTCAAATTAAAAATCAGTAAAAACCTTCAGTCGGGGAAGGTGACAAAAGATCTTGCCAATGCTTTCTTTTCAAGACCCATTGCTACAGAAAGTGATGACTAGTTTGCCTTTACCTGGCAACAAAAGCAATACACTTTTCAGGTATTACCTCAGGGATACAAACACAGTCCCTCCATTTGCCACCAGATGGTAGCAGCTGATGTAGCAACTCTGCTTGGGTGCTATCACTGTTCACCATTATATTGATGATTCATATTATACTGACGATCTATTGATCATGGCAGAGTCACAACAAGAAATTGAGGCAGGTGCTGAATTGGTCGCAACATCCCTTGCCATCTTGGAAGGGCAGGGACACCACTTCTACACTGACAGTTGGGTTGTATATAGAAGCCTCATGATGTTGTTACCCCTCCCTCTGGGCCCAGGAAGATTGGATGTGCAGAAATACCCTGTATGGGGACAGATATGTGGCAACAAATTTGGCAACATGTAGAAGACCATCCTTTAAATGTAACACATCTCTCAGTGCATCAGAAGGACGACTCGCTTGAGTCACAAAGTAATGGGGAGGGGGATGACAGGACCTCTGCTGAGGTACCTGCACAAGCTGTGAATGCACACCCAGCTTGTGGACATCAATCAGCTCCCATTGTAGTGCCTGGGACATCACCCACAGCCAAACCCCTTTGCCATTACTTGTGTATGAGACATTTGCACATAACTGAACTATTTGTACACAGCTGCATTTAAAGGCATTTTGCAGGCCCTGGGGGAAAATAAAGCAGATACAGTGGGTTTTGACTACCTGGCAGGTTGATGACATTGGCTCTGTGTCCCCATCAAGGGGGTGGCAATGTGTCTTTACTGCTGTGGATACAGTGTTAGGGTATTTGCTAAAGCCACCTAACGTGCCAACCAATATTCACCAATTGAAGCATTAGAGCGACTCCTTTATCAATATGAGCCTCCTCATCAAATACAGAGTGACCAAGGAACGGACTTTAGTGGGCACAATGTCCAAAACTGGACTTAGAGCCTGGGAAGAGATTGTCTATTTCCTATTGTCCTCCATCCCCAAGCTAATGGACTGATTGAAAGAATGACTGGAATGTTAAAGGCACAATTGAAAAAGTTGACAGGTACTAGAACTTATCAACAGTGGAGTTCACAGCTTATTAAAGCAGTTTCTTTGTTACACAACTGGAATATTCATAATCAAAACCTGTATTATCAGATCATGTCAAAAACATGGTGAGGATTGAGGTTCTTCCAGATGGTGTGTTGCGGTGGTTTAGACTACCACGGGAGCTACTGTGGAGCCAAGAGGTCCCAAGACAGTAGAGACACGGTGGTGGAGCATCTCCAAGGTTTGAAGTTACCCTGAGTATTTGAATGGTCTCTCCCTAGACTATGTTAATCCTCCTGTGTTGGTTGGCCTTAACCTGGTCCCTCACTCTGCCCCTCCCTCCTCCCCACTGGTGGTTGTTGTATCTCCCCACCTTCTCCCCGCCCCTGTGCCCTCAGACTATTGGCCTTGTATCTTTATATCAATGGTCACTCAGGGTCATTCATCCTCTTTCACTGTTGGACACCTTTGGGAATAAATCATTCTTTGGAACTCTACGCGTCTGGGCCTGTTGCAGTTGTTAGTGTCTTTCTGCAGTGGTATAGCAGTCCGCAGACCTTACCCGAGGGCGTCTCTGATCAGCCCAGGTCAGCGCCTCAGTGCACCAAACCCTCCCTCCAAGGGCTGGTCACTCCGCTTTATCCAGCCGGGGAGCCGAATGGCTAGCTCTGGTTCCATCTCCTGTTCACAACACGGCGACAGTAAGGAGGCGAGAAGGGTCTATGCATAATGACCACAGAAGATTTTATTCACATGGTGCACCAGGATCCCTCCTTAACGCAGAGAGCGGTAGTGGAGTGGAATAGGCCTCTGCATTTACCTAAAGCATCTCTAAGACTTTGAGAGGTCGCTCAGGCCAGTACAGCATGGTACTGTGCAGGCAGACCTTTCTCTCACCCTTGTAGGTGGAAAGCACACACACACTCACCCAGGGAGCTCACGTGTTTTGCCTGAGACAAAGAATTCAGAGGGCTCAGTCACATGGAGTTCCAAAGATGTGTTTATTCCCAAAGGTCTCCAGCAGTGAAAGAGGACAAATGACCCTCAGTGACCATTGATATAGAGATACAGGGCCAATTGTCTGAGGGCACAGGGGCAGGGAGAAGGTGAGGGGATAAAATGACCACCAGTGGGGAGAAGGTAGGGGCGGAGTGAGGGATCAGGTTAAGGCCAACCAACATAGGAGGATTTTCAAAGTCTAGGGAGGGGCCATTGAACACTCAGGGGGAAATTTCAAACATCGCAGCTGTCCCACCATGGTGTTTTTGCTGCCCTGGGACCCCTAAGCTCCCCGGCAGCCCCCGAGGTGGTCTCATCCCCCACAACACCTCCTCAGCCCTGAGCCCCCCAGCCCAGAAAGGTCCAGCACAGACCCCTGTGTGGGGGTGGGCAGGGCACTGTCAGTGGACCTCGGACTGGAAGATCCTCATCCCTCTTCCTGAGAGACAGGAGGAGACTTCAGAGATGGGGGGATGGAGACAGGTCACAGTTTGGTGCGACAGGCAAATCCCCTCCCGGGCTCCCTCGCTTTCCCAGGTGCGACGGCTGAACAGGTAAGAACCTCTAGGAAACTAGGGGCCAGGAAATGAATAAAGTAAAGGAAGGACCATCTGAGGAGTATCCTTGTGTTTGAGCAGAGCAGTGCCTTTGTCCCTGTGGACCTGTGCATCCATATGAGCATTGGTGTGGGCACAGAGAAAAGCACACCCAAAGCTGGATCCTGCACTTTATAGACACAAATGTTCCATTGGACATAGTGGGATGGAGATGTCTTCACTCCAGATGATTACATATCCATGTAGAACATGTGGAATAGATTTCATCCATCAGACATTGTAAATACAGTTCTGAGAGTCACAAACATATATTTGATATAAGGCATCCAGAGTACATTTCTGATGGGGGTGGCAAAGGCTGGGCCTGCTGCAAGGGCTGGCTGTGGCCATGTTGGCCTGGCCAGGCCTTGTGGGGAGGAGTTGCCCTCCCAAGCCAAGGATTCCCAGTTCCCCACAACAGCTGGTGAAGATGAGCCAAGGGGTTGGCACACGGCGGGTTCCTGGGGAGAGAGACAAACCTGCTGGGAGCTGCAGGGAAGCCTGAAAACCCTCTGTGCCATGGTGGGTGGGAGTGGGGCTGGGAAGGGAATGGTGGAGAACAGGGTCAGAGGAGCAGCTGGAGGAGCAGCCCCAAGGCTCCCAGCTGCCAGCCCTTGCCCAGCACAGCAAAGCCCAAGCAAGCCCAAGCTGGACACCCCAGCCCTGTTTTGCCAGAGCAGGAGCTGTGCCAGAGAGCAAAGGCTAGTGTGGGTGATTGTCCTGGGGCACTCACTGTGCTGGAGCTACTGGGGCTGGCTGTGGGAGAGCCTCACCGGGGCATATTCTGTGCTGCTGTTCAGCTCTTGCCTGCGAGGCTTTAGAGGGAAAAGGAAAGCCTGTTATTTCAGCTGCTGGCTGCAAGCCCTGCACAAGCCTCTGGCCCTGGGCTCCCAGAGTGCTGGAGGGAGCAGAACCTTTTTCTTTCCGTTTTGGTTTGATTTTATTTCCCACTTGGAACCCCCCAGATTTTTGTATCTGACATTTCAGCATAAAATGTTTACACAGGGAGAATATTTGCAGAAGATGCTGAGAAAATGTAATAGCGTTGTTTCATGAAAAAATATCTCATCATTGTCTATTTCTGCAAATACTTCCTTTTGGCTCTTACAGGTTATGGCCCAGTGGGACTCCCCAGCCCAAGCCACAAGCAAAGACCCTGACACTCACATCCCATCCCCAGGGCCCTGTCCCTGCTTTGGCACCAAGGCTGTGCCACAACTCACCCCGTTACGTCCAGTGTGGGTGATGGTGGAATCTGTTGGGGACAAAAAGCACAGAGTGAGCCCTTGTTCTGTGGGAGGGACAAGCCCCATGCTGCCTTTGAACAGCAGATCCACCAGGTCAGGACTGAATGCCCTGCCCTGTTTCCCCCTAATCTCACCCCACTCCTGGCAGCAGAGGAAGCTGCCCTTTCCCCTCTCAGTGAGGAGCAGGGATGGCGGGTGTGTTGTCCCCTTTTTTTTCTCCAGGCAGAAGCTGGGCCATTTGTGCAGGGAAGAAGCAGAGCAATGGCATGGGGAGACATCTGCCCTAGTGCAATGGGCAGTGGTTTTGCAAATGCAAACCTGGGACATGTATTCCTGGGATTGCATGGGGAATTGGGAAAGGTCCTGGCAATGAGGGGAGGGGATGGCGAGCAGGGCCCTGCAGCACCTCAGTACAGCTCCTGAGGCTCTTGGTCAATGGGCCCAGGGATTCTGGTGGTGCCAGAGGGCAGCCAGGCCACAAGAAGGGAGTCCCACAGACAGAGGGGTCTTTGGATCACCTGCAGGAAAGGGTTGGTACTCACACTGGATTTCATTGTCCTCAGTCACTTCAGCCTCATGGGTGGAAACTTGCTGCTTCCTGGAGAGAGTTGGGGGAAAGGGTTTTGGGGTCTGTGCCCAGACTGTGAAGAGCTCATTGGAGTCATTGCCGTAGATGATTCTGTCTTGCATGGGGTCCATGGCTGGAGTCAAGGCCAGGGCAAGCCCTGCTCCTCCCTGCCTACACCATGCAGGAATCCCCACGTTGGCACAGACCTGGCCCTGCAGCCCCCAGGGATTTCTGCTCACCTTTGGCATCTCTCCCTGCAGGTCCCTGCAAGGAAAAGAAAGAGAGAGGTGGGAGGCAGAGTTCCTGCACAGCTCTGCCTTTCCCTGCTCTGGGCTATGCAGGAACACGATGAGCTGAACCTCCACACCTCATTGGGAAGGAGACTTTTCAAGTCCAGCCTACACAACCATGAATCCCCTTTCCCAGACTGGTTTCTCCTTAGCTCTGAGCAGCTGTGCACAGCCAGAGTGTGGAGGAGCTGTGCTGGATGCACTCATGGCAACTCAGAGCCTCAACTCTTGTACCCAGAGAATGGGAGCCAATGTGTGCCTGAGGCAGGGATGCATTTGATCACTCCCTACACTCTTTGGCATTCAAGAACAATCATCCTTTTGGTAAAGTTTTTGTGATCTCAGGAGCTTTACATCCATCAGGCGACAAAAGAAAAGCCTGAGAAGCCCAGCTTTTCCCTGAAATGGGAAACCATCCCAAACCAGCATGGGTCACACAGCAGCAGTCCTGCATCAGGATGCAAGTGAAGCCTGAATATCCAGAAATCACTCACCTTTCCTCACAAAAGAATAGGTGGTTGCAGCCAGGAGGAGGAGAGAGATGACCACCAACCCTATCATGATGTCTCTATGAAAGGTCTGGAGGCTCGTGGAAGTTGTAACTGTGTGCAAAGAAGATATTGGAAAGAGGGTGTGTTATGGGGAATGGAAGAGGAGAGCAGGATATGCCCTTAAACACAAGCCAGGTCCTGGCTGATGAACCTCTCACTGTGCTGGTGTTGGCAGCCAGGCAACCTTGGTCCAATGCTGAGGGGCACTGGGTGTGAGGGAGGGAATCACTCACCATTGCAGGGTGTCTCTGCCTGGGAGATGGAGCCAGTACCTGGGAGGAGAAAGGGACAGGGGAGAATCTGCAGCTCCCTCTCAGGTACTGCACAGACTGAGCGACTTTGGGGATCCCCTAATCCACCCTCTATCAACTGTTGGGATCAATAAATGGATGCCCTGCACAGCTTTGGCTCTGCATTAGATCTTGCACCACCACTCTCCCCTCTCCATGATACTGGGGCAGGAGAGGAGCAGGATGCTCTTGTGTGACTGGGAGGAGTGTCCCTGGTGCCCAAGGCTGTGCTGAAGTGCACCCTGACCCCCAGCATCCCAAGTGGCCAGGGACATGCCATGGGGCAGGGCAGGGTCCCCTCCCCCACCTGGGTCTAAGGGGGAATCTGGAAAGGCTTCCTGTGTGTGCCCCAGTGCCACGGCTCACCTGTGACACTCAGGTTCAGGGGAGCACTGAGGGCAGAGTTCCTCACTTGGCCGCTGTTATCTTTATGCTGATATCCACATGTGAATGTTCCTGCACTCCCCATTTTCACAGTGAGGAGCATGTAGTAGTAGCTCCACTTCCCCTGCTGGGCTTTCAGGCTGTGCACCTGCACCTTGTCCTTGCAGAAGATGATTTGTGTGGCAGAAGATTCCGGCTGAATTTGGCACTTAAACAAAACCTGTTCACCTTCCTGTGCAGCACTGAATGTGGCGCTGGTTTTCACAAAGAGAGCAGGAGCTGGGAGGTCACCTGCAGAGTGGGCAAAGGGATGGACCAGGACAGTGTTAACTGTTTCAGGGCTGGAAAATGGCTCAGATCTGAGAGGGGAAGACTTTCCTCTCCAGGGGTTGTAGCAAGGCATTTGACTCCCCACAAGAGCTCTTCTGTTGTTTCTTAACCAGTCAGAAAACTCAAACAGGACAAGCTGTCTTGTAGTCAGTTTTTTTGGTGCCAAGGAGTTAATACCAGTCTGGCATCTCCCAGCTGCCAATTAATGTCTAACTGTTGAAGTGTGATCTGGAAAGGTAAGGTGGATTTCTGACTGACTGACACTCACTTTTACAACTGTAACTGCCACAGCAAACTTTCACAAAGTAGAAATCTTCTGTACGTTTCCCTGGAATTGTTTGAAGTTCCTCCCCTGGGCAGGGAGGCTGCTTCTCAGTAACTCCACTGGAGACTGAGTGAAGGAATCCACATACATGATTGTCATTTCAGTTGTAGTTTACATTTGAGTCCTTATCAATATAATTTCTTTTTCCAGCATCAATATAGGTGCCTTAATATTGAGCATTGTTTTATGTTATAGTATAATCTTCTAGTAGTCCTTTTTAGTTTAATACTCTGTAGTAAATAACTCTAAGTAATACCTTTCATCTCTTATCTTTAATCTTTTAAATAATTAATTCATCTTTAGAAATAGATCTGATTTGCCATCATTAGAACTTGCAAACCAATGTGATTCCTAGAATTTAAACTGTTGCCAAAATCTGAGGCTAAGGCAGGCTTTGTCTTTAGCTTCCACTCTCCCTGTGACAGAGATTGATATGCGGGGAACAAATCCCTTCTCCCTTCCCACCTCCAGCCCCACACAACTCCCTTTACAGGACCTATCCCTGTACTCACCATGCCCTGGGGAGCTGCAGATGTCCTCGGCCATCACACCAGCACCTGCACCGTGGGACACAGAGGGGTTTGGGTCAGACAGGCACCAACCTAGCTCAGCTCCAATGCCCCTGTCCACATTCCCACTGCTGAGTCTTGGCTGGGAGAGGCACCTTCCCACCCATGTGGCTCCATCCTGCATCTCCTTTATCTCCTGGTGTGACATCTCCCCAAGCCCATTTTGATTGAGTTTGTGGTTCCAGATGGATGCTTCTGGATCCCTAAAGTACTTCAGCATCTGCCAAGTCTCACGCTATAACCAAAATATTTTGTATGGCCAAGAGAATGATCTTAGATGGGCCACTACATATTTTGGGGAGAAATTTGATTGCATTTGAACTTCCTTTCCCTGAAGGATGTTTCCATAGGTTTCACTTGTGTCTGTCTATAAATATATCCTGAGTGACCGACCTGGTCAAAATTTTCTGGTCAGGGCTTGGAGCCATCTGGTCTGTCAGGAAGTGTCCCTGGCCACGGCAGGGAGGTGGAAGGAGATGATCCTTGAGTTCCCTTCCAACCCAAGTCTTTCTCTGATTCTGTGGTTCTCCAGCCTTGAACAAACTTTGGAGTACCAGTAAAGTAATCAGAATAAAAGCTTTACAGGAAAAAAAAATTAGTTGATTCCAGAGCAGAGAAGATGCGAGAAATATGCTGTGTGTTTGGAAAACATGGCAGCTTTCAAGAAAATTGGAAAAGACAAGTCAGAGACATTTGAAATTCTGTTTTCCCAATATGAATCAAACTGTTTCAAGAAAGCAATTGAGAGGGAGCAGAACAGCCCCTTCAAATGCTGCATCCCCATGGAACAACTGATTTCCTACGACAAAGATTTTTCTTTATTTTTTTAACACAGGAAAAGCAATGAAGAAAGGCCAGTTCTGTTCTCAAGAAGTAGCTTAAGGGTGGGCTGGGGTTTGCTGTGCAGTAACAGCTCCAAAATCTCAAGGCTTACGGAGGGTTTAGCAATGCAAACACAATGCCCTGAGCTATCCTGGTGCTTGAGGTGGGAGGGTCCCACTCTCAGGGAGGAGTTCAAGGGATCTTTGCAGCTCCAGGCTGAACTGTGAGGGTGGAACATGGAGAGCTGCAGGCACCTGAAATGTAATTTGTTCTCCCCTGGCTCCATCCCTCCCTCCAGAGGATTCTGTTGATCCCATCAATCCATGCCAAGACTGGCAGTGGGATGTGTTGGTAGCTGAGCTGTCCCCTGTCAGGGATGCAGGATTAGTTCAGGGGGATGAAACTGCCTTGAGAAAACATGGGAGAAGAGGTGTCAAAGCTCCTGTCCTGAACTCGCCACCATCCTTTTATGGATGCCCTGTGAGACTGGAGAAGATAGGGGAGGTTGGACACAGAGATCCAGGAAGAAGAAAGGAAGAGTGGCCTGGACAGCTGCTGAGCAGGGCAGGATAGGTTCTGTCCTGGGCACAGGGCAGGACTCAGGGGAAAGGGTGTGTGGAGCAGCTGTGCAGCACTGAGGGGCAGAGATGCTGTGCTGAGGGCAGCAGGATCATTGCTTCCTCCAGTTCCCAAGGACCTCTGAGCAAAGGGGGCAATTCCCAAAACATCTCATGGGGTTTGTGTCATAGTGTGAGGCTTGGGAGAAGCCTCTTGCACTTGCTGAAGTGCTTTCGGGAGCCAGAGGCATCCACTGGGGACAACAAAGCCACTCAAAACTGGCTGTGGTGCAAGAAAACTTCTTGCATGGCTAAGACCCAAAAAGCCCCATTGTTTTAGGATGGTTTGAGCTTGGGGGTTGCTGATGCTGAGACCCCATACTCCCAACTGTCCCACAGCAAGACACTTTCTACCCCCAGCATCACAACTGCCCAGGGACATGCCATGGGGCAGGACAGGGTCCCTTTCTTCACCTGGGATCTGGGGGGCTTGGGAGTCTTTGTTCCCCAGTGCCACGACTCACCTTTGAGATGCAGTTTCAGGGGAGCACTGAGGGCAGAGTTCCTCACTTGGCCGCTGTTGTCCTTGTGCTGATATCCACATGAGAATGTCCCTGTACTCCCCTTTGTCATGGTCAGGAGCATGTAGTAGCTCCTCTTTCCTTGTCGGGCTTTCAGGCTGTGCACCTGCACCCCATCCTTACAGAAGATTATTTGGGTAGCAGGAGACTTCCAGCTAATTGTGCACCAAGCCAAAACCTGCTCTCCCTCCTCTGCAGAAGAAGGGATCATTTCCAAGGTAGGAGCCGGGAGGTCACCTGGAGATGAGGGCACATGGGTGGCCAGAGACAGTGTTGCTGTTGAAAGTACAGAATCTGGGAGGGGAAGAATTTCCTCTCCAGGAGTTCCCACATGGGAAACAAAGCCTTTCTCCCTTCCCATCTCCAGACCCACAAAACTCCCTTTATAGGACTTGTCCCTGTACTCACCACGCCCTGGGGAGCTGCAGATATCCTGGGCTATCACACCAGCACCTGCACCTTGGGAAACAGAGGGTTTTGGTCAGACAGGCACCAACCCAGCTCAGCTACAATTCCCTTGTCCTAATTTCCACTGCTGAGTCTTTGCTGGGAAAGGCACCTTCCCACCCATGCAGTTTCATCCTGCATCACCATTGTTTCCTTGCATGACACCACCCAAGCCCATTTTGGCTGGGTTTGTATTTCCAAGTGGATGCTCCCTAAAGCACTTCAGCATCTGCCAAGCCTAACACCATGACCAGAGCCCCTGAGATGGCTTAGAAATTGCACTTTTACTCAGAGTTCCATGGGAGCTTGAGGAAGCAATGATCCTGCTGCCCTCCCCAGAGCAGCTCTGCCCCTCAGTGCTGCACAGCTGCTCCACACACCCTTTCCCCTGGGTCCTGCCCTGTGCCCAGGATGGGCTCTATCCTGCCCTACTCAGCAGCCCTGCAGTGCTGAGCCCCAAGGCAAAGCCATCCCCCAACTCACCCAGCAGCAGCACTAGCACCAGCAGTAGGAAGAAGATGAAGGACAGGTGAGCAGGAGACAGCCTGGCACATCCCTGCTGGCCCAGCATTGTTTGGGCACTGCAGCAACAGCCTCTCCTTGCAGCGTCTGCTGTGGGCTGAGCTCTGCCCAGCGCTTCAAGAGCTGCCTGGCCCAGGGCTTGCAGCGTGCCTGGGACTGGTCCTGCTGCAGGGCTGGGGTTGGCAGGGCCTTTCCCACAATGAGTGGCTGTGGCCAGCATGGGCTCTGCCTCAGCCCCCACTGCAGCCTCTGTTCCTGCAGAGCCCCCGCTTTCATTTCCGCACCCTCTGAGCCCAGAGCACAAGCTGTGTTTGTCTGTCCTTCTGGGGCAGCCTCCTCCCTGCAAAGCCCTCCTGACCCTTGGCCCCAAGTTCACAATGTCTGGTCCTTCTGGGGGATGCCAAGAGCCATGAAAGCTGCTGCAGGGACAGCACAGCAGGACACCAGCAATCCTAGAGCTTCCTGGTACTTCCACCTCCAAGTGATAGAGGAGCCAGAGAGGAGTGGGGCTCTGCTGGATCTCCTGCTCTCCCATCAGAAGGCACTTGCTGTCCTGCTGACCAAGGTGCCTCTGCAAGGAGCACCATAACCAGCTGGTCCATGCACAGCGACCTACCCTTGGCTGCAGCACAACCAGCCTGGCTTCTTTTATGGGGCAACATTTTCCTCCCTGAGTCCTCCATTGCCCATTTGTCCCTCCCAGATGAAGGCAGGAGACTGGGGATTGAAAAGCAGAGAAGGCTCTCTTGTGTCCTCCTGTGCAGTGGTTTAATGCACGGAAGAGGAGACCTGGCTTTGCTGCAGATCTTTCTTGCACAGCCTGGAGCTGCAGGTCATGGCCATGTGTGTGACAAATAGGACAGGAGAGTCCAGGGCTGCAGGACCACCCTGTGGGGGTCACAGTGGGAGAAGAAGGTCAGATTTGGTGCAGCCTGTGCACATCCTTGGGATGAAATGGCCACAGTTCAGAGCCCTGTTGCCAGTGAATTATTGCACAGCACAGATGAACAGAGCGAAGGTGGAGGTGTGAAAAAGGCTGAACAGCGTTAAAAACAATTGACATAAAAATATGAAAGCACTGTGGGAGCTTTCATCAAAAATGGCCTTGACTTTTTGCACCTTCAGCCAGGGCAGAGATGTTCCATCTGATAACTGGTTTTACACGGTGGGTTTGGAGCATATCCTCTCATGTGTCTCTATGGCACCTGCTTTCTCTCAAGGCAAAACAGCTTCTTACTATTAGTCTGAGTTCAGAGATGAGGAATATTCAAGGCTAGTCATTGTTACTGAGATTTTTAACCACAAACTAAACAGGAGAACAGATATTTCTTACTTGTACATCAGGCAGTTCAAGCTGGATGAGCAAATCGATATTTCTTGAGTAAACCACCAAAGTCTTCATCAGCACCCCATGGCTTTATTGTCCTTTTCTCAAGGAATCTCTCATCCCATCCTACTCAGTTCCCCATGCTACTGAAAACCTTTGTTTCTAGAATTGACCACTACCTGCATTCCTCCTCTAATTTCAAACCACTCTATTGTGGGGTGTCAGTCTATATAAATCCAGCTGGGACTTGGTCTCAAGTCTCATTGTTTAGACAAACTTTATGGCATGACACCAATTGGGATAATAATACAATTTTCGTACATGTAATGGCAATTTCCCATGTTGCAGCTTGTGTCTCTTAGACAATCAAGGTACCTCACCAAGAAGGTGTCAAATGGAGAGAGAAATGGAACAAGGCCATTGTGCCCCAAACTGCTCCCTGAGTCTTACAGACATTGTTACCTGGGGAGGTGGTGGAGTCTCCATCCTTGGAGATATTCAAAAGCCTCTGGATGAGGTTCTGGCCAACCAGCTCCAGGTGTCTCTGCTTGAGCAGAGAAGTTGGACCACATGATCCCTGCAGGCCCTTTCTAACCTCAACTGCTCTGTGTTTCTGTCATTCTGTACAGGACAGGAGACATCTGCAAGCACAGTTTTCAGAATCTCCAAAGTCAGATGGAGCTGTATCTGTACCCAATTCCTGTGTGTTTTTAATTTCATTTCCTCTTGGCTGTTTAATCTTTTGCAGATGTGGTGATTGAAAGTGCATAAGATCACTAGTGGTGTGATACAGAGGCACAGATTCCTTCTGTGGACAAAATGGAACTCAGGAAGCAATTCTAAAGTGTTGGAAAAATCATCATGTTGTGTTGTCTGTATCACTTTACTCCCTAAGTCCGGTTATGGCTGAAGAAAAATTGGAACGGAAATTTAAATGTGCTCAGGAGAAGGCATTAAGAGAATTATATTTTGCTCCTGACTTCTTCTGTCCAGCCTTCATTACATTTTTCCTGAGCTTGACCTCCCACCCCACCTGCATTCCCTGGGCTTGCTGTGTTGGCAAGTGCTCGTGCTACCGCAAGACTCAAAGACTCAGATCATATTTAGGGCATTTCTACCTCCTGTGATTTGGTGTGTGATCCTCCTGTGCCGTGGCAGATATGTTGACTGTGTGGTTTCAGCAAATGAAGGAAGCAGCAGCCAAAGTGCTCCCCAAAGCAGAGCAGCTGAATTACCCAGTGAGGTCTACATCAAATCTCAGGTAAGAGTCCTGGGGAGCTTGGATTTTAGGTACCTTAGTGTTTATTGTGTGTGAAGAATCTGGGATGTACAGCAATATGGGAACCATTTCATCTGGAGAAAGAAGTGTTAAGTTGCAAGTATGATTTTTATGTGAAAAATTTACTACATTAGCATTACCTGTTGATTTTCCATGCTTCTTTTTTCAATCAATGGAAGTTTATCATTACCATGTTCCTTCTCAGGCTGAAACCTGAAATGTGAACACCTTGTTCCAGGATTATTCCAGAAACATACATGAGATTTTTTGTGCCTGATTCTTCAATGAAGTTTTAGGAAAATAAGAAATTAAATCATGTACTGAGGGAGAGAGAGAGGCTGCTATTCCATGTTCTGGGGAGTCTCTGTCTTGCCATCACTTGTCACCTGACCGTGGCAGGAGCAAGGAATGTACTTCACAAGAAGAACTACGGCACTTCATAATAATGTAAGGGCTTTCATTAAAGAAAATGGTCGAAACATCTTTAGAACTGTGAAGTCCAGTGATCATTAGTTTTTGTATCTCCCCTTTCAGGTGTCACACTATTCATTCTTGCTGCTGTGATCTCTCTTTGTGTCCTGTGTTTCCCTGCTGATTCTGCTGGAGGGATGAAGAAAGACATTGGAGAGAGGAGCTTCAGAACCTGTTAGAGGAAAGAGCCAGGAAGCACATTTCTTGTGTCTTGGATGGGGACACACTGAAGGAAGCAAGAGCTGGAGATGAGGAGAGGGAACTCAGAGAGTGTCCCAGGGGCACAGGCAGGTTTTGAGTTGAGATTCACACCAGAGCTGGTGGCAGCTCAAGGACAGGGCACTTGCTTGGATCCATTTGGCATGGAGATCTTTTGGCTTTCTCTAATCCAGCAGATGCACTATTTCTGAAATTAAAGTGACTTTCCAGCAGTGACTTTGAAATTAAAGTGGCTTTGATAGGCAGCTCATGCAGTGTGCCTGCTTGTCCCAGAGAGAGCAGTGGCAAGGGGCACTGAGCAAGCAGCAGCTTCCAGTGCCATGTCCTGGTTCCTGCCCAGCATCATGTAGTTCAAAATACCTTTGGATAACACCTGAACACAATTCTTTGTCATCTCCTTGACCAGAGTGGAGCCTCCTGGGCATGGGGAGGAGCAAAGGCTTCAGTTCTGCCCTGCTCTGCTCATTTGAACACAGAGACTCAGACACCAGTCTCCCCCCAGAAGCAGCCCAGCAAGGCACTGCAGGTTCTCTGAAAGCAGCTGTGGCTCTTGGTCAGAGGCACTTGCTGGGGCTTTCTTCTTTGCCACACCTGCAGTAACTGCTGGGACAGGATCTTCAGCCAGGTTGGATGAAGACCATGCAGAAACATTCTGCCCCTTCCTGCCTGCCCTGAGACCTTGCTCAGCCTCCAAATGTCAGTCTGGAAAGTCCAAGGGCACTGTGGGTATGTGCATTGTGACTGCCTGACCTGCACAGGAGTCTGAATTCAGGTGCTCTGGCACCATGTTGGGAACTTTCTCATGGCCTTTGTCTCTGACTGAACTGGACTGAAATTCCTGGCTACAAAACAGGCAGCCATGGGAATCCTACCCTGAAAGATCCAGTGCTGTGCACTGAGGTTTCTGGTGGCACTTCTGTGTTGTGTTGGTGTCCAGGAGATCCCATGCCTAGCAGGACACAAGGCTTACAGGAGACACACACTTTTCTGCAGTAGATGAACATGGAGCATGAATCGGGAAAAGCTCTAAAACAAGGAGGAGGGGGTGAAATATCTCTGTCAAGCCAAACAGCACAGGATTTTTCAGCTTTGTAGTAGCAGAGCACAGAGAGCAGATGCCCACTGCAGGCAGCAAGGAGGACCAACTGTGTAAAACAGGGGATCTCTGCTCTGCAAAGCATTTGGGACTGCAATGGAGTTGGTCTTTAGGAACTGGAGGAAATCCCTGGTCCTGGGTCCCCTCTTCCTCTGGCTCATCAGGGCAGCTGTGAGATGGGAGGCTTTGGGAAAGGAGGAGCAGAGCTGGACTTGGGGCACCTGTAGTAACTTCTGCTTTCTTGGCTGAGCATATCCTGGACAGGGGGCAAGGGATAGTGGCAGAGAAGAGGAGCAGAGCAACCTCTGTTGATCAGCAGGGCCAGGAAGCTCTGCCTGGAGAAAGGAGACAGCCAGAAAGAGTGTTGAAGGATTCCCAGGAAGATGTTATCTTGGAGCATTTCCCTTTCCCAGGCTCCTGCCAACTGGTTCAGGAACTCCCAGCAGGACTTTCTGCTGTTCTCCTCTGATTCCCATCAAAGCCAGCATGATAATTACCAGGAGAGCAAACTGAGCCAAGTTCATCCCTGATGGAGCTGCATGGCGGGAGGACCCTTGTCCCAAGGACCTGATCCCACCTGTCCCTGCATGCTGACACCACCTGAGAACTAAATGGGGAGAGCAGCTGCAGTTCCAGGCACACACAATTGGACAGAGAGATTTCTATGGGAAAGGCAGAACAGGAGCTGATAACTGGTGCAGGATGGAGCTGTGAGGGAGGAGGGCAAAGGAGGACACATCCAAAGCAATGGTGCAAAAGTTTTCTATTCCTATTTTAGGTGGGTCTTCATGCTTTTCATCTCATAATTCCTTAGGAATCATCATGAATTCTTTAGAATTCACTGCACAGACATGAAAAAATGGTGTAAATAAAATAAACACTGGCTAGTAACCAGGTGGAAAACAATGCAAGAAAATAAAGAGAAAGCAACTGTTAGAGGTCACTATCCATGGAATTTATTGCAATAACTGAAGGCTTGGTAACATTTCAAATTTCACACTGACTCAGGTCTGTTTTGCTCACAGCACAACCACAGCCAAAGTAGCTCATTCACTGGCCAGAAGCTCTGCTCTCAAGCTGCTGGGCACAGCTCAGCCCTGCTGCCGTGGTTTTCCTCCCCACACTTGCAGCCTGCACAAACACAGCCAAGCAGAGAGGAAACCTCTGCAAGGGGCTCCTCCTGCACAGCCCCTCTCCCCCAAGGCAATTCCTGCCCTGGGGCTGTTTCACACACTGGCTCAGCTTGGAGGTTCCTCTGGAATTCCTCTGCTCCAATCCCTCTGCTCCAGCCAGGCTGATTGCAGCTGGTTACCCAAGATTAGGTATATCTAAGGCAACTGCCTAGCCCAACAATCAAGTTTCCAAAGTTCTCATGTGATTCTCTAAGTCTGCCCGGAATGACTCCCCTGCCCTAAAATTTCTGTTCCATAATTCCTGCAGGGCAATGGAGATCCCTGAAATTAGAAACGTCCAGGCTCATCAACCTGAAAAACATCTGAAACTGCACTGAGCACAAACCCATGGGTGAGGCAGCTCCCAAGTGGAGCAGAGCTGTGCCCTTCTGGGAGTCCATGGATGGACAGCCCTGGGCAGCTTTGCAGTTACCAGCGGTTTGTGTGTGAGCAGCTGAGTCCAGCACCTGCTGTCCTTACCATGAGCTCAGGAAAACTGCGAATACGAACAACAGGATTTGGGTTAACACATATTAACTTCTGCACTATTAGTTTAAAACACAATCAGATTTCATTTGTTCTGGTTATTGTTTCCTCTCTCATGATGTTCTCAATATCAGCTGTGCACTGGGATAGAGGAAAGACTCTGATCATTGCCAGTTCACACAGCATGGCTTTTCCCTTGGAACAGAGAAATGAAGGGCTGGGCTCAGATCAGAGTTTGATCAGTTTGGCAGTGCCATGATGGTCAGACCCTGCCACTGACAGAGCCTCCTCTGATTTCACAGTTGGCAGAACAGCACTAGTAAGAAAACTAGCCCTGTAAATCCCACTGTTTCAATTAGACAAGCCTGTACAGCTGTGGTGAATGTGCACAGCCACAGAACTTCCTCCCTGAGGAAACTTTGCTGTCAGAGGGTGAGATCAGGGCAGGATGCTCAGTGCTGGCCTGAGCAGCCAGATGGGTCTAGCATGCCTTCTCCAACCTCCTGCAAAGTGGTGCTCTGGTTTGATCTAATGGCTGCATGTCCCCCAAATTGTCACAGCTGGAACAGACCAAGTTCTCTCTCAGTTATTCCCATGTGTCTCCAGAGCCCCCACATTGAGCAGGATGGACATCAGGGCAGTTCAGAGCTATGGGACAAGAAAAATCCAAATAATCTCCCATGGAGACAGTTCCAGGGGGGCTTTATTGCCAGCACTGTCACTTGTGTCTGTGTTGGACTTGGCTGAAGTGGGGTTGGCTCCTATCATGAGGAAAAGCACTTGCATTTGTGCTGCTCAGAAATAGCAGCTTTTGTGCTGGAGATAAAGAGGCACCTCAAGGGGAAAAGCACCAATGCAAACATCACCATTCTGGGGGTAAGGAACCTCTGGTAAGACTGGCTCGTACATCAATACGTCCCAGCTAAATGTATGCAGAAGGCATAGGTATTCCCAAACATCTGCAATCCTCTTTCAGAGAGAAACAGGGGAGTCCAAGGCAATTCAAGCAGGAAAGGACTTGGGTCTCCTTTCATCAGCATTTTACATGTGACTCGCAGGTCACAGTTGGTTGAAGTCAGCACAGCATCCAAGCAAGAAAAACAAAGTGTCCTGTTTTATTATTGACTTAATGAAGTGATAGATGGAGTGCATCAGGCAGGAGGGGTATATCCAAGGAAATTCAAGCTGCAGAAACTTGGGACACATCACCTTGATCTAGGCTAACAATTTTCCTGGTGGCTTATATGGGATGAAACAGGTAGCATTGTAAATGTCATGCACAGGGATGTTCTTGGTCTCCATGAATTTGGCAGTCCAGACTTGTCCAACTCTCACTGCCCAACAGCACAGAGATATCCTGCCATGTTGTCCCTCCAGCAGATATTGGAGCTGTGGAAATCCCTCACAAGGACCAGGGCCTGTGAACATAAAGCTCCTTCTGTCTGTCTGTAGAGGCCTCATCCCCTTGCTCCCCCTGCTCAGATGGCCTGGAGCAGACTCCCCCTCTAATGTCACCTGGGGCTCTGTTTTCTTTAATCCTAACCCAGGAGCTCTCCCTTGGCTCCTCAACCTTCCCCAGGAGAGCTCCATGGACTCCAGCTCATCCCTCATATAACAGGAAACTCCCCCTCCTTGTCTTGCCAGCCTTGCCTTCCTAAAACCCATGTGGCTCCATTGCAGCACTCCAGTCAGGGAGCACCTGATTCATGTTACTGTGATCCCAACAAGATCCCAGCCCTGAAACCACACCCAGATCTCTGCCTCATCCTCTCCTGGAAAGGGAGTTGTGTGGGGCTGGAGATCACAGAATCAGAATTACAGAAAATCCTGAGCTGGAAGGGACTCACAATGATCACCGAATTCCACTCTTAGCTCTGCACAGTTCCATCCCCAAGTCTCACACTATGTGCCTGAGAGCATTGTCCAAATGCTTCTTGAACTCTGTCAGCTCTGACCTCTGGGTGAAGAACCTTTTCCCAATATCCAACCTAAACCACCCCTGACACAGCTTCAGGCCATTCTCTCAGGTCCAGTCACTGGTCACCACCGAGAAGAGACCAGTGTCTGACCCTCCCCTTCCCGTCAAGAAGGAGCTGTAGACTGCAATGAGATCTTCTGTCACTCTGCTCTGTTCCAGGCCACACAGACCAAGAAGTCCTTCTCAGGAGGGCTGCTCTCGATCTGTTCATGCCCCAGCCTACACTGACACCAGGGGTTGCCATGACCAAGGTGCAGTCCTTGTGCTTGGTCTTGTCAAACCTCATAAGATCCCCATGGAGCACATCTCAAGCTTGTCCAGGTCCCTCTAGATGGTCCTGTCCATAACATCCTTCATATGTGGTCCTGTGACTTCAAAAGGTATTTTAACATTGGAGTGGCATGGGTGGGACTGTGTCCAGCCAAGACAACAAATGACTTTTGGCTAGGATTTAGGTTTGGGAAGTAAACCAGAGCCAAGACAAGAAAGGAAAACAACTAGAAGAGTCCAGCTATGAAGTTTTGAAGAGGTCACTGTATCAGCAGAGCTCAGGCCAGAGATGTCTCTCCTTTCTATCCCTGTGTACTGCCAGAGTTCCCTCATGTCTCTCCAGCCACCACTTTGTATCTCTAGGGCTGTCTTTGGGCAGCTCAACTGTCCTGTGAGATGATTTGTAAGGCAGAGGTGCAGTCAGGGAGAGAAATCCATGTTTGTTGTGCATTGCAGCAGAACCAGCTCATCCTTGCACACAGCCACAGCCAGAGAGGTGTGAGCACAGCAGTGCCTGTGTCCCTGTGGAGCTGTGCATCCTTGTGAGCACCTGTGTGGGCAGAGAGAAGAGCACATGTGAGAGTCACAAACATCTATTTGATTCAACGCATGCAGAGTACATTTCTGATGGGGGTGGCAAGGCTGGGCCTGCTGCAAGGGCTGGCTGTGGCCATGTTGGCCTGGCCAGGCCTTGTGGGGAGGAGTTGCCCTCCAAAGCCAAGGACTCCCAATTCCCCACAACAGCTGGTGAAGATTAGCCAAGGAGTTGTCACATGGCAGTTTCCTGGGGACAGAGACAAACCTGCTGGGAGCTGCAGGGAGGCCTGAAAACCCCCTGTGCCATGGTGGGTGGGAGTGGGGCTGGGAAGGGAAAGGTAGAGAACAGGGTCAGAGGAGCAGCTGGAGGAGCAGCCCCAAGGCTCCCAGCTGCCAGCCCTTGCCCAGCACAGCAAAGCCCAAGCAAGCCCAAGCTGGACACCCCAGCCCCGTTTTGCCAGAGCAGGAGCTGTGCCAGAGAGCAAAGGCTGGTGTGGGTGATTGTCCTGGGGCACTCACCGTGCTGGAACTACCGGGGCTGGCCATGGGAGAGCCTCACCGAGGCATATTCTGTGCTGCTGTTCAGCTCTTGACTGCGAGGCTTTAGAGGGAAAAGGAAAGCCTGTTATTTCAGCTGCTGGCTGCAAGCCCTGCACAAGCCTCTGGCCCTGAGCTCCCAGAGTGCTGGAGGGAGCTGGGCCTTTGTCTTTCAGTTTTGGTTTGATTTTATTTCCCAATTGGAACCCTCCAGATTTTTGTATCTGACATTTCAGGATAAAATGTTTACACAGGGAGAATATTTGCAGAAGATGCTGAGAAAATGTAATAGCGTTGTTTCATGAAAAATATCTCATCATTGTCTATTTCTGCAAATGCTTCCTTTTGGCTCTTACTGGGTATGGCCCAGAGGGACTCCCCAGCCCAAGCCACAAGCAAAGACCCTGACACTCACATCCCATCCCCAGGGCCCTGTCCCTGCTTTGGCACCAAGGCTGTGCCACAACTCACCCCGTTACGTCCAGTGTGGGTGATGGTGGAATCTGGTGGGGACAAAAAGCACAGAGTGAGCCCTTGCTCCCTTCGGTGGGAGGGACAAGCCCCACGCTGCCTTTGAACAGCAGATCCACCAGGTCAGGACTGAATGCCCTGCCCTGTTTCCCCCTAATCTCACCCCACTCCTGGCAGCAGAGGAAGCTGCCCTTCCCCCTCTA
The DNA here is from genome assembly GCF_008360975.1 of Lichenostomus cassidix. NCBI lineage: Eukaryota > Metazoa > Chordata > Aves > Passeriformes > Meliphagidae > Lichenostomus > Lichenostomus cassidix. The sequence goes on from NW_028147440.1 coordinate 2,324,252, forward strand.
AGTGAGGAGCAGGGATGGGGGTCTGTTGTCCTCTTTTTTCTCCAGGCAGAAGCTGGGCCATGTGTGCAGGGAAGAAGTGGAGCAATGGCATGGGGAGACATCTGCCCTGGTGCAATGGGCAGTGGTTTTGCAAATGCAAAACCTGGGACATGTATTACTGGGATTGCCTGTAGAATTGGGAAAGGTCCTGCCCATGAGGGGAGGGGATGGCGATCAGGGCCGTGCAACACCTCAGTACAGCTCCTGAGGCTCTTGGTCAATGGGCTCAGGGATTCTGGTGGTGCCAGAGGGTAGCCAGACCACAAGAAGGGAGCCCCACAGACAGAGGGGTCTTTGGATCACCTGTAGGAAAGGGTTGGTACTCACACTGGATTTCATTGTCCTCAGTCACTTCAGCCTCATGGGTCGAAACTTGCTGCTGCCTGGAGAGAGTTGGGGGAAAGGGTTTTGGGGTCTGTGCCCAGACTGTGAAGAGCTCATTGGAGTCATTGCCGTAGATGATTCTGTCTTGCATGGGGTCCATGGCTGGAGTCAAGGCCAGGGCAAGCCCTGCTCCTCCCTGCCTACACCATGCAGGAATCCCCACGTTGGCACAGACCTGGCCCTGCAGCCCCTAGGGATTTCTGCTCACCTTTGGCATCTCTCCCTGCAGGTCCCTGCAAGAAAAAGAAAGAGAGAGGTGGGAGGCAGAGCTCCTGCACAGCTCTGCCTTTCCCTGCTCTGAGATATGCAGTGAACACGATGGGCTGAACCTCCACAGGTCATTGGGAAGGAGATTTTTCAAGTCCAGCCTACACAACCATGAATCCCCTTTCCCAGACTGGTTTCTCCTTAGCTCTGAGCAGCTGTGCACAGCCAGAGTGTGGAGGAGCTGTGCTGGCTGCACTCATGGCAGATCAGAGCCTCAATTCTTGTACCAAGAAGATGGGAGCCAGTGTGTGCCAGGGGCAGGGATGCATTTGATCACTCCCTACACACTCTGGCATTCAAGCACAGTCATCCTTTTGGTAAAGTTTTTGTGATCTCAGGAGCTTTACATCCATCGGGCGACAAAAGAAAAGCCTGAGAAGCCCAGCTTTTCCCTGAAATGGGAAACCATCCCAAACCAGCATGGGTCACACAGCAGCAGTCCTGCATCAGGATGCAAGTGAAGCCTGAATATCCAGAAATCACTCACCTTTCCTCACAAAAGAATAGGTGGTTGCAGCCAGGAGGAGGAGAGAGATGACCACCAACCCTATCATGATGTCTCTGTAAAAGGTCTGGAGGCATTTGGGAGTTCCATCTGTGTGCAAAGAAGCTATTGGGTGTGTTATGGGGAATAGAAGAGGAGAGCAGGATATGCCCTTAAACACAAGCCAGGTCCTGGCTGATGAACCTCTCAGTGTGCTGGTGTTGGCAGCCAGGCAACCTTAGCCCAATGCTGAGGGGCACTGAGTGTGAGGGAGGGAATCACTCACCATTGTTGGATGTCTCTGCCTGGGAGCTGGAGCCACTGCCTGGGAGGAGAAAGGGGCAGGGAGAGAATTTGCAGCTCCCTGCCAGGTACTGCACACACTGAGCCACTGTGGGGATCCCCTGATCCCCCCTCTATCAACTGTTGGGATCAATAAATGAATGCTCTGCACAACTGTGGCTCTGCATTAGATCTTGCACCACCACTCTCCCCTCTCCATGATGCTGGGGCAGGAGAGGAGCAGGATGCTCTGCTGTGACTGGGAGGAGTGTCCCTGGTGCCCAAAGCTGTGCTGAAGTGCACCCTGACCCCCAGCATCCCAAGTGGCCAGGGACATGCCATGGGGCAGGGCAGGGTCCCCTCCCCCACCTGGGTCTAAGGGGGAATCTGGAAAGGCTTCCTGTGTGTGCCCCAGTGCCACGACTCACCTGTGACACTCAGGTTCAGGACAGCACTGAGGGCAGAGTTCCTCACTTGGCCGCTGTTATCCTTGTGCTGATATCCACATGTGAATATCCCTGAACTCCCCATTTTCACAGTGAGGAGCATGTAGTAGTAGCTCCACTTCCCCTGTTGGGCTTTCAGGCTGTGCACCTGCACCTTGTCCTTGCAGAAGATGATTTGTGTGGCAGAAGATTCCGGCTGAATTTGGCACTTAAACAAAACCTGTTCACCTTCCTGTGCAGCACTGAATGTGGCGTTGGTTTTCACAAAGAGAGCAGGAGCTGGGAGGTCACCTGCAGAGTGGGCAAAGGGATGGACCAGGATAGTGTTTAGAGTATCAGGGTTGGAAAATGGCTCAGATCTGAGAGGGGAAGACTTTCCTCTCCAGGGGTTGTAGCAAGGCATTTGACTCCCCACAAGAGCTTTTCTCTTGTTTGTTAACCAGTCAGAAAACTCAAACAGGACAAGCTGTCTTGTAGTCAGTTGTTTTGGTGCCAAGGAGTTAATACCAGCCTGGCAATCTCCCAGCTGCCAATAAATGTCTAATTGTTGAAGTGTGATCTGGAAAGGTAAGGTGGATTTCTGACTGAGTGACACTCAATTTATAACTGTAAAAGCCACAGCAAACTTTCACAAAGTAGAAATCTTCTGTACATTTCCCTAGAATTGTTTGGAGTTCCTCCCCTGGGCAGGGAGGCTGCTTCCCAGTAACTCCACTGGAGGCTGAGTGAAGGAATCCACGTACATGATTGTCATTTAAGTTGTAGTTTACATTTGAGTCCTCATCAATATAATTTCTTTTGCCAGCATCAATATAGGTACCTTAATATTGTGCATTGTTTTATGTTATAGTATAATCTTCTAGTAGTCCTTTTTAGTTTAATACTCTGTAGTAAATAACTCTAAGTAATACCTTTCATCTGTTAACCTTTATCTTTTAAATAATTAATTCATCTTTAGAAATAGATCTGATTTGCCATCATTAGAACTTGCAAACCAATGGGATTCCTAGAATTTAAACTGTTGCCAAAATCTGAGGCTAAGGCAGGGTTTGTCTTTAGCTTCCACTCTCCCTGTGACAGAGTTTGACATGTGGGAAACAAATTCCTTCTCCCTTCCCACCTCCAGCCCCACACAACTCCCTTTACATGACCTATCCCTGTACTCACCATTGCCTGGGGAGCTGCAGATGTCCTGGGCCATCACACCAGCACCTGCACCATGGGACACAGAGGGGTTTGGGTCAGACAGGCACCAACCCAGCTCAGCTCCAATGCCCCTGTCCACATTCCCACTGCTGAGTCTTGGCTGGGAGAGGCACCTTCCCACCCATGTGGCTCCATCCTGCATCTCCTTTGCCTCCTGGTGTGACATCTTCCCAAGCCCATTTTGGTTGAGTTTGTGGTTCCAGATGGATTCTTCTGGATCCCTGAAACACTTCAGCATCTACTGAGTCTCACGCTATAACCAAAATACTTTGTATGGCCAAGAGAATGATGTTAGATGGGCCACTACGTATTTTGGAGAGAAGTTTGATTGTATTTGAAATTCCTTTCCCTGAAGGATGTTTCCATAGCTTTCATTTGTGTCTGCCTCTAAATATACCCTGAGTGACCGACCTGGCCAAAATTTTCTGGTCAGGGCTTGGAGCCATCTGGTCTGTCAGGAAGTGTCCCTGGCCACGGCAGGGGGGTGGAAGGAGATGATCCTTGAGGTCCCTTCCAACCCAAGTCTTTCTCTGATTCTGTGGTTCTCCAGCCTTGAACAAACTTTGGAGTACTAGTAAATTAATCAGAATAAAAGCTTTACAGGAAAAAAAAATTAGTTGATTCCAGAGCAGAGAAGATGCGAGAAATATGCTGAGTGTTGGGAAAACATGGCAGCTTTCAAGAAAATTGGAAAAGACAAGTCAGAGACATTTGAAATTCTGTTTTCCCAATATGAGTCAAACTGTTTCAAGAAAGCAATTGAGAGGGAGCAGAACAGCCCCTTCAAATGCTGCATCCCCATGGAACAACTCATTTCCTACGACAAAGATTTTTCTTTATTTTTTTTAACACAGGTAAAGCAATGAAGAAAGGCCAGGTCTGTTCTCAAGAAGTAGCTTAAGGGTGGGCTGGGGTTTGCTGTGCAGTAACAGCTCCAAAATCTCAAGGCTTACAGAGGGTTTAGCAATGCAAACACAATGCCCTGAGCTATCTTGGTGCTTGAGGTGGGAGGGTCCCACTCTCAGGGAAGAGTTCAGGGGATCTTTGCAGCTCAAGGCTGAACTGTGAAGGTGGAACATGGAGAACTGCAGGCACTTGAAATGTAATTTGTTCTCCCCTGGCTCCATCCCTCCCTCCAGAGGATTCTGTTGATCCCATCAATCCATGCCCAAACTGGCAGTGGGATGTGTTGGTAGCTGAGCTGTTCCCCTGTCAGGGATGCAGGATTAGTTCAGGGGGATGAAACTGCCTTGAGAAAACATGGGAGAAGAGGTGTCAAAGCTCCTGTCCTGAACTCGCCACCATCCTTTTGTGGATGCCCTGTGAGACTGGAGAAGGGAGGGGAGGTTGGACACAGAGATCCAGGAAGAAGAAGGGAAGAGCGGCCTGGACAGCTGCTGAGCAGGGCAGGATAGGTTCTGTCCTGGGCACAGGGCAGGACTCAGGGGAAAGGGTGTGTGGAGCAGCTGTGCAGCACTGAGGGGCAGAGATGCTGTGCTGAGGGCAGCAGGATCATTGCTTCCTCCAGTTCCCAAGGACCTCTGAGCAAAGGGGGCAATTCCCAAAACATCTCATGGGGTTTGTGTCATAGTGTGTGGCTTGGGAGAAGCCTCTTGCACTTGCGGAAGTGCTTTAGGGAGCCAGAGGCATCCACTGGGGACAACAAAGCCACTCAAAACTGGCTGTGGTGCAAGAAAACTTCTTGCATGGCTAAGACCTAAAAAGCCCCATTGTTTTAGTATGGTTTGAGCTTGGGGGTTGCTGATGCTGAGACCCCATACTCCCAACAGTCCCACAGAAAGACACTTTCCACCCCCAGCATCCCAAATGCCCAGGGACATGGTATGGGCAAGGCAGGGTCCCCTCCCTCACCTGGGATCTGGGGGACTTGGCAGTGTTTGTCTCCCAGTGGCACAACTCACCTTTGAAATGCAGATTCAGGGGAGCACTGAGGGCAGAGTTTCTCACTCGGCCGCTGTTGTCCTTATGCTGATATCCACATGTGAATGTCCCTGCACTCCCTGTTGTCATGGTGAGGAGCATGTAGTAGAAGATCCTCTTTACCTGCTGGGCTTTCAGGCTCTGCACCTGCACCTTGTCTTTGCAGAAGATGATTTGGGTAGCAGGAGACTTCCGGCCAATTATGCACCAAACCAAGACCTGTTCCCCCTCCTCTGCAGCAGTTGGGGTCATTTTCAAGGTAGGAGCCGGGAGGTCACCTGGAGATGAGTGTGTCCAGTGTTGCTGTTGCAAGTGCAGAATCTGAGAGAGGAAGAATTTCCTCTCCAGGGGTTCCCACAAGGGAAACAAAGCCTTTCTCCCTTCCCATCTCCAGCCCCACACAACTCCCTTTACAGGATCCGTCCCTGTACTCACCATGCCCTGGGGAACTGCAGATATCCTGGGCTATCACACCAGCACCTGCTCCGTGGGGAACAGAGGGTTTTGGTCAGATGGGCACCAACCCAGCTCAGCTCCAATTCCCTTGTCCACATTCCCACTGCTGAGTCTTAGCTGGGAAAGGCACCTTCCCACCCATGCGGTTTCATCCTGCATCTCCATTGTTTCCTTGCATGACACCTCCCCAAGCCCAGTTTGGTAGGGTTTGTATTTCCAAGTGGATGCTCCCTAAAGTGTGTCAGCATCCGCCAAGGCTAACACCATGACCAGAGGCCCCTGAGATGACTTCGAAATTGCCACTTTTACTCAGAGGTTGATGTGACCTTGAGGAAGCAATGATCCTGCTGCCCTCCCCCAAAGCATCTCTGCCCCTCAGTGCTGCACAGCTGCTCCACACACCCTTTCCCCTGAGTCCCTGCCCTGTGCCCAGGATGGGCTCTGTCCTGCCCTGCTCAGCAGCCCTGCAGTGCTGAGCCCCAAGGCAAAGCCATTCCCCAACTCACCAAGCAGCAACAGCAGCAGGAGGAGGAAGAGGAGGAAGGTTGGGCAAGCAGGAGACAGCCTGGCACATCCCTGCTGGCCCAGCATTGTTTGGGCACTGCAGCAACAGCCTCTCCTTGCAGCGTCTGCTGTGGGCTGAGCTCTGCCCAGCGCTTCAAGAGCTGCCTGGCCCAGGGCTTGCAGCGTGCCTGGGACTGGTCCTGCTGCAGGGCTGGGGCTGGCAGGGCCGTTCCCACAATGAGTGGCTGTGGCCAGCATGGGCTCTGCCTCAGCCCCCACTGCAGCCTCTGTTCCTGCAGAGCCCCCGCTTTCATTTCCGCACCCTCTGAGCCCAGAGCACCAGCTGTGTTTGTCTGTCCTTCTGGGGCAGCCTCCTCCCTGCAAAGCCCTCCTGACCCTTGGCCCCAAGTTCACAATGTCTGGTCCTTCTGGGGGATGCCAAGAGCCATAAAAGCTGCTGCAGGGACAGCACAGCAGGCCACCAGCAATCCTGGAGCTTCCTGGTACTTCCACCTCCCAAGTGATAGAGGAGCCAGAGAGGAGTGGGGCTCTGCTGGATCTCCTGCTCTCCCATCAGAAGGCACTTGCTGTCCTGCTGACCAAGGTGTCTCTACAAGGTGCACCATAACCAGCTGGTCCATACATAGCGACCTACCCTTGGCTGCAGCATAACCAGCCTGGCTTTTTCTAGGGGGCAACATTTTCCTCCCTGAGTCCTCCATTGCCCATTTGTCCCTCCCAGATGAAGGCAGGAGACTGCGGATTGAAAAGGAGAGAAGGCTCTCTTGTGTCCTCCTGTGCAGTGGTTTAATGCATGGAAGAGGAGACACGGCTTTGCTGCAGATCTCTCTTGCACAGCCTAGAGCTGCAGGTCATGGCCATGTGTGTCACAGATGGGACAGGAGAGTCCAGGGCTGCAGGACCACCCTGTGGGGGTCACAGTGGGAGAAGAAGGTCAGATTTGGTGCAGCCTGTGCACATCCTTGGGATGAAATGGCCACAGTTTAGAGCCCTGTTGCCAGTGAATTATTGCACAGCACAGATGAACAGAGCAAAGGTGGAGGTGTGAAAAAGGTTGAACAGTGTTAAAAACAACTGACATAAAAATATGAAAGCACTGTGGGAGCTTTCATCAGAAATGGCCTTGACTTTTTGCACCTTCAGCCAGGGCAGAGATGTTCCATTTGATAACTGGTTTTACACGGTGGGTTTGGAGCATATCCTCTCATGTTGCTCTATGGCACCTCCATTATCTCAAGGCAAAACACATTCCTACTATTAGTCTGAGTTCAGAGACGAGGCATATTCATGGCTAGTCATTGTTACTGAGATTTTTAACCACTAACTAAACAGTAGAACAGACATTTCTTACTTGTCTATCAGACACTTCTAGCTGGATGAGCAAATCCATATTTCTTGAGTTAAACACCAAAGACTTCATCAGCACCCCATGGCTTTATTGTCCTTTTCTCAAGGAATCTCTCATCCCATCCTACTCAGTTCCCCATGCTACTGAAAACCTTTGTTTCCAGAATTGACCACTATCTGCATTCCTCCTCTAATTTCAAACCACTCTATTGTGGGGTGTCAGTCTGTATAAATGCAGCTAGGACTTGGTCTCAACTCTCATCATCTTGACAAACTCTATGGCATGACACCAATTAGGATAATAATACAATTTTTGTACATGTAATGGCAATTTCCCATGTTGTAGCTTGTGTCTCTTAGCCAATCAAGGTACCTCACCAAGAAGATGTCAAATGGAGAGAGAAATGGAGCAAGGCCATTGAGCCCAAACTGCTCCCTGAGTCTTACAGACATTGTTACCTGGAGAGGTGGTGGAGTCTCCATCCTTGGAGATACTCAAAAGCCTCTGGATGAGGTTCTGGCCAACCAGCTCCAGGTGTCTCTGCTTGAGCAGAGAAGTTGGACCACATGATCCCTGCAGGTCCTTTCCACCCTCAACTGCTCTGTGTTGCTGTGATTCTGTACAAGACAGGAGACATCTGAAAGCACAGTTTTCAGAATCTCCGAAGTCAGATGGAGCTGTGACGGTACCCAGTTCCTGTGTGTGTTTAATTTCATTTCCTCTTGGCTGTTTAATCTTTTGCAGATGTGGTGATTGAAAGTGCCTAAGATGACTAGTGGTGTGGTACAGAGGCACAGATTCCTTCTGTGGACAAAATGGAAATCAGGGAGCAATCCAGAAGTGTTCGTAAAATCATCATAGTGTGTTGTCTGTATCATTTTACTCCCTAAGTCTGGTTATGGCTGAAGAAAAATTGGAACTGAAATTTAAATGTCCTCAGGAGAAGGCATTAAGAGAATTGTATGTTGCTTCTGACTTCTTCTGTCCAGCCTTCATTACATTTTTCCTGAGCTTGACCTCCCACCCCACCTGCATTCCCTGGGCTTGCTGTGTTGGGAAGTGCTCGTGCTACTACAAGACTCAGATCATATTTAGGGCATTTCTACCTCCTGTGATTTGGTGTGTGATCCTTCTGTGCCATGGCAGATACATGGACTGTGTGGTTTCAGCTGATGAAGGAAGCAGCAGCCAAAGTGCTCCCCAAAGCAGAGCAGCTGAATTACCCAGCGAGTTCTACACCAAATCTCAGGTAAGAGTCCTGGGGAGCTTGGATTTTAGGTACCTTAGCATTTCTTGTGTGTAAAGAATCTGGGATGTACAGCAATATGGGAACCATTTCATTTGGAGAAAGAAGTGTTAAGTTGCAGGTATGATTTTTATGTGAAAAATTTACTACATTAGCATTACCTGTTGATTTTCCATGCTTCTGTTTTCAATCAATGGAAGTTTATCATTAGCAAGTTCCTTCTGAGGCTGAAACCTGAACTGTGAACACCTTGTTCCAGGATTATTCCAGAAACATACATGTGTGTGTTTGTGCCTGATTTGTAAAGGAAGTTTTAGGAAAATAAGAAATTAAATCACGTACTGAGGGAGACAGGGGCTGCTATTCCATATTCCAGGGAGTCTCTGTCTTGCCATCACTTGTCACCTGACGACAGCAGGAGCAAGGAATGTACTTCATAAGAAGAACTATGGCACTTCATAATAATGTAAGGGCTTTCATTTAAAAAATGGTGCAAACATCTTTAGAACTGTGAAGTCCAGTGACAATTAGTTTCAATATCTTCCCTTTCAGGTGTCAGGGTATTCACTCTTGCTGCTGTAGTCACTATTTGTGTCCTGTGTTTCCCTGCTGGTTCTGCTGGAACGATGAAGAAAGACATTGGAGAGAGGAGCTGCAGAGCCTGTTAGAGGAAAGAGCCAGGAAGCACATTGAAGAATTGAAGGAAGAGGGTGCAGGGTAGGTCTTGTAACAGAAAGTGAAACCTTCTCTGCAGTGTGTTAGTGACAATTTTTACGTGGATTTAGGAAATAAATTTTTAAAAGTAAAAGGAAGTTTCTGAGTCTGCTGTTAGAGATCCATGGGCAGAGACACAGCCAGCAGTGGAACAGGGTTTGCCTCTCCCTTCCTACAGGGATGTGACCATAGCACAGGCAGCTCCAGAAATTAACTCTGCACTCCGCAGCTAGGGGCACTGAGCAAGCAGGAGCTTCCAGTGCCATGTCCTGGTTCCTGTCAAGCACCACAAAGTTCAAAATAGCCTTTGGATAACACCTAAGCACAATTCTTTGTAATCTCCTTGACCAGAGTGGAGCCTCCTGGGCATGGGGAGGAGCAAAGGCTTCAGTTCTGCCCTGCTCTGCTCATTTGAACACAGAGACTCAGACACCAGTTTCCCCCCACAGAAGCAGCCCAGCAAGGCACTGGGGGTTCTCTGAAAGCAGCTGTGGCTCTTGGTCAGAGGCACTTGCTGAGGCTTTCTTGTTTGCCACATCTGCAGTAACTGCTGGGACAGGATCTTCAGCCAGGTTGGATGAAGACCATGCAGAAACATTCTGTCCCTTCCTGCCTGCTCTGAGACCTTGCTTGGCCTCCAAATGTCAGTCTGGAGAGGCCTAAGGCACTGTGGGGATGTGCATTGTGTCTGCCTGACCTGCACAGGGGTCTGAATTCAGGTGCTCTGGCACCATGTAGGCAACTTTCTCATGGCCTCTGTCTCTGACTGAACTGGAGTGAAATTCCTGGCTACAACACAGGTAGCCACGGGAATCCTACCCTGAAAGATCCAGTGCTGTGCACTGAGGTTTCTGGTGGCACTTGGGTGTTGTGTTGGTGTCCAGAAGATCCCATGCCCAGGTCTGATCAGCAGGACACACGGCTTACGGGAGACACACACTTTTCTGCAGTAGATGAACATGGGGCATGAATCAGGAAAAGCTCTAAAACAAGGAGGAGGGGGTGAAGTATCTCTGTCAAGCCAAACAGCACAGGATTTTTCAGCTTTGTAGTAGCAGAGCACAGAGAGCAGATGCCCACTGCAGGCAGCAAGGAGGACCAACTGTGTCAAACAGGGGGTCTCTGCTCTGCAAAGCACTTGGGACTGCAATGGAGTATGTCTTAGGGAAGTGGAAGGAATCCCTGGTCCAGCTGCCCCTCTTCCTCTGGCTGATAAGGGCAGCTGTGAGATGCGAGGCTTTGGGAAAGGAGGAGCAGAGCTGGACTTGGGGCACCTGTAGTAACTTCTGCTTTCTTGGCTGAGCATATCCTGGACAGGGGGCAAGGGATAGAGGCAGAGAAGAGGAGCAGAGCAACCTTTGTTGATCAGCAGGGCCAGGAAGCTCTGCCTGGAGAAAGGAGACGGCCAGAAACAGTGTTTAAGGATTCGCTGGAAGCTGATATCTTGGAGCATTTCCCTTTCCCAGACTCCTGCCCACTGCTTCAGGAACTCCCTGCAGCATCTTCCACTGTTCTTCTCTGATTCCCAGTAAAGCCAGCATGGGGATGACCAGGAGAGCCAAGCTGAGCCAAGTTCATCCCTGATGGAGCTGCATAGTGAGGAGACTCTTGGTGTCCCAGGGACCTGAGCCTGCCTGTCCCGCTGTGCTGACACTGCCTGAGACCTGAGAAGGGAGAGCAGCTGCAGTTCCATGCACACCCAATTGCACAGGGAGATTTCTATGGCGTGGGAAAGGCAGAACAGGAGCTGATAACTGGTGCAGGATGGAGCTGTGAGGGAGGTGGGCAAAGAACGACTCACCCAAAGCAATAGTGTAAGGAGTTGGCATGGCCATGGCAGAGCTCCAGGAGTGCAGATGTGCGAAGAGCTCCAGAGAGTGTTCTGCACTTCTGCTGTTATACATTCATCTGCCATAAGACTTGGGAGAAAGGTGTGGAGATGAGAAGCTCTCAGCAGTTTCTCCTGCATCATATCAACCTTGTTTTTTTTAATAAAGTTTTCTTTTCCTATTTTAGGTGGGTCTTCATGCTTTTCATCTCCTTAGGAATCCAGGTCCTTAGGAATCATCATGAATTCTTTAGAATTCACTGCACAAACACAAAAAAAAAGTGTAAATAAACTCTGACAATTCATAAGGTGGAAAACAATGCAAAAAAAAAAAAAGAAGAAACAGAAAGCAAGTGTTAGAGGTCAGTATGAATGGAATTTATTGCAATAACTGAAGGTTTGGTAACATTTCAAATTTCACACTGACTCAGGTCTGTTTTGCTCACAGCACAACCACAGCCAAAGCAGCTCGTTCACTGGCCGGAAGCTCTGCTCTCAAGCTGCTGGGCACAGCACAGCCCTGCTGCCGTGGTTTTCCTCCCCACACTTGCAGCCTGCACAAACACAGCAAAGCACAGAGGAAACCTCTGCAAGGGTCTCCTCCTGCACAGCCCCTCTCCCCCAAGGCAATTCCTGTCCTGGGGCTGTTTCACACACTGGCTCAGCTTGGAGATTCCTCTGGAATTCCTCTGCTGCAACCCCTCTGCTCCAGCTGGACTGATTGCAGCTGGTTACCCAAGATCAGGTACATCCAAGGCAACTGCCTACTCCAACAATCAAGTTTCCAAAGTTCTCATGTGATTCTCTAAGTCTGCCCAGAATGACTCCCCTGCCCTAAAGATTCTGTTCCAAAATTCCTGCAGGGCAATGGAGATCCCTGAAATTAGAAACATCCAGCCTCATCAACTGAAAAACATCTGAAACTGCACTGAGCACAAACCCATGGGTGAGGCAGCTCCCAAGTGGAGCAGAGCTGTGCCCTTCAGGAGGTTCATGGATGGACAACCTGGGGCAGCTCTGCTGCCACAAGTGGTTTGTGTGTGAGCAGCTGAGTCCAGCATCTGCTGTCCTTACCATGAGCTCAGGACAACTGCAAATAAGAACAATAGGATTTGGGTTAACACATATTAACGTCTGCACTATTATTTTAAAACATAATCAGATTTCATTTGTTCTGGTTGTTGCTTCCTCTCTCATGATGTTCCCAAAATCAGCTGTGCACTGGGATGGAGGAAAGACTCTGATCATTGCCAGTTCACACAGCATGGGTTTTCCCTTGGAACAGAGAAATGAAGGGCTGGGCTCAGATCAGAGTTTGATCAGTGTGGCAGTGCCATGATGGTCAATCCCTGCCCCTGAGAGAGCCTCCTCTGATTCACAGTTGGCAGAACTGCACTGATGGGGAGAAAACCAGCCCTGCAAAGCCCAACTGTTTGAATAAGACAAGCCTGTACAGCTGTGGTGAATGTGCACAGCCACAGAACTTCCTCCCTGAGGTCACTTGGCTGTCAGAGGGTGAGATCAGAGCAGGATGCTCAGTGCTGGCCTGAGCAGCCAGATCAGTCTAGCATGCCCTCTCCAACCTTCTGCAAAGTGGTACTCTGGTTTGATCTAATGGCTGCATGTCCCCCAAATTGTCACAACTGGAACAGCCCAAGGACTCTCTCAGTCCTTCCCATGGGTCTCCAGAGCTCCCATATTGAGCAAGATGGACATCAGGGCAGTTCAGAGCCATGGGACAAGAAAAAATCCAAATAATCTCCCATGGAGACAGTTCCAGGGGGGCTTTATTGCCAGCACTGTCACTTGTGTCTGTGTTGGGCTTGGCTGAAGTGGGGTTGGCTCCTGGTGTAGGGAGGGGCACTTGCATTTGTGCTGCAGAGAAATAGCAGCCTTTTTGCTGGAGATAAAGAGGCACCTCAAGGGAAATAAAACCAATGCAAACATCACCAATCTGGGGATAAGGAACCTCTGGTAATACTGGCTCGTACATCAAAAAGTGCCAGTTAAATGCATGCAAAGGGCATAGGTATCCCCAAACACCTGCAATCCTCCTTCAGAGAGAAACAGGGGAGTCCAAGGCTATCCAAGCAGGAAAAGACTTGGGTCTCCTTTCATCAGCATTTTACATGTGATTCGCAGGTCACAGTTGGTTAAAATCAGCACAGCATCCAAGCAAGAAAAACAAAGTGTCCTGTTTTATTATTGACTTAATGAAGTGAAAGATGGAGTGCATCAGACAGGAGGGTGTATCCAAGGAAATTCAAGCTGCAGAAACTTGGGACACATCACCTTGGTCCAAGTAACAATTTTCCTGGTGGCTTATACAGGATGGAACAGGTGGCATTGTAAATGTCATGCACAGGGATGTTCTTGGTCTCCATGAATTTGGCAGTCCAGACTTGTCCAACTCTCACTGTGCAGGGACACGGAGATATCCTGCCATGCTGTCCCTCCAGCAGATATTGGAGCTGTGGAAATCCCTCACAAGGACCAGGCCCTGTGAACATAAAGCTCCTTCTGTCTGTCTGTAGAGGCCTCATTGCTTTGTTTTCCCTGCTCAGATGGCCTGGAGCAGACTCCCATTCTAATGTCACCTGGGGCTCTGTTTTCTTTAATCCTAACCCAGGAGCTCTCCCTTGGCTCTGCAGCCTTCCCCAGGGGAGCTCCATTGACTCCAGCCCATCCCTCATATAACAGGAAACTCCCCCTCCTTGTCTTCCCAGCCTTGTTTTCCTAAAACCCATGTGGCTCCATTGCAGCACTCCAGTCAGGGAGCACCTGATTCATGTTACTGTGATCCCAACAAGATCCCAGCCCTGAAACCATACCCAGATCTCTGCCTCATCCTCTCCTGGAAAGGGAGTTGTGTGGGGCTGGAGATCACAGAATCAGAATTACAGAATATCCTGAGTTGGAAGGGACTCAGAATGATCATCGAATTCCACTCTTAGCTCTGCACAGTTCCATCCCCAAGTCTCACACCATGTGCCTGAGAGCATTGTCCAAATGCTTCTTGAAATCTGTCAGCTTTGGTGCTGTTCTTCTCTGGGTGAAGAACCTTTTCCCAATATCCAACCTAAACCACCCCTGACACAGCTTCACCCCATTCCCTCAGGTCCAGTCACTGGTCACCACCAAGAAGAGACCAGTGTCTGACCCTCCCCTTCCCCTCAAGAAGAAGCTGTAGACTGCAATGAGATCTTCTGTCACTCTCCTCTCTTCCAGGCCAAACAGACCAAGAAAACCTTCTCAGGAGGGCTGCTCTCAATCTGTTCATGCCCCAGCCTACACTGACACCAGGGGTTGCTGCAACCAAGGTGCAGTCCTTGTGCTTGGTCTTGTCAAACCTCATAAGATCCCCATGAACCACATCTCGAGCTTGTCCAGGTCCCTCTAGATGGTCCTGTCCATAACATCCTTCATATGTGGCCCTGTGACTTCACAAGGTATTTTAACATTGGAATGGAATGGGTCGGACTGTGTCCAGCCAGGACAAAGAAGACCCTTGGCTAGCATTTACATTTGGCAAGTAAACCAGAGCCAAGACATGAAAGGAAAACAACGAGAAGAGTGCTAATATGATGTTTTGAGGGTGAGGTAACTGTGTCAGAAGAGCTCAGGCCAGAGATGTCTCCCCTTTCTATCCCTGTGTATCTCCAGAGTTCCCTCATGTCTCTCCAGACACTGCTTTGTATCTCTAGGGCTGTCTTTGGGCAGCTCAACCCTGTCCTGTCAGGGGATTTGTAAGGCAGAGGTGCAGTCAGGGAGAGAAATCCATGTTTGTTGTGCATTGCAGCAGAACCAGCTCATCCTTGCACACAGCCACGGCCAGAGAGGTGTGAGCACAGCAGTGCCTGTGTCCCTGTGGAGCTGTGCATCCTTGTGAGCACCTGTGTGGGCAGAGAGAAGAGCACATGTGAGAGTCACAAACATCTATTTGATTCAACGCATGCAGAGGACATTTGTGATGGGGGTGGCAAGGGCTGGGCCTGCTGGAAGGGCTGGCTGTGGCCATGTTGGCCTGGCCAGGCCTTGTGGGGAGGAGTTGCCCTCCCAAGCCAAGGATTCCCAACTCCCCACAACAGCTGGTGAAGATTAGCCAAGGAGTTGACACACGGCAGTTTCCTGGGGACAGAGACAAACCTGGTGGGAGATGCAGGGAGGCCTGAAAACCCCCTGTGCCATGGTGGGTGGGAGTGGGGCTGGGAAGGGAAAGGTGGAGAACAGGGTCAGAGGAGCAGCTGCAGGAGCAGCCCCAAGGCTCCCAGCTGCCAGCCCTTGCCCAGCACAGCAAAGCCCAAGCAAGCCCAAGCTGGACACCCCAGCCCCGTTTTGCCAGAGCAGGAGCTGTACCAGAGAGCAAAGGCTGGTGTGGGTGATTGTCCTGGGGCACTCACCGTGCTGGAGCTACCGGGGCTGGCTGTGGGAGAGCCTCACCGGGGCATATTCTGTGCTGCTGTTCAGCCCTTGCCTGCGAGGCTTTAGAGGGAAAAGGAAAGCCTGTTATTTCAGCTGCTGGCTGCAAGCTCTGCACAAGCCTCTGGCCCTGGGCTCCCAGAGTGCTGGAGGGAGCTGGGCCTTTGTCTTTCCATTTTGGTTTGATTTTATTTCCCACTTCCCCAAGATTTTTGTATCTGACATTTCAGCATGAAATGTTTACACAGGGAGAATATTTGCAGAAGATGCTGAGAAAATGTAATAGCGTTGTTTCATGAAAAAATCATCATCATAGACATCTCATCATTGTCTATTTCTGCAAATGCTTCCTTTTGGCTCTTAGCGGGTATGGCCCAGTGGGACTCCCCAGCCCAAGCCACAAGCAAAGACCCTGACACTCACATCCCATCCCCAGGGCCCTGTCCCTGCTTTGGCACCAAGGCTGTGCCACAACTCACCCCATTACGTCCAGTGTGGGTGATGGTGGAATCTGTTGGGGACAAAAAGCACAGAGTGAGCCCTTGCTCCCTTCGGTGGGAGGGACAAGCCCCACGCTGCCTTTGAACAGCAGATCCACCAGGTCAGAACTGAATGCCCTGCCCTGTTTCCCCCTAATCTCACCCCACTCCTGGCAGCAGAGGAAGCTGCCCTTTCCTCTGTTGATGAAGAGTAAGAATTGGGAGTTTGTTGTTCCCTTTCTTCTGCAGGCAGAATCAGGGCATGTGTGCAGGGAAGAAGTGGAGCAATGGCAGGGGAGAGATGAGACCTGGTGCAATGGGCAGTGGTTTTGCAATTGCAAAACCTGGGACATGTATTCCTGGGATTGCATGGGGAATTGGGAAAGGTCCTGCCCATAAGGGGAGGGGATGGGAGAGCAGGTCCCTGCAGCACCTCAGTACAGCTCCTGAGGCTCTTGGTCAATGGGCTCAGGGATTCTGGTGGTTCCAGAGGGCAGCTAGGCCACAAGAAGGGAGTCCCACAGACAGAGGGGTCTTTGGATCACCTGTAGGAAAAGGTTGGTACTCACACTGGATTTCATTGTCCTCAGTCACTTCAGCCTCATGGGTGGAAACTTGCTGCTGCCTGGAGAGAGTTGGAGGAAAAAGTTTTGGGGTCTGTGCCCAGACTGTGATGAGCTCATCGGAGTCATTCCTGTGGGTGATTCTGTCTTGCATGGGGTCCATGGCTGGAGTCAAGGCCAGGGCAAGCCCTGCTCCTCCCTGTCTACACCATGAGACAATACCCACGTGGGCACAGACCCAGCCCTGCAGCCCCCAGGGATTTATACTCACCTTTGGCGTCTCTCCCTGCAGGTCCCTGCAAGGAAAAGAAAGAGAGAGGTGGGAGGCAGAGTTCCTGCACAGCTCTGCCTTTCCTTGCTCTGGGCTATGCAGTGAACACGATGGGCTGAACCTCCGCACCTCATGGAGAAAGGGATTTTTCAAGTCCAGCCTACACAACCATGAATCCCCTTTCCCAGACTGGTTTCTCCTAAGCTCTTAGCAGCTTTGCACAGCCAGTGTGTGGAGGAGCTGTGCTGGATGCACTCAGGGCAGATCAGAGCCTCAATTCCTGTACCAAGAAGATGGGAGCCAATGTGTGCCTGGGGCAGGGATGCATTTGCTCACTCTCTACACACTTTGGCATTCAAGCACAGTCATCCCTTTGGTAAAGTTTTTGTCATCTGAGGAGCCACATCCGTCAGGTAGCAAAAGAAAAGGCTGAGAAGCCCAGCTTTTCCCTGAAATGGGGTAAAGAACCAACCATCCCAAACCAGCATGGGTCACACAGCAGCAGCAGCAGCCCTGTGTCAGGATGCAAGTTAAGCCTCAATATCCAGAAATCACCCACCTTTCCTCAAAAAAGAATAGGTGGTTGCAGCCAGGAGGAGGAGAGAGATGATCAACAACCCTATCATGATGTCTCTGTAAAAGGTCTGGAGGCATTTGGAAGTTCCATCTGTGTGCAAAGAAGGTATTGGGTGTGTTATGGGGAATGGAAGAGGAGAGCAGGATATGCCCTTAAACACAAGCCAGGTCCTGGCTGATGAACCTCTCAGTGTGCTGGTGTTGGCAGCCAGGCAACCTTAGCCCAATGCTGAGGGGCACTGAGTGTGAGGGAGGGAATCACTCACCATTGTTGGATGTCTCTGCCTGGGAGCTGGAGCCACTGCCTGGGAGGAGAAAGGGGCAGGGAGAGAATCTGCAGCTCCCTGTCAGGTACAGCACAGACTGAGCCACTGTGGGGATCCCCTGATCCCCCCTCTATCAACTGTTGGGATCAATAAATGAATGCTCTGCACAACTGTGGCTCTGCATTAGATCTTGCACCACCACTCTCCCCTCTCCATGATGCTGGGGCAGGAGAGGAGCAGGATGCTCTGCTGTGACTGGGAGGAGTGTCCCTGGTGCCCAAGGCTGTGCTGAAGTGCACCCTGACCCCCAGCATCCCAAGTGGCCAGGGACATGCCATGGGGCAGGGCAGGGTCCCCTCCTCCACCTGGGTCTAAGGGGGAATCTGGAAAGGTTTCCTGTGTGTGCCCCAGTGCCACGACTCACCTGTGACACTCAGGTTCAGGGGAGCACTGAATATGACACTCAGGTTCAGGGCAGCACTGAGGGCAGAGTTCCTCACTTGGCCGCTGTTATCTTTATGCTGATATCCACATGTGAATGTCCCTGCACTCCCCATTTTCACAGTGAGGAGCATGTAGTAGTAGCTCCACTTCCCCTGTTGGGCTTTCAGGCTGTGCACCTGCACCTTGTCCTTGCAGAAGATGATTTGTGTGGCAGAAGATTTCGGCTGAATTTGTCATTTAAACAGAACCTGTTCACCTTCCTGTGCAGCACTGAATGTGGCATTGGTTTTCACGAAGAGAGCAGGAGCTGGGAGGTCACCTGCAGAGTGGGCAAAGGGATGGACCAGGATAGTGTTTAGAGTGTCAGGGTTGGAAAATGGCTCAGATCTGAGAGGGGAAGACTTTCCTCTCCAGGGGTTGTAGCAAGGCATTTGACTCCCCACAAGAGCTTTTCTCTTGTTTGTTAACCAGTCAGAAAACTCAAACAGGACAAGCTGTCTTGTAGTCAGTTGTTTTGGTGCCAAGGAGTTAATACCAGTCTGGCATCTCCCAGCTGCCAATAAATGTCTAACTGTTGAAGTGTGATCTGGAAATGTAAGGTGGATTTCTGACTGGCTGACACTCAATTTATAACTGTAAAAGCCACAGCAAACTTTCACAAAGTAGAAATCTTCTGTACATTTCCCTAGAATTGTTTGGAGTTCCTCCCCTGGGCAGGGGGGCTGCTTCCCAGTAACTCCACTGGAGGCTGAGGGAAGAAATCCACGTACATGATTGTCATTTCAGTTGTAGTTTACATTTGAGTCCTCATCAATATAATTTCTTTTGCCAGCATCAATATAGGTACCTTAATATTGTGCATTGTTTTATGTTATAGTATCATCTTCTAGTAGTCCTTTTTAGTTTAATACTCTGTAGTAAATAACTCTAAGTAATACCTTTCATCTATTTGACATGAGTTTGATATGTGGGAAACAAATTCCTTCTCCCTTCCCATCTCCAGCCCCACACAACTCTCTTTACAGCACCTATCCCTGTACTCACCATGCCCTGGGGAGCTGCAGATGTCCTCGGCCATCACACCAGCACCTGCACCGTGGGGCACAGAGGGGTTTGGGTCAGACAGGCACCAACCCAGCTCAGCTCCCATGCCCCTGTCCACATTCCCACTGCTGAGTCTTGGCTGGGAGAGGCTCCTTCCCACCCATGTGGCTCCATGCTGTACCTCCTTTGCCTCCTGGTCTTGAACAAACTTTGGAGTATCAGTAAAATAACAAGAATAAAGGCTTTAAAGTCAAAAAATCAAATATTGTTGATTTCAGAGGATAGATGATGTGAGAAAAATGCTGTGTATTTGGAAAACATGGCAGCTTTCAAGAAAAATGCAAAAGACAAGTCAAACAATTTTATTCCTATTTTCCCAAGATGAGTCAAATTGATCCAGGACAGCCATTGACAGGGAGCAGAACAGTTCCCTTCAAATGCTGCATCACAAAGGAATAACTGATTCCCTACGACAAAGAGTTTTTTTTGTTTGCTTTTAAACAGGAAAAGCAATGAAAAAAGACAAAGTCTGGTTTGTCCTCCAGAAATAGCATAAGGCCAGCATGGGGTTTGCTGTGCATTTCCAGCCCAAAGATCTCAAGGCTTATGGAGGGTTTAGCAATGCAAACACAATGCCCTGAGTTATCCAGGTGCTTGAGGTGAGAGGGTCCCACTCTCAGGGAGGGGTTTGGGGGATCTTTGCAGCTCCAGGCTGAACTGTGAAGGTGGTACCTGGAGACCTGCAGGCACTCGAAATGTAATTTGTCCTCCCCTGGCTCCATCCCTCCCTCCAGAGGATTCTGTTGATCCCATCAATCCATGCCCAAACTGGTAGTGGGATGTGTTTGTAGCTGAGCTGTCCCCCTGTCAGGGATGCAGGATTTGTTCAGGGGGATGAAACTGCCTTGAGAAAACATGGGAGAAGAGGTGTCAAAGTTCCTGTCCTGAATTCGCCACCATCCTTTTGTGGATGCCCTGTGAGACTGGAGAAGGGAGGGGAGGTTGGACACAGAGATCCAGGAAGAAGAAGGAAAGAGCGGCCTGGACAGCTGCTGAGCAGGGCAGGACAGGTTCTGTCCTGGGCACAGGGCAGGACTCAGGAAAAAGGGTGTGTGGAGCAGCTGTGCAGCACTGAGGGGCAGAGATGCTGTGCTGAGGGCAGCAGGATCATTGCTTCCTCCAGTTCCCAAGGACCTCTGAGCAAAGGAGGCATTTCCCAAAACATCTCAGGGAGTTTGTGTCATAGTGTGTGGCTTGGGAGAAGCCTCTTGCACTTGCTGAAGTTCTTTAGGGAGACAGAGGCATCCACTGGGGACAACAAAGCCACCCAAAACTGGCTGTGGTGCAAGAAAACTTCTTGCATGGCTGAGACCCAAGAAGCCCCATTGTTTTAGGATGGTTTCAGATTGGGGGCTGCTGAGGCTGAGACCCCACAAACCCAACTGTCCCACAGAAAGACACTTTCTACCCCCAGCATCCCAAATGCCCAGGGACATGGCATGGGCAAGGCAGGGTCCCCTCCCTCACCTGGGATCTGGGGGACTTGGCAGTGTTTGTCTCCCAGTGGCACAACTCACCTTTGAAATGCAGATTCAGGGGAGCACTGAGGGCAGAGTTCCTCACTCGGCTGCTGTTGTCCTTATGCTGATATCCACATGTGAATGTCCCTGCACTCCCTGTTGTCATGGTGAGGAGCATGTAGTAGAAGATCCTCTTTACCTGCTGGGCTTTCAGGCTCTGCACCTGCACCTTGTCCTTGCAGAAGATGATTTGGGTAGCAGGAGACTTCCGGCCAATTATGCACCAAACCAAGACCTGTTCCTCCTCCTCTGCAGCTGTGGGGGTCATTTTCAAGGTAGGAGCCGGGAGGTCACCTGGAGATGAGTGTGTCCAGTGTTGCTGTTGCAAGTGCAGAATCTGAGAGAGGAAGAACCTCTCCAGGGGTTCCCACAAGGGAAACAAAGCCTTTCTCCCTTCCCATCTCCAGCCCCACACAACTCCCTTTACAGGATCTGTCCCTGTACTCACCATGCCCTGGGGAGCTGCAGATATCCTGGGCTATCACACCAGCGCCTGCACCTTGGGAAACAGAGGGTTTTGGTCAGATGGGCACCAACCCAGCTCAGCTCCAATTCCCTTGTCCACATTCCCACTGCTGAGTCTTGGCTGGGAAAGGCACCTTCCCACCCATGCGGTTTCATCCTGCATCTCCATTGTTTCCTTGAGTGACACCTCCCCAAGCCCAGTTTGGTAGGGTTTGTATTTCCAAGTGGATGCTCCCTAAAGTATGTCAGCATCTGCCAAGGCTAACACCATGACCAGAGGCCCCTGAGATTACTTCGAAATTGCCACTTTTACTCAGAGGTTGATGTGAGCTTGAGGAAGCAGTGATCCTGCTGCCCTCCCCAAAGCAGCTCTGCCCCTCAGTGCTGCACAGCTGCTCCACACACCCTTTCCCCTGGGTCCTGCCCTGTGCCCAGGATGGGCTCTGTCCTGCCCTGCTCAGCAGCCCTGCAGTGCTCAGCAGCCCAAGGCAAAGCCATCCCCCAACTCACCAAGCAGCAAGAGCAGCAGGAGGAGGAAGAGGAGGAAGGTTGGGCAAGCAGGAGACAGCCTGGCACATCCCTGCTGGCCCAGCATTGTTTGGGCTCTGCAGCAACAGCCTCTCCTTGCAGCGTCTGCTGTGGGCTGAGCTCTGCCCAGCGCTTCAAGAGCTGCCTGGCCCAGGGCTTGCAGCGTGCCTGGGACTGGTCCTGCTGCAGGGCAGCGTTTGGCAGGGCCGTTCCCACAATGAGTGGCTGTGGCCAGTGGAGGCTCTGCCTCAGCCCCCACTGCAGCCTCTGTTCCTGCAGAGCCCCCGCTTTCATTTCCGCACCCTCTGAGCCCAGAGCACAAGCTGTGTTTGTCTGTCCCTCTGGGGCAGCCTCCTCCCTGCAAAGCCCTCCTGACCCTTGGCCCCAAGTTCACAATATCTGGTCCTTCCGGGGGATGCCAAGAGCCATGAAAACTGCTGCAGGGACAGCACAGCAGGACACCAGCAGTCCTGGAGCTTCCTGGTATTTCCACCTCCAAGTGATAGAGGAGCCAGTGAGGAGTGGGGCTCTGCTGGATCTCCTGCTCTCCCATCAGAAGGCACTTGCTGCTCTGCTGACCAAGGTGCCTCTGCAAGGTGCACCATAACCAGCTGGTCCATGCACAGTGACCTACCCTTGGCTGCAGCATAACCAGCCTGGCTTTTTCTAGGGGGCAACATTTTGCTCCCTGAGTCCTCCATTGCCCATTTGTCCCTCCCAGATGAAGGCAGGAGACTGCGGATTGAAAAGGAGAGAAGGCTCTCTTGTGTCCTCCTGTGCAGTGGTTTAATGCACGGAAGAGGAGACACGGCTTTGCTGCAGATCTCTCTTGCACAGCCTAGAGCTGCAGGTCATGGCCATGTGTGTCACAGATGGGACAGGAGAGTCCAGGGCTGCAGGACCACCCTGTGGGGGTCACAGTGGGAGAAGAAGGTCAGATTTGGTGCAGCCTGTGCACATCCTTGGGATGAAATGGCCACAGTTCAGAGCCCTGTTGCCAGTGAATTATTGCACAACACAGATGAACAGAGCAAAGGTGGAGGTGTGAAAAAGGTTGAACAGTGTTAAAAACAACTGACATAAAAATATGAAAGCACAGTGGGAGCTTTCATCAAAAATGGCCTTGACTTTTTGCACCTTCAGCCAGGGCAGAGATGTTCCATCTGATAACTGGTTTTACACGGTGGGTTTGGAGCATATCCTCTCATGTTGCTCTATGGCACCTCCATTATCTCAAGGCAAAACACATTCCTACTATTAGTCTGAGTTCAGAGACGAGGCATATTCATGGCTAGTCATTGTTACTGAGATTTTTAACCACTAACTAAACAGTAGAACAGACATTTCTTACTTGTCTATCAGACACTTCTAGCTGGATGAGCAAATCCATATTTCTTGAGTTAAACACCAAAGTCTTCATCAGCACCCCATGGCTTTATTGTCCTTTTCTCAAGGAATCTCTCATCCCATCCTACTCAGTTCCCCATGCTACTGAAAACCTTTGTTTCTAGAATTGACCACTACCTGCATTCCTCCTCTAATTTCAAACCACTCCATTGTGGGGTGTCAGTCTATATAAATCCAGCTGGGACTTGGTCTCAAGTCTCATTGTTTAGACAAACTTTATGGCATGACACCAATTAGGATAATAATACAATTTTTGTACATGTAATGGCAATTTCCCATGTTGTAGCTTGTGTCTCTTAGCCAATCAAGGTACCTCACCAAGACGATGTCAAATGGAGAGAGAAATGGAGCAAGGCCATTGAGCCCAAACTGCTCCCTGAGTCTTGCAGACATTGTTACCTGGGGAGGTGGTGGAGTCTCCATCCTTGGAGATATTCAAAAGCCTCTGGATGAGGTTCTGGCCAACCAGCTCCAGGTGTCCCTGCTTGAGCAGAGAAGTTGGACCACATGATCCCTGCAGGTCCTTTCCACCCTCAACTGCTCTGTGTTGCTGTGATTCTGTACAGGACAGCAGACATCTGAAAGCACAGTTTTCAGAATCTCCGAAGTCAGATGGAGCTGTGACGGTACCCAGTTCCTGTGTGTGTTTAATTTCATTTCCTCTTGGCTGTTTAATCTTTTGCAGATGTGGTGATTGAAAGTGCCTAAGATGACTAGTGGTGTGGTACAGAGGCACAGATTCCTTCTGTGGACAAAATGGAAATCAGGGAGCAATCCAGAAGTGTTCGTAAAATCATCATAGTGTGTTGTCTGTATCATTTTACTCCCTAAGTCTGGTTATGGCTGAAGAAAAATTGGAACTGAAATTTAAATGTCCTCAGGAGAAGGCATTAAGAGAATTGTATGTTGCTTCTGACTTCTTCTGTCCAGCCTTCATTACATTTTTCCTGAGCTTGACCTCCCACCCCACCTGCATTCCCTGGGCTTGCTGTGTTGGGAAATGCTCGTGCTACTACAAGACTCAGATCATATTTAGGGCATTTCTACCTCCTGTGATTTGGTGTGTGATCCTTCTGTGCCATGGCAGATACATGGACTGTGTGGTTTCAGCTGATGAAGGAAGCAGCAGCCAAAGTGCTCCCCAAAGCAGAGCAGCTGAATTACCCAGCGAGTTCTACACCAAATCTCAGGTAAGAGTCCTGGGGAGCTTGGATTTTAGGTACCTTAGCATTTCTTGTGTGTAAAGAATCTGGGATGTACAGCAGTATGGGAACCATTTCATTTGGAGAAAGAAGTGTTAAGTTGCAGGTATGATATTTATGTGAAAAATTTACTACATTAGCATTACCTGTTGTTTTTCCATGCTTCTGTTTTCAATCAATGGAAGTTTATCATTACCATGTTCCTTCTGAGGCTGAAACCTGAACTGTGAACACCTTGTTCCAGGATTATTCCAGAAACATACATGTGTGTGTTTGTGCCTGATTTGTAAAGGAAGTTTTAGGAAAATAAGAAATTAAATCACGTACTGAGAGAGAGAGAGGCTGCTATTCCATATTCCAGGGAGTCTCTGTCTTGCCATCACTTGTCACCTGACCATGGCAGGAGCAAGGAATGTACTTCATAAGAAGAACTATGGCACTTCATAATAATGTAAGGGCTTTCATTAAAGAAATGGTGCAAACATCTTTAGAACTGTGAAGTCCTGTGACAATTAGTTTTAATATCTTCCCTTTCAGGTGTCAGGGTATTCACTCTTGCTGCTGTGGTCACTCTTTGTGTCCTGTGTTTCCCTGCTGATTCTGCTGGAGCGATGAAGAAAGACATTGGAGAGAGGAGCTGCAGAGCCTGTTAGAGGAAAGAGCCAGGAAGCACATTGAAGAATTGAAGGAAGAGAGTGCAGACTAGATCTTGTAACAGAAAGTGAAACCTTCTCTGCAGTATGTTAGTGACAATTTTTACGTGGATTTAAAAAATTAATTTTTAAAAGTAAAAGGAAGTTTCTGAGTCTGCTGTTAGAGATCCATGGGCAGAGACACAGCCAGCAGTGGAACAGGGTTTGCCTCTCCCTTCCTACAGGGATGTGACCACAGCACAAGCAGCTCCAGAAATTAACTCTGCACTCCGCAGCAAGGGGCACTGAGCAAGCAGGAGCTTCCAGTGCCATGTCCTGGTTCCTGTCAAGCACCACAAAGTTCAAAATAGCCTTTGGATAGCACCTAAGCACAATTCTTTGTAATCTCCTTGACCAGAGTGGAGCCTCCTGGGCATGGGGAGGAGCAAAGGCTTCAGTTCTGCCCTGCTCTATTCGTTTGAACACAGAGACTCAGACACCAGTCTCCCCCCAGAAGCAGCCCAGCAAGGCACTGGGGGTTCTCTGAATGCAGCTGTGGCTCTTGGTCAGAGGCACTTGCTGGGGCTTTCTTGTTTGCCACATCTGCAGTAACTGCTGGGACAGGATCTTCAGCCAGGTAGGATGAAGACCATGCAGAAACATTCTGCCCCTTCCTGCCTGCTCTGAGACCTTGCTCGGCCTCCAAATGTCAGTCTGGAGAGGCCCAAGGCATTGTGGGGATGTGCATTGTGTCTGCCTGACCTGCACAGGGGTCTGAATTCAGGTGCTCTGGCACCATGTAGGGAACTTTCTCATGGCCTCTGTCTCTGACTGAACTGGAGTGAAGTTGCTGGCTACAAAACAGGCAGCCATGGGAATCCTACCCTGAAAGATCCAGTGCTGTGCACTGAGGTTTCTGGTGGCACTTGGGTGTTGTGTTGGTGTCCAGAAGATCCCATGCCCAGGTCTGCTCAGCAGGACACAAGGCTTACAGGAGACACAAACTTTTCTGCAGTAGATGAACATGGGGCATGAATCAGGAAAAGCTCTAAAACAAGGAGGAGGGGGTGAAATATCTCTGTCAAGCCAAACAGCACAGGATTTTTCAGCTTTGTAGCAGCAGAGCACAGAGAGCAGATGCCCACTGCAGGCAGCAAGGAGGACCCATTGTGTCAAACAGGGGATCTCCACTCTGCAAAGAACTTGGGACTGCAATGTAGTATGTCTTAGAGAAGTGGAAGGAATCCCTGGTCCAGCTGCCCCTCTTCCTCTGGCTGATAAGGGCAGCTGTGAGATGCGAGGCTTTGGGAAAGGAGGAGCAGAGCTGGACTTGGGGCACCTGTAGTAACTTCTGCTTTCTGGGCTGAGCGTATCCTGGACAGGGGGCAAGGGATAGAGGCAGAGAAGAGGAGCAGAGCAACCTTTGTTGATCAGCAGGGCCAGGAAGCTCTGCTTGGAGAAAGGAGATGGCCAGAAAGAGTGTTTAAGGATTCACTGGAAGCTGACACCTTGGAGCATTTCCCTTTCCCAGACTCCTGCCCACTGCTTCAGGAACTCCCTGCAGCATCTTCCACTGTTCTTCTCTGATTCCCAGTAAAGCCAGCATGGGGATGACCAGGAGAGCCAAGCTGAGCCAAGTTCATCCCTGATGGAGCTGCATAGTGAGGAGACCCTTGGTGTCCCAGGGACCTGAGCCTGCCTGTCCCGCTGTGCTGACACTGCCTGAGACCTGAGAAGGGAGAGCAGCTGGAGTTCCATGCACACCCAATTGAACAGGGAGATTTCTATGGGCTGGGAAACGCAGAACAGGAGCTGATAACTGGTGCAGGATGGAGCTGTGAGGGAGGTGGGCAAAGAACGACTCACCCAAAGCAATAGTGTAAGGAGTTGGCATGGCCATGGCAGAGCTCCAGGAGTGCAGATGTGCGAAGAGCTCCAGAGAGTGTTCTGCACTTCTGCCATTATATATTCTTCTGCCATAAGATTTGGGAGAAAGGTGTGGAGATGAGAAGCTCTCAGCAGTTTCTCCTGCATCATATCAACCTTGTTTTTTTTAATAAAGTTTTCTTTTCCTATTTTAGGTGGGTCTTCATGCTTTTCATCTCCTTAGGAATCCAGGTCCTTAGGAATCATCATGAATTCTTTAGAATTCACTGCACAAACACAAAAAAAAAGTGTAAATAAACTCTGACAATTCATAAGGTGGAAAACAATGCAAAAAAAAAAAAAAAAGAAGAAACAGAAAGCAACTGTTAGAGGTCACTATCAATGGAATTTATTGCAATAACTGAAGGTTTGGTAACATTTTGAATTTCACACTGACTCAGGTCAGTTTTGCTCATAGCACAACCACAGCCAAAGCAGCTCGTTCACTGGTCAGAAGCTCTGCTCTCAAGCTGCTGGGCACAGCACAGCCCTGCTGCTGTGGTTTTCCTCCCCACACTTGCAGCCTGCACAAACACAGCCAAGCAGAGAGGAAACCTCTGCAAGGGGCTCCTCCTGCACAGCCCCTCTGCCCCATGGCAATTCCTGCCCTGGGGCTGTTTCACACACTGGCTCAGCTTGGAGGTTCCTCTGGAATTCCTCTGCTCCAATCCCTCTGCTCCAGCTGGACTGATTGCAGCTGGTTACCCAAGATCAGGTCCATCCAAGGCAACTGCCTACCCCAACAGTCAAGTTTTCAAAGTTCTCATGTGATTCTCTAAGTCTGCCCAGAATGACTCCCCTTCCCTAAAATTTCTGTTCCATAATTCCTGCAGGGCAATGGAGATCCCTGAAATTAGAAACATCCAGTCTGATCAACGTGAAAAACATCTCAAACTGCACTGAGCACAAACCCATGGGTGAGGCAGCTCCCAAGTGGAGCAGAGCTGTGCCCTTCAGGAGGTTCATGGATGGACAACCTGGGGCAGCTCTGCTGCCACAAGTGGTTTGTGTGTGAGCAGCTGAGTCCAGCATCTGCTGTCCTTACCATGAGCTCTGGAAAACTGCAAATAAGAACAATAGGATTTGGGTTAACACATATTAACTTCTGCACTATTATTTTAAAACATAATCAGATTTCATTTGTTCTGGTTGTTGCTTCCTCTCTCATGATGTTCCCAATATCAGCTGTGCACTGGGATGGAGGAAAGACTCTGATTATTGCCAGTTCACACAGCATGGGTTTTCCCTTGGAACAGAGAAATGAAGGGCTGGGCTCAGATCAGAGTTTGATCAGTGTGGCAGTGCCATGATGGTCAGTCCCTGCCACTGAGAGAGCCTCCTCTGATTCACAGTTGGCAGAACTGCACTGATGGGGAGAAAACCAGCCCTGCAAAGCCCAACTGTTTGAATAAGACAAGCCTGTACAGCTGTGGTGAATGTGCACAGTCACAGAACTTCCTCCCTGAGGTCACTTGGCTGTCAGAGGGTGAGATCAGAGCAGGATGCTCAGTGCTGGCCTGAGTAGCCAGATCAGTCTAGCACGCCCTCTCCAACCTTCTGCAAAGAAGTACTCTGGTTTGATCTAATGGCTGCATGTCCCCCAAATTGTCACAACTGGAACAGCCCAAGGACTCTCTCAGTCCTTCCCATGTGTCTCCAGAGCTCCCATATTGAGCAAGATGGACATTAGGGCAGTTCAGAGCCATGGGACAAGAGAAAATCCAAATAATCTCCCATGGAGACAGTTCCAGGGGGGCTTTATTGCCAGCACTGTCACTTGTGTCTGTGTTGGGCTTGGCTGAAGTGGGGTTGGCTCCTGGCGTGGGGAGGGGCACTTGCTTTTGTGCTGCTCAGAAATAGCAGCTTTTGTGTTGGAGATAAACAGGCACCTCAAGGGAAATAAAACCAATGCAAACATCACCAATCTGGGGATAAGGAACCTCTGGTAATACTGGCTCGTACATCAAAAAGTGCCAGTTAAATGCATGCAAAGGGCATAGGTATCTCCAAACACCTGCAATCCTCCTTCAGAGAGAAACAGGGCGTCCAAGGCTATCCAAGCAGGAAAGGACTTGAGTCTCCTTTCATCAGCATTTTACATGTGACTCGCAGGTCACAGTTGGTTAAAATCAGCACAGCATCCAAGCAAGAAAAACAAAGTGTCCTGTTTTATTATTGACTTAATGAAGTGAAAGATGGAGTGCATCAGACAGGAGGGTGTATCCAAGGAAATTCAAGCTGCAGAAACTTGGGACACATCACATTGGTCCAAGCTAACAATTTTCCTGGTGGCTTATATGGGATGGAACAGGTGGCATTGTAAATGTCATGCACAGGGATGTTCTTGGTCTCCATGAATTTGGCAGTCCAGACTTGTCCAACGCTCACTGTCTGGGAACACGGAGGTATCCTGCCATGCTGTCCCTCCAGCAGATATTGGAGCTGTGGAAATCCCTCACAAGGACCAGGCCCTGTGAACATGAAGCTCCTTCTGTCTGTCTGTAGAGGCCTTATCCCCTTGTTCTCCCTGCTCAGATGGCCTGGAGCAGACTCCCATTCTAATGTCACCTGGGGCTCTGTTTTCTTTAATCCTAACCCAGGAGCTCTCCCTTGGCTCTTCAGCCTTCCCCAGGGGAGCTCCATGGACTCCAGCCCATCCCTCATATAACAGGAAACTCCCCCTCCTTGTCTTGCCAGCCTTGTTTTCCTAAAACCCATGTGGCTCCATTGCAGCACTCCAGTCAGGGAGCACCTGATTCATGTTACTGTGATCCCAACAAGATCCCAGCCCTGAAACCACCCCCAGGTCTCTGCCTCATCCTCTCCTGGAAAGGGACTTGTGTGGGGCTGGAGATCACAGAATCAGAATTACAGAAAATCCTGAGCTGGAAGGGACTCAGAATGATCATTGAATCTAACTCTTAGCTCTGCACAGGTCCATCCCCAAGTCTCACACCATGTGCCTGAGAGCATTGTCCAAATGCTTCTTGAAATCTGTCAGCTTTGGTGCTGTAACCTCTGGGTGAAGAACCTTTTCCCAATATCCAACCTAAACCACCCCGACACAGCTTCAGGCCATTCTCTTAGGTCCAGTCACTGGTCACCACAGAGAAGAGACCAGTGTCTGACCCTCCCCTTCCCCTCAAGAAGAAGCTGTAGACTGCAATGAGATCTTCTGTCACTCTCCTCTCTTCCAGGCCAAACAGACAAAAAGTCCTTCTCAGGCGGGCTGCTCTTGATCTGTTCATGCCCCAGCCTAGACTGACACCAGGGGTTGCTGCAACCAAGGTGCAGTCCTTGTGCTTGGTCTTGTCAAACCTCATAAGATCCCCATGAACCACATCTCGAGCTTGTCCAGGTCCCTCTAGATGGTCCTGTCCATAACATCCTTCATATGTGGCCCTGTGACTTCACAAGGTATTTTACCATTGGAATGGAATGGGTCGGACTGTGTCCAGCCAGGACAAAGAAGACCCTTGGCTAGCATTTACATTTGGCAAGTAAACCAGAGCCAAGACACAAAAGGAAAACAACGAGAAGAGTGCTAATATGATGTTTTGAGGGTGTGGTCACTGTGTCAGAAGAGCTCAGGCCAGAGATGTCTCCCCTTTCTATCCCTGTGTATCTCCAGAGTTCCCTCATGTCTCTCCAGCCACCATTTTGTATCTCTAGGGCTGTCTTTGGGCAGCTCAACCCTGTCCCGTCAGGGGATTTGTAAGGCAGAGGTGCAGTCAGGGAGAGAAATCCATGTTTGTTGTGCATTGGAGCAGAACCAGCTCATCCTTGCACACAGCCACAGCCAGAGAGGTGTGAGCACAGCAGTGCCTGTGTCCCTGTGGAGCTGTGCATCCTTGTGAGCACCTGTGTGGGCAGAGAGAAGAGCACATGTGAGAGTCACAAACATCTATTTGATTCAAGGCATGCAGAGTACATTTGTGATGGGGGTGGCAAGGGCTGGGCCTGCTGCAAGGGCTGGCTGTGGCCATTTTGGCCTGGCCAGGCCTTGTGGGGAGGAGTTGCCCTCCCAAGCCAAGGACTCCCAATTCCCCACAACAGCTGGTGAAGATTAGCCAAGGAGTTGTCACATGGCAGTTTCCTAGGGACAGAGACAAACCTGCTGGGAGCTGCAGGGAGGCCTGAAAACCCCCTGTGCCATGGTGGGTGGGAGTGGGGCTGGGAAGGGAAAGGTGGAGAACAGGGTCAGAGGAGCAGCTGGAGGAGCAGCCCCAAGGCTCCCAGCTGCCAGCCCTTGCCCAGCACAGCAAAGCCCAAGCAAGCCCAAGCTGGACACCCCAGCCCCGTTTTGCCAGAGCAGGAGCTGTGCCAGAGAGCAAAGGCTGGTGTGGGTGATTGTCCTGGGGCACTCACCATGCTGGAGCTACTGGGGCTGGCTGTGGGAGAGCCTCACCGGGGCATATTCTGTGCTGCTGTTCAGCTCTTGCCTGCGAGGCTTTAGAGGGAAAAGGAAAGCCTGTTATTTCAGCTGCTGACTGCAAGCCCTGCACAAGCCTCTGGTCCTGGGCTCCTAGAGTGCTGGAGGGAGCTGGGCGTTTGTCTTTCCGTTTTGGTTTGATTTTATTTCCCACTTCCCCGAGATTTTTGTATCTGACATTTCAGGATAAAATGTTTACACAGGGAGAATACTTGCAGAATATGCTGAGAAAATGTAATAGCATCATTTCATGAAAAAATATCTCATAATTGTCTATTTCTGCAAATGCTTCTTTTTGGCTCTTACTGTGTACGGCCCAGTGGGACTCCCCAGCCCAAGCCACAAGCAAAGACCCTGACACTCACATTCCCATCCCCAGGGCCCTGTCCCTGCTTTGGCACCAAGGCTGTGCCACAACTCACCCCGTTACGTCCAGCGTGGGTGACGGTGGAATCTGTTGGGGACAAAAAGCACAGAGTGAGCCCTTGCTCCCCTCTGTGGGAGGGACAAGCCCCACCCTGCCTTTGAACAGCAGATCCACAGGACAGGACTGAATCCCCTGCCCTGTTTCCCCCTAATCTCACCCTACTCCTGGCAGCAGAGGAAGCTGCCCTTTCCTCTGTTGATGAAGGTAGGGTTTGGGAATTTGTTGTCACCTTTCTTCTGCAGGCAGAAGCTGGGCCATGTGTGCAGGGATGAAGTGGAGCAATGGCATGGGGAGACATCTGCCCTGGTGCAATGGGCAGTGGTTTTGCTCCACATCCACCAGGGCATGAATTCCTGGGATTGCATGGGGAGTTGGAAAAGGGTCTGTATCACAGTCTGCAATGAGGGGAAGGGATGGAGAGCATGGGAAGCAAGCTTGAGGCAGGTCCTTGCAACTCAACACAGTGCGTGAGACTGCAGCATGCCTGCTGTTCCTTGGGCGCAGTGGTTCTGGTGGTACCAGAGGGCAGCCAGGCCAAAAGAAGGGAGTCCCACGGACTGGGGAGACTGGGGATTGAAAAGACAGAGGGTTGTGTGGTCACACAGAGGATGGGTTTGGTACTCACACTGTATTTCATTGTCATCGGTCACTTCAGCCTCACGGTGGGGAACTTGCTGCTGCCTGGAGAGAGTTGGGGGAAAGGGTTTTGGGGTCTGTGCCCAGACTGTGATGAGCTCATTGGTGTCATTGTTGTGGGTGATTCTGTCTTGCATGGGGTGCATGGCTGGAGTCAAGGCCAGGGCAAGCCCTGCTCCTCCCGGCCTACACCATGGGACAATACCCACATTGGCCCAGACCTGGCCCTGCAGCCCCCAGGAATTGCTGCTCACCTTTGGCATCTCTCCCTGCAGGTCCCTGCAAGGAAAAGAAAGAGAGAGGTGGAAGGCAGAGCTCCTGCACAGCCCTGCCTTTCCCTGCTCTGAGATATGCAGTGAACACGATGAACTGAACCTCCACAGATCGTTGGGAAAGGGATTTTTCAAGTCCAGCCTACACAACCATGAATCCCCTTTCCCAGACTGGTTTCTCCTAAGCTCTGAGCAGCTGTGCACAGCCAGAGTGTGGAGGAGCTGTGCTGGCTGCACTCATGGCAGATCAGAGCCTCAATTCTTGTACCCAGAGAATGGGAGCCAATGTGTGCCAGGGGCAGGGATGCATTTGATCACTCCCTACACACTTTGGCATTCAAGGACATCCCTTTGGTAAAGTTTTTGTTATCTCAGGAGCTTTACATCCATCAGGTGACAAAAGAAAAGGCTGAGAAGCCCTGCTTTTCCCTGAAATGGGGTAAAGAACCAACCATCCCAAACCAACATGGGTCACACAGCAGCAGCAGTCCTGCATCAGGATCCAGAAATCACTCACCTTTCCTCACAAAAGAATAGGTGGTTGCAGCCAGGAGGAGGAGAGAGATGACCACCAACCCTATCATGATATCTCTGTAAAAGCTCTGGAGGCACGTGGAAGTTTTATCTCTGGGCAAAGAATCTGTTGGAAAGACGGTGTGTTATGGGGAATGGAAGAGGAGAGCAGGATATGCCCTTAAACACAAGCCAGGTCCTGGCTGATGCACCTCTCAGTGTGCTGGTGTTGGCAGCCAGGCAACCTTAGCCCAATGCTGAGGGGCACTGAGTGTGAGGGAGGGAATCACTCACCATTGTTGGATGTCTCTGCCTGGCAGCTGGAGCCACTGCCTGAAAGGAGAAAGGGGCAGGGAGAGAATCTGCAGCTCCCTCCAGGTACTGCACACACTGAGCCACTGTGGGGACCACCTGATCCACCCTCTATCAACTGTTGGGATCAATAAATGAATGCCCTGCACAGCTGTGGCTCTGCATTAGATCTCCCACGACCACTCTCCCCTCTCCATGATGCTGGGGCAGGAGAGGAGCAGGATGCTCTGCTGTGACTGGGAGGAGTGTCCCTGGTGCCCAAGGCTGTGCTGAAGTGCACCCTGACCCCCAGCATCCCAACTGCTTGGGGAACATGCCATGGGACAGGGCAGGGTCCCCTCCCTCACCTTGGTCTAAAGGGAATCTGGAAGGGTTTCCTGTGTGTGCCCCAGTGCCACAACTCACCTGTGACACTCAGGTTCAGGGGAGCACTGAGGGCAGAGTTCCTCTCTTGGCCGCTGTTATCCTTCTGCTGATATCCACATGTGAATGTTCCTGCACTCCCCGTTGTCACAGTGAGAAGCATGTAGTAGCTCCACTTCCCCTGTTGGGCTTTCAGGCTGTGTACATGCACCTTGTCCTTGCAGAAGATGATTTGTGTGGCAGATGATTCTGGCTGAATTTGGCATTTAAACAAAACCTGTTCTCCTTCCTGTGCAGCACTGAATGTGGCATTGGTTTTCACGAATGTGGCGTTGGTTTTCACGAAGAGAGCAGGAGCTCGAAGGTCACCTGCAGAGTGGGCAAAGGGAAGAACGAGGACAGTTTTAACTGTTTCAGGGCTGGAAAATGGCTCAGATCTTAGAGGCAAAGACTTTCCTCGACTTATCAATATTATTTCTTTTGCTAGCTTCAATATAAATACCTTATTATTGTGCAGTGTTTTATATGATAGTATCATCTTCTAGTAGTCCTTTTTAGTTTAATACTCTGTAGTAAATCACTCTAATTAATACCTTTCATCTGTTATCTTTTATCTTTTAAATAATAATTCATATTTATAAATAGATCTGATTTGCCATCATTAGAACTTGCAAACCAATGTGATAACATACATTTAAAGTGTTGCCAAAATCTGAGGCTAAGGCAGGGTTTGTCTTTAACTTCCACTCTCCCTGTGACATGTAAGGAACAAGTCCCTTCTCCCTTCCCATCTCCAGCTCCACACAACTCCCTTTACAGGACCTATCCCTGTACTCACCATGCCCTGGGGAGCTGCAGATGTCCTGAGCCATCACACCAGCACCTGCACCGTGGGGCACAGAGGGGTTTGGGTCAGACAGGCACCAACCCAGCTCAGCTCCAATGCCCCTGTCCACATTCCCACTGCTGAGTCTTGGCTGGGAGAGGCACCTTCCCACCCGTGTGGCTCCATCCTGTATCTCCTTTGCCTCCTGGTGTGACATCTCCCCAAGCCCATTTTGATTGAGTTTGTGGTTCCAGATGGATGCTTCTGGATCCCTAAAGCACTTCAGCATCTACTGAGTCTCACCCTATAACCAAAATATTTTGTATGGCCAAGAGAATGATCTTAGATGGGCCACTACATATTTTGGAGAGAAGTTTGATTGCATTTGAACTTCCTTTCCCTGAAGGATGTTTCCATAGCTTTCATTTGTGTCTGTCTATAAATATACCCTGAGTGACCGACCTGGCCAAAATTTTCTGGTCAAGGGCTTGGAGCCATCTGGTCTGTCAGGAAGTGTCCCTGGCCATGGCAGGGAGGTGGAAGGAGATGATCTTTGAGGTCCCTTCCAACCCAAATCTTTCTCTGATTCTGTGATTCTCCAGTCTTGAACAAACTTTGGAGTATCAGTAAAATAATCAGAATAAAGGCTTTAAAGCCAAAAAAATCAAATATTGTTGATTTCAAAGGATAGGTGATGTGGGAAACATGCTGAGTGTTTGGAAAACATGCCAGCTTTCAAGAAAAATGCAAACGACAAGTAAAAAAAATTTTATTCCCGTTTTCCCAAGATGAGTTAAATTGATCCAGGAGAGCAATTTGAGGGAGCAGAACAGTTCCCTTCAAATGCTGCATCACAAAGGAACAACTGACTCCCTAAGACAAAGATTTTTCTTTGTTTGCATTTAGACAGGAAAAGCAATGAAAAAAGACAAAGTCTGGTTTGTCCTCCAGAAACAGCTTGAAGCCAGCATGGGGTTTGCTGTGCAGTTCCAGCCCAAAATTTCAAGGCTTACAGAGGGTTTAGCAATGCAAACACAATGCCCTGAGCTCTTCTGGTGCTTGAGGTGGGAGGGTCCCACTCTCAGGGAGGTGTTTGGGGGATCTTTGCAGCTCCAGGCTGAACTGTGAAGGTGGTACCTGGAGACCTGCAGGCACTCGAAATGTAATTTGTTCTCCCCTGGCTCCATCCCTCCCTC
The DNA here is from genome assembly GCF_008360975.1 of Lichenostomus cassidix. Taxonomy (NCBI): domain Eukaryota; kingdom Metazoa; phylum Chordata; class Aves; order Passeriformes; family Meliphagidae; genus Lichenostomus; species Lichenostomus cassidix. The sequence goes on from NW_028147440.1 coordinate 2,360,197, forward strand.
CAGAGGATTCTGTTGATCCTATCAATCCACACCCAAACTGGCAGTGGGATGTGTTGGTAGATAAGCTGAGTCCCTGTCAGGGATGCAGGATTAGTTCAGGGGGATGAAACTGCCTTGGGACAACATGGGAGAAGAGGTGTCAAAGCTCCCGTCATGAGCTCTCCACCATCCTGTTGTGGATGCCCTTTGAGACTGGAGAAGGGAGAGGATGTTGGACACAGAGATCCAGGAGGAAGGAGGGAATTGTGGCCTGGAGGGCTGCTGAGTGAGGGAAGACAGGTTCTGTCCTGGGCACAGGGCAGGACTCAGGGAAAAGGGTGTGTGGAGCAGCTGTGCAGCACTGAGGGGCAGAGCTGCTTTGGGGAGGGCACCAGGATCATTGCTTCCTCCAGCTCCAAGGACCTCTGAGCAAAGGGGGCAATTCCCGAAACCTCTCAGATGGTTTGTGTCATAGTGTGTGGCTTGGGAGAAGCCTCTTGCACTTGCTGAAGTTCTTTAGGGAGCCAGAGGCATCCACTGGAGACAACAAAGCCACTCAAAACTGGCTGTGGTGCAAAAAAACTTCTTGCATGGCTAAGACCCAAAAAGCCCCATTGTTTTACAATGGTTTGAGCTTGGGGGCTGCTGATGCTGAGACCCCACACCCCCAACTGTCCCACAGAAAGACACTTTCCACCCCCAGCATCCCATATGTGCAGGGACATGGCATGGGCAGGACAGGGTCCCCTAATTCACCTGGGATCTGGAGGGCTTGGGAGTGTTTGTTCCCCAGTGGCACAACTCACCTTTGAAACGCAGATTCAAGGGAGCACTGAGGGCAGAGTTCCTCACTTGGCCGCTGTTGTCCTTGTGCTGATATCCACATGTGAATGTTCCTGCACTCCTCGTTGTCATGGTCAGGAGCATGTAGTAGGTCCCCTTCCCCTGTTGGGCTTTCAGGCTGTGCACCTGCACCTTGTCCTTGCAGAAGATGATTTGGGTAGCAGGAGACTTCTGGCCAATTAGGCACCAAACCAAAACCTGTTCCTCCTCCTCTGCAGGAGTGGTGCTCATATGCAAGGTAGGAGCCGGGAGGTCACCTGGAGATGAGGGCACATGGGTCGCCAGAGACAGTGTTGCTGTTGCAAGTGCAGAATCTGAGAGAGGAAGAATTTCCAGGGGTTCACACATGGGAAACAAAGCCTTTCTCCCTTCCCATCACCAGCCCCACACAACTCCCTTTACAGCACCTATCCCTGTACTCACCATGCCCTGGGGAGCTGCAGATGTCCTGGGCCATCACACCAGCACCTGCACCGTGGGGAACAGAAGGTTTTGATCAGATGGGCAACAACCCAGTTCAGCTCCAATTCCCTTGTCCTAATTTCTACTGCTGAGTCTTGGCTGGGAAAGGCACCTGCCCACGCATGCTGTTTCATCCTGCATCACCAGTGTTTCCTTGCATGACACCTCCCTAGGCCCATTTTGGTCGGGTTTGTGATTCCAAGTGGATGCTCCCTAAAGCATTTCAGCATCTGCTAAGCCTAACACCATGACCAGAGCCCCTGAGATGACTTAGAAATTGCCCCCTTTACTCAGAGATTGATATGAGCTGGAGGAAGCAATGATCCTGCTGTCCTCCCCAGAGCATCACTGCCACTCAGTGCTGCACAGCTGCTCCACACACCCTTTCCCCTGGGTCCTGCCCTGTGCCCAGGATGGGCTCTATCCTGCCCTACTCAGCAGCCTTTCAGTGCTGAGCCCCAAGGCAAAGCCATCCCCCAACTCACCCAGCAGCAGGAGGAGGAAGAGGAGGAAGAGGAGGAAGATTGGGTGAGCAGTAGACAGCCTGGCACATCCCTGCTGGCCCAGCATTGTTTGGGCACTGCAGCAACAGCCTCTCCTTGCAGCGTCTGCTGTGGGCTGAGCTCTGCCCAGCGCTTCAAGAGCTGCCTGGCCCAGGGCTTGCAGTGTGCCTGGGACTGGTCCTGCTGCAGGGCTGGGGTTGGCAGGGCCGTTCCCACAATGAGTGGCTGTGGCCAGCATGGGCTCTGCCTCAGCCCCCACTGCAGCCTCTGTTCCTGCAGAGCCCCCGCTTTCATTTCCGCACCCTCTGAGCCCAGAGCACAAGCTGTGTTTGTCTGTCCCTCTGGGGCAGCCTCCTCCCTGCAAAGCCCTCCTGACCCTTGGCCCCAAGTTCACAGGACCTGGTCTTTCTGGTGGATGCCAAGAGCCGTGAAAACTGCTGCAGGGACAGTACAGCAGGACACCAGCAATCCTGGAGCTTCCTGGTACTTCCACCTCCAAGTGATAGAGGAGCCAGAGAGGAGTGGGGCTCTGCTGGATCTCCTGCTCTCCCATCAGAAGGCACTTGCTGCTCTGCTGACCAAGGTGCCTCTACAAGGAGCACCATAACCAGCTGGCCCATTGCTAGGGGCCTGCCCATCGCTGCAGCACAACCAGCCTGGCTTTTTCTAGGGGGCAACATTTTCCTCCCTGAGTCCTCCATTGCCCATTTGTCCCTCCCAGATGAAGGCAGGAGACTGGGGATTGAAAAGGAGAGAAGGCTCTCTTGTGTCCTCCTGTGCAGTGGTTTAATGCACGGAAGAGGAGACACAGCTTTGCTTTCAGATTTGTCTTGCACAGCCTGGAGCTGCAGAGCTGCAGGTCATGGCCATGTGTGTCACAGATGGGACAGGAAAGTCCAGGGCTGCAGGACCACCCTGTGGGGGTCACAGTGGTAGAAGAAGGTCAGATTTGGTGCAGCCTGTGCACATCCTTGGGATGAAATGGCCACAGTTCAGAGCCCTGTTGCCAGTGAATTCTTGCACAGCACAGATGAATAGAGCAAAGGTGGAGGTGTGAAAAAGGCTGAACAGTGTTAAAAACAATTAACATAAAAATATGAAAGCACAGTGGGAGCTTTCATCAGAAATGGCCTTGACTTTTTGCACCTTCAGCCAGGGCAGAGATGTTCCATCTGATAACTGGTTTTACACGGTGGGTTTGGAGCATATCCTCTCATGTTGCTCTATGGCACCTGCTTTCTCTTAAGGCAAAAGAGCTTCTTACTATTAGTCTGAGTTCACAGATGAGGAATATTCATGGCAAGTCATTCTTACTGAGATTTTTAACCACTAACTAAACAGGAGAACAGACGTTTCTTACTTATCCATCAGGCACTTCAAGCTGGATGAGCAAATCGATATTTCTTGAGTAAACCACCAAAGTCTTTATCAGCATCCCATGGCTTTATTGTCCTTCTCTCAAGGAATCTCTCATCCCATCCTACTCAGTTCCCCATGCCGAAAATTCTTATTTCCCGAATTGGCCACTACCTGCATTCCTCCTCTAATTTCAAACCACTCCATTGTGGGGTGTCAGTCTGTATAAATGCAGCTGGGACTTGGTCTCAACTCTCATCATCTTGACAAACTTTATGGCATGACAACAATTAGGATAATAATACAATTTTTGTACATGTAATGGCAATTTCCCATGTTGCAGCTTCTGTCTCTTAACCAATCAAGGTACCTCACCAAGACGATGTCAAATGGAGAGAGAAATGGAGCAAGGCCATTAAGCCCCAAACTGCTCCCTGAGTCTTGCAGACATTGTTACCTGGGGAGGTGGTGGAGTCTCTATCCTTGGAGATATTCAAAGGCCTCTGGATGAGGTTCTGGCACACCAGCTCCAGGTGTCTCTGCTTGAGCAGAGAAGTTGGACCACATGATCCCTGCAGGTCCTTTCCAACCTCAACTGCTCTGTGTTGCTGTGATTCTGTACAGGACACAAGACAGCTGAAAGCACAGTTTTCAGAATCTCCAAAGTCAGATTTCCTCTTGGCTGTTTAATCTTTTGCAGATGTGGTGATTGAAAGGGCTTAATATGCCTAGTGGTTGATACAGAGGCACAGATTCCTTCTGTGGACAAAATGGAAGTCAGGGAGCAATTCAAAAGTGTTGGAAAAATCATCATGTTGTGTTGTCTGCATCACTTTACTCCCTAAGTCTGGTTATGGCTGAAGAAAAATTGGAACTGAAATTTAAATGTCCTTAGGAGAAGGCATTAAGAGAATTGTATGTTGCTTCTGACTTCTTCTGTCCAGCCTTCATTACATTTTTCCTGAACTTGACCTCCCACCCCACCTGCATTCCCTGGGCTTGCTGTGTTGGGAAGTGCTTGTGCTACTGCAGGACTCAGATCATATTTAGGGCATTTCTACCTCCTGTGATTTGGGCTGTGATCCTCCTGTGCCGTGGCAGATACATTGACTGTGTGGTTTCAGCTGATGAAGGAAGCAGCAGCCAAAGTGCCTCCGAAAGCAGAGCAGCTGAATTACCCAGTGAGTTCTACACCAAATCTCAAGTAAGAGTCCTGGGGAGCTTGGATTTTAGGTACTTTAGTGTTTATTGTGTCTGAAGAAACTGGGATGTACTGCAATATGGGAACCATTTCCTTTGGAGAAAGAAGTGTTAAGTTGCAGGTATGATTTTTATGTGTTAAATTTACTACATTAGCATTACCTGTTGATTTTGCATGCTTCTTTTTTCAATCAATGGAAGTTTATCGTTACCATGTTCCTTCTGAGGCTGAAACCTGAACACCTTGTTCCAGGATTATTGCAGAAACAAACATGTGAATTTTTGTGCCTGATTCATAAAGGAAGTTTTAGGAAAATAAGAAATTAAATCATGTACTGAGAGAGCAAGAGAGAGGGAGGCTGCTATTCCATGTTCCAGGGAGTCTCTGTCTTGCCATCACTTGTCACCTGACCATGGCAGGAGCAAGGAATGTACTTCATAAGAAAAACTATGGCACTTCATAATATTGCAAGGGCTTTCATTAAAAAAAATGGTGCAAACATCTTTAGAACTGTGAAGTCCAGTGACAATTAGTTTTAATATCTTCTCTTTCAGGTGTCACGCTATTCATTCTTGCTGTTGTGGTCACTCTTTATGTCCTGTGTTTCCCTGCTGATTCTGCTAGAATGATAAAGAAAGACATTGGAGAGAGGAGCTGCAGAGCCTGTTAGAGGAAAGAGCCAGGAAGCACATTAAAGAAATGAAGGAAGAGGGTGCAGACTAGATCTTGTAACAGAAAGTGAAACCTTCTCTGCAGTGTGTTAGTGACAATTTTTACATGGATTTAAGAAATAAATTTTTAAAAATTAAAGGACGTTGCAGAGTCTGCTGTTAGAGATCTCCTGACAGAGACACAGCCAGCAGTGGAACAGGGTTTGCGTCTCCAGTCCTGCAGGGATGTGACCACAGCACAGGCAGCTCCAGAAATTAACTCTGCACTCCGCGGCAAGGGGCACTGAGCAAGCAGGAGCTTCCAGTGCCATGTCCTGGTTCCTGTCCAGCACCACAAAGTTCAAAATAGCCTTTGGATAGCACCTAAGCACAATTCTTTGTCGTCTCCTTGACCAGAGCAGAGCCTCCTGGGCATGGGGAGGAGCAAAGGCTTCAGTTCTGCCCTGCTCTATTCGTTTGAACACAGAGACTCAGACACCAGTTTCCCCCCCAGAAGCAGCCCAGCAAGGCACTGGGGGTTCTCTGAAAGCAGCTGTGGCTCTTGGTCAGAGGCACTTGCTGGGGCTTTCTTGTTTGCCACATCTGCAGTAACTGCTGGGACATGACCTTCAGCCAGGTTGGATGAAGACCATGCGGAAACATTCTGTCCCTTCCTGCCTGCTCTGAGACCTTGCTTGGCCTCCAAACGTCAGTCTGGAGAGGCCCAAGGCACGGTGGGGATGTGCATTGTGACTGCCTGACCTGCACAGGAGTCTGAATTCAGGGACTGTTGCACCATGTAGGGAACTTTCTCATGGCCTCTGTCTCTGACTGAACTGGAGTGAAATTCCTGGCTACAACACAGGCAGCCATGGGAATCCTACCCTGAAAGATCCAGCGATGTGCACTGAGGTTTCTGGTGGCACTTGGGTGTTGTGTTGGTGTCCAGGAGATCCCATGCCCAGGTCTGCTCAGCAGGACACAAGGCTTACAGGAGACACACACTTTTCTGCAGTAGATGAACATGGGGCATGAATCAGGAAAAGTTCTAAAACAAGGAGGAGGGGGTGAAATACCTCTGTCAAGCCAAACAGCAGAGGATTTTTCAGCTTTGTAGCAGCAGAGCACAGAGAGCAGATGCCCACTGCAGGCAGCAAGGAGGACCAACTGTGTAAAACAGGGGATCTCTGCTCTGCAAAGTACTTGGGACTGCAATGGAGTTGGTCTTAGGGAAGTGGAAGGAATCCCTGGTCCAGCTGCCCCTCTTCCTCTGGCTCATCAGGGCAGCTGTGAGATGCGAGGCTTTGGGAAAGGAGGAGCAGAGCTGGACCTGGAGCACCTGTAACATCTGCTGCTTTCTTGGCTGAGCATATCCTGGACTGGGGGCAAGGGACAAAGGCAGAGAAGAGGAGCAGAGCAACATTTGTTGATCAGCAGGGCCAGGAAGCTCTGCTTGGAGAAAGGAGACGGCCAGAAAGAGTGTTGAAGGATTCCCAGGAAGATGATATCTTGGAGCATTTTCCTTTCCCAGGCTCCTCCCCACTGCTTCAGGAACTCCCAGCAGCATCTTCCACTGTTCTTCTCTGATTCCCAGCAAAGCCAGTATGAGGATGACCAGGAGAGACAAGCTGAGCCAAGTTCATCCCTGATGGAGCTGCATGGCATGGGGAACCATGGTGTCCCAGGGACCAGAGCCTGCCTGTCCCTCTGTGCTGACACCACCTGAGACCTGAGAAGGGAGAGCAGCTGCAGTTCCAGGCACACACAGTTGGACAGGGAGATTTCGATGGGGTGGGAAAGGCAGAACAGGAGCTGATAACTGGGGCAGGATGGAGCTGTGAGGGAGGAGGGCAAAGAAGGACTCACCCAAAGCAATGGTGAAAGGACTTGGCATGGCCATGTTCAGGAATGCAGATGTGTGGAGAGCTCCAGAGAGTGTTCTGCACTTCCCCCACTATATATTCTTCTGCCATAAGATTTGGGAGAAAGGTGTGGCGATGAGAAGCTCTCAGCAGTTTCTCCTGCATCATATCATCCTTCTTTGTTTGAATGTAGTTTTCTATTCCTATTTTAGGTGGGTCTTCATGCTTTTCACCTCATAATTCCCTAGGAATCATCATGAATTCTTTAGAATTCACTGCACAGACATGAAAAAATGGTGTAAGTAAACACTGACTATTAACCAGGTGGAAAACAATGCCAAAACTTAAAATAAAGAAGAAAGAGAAAGCAAGTGTTAGAGGTCAGTATGAATGGAATTTATTGCAATAACTGAACGTTTGGTAACATTTTGAATTTCACACTGACTCAGGTCTGTTTTGCTCACAGCAAAGCCACAGCCAAAGCAGCTCGTTCCCTGGCCGGAAGCTCTGCTCTCAAGCTGCTGGGCACAGCACAGCCCTGCTGCCGTGGTTTTCCTCCCCACACTTGCAGCCTGCACAAACACAGCCAAGCAGAGAGGAAACCTCTGCAAGGGGCTCCTCCTGCACAGCCCCTCTCCCCCAAGGCAATTCCTGCCCTGGGGCTGTTTCACACACTGGCTCAGCTTGGAGGTCCCTCTGGAATTCCTCTGCTCCAACCCCTCTGCTCCAGCCAGGCTGATTGCAGCTGGTTGCCCAAGATCAGGTACATCCAAGGCAGCTGCCTACCCCAACAATCACGTTTCCAAAGTTCTCATGTGATTCTCTAAGTCTGCCCAGAATGACTCCCCTGGCCTCAAGATTCTGTTCCATAATTCCTGCAGGGCAATGGAGATCCCTGAAATTAGAAACGTCCAGGCTCATCAACCTGAAAAACATCTCAAACTGCACTGAGCACAAACCCATGGGTGAGGCAGCTCCCAAGTGGAGCAGAGCTGTGCCCTTCTGGGAGTCCATGGATGGACAGCCCTGGGCAGCTTTGCAGTTACCAGCGGTTTGTGTGTGAGCAGCTGAGTCCAGCACCTGCTGTCCTTACCATGAGCTCAGGAAAACTGCGAATAAGAACAACAGGATTTGGGTTAACACATATTAACTTCTGCACTATTAGTTTAAAACATAATCAGATTTCATTTGTTCTGGTTGTTGTTTCCTCTCTCATGATGTTCTCAATATCAGCTGTGCACTGGGATTTAGGAAAGACTCTGATCATTGCCAGTTCACACAGCATGGGTTTTCCCTTGGAACAGAGAAATGAAGGGCTGGGCTCAGATCAGAGTTTGATCAGTGTGGCAGTGCCATGATGGTCAGTCCCTGCCACTGACAGAGCCTCCTCTGATTTCACAGTTGGCAGAACAGCACCAGTAACAAAACTAGCCCTGTAAATCCCACTGTTTCAATTAGACAAGCCTGTACAGCTGTGGTGAATGTGCACAGCCACAGAACTTCCTCCCTGAGGAAACTTTGCTGTCAGAGGGTGAGATCAGGGCAGGATGCTCAGTGCTGACATGAGCAGCCAGATGGGTCTAGCATGCCTTCTCCAACCTCCTGCAAAGTGGTGCTCTGGTTTGATCTAATGGCTGCATGTCCCCCATGGTGTCACAGCTGGAACAGACCAAGTTCTCTCTCAGTTATTCTCATGTGTCTCCAGAGCCGCCACATTGAGCAGGATGGACATTAGGGCAGTTCAGAGCCATGGGACAAGAAAAAATCCAAATAATCTCCCATGGAGACAGTTCCAGGGGGGCTTTATTGCCAGCACTGTCACTTGTGTCTGTGTTGGACTTGGCTGAAGTGGGGTTGGCTCCTGGCATTGGGAAAAGCACTTACATTTGTGCTGCTCAGAAATAGCAGCTTTTGTGCTGGAGATAAAGAGGCACCTCAAGGGGAAAAGCACCAACGCAAACATCACCATTCTGGGGGTAAGGAACCTCTGGTAAGACTGGCTCGTATATCAATATGTCCCAGCTAAATGCATGCAAAGGGCATAGGTATTCCCAAATACCAGCAATCCTCTTTCAGAGAGAAACAGGGGAGTCCAAGGCAATTCAAGCAGGAAAGGACTTGGGTCTCCTTTCATCAGCATTTTACATGTGATTCGCAGGTCACAGTTGGTTTAAGTCAGCACAGCATCCAAGCAAGAAAAAACAAAGTGTCCTGTTTTATTATTGACTTAATGAAGTGAAAGATGGAGTGCATCAGGCAGGAGGGGTGTATCCAAGGAAATTCAAGCTGCAGAAACTTGGGACACATCACCTTGGTCCAGGCTAACAATTTTCCTGGTGGCTTATATGGGGTGGAACAGGTAGCATTGTAAATGTCATGCACAGGGATGTTCTTGGTCTCCATGAATTTGGCAGTCCAGACTTGTCCAACTCTCACTGTGAAGGAACACGGAGATATCCCCCCATGCTGTCCCTCCAGCAGATATTGGAGCTGTGGAAATCCCTCAGAAGGACCAGGCCCTGTGAACATGAAGCTCCTTCTCCTATAAATTAGGTCTCAAAAAGCCAATCAGAGACTTGGATCTAATTAAAGAATTTATTAATTAAAAAGCAAGCAGGTACCAGCCAAACAGCGCTGGCCGGCCGGGTGAGTCTCCTGCTGCACCCACGGCACCGCGCCCCCAAGGATACATACAGCTGCTTTTATACAGTTTATATTTCTTGGTTGTTTGTGATTGGTCGTTGAGATGTCCGGGTCTGTGCAGTCTGCGTTGTGCTGTTGCTAGGTGACTCCTTATTGCCAGGGCCGAAAGCTCTTCGCCTTCCCTGTAGGGGCCTGTGCAAACTTGTTGCTTGATACATGCTTGCAGGCGTAACAGTTGTGAAAAGGCTAGAAGTGCTCTTAGCTTCATGCAAAGAGAACTATCCCAACAAACCAAAAAAGAACTTCCTCAAGGAGAACCATCCCAAGTTAAAAAGCCCCCTGCTCTCTCCAACGATTCAGGAACTATGCTTCATGTAATACATCACACTTCTGTCTATCTGTAGAGGCCTCATTGCTATGTTTTCCCTGCTCAGATGGCCTGGAGCAGACTCCCATGCTAATGTCACCTGGGACTCTGTTTTCTTTAATCCTAACCCAGGAGCTCTCCCTTGACTTCTCAACATTCCCCAGGGGAGCTGCATGGACCCCAGCTCGTCCCTCATATAACAGGAAACTCCCCCTCCTTGTCTTGCCAGCCTTGTTTTCCTAAAACCCATGTGGCTCCATTGCAGCACTCCAGTCAGGGAGCATCTGATTCATGTTACTGTGATCCCAACAAGATCCCAGCCCTGAAACCACACCCAGATCTCTGCCTCATCCTCTCCTGGAAAGGGAGTTGTGTGGGGCTGGAGATCACAGAATCAGAATTACAGAATATCCAGTGTTGGAAAGGACTCACAATGATCATCGAATTCAACTCTCAGCTCTGCACAGGTCCATTCCCAAGTCTCACACCATGTGCCTGAGAGCATTGTCCAAATGCTTCTTGAACTCTGTCAGCTTTGGTGCTGTAACCTCTGGGTGAAGAACCTTTTCCCAATATCCAACCTAAACCACCCCTGACACAGCTTCAGGCCATTCCCTCAGGTCCACTTACTTGTCACCACAAAGAAGAGACCAGTGTCTGACCCTCCCCTTCCCCTCAAGAAGAAGCAGTAGACTGCAATGAGATCTTCTGTCACTCTCCTCTCTTCCAGGCCAAACAGACCAAGTCCTTCTAAGGAGGGCTGCTCTTGATCTGTTCATGCCCCAGCCTAGACTGACACCAGGGGTTGCCATGACCAAGGTGCAGCCTTTGTGCTTGGTCTTGTCAAACCTCATAAGATCCCCATGAACCATATCTCAAGCTTGTCCAGGTCCCTCGAGATGGTCCTGTCCTTAACGTCCTTCATATGTGGCCATGTGACTTCACAAGGTATTTTAACATTGGAATAGCATGGGCTGGTCTGTGTCCAGCCAGGACAACAAATGACTTTTGGCTAGGATTTAGGTTTGGGAAGAAAACCAGAGCTAAGACAAGAAAGGAAAACAACTAGAAGAGTCCAGCTATGAAGTTTTGAAGAGGTCACTGTATCAGCAGTGCTCAGGCCAGAGATGTCTCCCCTTTCTATCCCTGTGTACCTCCAGAGTTCCCTCATGTCTCTCCAGCCACCACTTTGTATCTCTAGGGCTGTCTTTGGGCAGCTCAACCCTGTCCCGTCAGGGGATTTGTAAGGCAGAGGTGCAGTCAGGGAGAGAAATCCATGTTTGTTGTGCATTGGAGCAGAACCAGCTCATCCTTGCACACAGCCACGGCCAGAGAGGTGTGAGCACAGCAGTGCCTGTGTCCCTGTGGAGCTGTGCATCCTTGTGAGCACCAGTGTGGGCAGAGAGAAGAGCACATGTGAGAGTCACAAACATCTATTTGATTCAAGGCATCCAGAGTACATTTGTGATGGGGGTGGCAAGGGCTGGGCCTGCTGCAAGGGCTGGCTGTGGCCATGTTGGCCTGGCCAGGCCTTGTGGGGAGGAGTTGCCCTCCCAAGCCAAGGACTCCCAATTCCCCACAACAGCTGGTGAAGATTAGCCAAGGAGTTGTCACATGGCAGTTTCCTAGGGACAGAGACAAACCTGCTGGGAGCTGCAGGGAGGCCTGAAAACCCCCTGTGCCATGGTGGGTGGGAGTGGGCCTGGGAAGGGAAAGGTGGAGAACAGAGTCAGAGGAGCAGCTGGAGGAGCAGCCCCAAGGCTCCCAGCTGCCAGCCCTTGCCCAGCACAGCAAAGCCCAAGCAAGCCCAAGCTGGACACCCCAGCCCTGTTTTGCCAGAGCAGGAGCTGTGCCAGAGAGCAAAGGCTGGTGTGGGTGATTGTCCTGGGGCACTCACCGTGCTGGAGCTACCGGGGCTGGCTGTGGGAGAGCCTCACCGGGGCATATTCTGTGCTGTTGTTCAGCTCTTGCCTGCGAGGCTTTAGAGGGAAAAGGAAAGCCTGTTATTTCAGCTGCTGACTGCAAGCCCTGCACAAGCCTCTGGCCCTGGGCTACCCAAGTCCTGGAGGGAGCTGGGCCTTTTTCTTTCCGTTTTGGTTTGATTTTATTTCCCACTTGGAACCCCCCAGATTTTTGTATCTGACATTTCAGCGTAAAATTTTTACACAGGGGGAATATTTGCAGAAGATGCTGAGAAAATGTAATAGCATTGTTTCATGAAAAATATCTCATAATTGTCTATTTCTGTAAATACTTCCTTTTGGCTGTTATGGGGTATGGCCCAGAGGGACTCCCCAGCCCAAGCCACAAGCAAAGACCCTGACACTCACATCCCATCCCCAGGGCCCTGTCCCTGCTTTGGCACCAAGGCTGTGCCACAACTCACCTTGTTACGTCCAGTGTGGGTGATGGTGGAATCTGTTGGGGACAAAAAGCACAGAGTGAGCCCTTGCTCTGTGGGAAGGACAAGCCTCACCCTGCCTTTGAACAGCAGATCCACCAGGTCAGGACTGAATCCCCTGCCCTGTTTTCCCCTAATCTCACCCTACTCCTGGCAGCAGAGGAAGCTGCCCTTTCCTCTGTTGATGAAGAGTAAGAATTGGGAGTTTGTTGTCCCCTTTCTTCTGCAGGCAGAATCAGGACATGTGTGCAGGGAAGAAGTAGAGCAATGGCAGGGGAGAGATGAGACCTGGTGCAATGGGCAGTGGTTTTGCAAATGCAAAACCTGGGACATGTATTCCTGGGATTGCATGGGGAATTGGGAAAGGTCCTGCCCATGAGGGGAGGGGATGGGGAGCAGGGCCCTGCAGCACCTCAGTACAGCTCCTGAGGCTGTTGGTCAATGGGCTCAGGGATTCTGGTGGTGCCAGAGGGCAGCCAGGCCACAAGAAGGGAGTCCCACAGACAGAGGGGTCTTTGGATCACCTGTAGGAAAGGGTTGATACTCACACTGGATTTCATTGTCCTCAGTCACTTCAGCCTCATGGGTGGAAACTTGCTGCTGCCTGGAGAGAGTTGGAGGAAAAGGTTTTGGGGTCTGTGCCCAGACTGTGATGAGCTCATCGGAGTCATTCCTGTGGGTGATTCTGTCTTGCATGGGGTCCATGGCTGGAGTCAAGGCCAGGGCAAGCCCTACTCCTCCCTGCCTGCACCATGCAGGAATCCCCACATTGGCACAGACCTGGCCCTGCAGCCCCTAGGGATTTCTGCTCACCTTTGGCATCTCTCTCTGCAGGTCCCTGCAAGAAAAAGAAAGAGAGAGGTGGGAGGCAGAATTCCTGCACAGCCCTGCCTTTCCTTGCTCTGGGCTATGCAGTGAACATGATGGGCTGAACCTGCACAGCTCATTGGGAAAGGGATTTTTCAAGTCCTGCCTACACAACCATGAATCCCCTTTCCCAGACTGGTTTCTCCTAAGCTCTGAGCAGCTGTGCACAGCCAGTGTGTGGAGGAGCTGTGCTGGATGCACTCAGGGCAGATCAGAGCCTCAATTCTTGTACCAAGAAGATGGGAGCCAATGTGTGGCTGTAGCAGGGATGCATTTGATCACTCCCTACACACTTTGGCATTCACGGACTGTCATCCCTTTGGTAAAGTTTTTGTCATCTCAGGAGCTTTACATCCGTCAGGTAACAAAAGAATAGCCTGAGAAGCCCAGCCTTTCCCTGAATTGGGGTAAAGAACCAACCATCCCAAACCAGCATGGGTCACACAGCAGCAGCAGCCCTGTGTCAGGATGCAAGTTAAGCCTCAATATCCAGAAATCACTCACCTTTCCTCACAAAAGAATAGGTGGTTGCAGCCAGGAGGAGGAGAGAGATGACCACCAACCCTATCATGATGTCTCTGTGAAAGGTCTGGAGGCACGTGGGAGTTGTATCTGTGTGCAAAGAAGCTATTGGGTGTGTTATGGGGAATGGAAGAGGAGAGCAGGATATGCCCTTAAACACAAGCCAGGTCCTGGCTGATGAACCTCTCAGTGTGCTGGTGTTGGCAGCCAGGCAACCTTGGTCCAATGCTGAGGGGCACTGAGTGTGAGGGAGGGAATCACTCACCATTGCTGGATGTCTCTGCCTGGCAGCTGGAGCCACTGCCTGGGAGGAGAAAGGGATGGGGAGAGAATTTGCAGCTCCCTCCCAGGTACTGCACACACTGAGCCACTGTGGGAATCCCCTGATCCCCCCTCTATCAACTGTTGGGATCAATAAATGAATGCTCTGCACAGCTGTGGCTCTGCATTAGATCTTGCACCACCACCCTCTCCCCTCTCCATGATACTGGGGCAGAAGAGGAGCAGGATGCTCTCGTGTGACTGGAAGGAGTGTCCCTGGTGCCCAAGACTGTGCTGAAGTGCACCCTGACCCCCAGCATCCCAATGGCCCAGGGACATGCCATGGGACAGGGCAGGGTCCCCTCCTCCACCTGGGTCTAAAGGGAATCTGGAAGGGTTTCCTGTGTGTGCCCCAGTGCCACAACTCACCTGTGACACTCAGGTTCAGGGCAGCACTGAGGGCAGAGTTCCTCACTTGGTTGCTGATGTACTTGTGCTGATACCCGCATGTGAATGTCCCTGAACTCCCCATTGTCACGGTGAGAAGCATGTAGTAGCTCCACTTCCCCTGTTGGGCTTTCAGGCTTTGCACCTGCACCTTGTCCTTGCAGAAGATGATTTGTGTGGCAGAAGATTTTGGCTGAATTTGGCACTTAAACAAAACCTGTTCACCTTCCTGTGCAGCACTGAATGTGGCATTGCTTTTCACGAAGAGAGCAGGAGCTGGGAGGTCACCTGCAGAGTGGGCAAAGGGATGAATCAGGACAGTGTTAACTGTTTCAAGGCTGGAAAATGGCTCAGATCTGAGAGGGGAAGACTTTCCTCTCCAGGGGTTGTAGCAAGGCATTTGACTCCCCACAAGAGCTTTTCTCTTGTTTGTTAACCAGTCAGAAAACTCAAACAGGACAAGCTGTCTTGTAGTTAGTTGTTTTGGTACCAAGGAGTTAATACCAGTCTGGCATCTCCCAGCTGCCAATAAATTTCTAACTGTTGAAGTGTGATCTGGAAATGTAAGGTGGATTTCTGACTGACTGACACTCAATTTATAACTGTAAAAGCCACAGCAAACTTTCACAAAGTAGAAATCTTCTGTGCATTTCCCTGGAATTGTTTGAAGTTCCTCCCCTGGGCAGGGGGGCTGCTTCCCAGTAACTCCACTGGAGACTGAGTGAAGGAATCCACGTACATGATTGTCATTTCAGTTGTAGTTTACATTTGAGTCCTCATCAATATAATTTCTTTTGTCAGCATCAATATAGGTACCTTAATATTGCGCATTGTTTAATGTTATAGTATAATCTTCTAGTAGTCCTTTTTAGTTTAATACTCTGTAGTAAATAACTCTAATTAATACCTTTCATCTGTTAACTTTTATCTTTTAAATAATTAATTCATCTTTATAAATAGATCTGATTTGCCATCATTAGAACTTGCAAACCAATGTGATTCTTAGAATTTAAACTGTTGCCAAAATCTGAGGCTAAGGCAGGGTTTGTCTTTAGCTTCCACTCTCCCTGTGACAGAGCTTGACATGTGGGGAACAAATCCCTTCTCCCTTCCCATCTTCAGCCCCACACAACTCTCTTTACAGCACCTATCCCTGTACTCACCATTGCCTGGGGAGCTGCAGATGTCCTGAGCCATCACACCAGCACCTGCACCGTGGGGCACAGAGGGGTTTGGGTCAGACAGGCACCAACCCAGCTCAGCTCCAATGCCCCTGTCCATGTTCCCACTGCTGAGTCTTGGCTGGGAGAGGCACCTTCCCAGCCATGTGTCTCCATGCTGTATCTCCTTTGTCTCCTGGTGTGACATCTCCCCAAGCCCATTTTGATTGAGTTTGTGGTTCCAGATGGATGCTTCTGGACTCCTAAAGCACTTCAGCCTCTACTGAGTCTCACCCTATAACCAAAATATTTTGTATGGCCAAGAGAATGATCTTAGATGGGCCACTACATATTTTGGGGAGAAATTTGATTGCATTTGAACTTCCTTTCCCTGAAGGATGTTTCCATAGCTTTCATTTGTGTCTGTCTCTGAATACACCCTGAGTGACCGACCTGGCCAATGTTTTCTGGTCAGGGCATGGAGCCATCTGGTCTGTCAGGAAGTGTCCGTGGCCATGGCACGGGGGTGGAAGGAGATGATCCTTGAAGTCCTTTCCAACCCAAATCTTTCTCTGATTCTGTGATTCTCCAGCCTTGAACAAACTTTGGAGTATCAGTAAAATAATCAGAATAAAAGCTTTACAGAAAAAAAATTTAACTATAGTTGATTCCAGAGCAGAGAAGATGTGAGAAATATGCTGAGTGTTTGGAAAACATGGCAGCTTTCAAGAAAAATGGAAAAGACAAGTCAGAGACATTTAAAATCCTATATTCCCAAGATGAGTCAAACTGTTTCAAGAAAGCAATTGAGAGGGAGCAGAACAGCCCCTTCAAATGCTGCATCCCCATGGAACAACTCATTTCCTACGAGAAAGATTTTTCTTTATTTTTTTTAACACAGGAAAAGCAATGAAGAAAGGCCAGGTTTGTTCTCAAGAAGTAGCTTAAGGGTGGGCTGGGGTTTGCTGTGCATTCACAGCTCCAAAATCTCAAGGTTTATGGAGGGTTTAGCAATGCAAACACGTCTTGAGCTCTCCTGGAGCTTGAGGTGGGAGGGTCGCTGTCTCAGGGAGGTGTTCGGGGGATCTTTGCAGCTCCAGGCTGAACTGTGAAGGTGGAACCTGGAGAGCTGCAGGCACTTGAAATGTAATTTGTCCTCTCCTGGCTCCATCCCTCCCTCCAGAGGATTCTGTTGATCCTATCAATCCACACCCAAACTGGCAGTGGGATGTGTTGGTAGATAAGCTGAGTCCCTGTCAGGGATGCAGGATTAGTTCAGGGGGATGAAACTGCCTTGGGACAACATGGGAGAAGAGGTGTCAAAGCTCCTCAACTTAGCTTGCCACCATCCTGTTGTGGATGCCCTGTGAGACTGGAGAAGGGAGGGGAGGCTGGACACAGAGATCCAGGAGGAAGGAGGGAATTGTGGCCTGGAGGGCTGCTGAGTGAGGGAAGACAGGTTCTGTCCTGGGCACAGGGCAGGACTCAGGGAAAAGGGTGTGTGGAGCAGCTGTGCAGCACTGAGGGGCAGAGCTGCTTTGGGGAGGGCAGCAGGATCATTGCTTCCTCCAGCTACTATCAACCTCTGAGCAAACGGGGCAATTCCCAAACCCTCTAAGGTGCTTTATGTCATAGTGTGAGACTTGGCAGATGCTGAAGTGCTTTAGGGAGACAGAGGCATCCACTGGGGGCAAAATACTCACCCAAAACTGGCTGTGGTGCAAGAAAACTTCTTGCATGGCTAAGACCCAAGAGGCCCCATTGTTTTAGGATGGTTTCAGCTTGTGGGCTGCTGATGCTGAGACCCCACACACCCAACTGTCCCACAGAAAAACACCTTCTACCTTCCACTATCCTAAGTGCCCAGGATGATGCCATGGGGCAGGACAGGGTCCCCTCCCTCATCTGGGATCTGGGGGGCTTGGCAGTGCTTGTTCCCCAATGCCCCAACTCACCTTTGAGATGCAGATTCTGGGGAGCACTGAGGGCAGAGTTCCTCACTTGGCTGCTGTTGTCCTTGTGCTGATATCCACATGTGAATGTCCCTGCACTCCCCGTTGTCATGGTGAGGATCATGTAGTAGGTCCCCTTTCCCTGTTGGGCTTTCAGGCTGTGCACCTGCACCCCATCCTTGCAGAAGATGATTTGGGTATCAGGAGACTTCCAACCAATTATGCACGAAAGTAAAACCTGTTCTCCCTCCTCTGCAGCTGTGGGGGTCATTTGGAATTCAGGAGCTGGGAGGTCACCTGGGGATGAAGGTTTGCCAGAGACAGTGATGCTGTTGCAAAGGCAGAATCTGAGAGAGGAAGAATTTCCTCTCCAGGGGTTCCCACATGGGAAACAAAGCCTTTCTCCCTTCCCATCTCCAGACCCATACAACTCCCTTTATAGGACTTGTCCCTGTACTCACCACGCCCTGGGGAGCTGCAGATATCCTGGGCTATCACACCAGCACCTGCACCGTGGGGAACAGAGGGTTTTGGTCAGATGGGCACCAACCCAGTTCAGCTCCAATTCCCTTGTCCTAATTCCCACTGCTGAGTCTTGGCTGGGAAAGGCACCTTCCCACCCATGCAGTTTCATCCTGCATCACCATTGTTTCCTTGCATGACACCTCCCCAAGCCCATTTTGGCTGGGTTTGTATTTCCACGTGGATGCTCCCTAAAGCACTTCAAAATCTGCCAAGCCTAACACCATGAGCAGAGCCCCTGAGATGGCTTAGAAACTGCCCCTGTGCTCAGAGGTCCATGGGAGCTGGAGGAAGCAATGATCCTGCTGCCCTCCCCAAAGCAGCTCTGCCCCTCTGTGCTGCACAGCTGCTCCACACACCCCTTCCCCAGGGTCCTGCCCTGTGCCCAGGATGGGCTCTGTCCTGCCCTACTCAGCAGCCCTGCAGTGCTCAGCAGCCCAAGGCAAAGCCATCCCCTAACTCACCCAGCAGCACCAGGAGGAAGAGGAGGAAGGTTGGGCAAGCAGGAGACAGCCTGGCACATCCCTGCTGGCCCAGCATTGTTTGGGCACTGCAGCAACAGCCTCTCCTTGCAGCATCTGCTGTGGGCTGAGCTCTGCCCAGCGCTTCAAGAGCTGCCTGGTCCAGGGCTTGCAGCGTGCCTGGGACTGGTCCTGCTGCAGGGCTGGGGTTGGCAGGGCCGTTCCCACAATGAGTGGCTGTGGCCAGCATGGGCTCTGCCTCAGCCCCCACTGCAGCCTCTGTTCCTGCAGAGCCCCCGCTTTCATTTCCGCACCCTCTGAGCCCAGAGCACAAGCTGTGTTTGTCTGTCCTTCTGGGGCAGCCTCCTGCCTGCAAAGCCCTCCTGACCCTTGGCCCCAAGTTCACAATGTCTGGTCCTTCTGGGGGATGCCAAGAGGCATAAAAGCTGCTGCAGGGACAGCACAGCAGGACACCAGCAATCCTGGAGCTTCCTGGTACTTCCACCTCCCAAGTGATAGAGGAGCCAGAGAGGAGTGGGGCTCTGCTGGATCTCCTGCTCTCCCATCAGAAGGCACTTGCTGTCCTGCTGACCAAGGTGCCTCTACAAGGTGCACCATAACCAGCTGGTCCATGCACAGCGACCTGCCCTCAGCTACAGCACAACCAGCCTGCCTTTTTCTAGGGGGCAACATTTTCCTCCCTGAGTCCCACACTGCCCATTTGTCCCTCCCAGACGAAGGCAGGAGACTGGGGATTGAAAAGGAGAGAAGGCTCTCTTGTGTCCTCCTGTGCAGTGGTTTAATGCACGGAAGAGGAGACATGGCTTTGCTGCAGATCTTTCTTGCACAGCCTGGAGCTGCAGGTCATGGCCACATGCATGTCACAGATGGGACAGGAGAGTCCAGGGCTGCAGGACCACCCTGTGGGGGTCACAGTGGGAGAAGAAGGTCTGATTTGGTGCAGCTTGTGCACATCCTTGGGATGAAATGGCCACAGTTCAGAGCCCTGTTGTCAGTGAATTATTGCACAGCAGAGATGAACAGAGCAAGGGTAGAGGTGTGAAAAAGGCTGAACAGTGTTGAAAACAATTGACATAAAAATATGAAAGCACTGTGGGAGCTTTCATCAGAAATGGCCTTGACTTTTTGCACCTTCAGCCAGGGCAGAGATGTTCCATTTGATAACTGGTTTTACACGGTGGGTTTGGAGCATATCCTCTCATGTGTCTCTATGGCACCTCCATTATCTCAAGGCAAAACACCTTCCTACTATCAGGCTGAGTTCACAGATGAGGAATATTCATGGCTAGTCATTGTTACTGAGATTTTTAACCTCTAACAAAACAGGAGAACAGACATTCCTGACCTGTCTATCAGACACTTCAAGCTGGATGAGCAAATCCATATTTCTTGAGTTAAACACCAAAGTCTTCATCCGCACCCCATGGCTTTATTGTCCTTCTCTCAAGGAATCTCTCATCCCATCCTACTCAGTTCCCCATGCTACTGAAAACCTTTGTTTCTAGAATTGACCACTACCTGCATTCCTCCTCTAATTTCAAACCACTCTATTGTGGTGTGTCAGTCTATATAAATCCAGCTGGGACTTGGTCTCAACTCTCATTGTCTTGACAAACTTTATGGCATGACACCAATTGGGATAATAATACAATTTTCGTTCATGTAATGGCAATTTCCCATGTTGCAGGTTGTGTGTCTTAGCCAATCAAGATACCTCACCAAGAAGATGTCAAATGGAGAGAGAAATGCAGAAGGCCATTGAGCCCAAACTGCCCCCTGAGCCTTACAGACATTGTTACCTGGGGAGGTGGTGGAGTCTCCATCCTTGGAGATACTCAAAATGATGATACTCTGGATGAGCTTCTGGCCAACCAGCTCCAGGTGTCTCTGCTTGAGCAGAGAAGTTGGACCACATGATCCCTGCAGGTCCTTTCCACCCTCAACTGCTCTGTGTTGCTGTGAATCTGTACAGGACAGCAGACATCTGCAAGCACAGTTTTCAGAATCTCCAAAGTCAGATGGAGCTGTGTCTGTACCTAATTCCTGTGTGGTTTTAATTTCATTTCCTCTTGGCTGTTTAATCTTTTGCAGATGTGGTGATTGAAAGTGCCTAAGATGACTAGTGGTGTGATACAGAGGCACTGATTCCTTCTGTGGACAAAATGGAAGTCAGGAAGCAATTCAAAAGTGTTGGAAAAATCATCATATTGTGTTGTCTGTGTCACTTTACTCCCTATGTCTGGTTATGGCTGAAGAAAAATTGGAATGAAATTTGAAAGTCCTCAGGAGAAGGCATTAAGAGAATTGTATTTTGCTCCTGACTTCTTCTGTCCAGCCTTCATTACATTTTTCCTGAGCTTGACCTCCCACCCCACCTGCATTCCCTGGGCTTGCTGTGTTGGGAAGTGCTTGTGCTACTGCAAGACTCAAAGACTCAGATCATATTTAGGGCATTTCTACCTCCTGTGAGCCTCCTGTACAATGGCAGATACATCGACTGTGTGGTTTCGGCAGATGAAGGAAGCAGCAGCCAAATGCCTCCAAAAGCAGAGCAGCTGAATTACCCAGCGAGTTCTACACCAAATCTCCAGTAAAAGTCCTGGGAAGCTTGGATTTTAGGTACTTTAGCATTTCTTGTGTGTGAAGAATCTGGGATGTACTGCAATATGGGAACCATTTCATTTGGAGAAAGAAGTGTTAAGTTGCAGGTATGATTTTTATGTGATAAATTTACTACATTTGCATTACCTGTTGATTTTCCATGCAAATTTATCATTACCATGTTCCTTCTGAGGCTGAAATCTGAAATGTGAACACCTTGTTCCAGGATTGTTCCAGAAACATACATGTGTGTGCTTGTGCCTGATTCATAAAGGAAGTTTTAGGAAAATAAGAAATTAAATCATGTACTGAGAGAGAGAGAGAGAGAGAGACAGAGACAGAGACAGAGGCTGCTGTTCCGTGTTCTGGGGAGTCTCTGTTTTGCCATCACTTGTCACCTGACCATGGCAGGAGCAAGGAATGTACTTCATAAGAAGAGCTATGGCTCTTCATAATAATGCAAGGGCTTTCATTCAAAAAAATGGTGCAAACATCTTTAGAACTGTGAAGTCCAGTGACAATTAGTTTTAATAGCTTCTCTTTTAGTGTCACGCTATTCACTCTTGCTGTTGTGGTCACTATTTGTGTCCTGTGTTTCCCTGCTGGTTCTGCTGGAGTGATGAAGAAAGACATTGGAGAGAGGAGCTGCAGAGCCTATTAGAGGAAAGAGCCAGGAAGCACATTGAAGAATTGAAGGAAGAGAGTGCAGGGCAGATCTTGTAACAGAAAGTGAAACCTTCTCTGCAGTGTGTTAGTGAAAATTTTTACATGGATTTAGGAAATATATTTTTAAAAATTAAAGGAAGTTTCTGAGTCTGCTGTTAGAGATCCATGGGCAGAGAGACACCGAGCAGTGGAACAGGATTTGCCTCTCCCTTCCAGCAGGGATGTGACCACAGCACAAACAGCTCCAGGAATTAACTCTGCACTCCGCAGCTAGGGGCACTGAGCAAGCAGGAGCTTCCAGTGCCATGTCCTGGTTCCTGCCCAGCACCACAAAGTTCAAAATAGCCTTTGGATAGCACCTAAACACAATTCTTTGTCATCTCCTTGACCAGAGAGGAGCCTCCTGGGCATGGGGAGGAGCAAAGGCTTCAGTTCTGCCCTGCTCTGCTCATTTGAACACAGAGACTCAGACACCAGTCTCCCCCCAGAAGCAGCCCAGCAAGGCACTGGGGGTTCTCTGAAAGCAGCTGTGGCTCTTGGTCAGAGGCACTTGCTGGGGCTTTCTTCTTTGCCACACCTGCAGTAACTGCTGGGACAAGATCTTCAGCCAGCTTGGATGAAGACCATGCAGAAACATTCTGTCCCTTCCTGCCTGCTCTGAGACCTTGCTTGGCCTCCAAATGTCAGTCTGGAGAGGCCTAAGGCACTGTGGGGATGTGCATTGTGACTGCCTGACCTGCACAGGGGTCTGAATTCAGGTGCTCTGGCACCATGTAGGGAACTTTCTCATGGCCTTTGTCTCTGACTGAACTGGAGTGAAATTCCTGGCGACAACACAGGCAGCCATGGGAATCCTACCCTGAAAGATCCAGTGCTGTGCACTGAGGTTTCTGGTGGCTCTTGGGTGTTGTGTTGGCGTCCAGGAGATCCCATGCCCAGGTCTGCTCAGCAGGACATAAGGCTTACAGGAGACACACACTTTTCTGCAGTAGATGAACATGGGGCATGAATCAGGAAAAGCTCTAAAACAAGGAGGAGGGGGTGAAATATCTCTGTCAAGCCAAACAGCACAGGATTTTTCAGCTTTGTAGCAGCAGAGCACAGAGAGCAGATGCCCACTGCAGGCAGCAAGGAGGACCCACTGTGTCAAACAGGGGATCTCTGCTCTGCAAAGCACTTGGGACTGCAATGGAGTATGTTGTAGGGAAGTGGAAGGAATCCCTGGTCCAGCTGCCCCTCTTCCTCTGGCTGATAAGGGCAGCTGTGAGATGGGAGGCTTTGGGAAAGGAGGAGCAGTGCTGGACTTGGGGCACCTGTAACATCTGCTGCTTTCTTGGCTGAGCCTATCCTGGACAGGGGGCAAGGGATAGAGGCAGAGAAGAGGAGCAGAGCAACCTTTGTTGATCAGCAGGGCCAGGAAGCTCTTCTTGGAGAAAGGAGATGGCCAGAAAGAGTGTTGAAGGATTCCCAGGAAGCTGATATCTTGGAGCATTTCCCTTTCCCAGGCTCCTGCCCACTGCTTCAGGAACTCCCAGCAGCATCTTCCACTATTCTTCTCTGATTCCCAGGAAAGGCAGCATGAGGATGACCAGGAGAGCCAAGCTGAGCCAAGTTCATCCCTGATGGAGCTGCATGACATGGGGAACCTTGGTGTCCCAGGGACCAGAGCCTGCCTGTCCCTCTGTGCTGACACCACCTGAGACCTGAGAAGGGAGAGCAGCTGGAGTTCCAGGCACACCCAATTGGACAGGGAGATTTCTATGGGGTGGGAAAGGTAGAACAGGAGCTGATAACTGGTGCAGGGTGGAGCTGTGAGGGAGGTGGGCAAAGAAGGACTTACCCAAAGCAGTAGTGTAAGGACTTGGCAGGGCCATGGCAGAGCTCCAGGAATGCAGATGTGCGAAGAGCTCCAGAGAGTGTTCTGCACTTCTGCTATTATATATTCTTCTGCTAAAAGATGTGGGAGAAAGGTGTGGAGATGAGAAGCTCTCAGCAGTTTCTCCTGCATCATATCATCCTTCTTTTTTTAAATAAAGTTTTCTTTTCCTATTTTAGGTGGGTCTTCATGCTTTTCATCTCCTTAGGAATCATCATGAATTCTTTAGAATTCACTGCACAGACCCAAAAAAAAAGTGTAAATAAACTCTGACAATTCATAAGGTGGAAAACAATGCAAAAAAAAAAAAAAAGCAGAAACAGAAAGCAACTGTTAGAGGTCACTATCAATGGAATTTATTGCAATAACTGAAGGTTTGGTAACTGAAGGTTTGGTAACATTTTGAATTTCACACTGACTCAGGTCAGTTTTGCTCACAGCACAACCACAGCCAAAGCAGCTCGTTCACTGGCCGGAAGCTCTGCTCTCAAGCTGCTGGGCACAGCACAGCCCTGCTGCTGTGGTTTTCCTCCCCACACTTGCAGCCTGCACAAAAACAGCAAAGCAGAGAGGAAACCTCTGCAAGGGGCTCCTCCTGCACAGCCCCTCTCCCCCATGGCAATTCCTGCCCTGGGGCTGTTTCACACACTGGCTCAGCTTGGAGGTCCCTCTGGAATTCCTCTGCTCCAACCCCTCTGCTCCAGCTGGGCTGATTTCAGCTGGTTGCCCAAGATCAGGTACATCTAAGGCAACTGCCTACCCCAACACTCAAGTTTCCAAAGTTCTCATGTGATTCTCTAAGTCTGCCCAGAATGACTCCCCTGGCCTCAAGATTCTGTTCCAAAATTCCTGCAGGGCAATGGAGATCCCTGAAATTAGAAACGTCCAGCTCATCAACTGTAAAAAAATCTGAAACTGCACTGAGCACAATCCCATGGGTGAGGCAGTTCCTAAGTGGAGCAGAGCTGTGCCCTTCTGAAGGTCCATGGATGGACAGCCTGGGGCAGCTCTGCTGTCGCAAGCAGTTTGTGTGTGAGCAGCTGAGTCCAGCACCTGCTGTCCTTACCATGAGCTCAGGACAACTGCAAATAAGAAAAACAGGATTTGGGTTAACACATATTAACTTCTGCACTTTTAGTTTAAAACACAATCAGATTTCATTTGTTCTGGTTGTTGTTTCCTCTCTCATGATGTTCCCAATATCAGCTGTGCACTGGGATGGAGGAAAGAATCTAATTATTGCCAGTTCACACAGCATGGGTTTCCCTTGGAACAGAGAAATGAAGGGCTGGGCTCAGATCAGAGTTTGATCAGTGTAGCAGTGCCATGATGGTCAGTCCCTGCCCCTGAGAGAGCCTCCTCTGATTTCACAGTTGGCAGAACTGCATTGATGGGGAGAAAGCCGGCCCTGCAAAGGCCCACCATTTCATTTAGACAAGCCTGTACAGCTGTGGTGAATGTGCACAGCCACAGAACTTCCCCCCTGAGTACACTTCTTGGCTGTCAGAGGGTGAGATCAGAGCAGGATGCTCAGTGCTGGTCTGAGTAACCGGAGGGGTCCAGCATGCCCTCTCCAACCTCCCCAAAAATGGTGCTCTGGTTTGATCTAATGGCTGCATGTCTCCCACAGTGGCACAGCTGAAACAGCCCAAGGGCTCTCTCAGTTATTCCCATGTGTCTCCAGAGCTCCCACATTGAGCAGGATGGACATCAGGGCAGTTCAGAGCTATGGGACAAGAAAAAATCCAAATACTCTCCCATGGAGACAGTTCCAGGGGGGCTTTATTCCCAGCACTGTCACTTGTGTCTGTGTTGGACTTGGCTGAAGCGGGGTTGGTCATGGGGAAGGGCACTTGCATTTGTGCTGCTCAGATATAGCAGCCTTTGTGCTGGAGATGAAGAGGCACCTCAAGGGGAAAAGCACCAATGCAAACATCACCATTCTGGGGATCACGAACCTCTGGTAAGACTGGCTCTTATGTCAAAATTTCCCAGCTAAATGTATGCAGAAGGCATAGGTATCCTGAAACACCTGCAATCCTCTTTCAGAGAGAAACAGGGGAGTCCAAGGCAATTCAGGCAGGACAGGACATGGGTCTCCTTTCATCAGCATTTTACATGTGATTTGCAGGTCAAAGTTGGTTAAAGTCAGCACAGCATCCAAGCAAGAAAAACAAAGTGTCCTGTTTTATTATTGACTTAATGAAGTGAAAGATGGAGTGCAAACAGGCAGGAGGGGTGTATCCAAGGAAATTCAAGCTGCATCACCTTGATCTAGGCTGACAATTTTCCTGGTGGCTTATATGGGATGGAACAGGTGGTATTGTAAATGTCATGCACAGGGATGTTCTTGGTTTCCATGAATTTTGCAGTCCAGACTTGTCCAACTCTCACTGTTCAGGAACACGGAGATATCCTGCCATGTTGTCCCTGCAGCAGATACTGGAGCTATGGAAATCCCTCACAAGGACCAGGCCCTGTGAACATAAAGCTGCTTCTGTCTGTCTGTAGAGGCCTCATCCCCTTGTTCTCCCTGCTCAGACTCCCATTCTAATGTCACCTGGGGCTCTGCTTTCTTTAATCCTAACCCAGGAGCTCTCCCGTGACTCCTCAACCTTCCACAGGGGAGCTCCATGGACTCCAGCTCGTCCCTCATATAACAGGAAACTCCCTCTCCTTGTCTTGCCAGCCTTGCCTTCCTAAAACCCATGTGGCTCCATTGCAGCACTCCAGTCAGGGAGCACCTGATTCATGTGACCGTGATCCCAACAAGATCCCAGCCCTGAAACCACCCCCAGGTCTCTCCCTCAACCTCTCCTGTAAAGGGACTTGTGTGGGGTTGGAGATCACAGAATCAGAATTACAGAATATCCTGAGCTGGAAGGGACTCTGTCCTAGGTTGCAATATAGATGTATCTAAGTATTCTATTACCACCAGCTGTGGGCCGTTAGCTGCTATCAGCTGCTAATGACCCACCCCGCATGACAGACAATGGGCCAGCAGGGACCCACCGTGTGACTCATGGACTTATCCCATTGTGGGATGCTCTGCCCAGGAGGGAGGAGCCAGGTGTTCCCACCTGGATATAACCTGGCCTTGGAACTGCCTGAGCTAGCCCTGTCTACTGGGTTCCCAGAGGACGAGAACTACCACTGGACCTTCAGCTGGACACCAGACCTTCACAGGATCACCGCTTGAACTGAACTACTTCAGGTGGACTGCTACCACCACCCTAACCGGGTGTCAGTTTGTATCTGACTTTGTCAGTGTTTTTCCTTGTATTATTTCACTTATTTTTAATTTCAATCTTGACTTGTGATCTCCCACTGGTTTGTTTTCAAACCAACACAGACTCACAAGGATCATTTAATTAAACTCAGCTCTGCACACATCCATCCCCAAGTCTCACACCATGTGCCTGAGAGCATTGTCCAAATGCTTCTTGAACTCTGTCAGCTTTGGTGCTGTGACCTCTGGGTGAAGAACATTTTCCCAATATCCAACCTAAACCACCCCTGACACAGCTTCAGGCCATTCCCACAGGTCCAGTTACAGGTCACCACAGAGAAGAGACCAGTGTCTGACCCTCCCCTTCCCCTCAAGAAGAAGCTTGATGATGAGATCTTCTCATCTCATAAACTGCAATGAGATCTTCTGTCACTCTCCTCTCTTCCAGGCCAAACAGACCAAGAAGTCCTTCTCAGGAGGGCTGCTCTCAATCTGTTCATGCCCCAGCCTAGACTGACACCAGGGGTTGCTGCAATCAAGGTGCAGCCTTTGTGCTTGGTCTTGTCAAAGCTCTTAAGATCCCCATGGACCATGTCTCAAGCTTGTCCAGGTCCCTCGAGATGGTCCTGTCCTTAATGTCCTTCATATGTGGCCCTATGACTTCACAAGGTATTTTAAAATTGGAATGGCACAGTCTAGTCTGTGTCCAGCCAGGACAACAAATTACTTTTGGCTAGGATTTAGGTTTGGGAAGAAAACCAGAGCCAAGACAAGAACGAAAAACAACTAGAAGAGTGCAAGTTTGAAGTTTTGAGGGTGTGGTCACTGTCAGCTGAGCTCAGGCCAGAGATGTCTCTCCTTTCTATCCCTGTGTACCTCCAGAGTTCCCTCATGTCTCTCCAGCCACCACTTTGTATCTCTAGGGCTGTCTTTGGGCAGCTCAACCCTGTCCCGTGAGGGGATTTGTAAGGCAGAGGTGCAGTCAGGGAGAGAAATCCATGTTTGTTGTGCATTGCAGCAGAACCAGCTCATCCTTGCACACAGCCACGGCCAGAGAGGTGTGAGCACAGCAGTGCCTGTGTCCCTGTGGAGCTGTGCATCCTTGTGAGCACCAGTGTGGGCAGAGAGAAGAGCACATGTGAGAGTCACAAACATCTATTTGATTCAAGGCATGCAGAGTACATTTCTGATGGGGGTGGCAAGGGCTGGGCCTGCTGCAAGGGCTGGCTGTGGCCATGTTGGCCTGGCCAGGCCTTGTGGGGAGGAGTTGCCCTCCCAAGCCAAGGACTCCCAATTCCCCACAACAGCTGATGAGGATAAGCCAAGGGGTTTGTCACATGGTGGGTTCCTGGGGACAGAGACAAACCTGCTGGGAGCTGCAGGGAGGCCTGAAAACCCTCTGTGCCATGGTGGGTGGGAGTGGGGCTGGGAAGGGAAAGGTGGAGAACAGGGTCAGAGGAGCAGCTGGAGGAGCAGCCCCAAGGCTCCCAGCTGCCAGCCCTTGCCCAGCACAGCAAAGCCCAAGCAAGCC
This sequence comes from Lichenostomus cassidix, assembly GCF_008360975.1. Taxonomy (NCBI): domain Eukaryota; kingdom Metazoa; phylum Chordata; class Aves; order Passeriformes; family Meliphagidae; genus Lichenostomus; species Lichenostomus cassidix. The sequence goes on from NW_028147440.1 coordinate 2,388,580, forward strand.
CAAGCTGGACACCCCAGCCCCGTTTTGCCAGAGCAGGAGCTGTGCCAGAGAGCAAAGGCTGGTGTGGGTGATTGTCCTGGGGCACTCACCATGCTGGAGCTACCGGGGCTGGCTGTGGGAGAGCCTCACCGGGGCATATTCTGTGCTGCTGTTCAGCTCTTGCCTGCGAGGCTTTAGAGGGAAAAGGAAAGCCTGTTATTTCAGCTGCTGACTGCAAGCCCTGCACAAGCCTCTGGCCCTTGGCTACCAGAGAGCTGGAGGGAGCTGGGCCTTTGACTTTTAGTTTTGGTTTGATTTTATTTCCCACTTGGAACCCTCCAGATTTTTGTATCTGACATTTCAGCATAAAATTTTTACACAGGGAGAAAATTTGCAGAAGATGCTGATAAAAGATAAGAGCATTGTTTAATGAAAAAAAATCTTGTAATTGTCTATTTATGCAAATGCTTCTTTTTGGCTCTTACTGCGTACGGCGCAGTGGGACTCCCCAGCCCAAGCCACAAGCAAAGACCCTGACACTCACATCCCATCCCCAGGGCCCTGTCCCTGCTTTGGCACCAAGGCTGTGCCACAACTCACCCCATTACATCCAGTGTGGGTGATGGTGGAATCTGTTGGGGACAAAAAGCACAGAGTGAGCCCTTGCTCTGTGGGAGGGACAAGCCCCACCCTGCCTTTGAACAGCAGATCCATCAGGTCAGGACTGAATGCCCTGCCCTGTTTCCCCCTAATCTCACCCCACTCCTGGCAGCAGAGGAAGCTGCCCTTTGTTGATGAAGGTAGGGTTTGGGAGTTTGTTGTCACCTTTCTTCTGCAGGCAGAAGCTGGGCCATTTGTGCAGGGAAGAAGTGGAGCAATGGCATGGGGAGAGATGAGACCTGGTGCAATGGGCAGTGGTTTTGCTCCACGTCCACCAGGGCATGAATTCCTGGGATTGTGTGGGGAGTTGGAAAGGGGTCTGTATCACAGTCTGCAGTGAGGGGAAGGGATGGAGAGCATGGGAAAGAGGCTTGAGGCAGGTCCTTGCAACTCAACACAGTGTGTGAGACTGCAGCATGGCTGCTGTTCCATGGACTAGGTGATTCTGGTGGTGCCAGAGGGCAGCCAGGCTAAAAGAAGGGAGTCCCACAGACAGAGGGTTCTGTGGTCACACAGAGGATGGGTTTGGTACTCACACTGGATTTCATTGTCCCTGGTCACTTCAGCTTCATGGGTGGGAACTTGATGCTGCCTGGAGAGAGTTGGGGGAAAAGGTTTTGGGGTCTGTGCCCAGACTGTGAAGAGATCATTGGAGTCATTGCTGTGGGTGATTCTGTCTTGCATGGGGTTCATGGCTGGAGTCAAGGCCAGGGCAAGCCCTGCTCCTCCCTGCCTACACCATGCAGGAATCCCCACGTGGGCACAGACCCGGCTCTGCAGCCCCCAGGGATTTCTGCTCACCTTTGGCATCTCTCCCTGCAAGGAAAAGAAAGAGAGGGGTGGGAGGTAGAGTTCCTGCACAGCTCTGCCTTTCCCTGCTCTGGGATATGCAGTGAACATGATGGGCTAAACCTCCACACCTCATGGGGAAAGGGATTTTTCAAGTCCAGCCTACACAACCGTGAATCCCCTTTCCCAGACTGGTTTCTCCTAAGCTCTCAGCAGCCAGGCACAGCCAGAGTGTGGAAGAGCTGTGCTGGCTGCAATCAGGGCAGATCAGAGCCTCAATTCTTGTACCCAGAGGATGGGAGCCAATGTGTGCCGGGGCAGGGATGCATTTGATCACTCCTAAGTCATTTTGGCATTCAAGGATAGTCATGCCTTTGGAAAAGCTTTTGTCATCTCAGGAGCTTTACATCTGTCAGCTGAAAAAAGAAAAGCATGAGTAGTCCAGCTTTTCCCTGAAATGGAGTAAAGAACCAACCATCCCAAACCAGCATGGGTCACACAGGAGCAGCCCTGCATCTGGATGCAAGTTAAACCTCAATATCCAGAAATCACTCACCTTTCCTCACAAAAGAATAGGTGGTTGCAGCCAGGAGGAGGAGAGAGATGACCAACAACCCTATCATGATGTCTCTGTAAATGGTCTGGAGGCATTTGGGAGTCTCTGTGTGCAAAGAAGATATTGGTTGCGTTATGGGGAATGGAAGAGGAGAGCAGGATATGCCCTTAAACACAAGCCAGGTCCTGGCTGATGAACCACTGAGTGTGCTGCTCTTGGCAGCCAGGCAACCTTGGTCCAATGCTGAGGGGCACTGGGTATGAGGGAGGGAATCACTCACCATTGCTGGATGTCTCTGCTTGGGAACTGGAGCCACTGCCTGGGAGGAGAAAGGGACAGGGAGAGAATCTGCAGCTCCCCCAGGTACTGCACACACTGAGCCACTGTGAAGATCCCCTGATCCCACTTCTGTCAACTGCTGGCATCAATGAATGAATGCCTTGCAGAGCTGTGGCTCTGGCTTAGATCTGGTACCACCACTCTCCCCTTTCCATGATGCTGGGGCAGGAGAGGAGCAGGATGCTCTTGTGTGACTGGAAGGAGTGTCCCTGGTGCCCAAGGCTGTGCTGAAGTGCACCCTGACCCCCAGCATCCCAAGTGGCCAGGGACATGCCATGGGGCAAGGCAGGGTCCCCTCCCTCACCTGGGTCTAAGGCGAATCTGGAAGGGTTTCCTGTGTGTGCCCCAATGCCACGGCTCACCTGTGACACTCAGGTTCAGGGGAGCACTGAGGACAGAGTTCCTCACTCGGTTGCTTTTGTCCTTCTGCTGATATCCACATGTGAATGTCCCTGAACTCCCCATTGTCACAGTGAGAAGCATGTAGTAGCTCCACTTCCCCTGTTGGGCTTTCAGGCTGTGCACCTGCACCTTGTCCTTGCAGAAGATGATTTCTGTGGCAGATGATTCTGGCTGAATTTGGCATTTAAACAAAACCTCTTCTCCTTCCTGTACAGCACTGAATGTGGCGTTGGTTTTCACGAAGAGAGCAGGAGCTGGGAGGTCACCTGCAGAGTCGGCAAAGGGAGGAATGAGGACAGTGTTCACTGTTTCAGGGCTGGAAAATGGCTCAGGTCTGAGAGGGGAAGACTTTCCTCTCCTTATCAATATTATTTCTTTTGCCAGCTTCAATATAAATACCTTATTATTGTGCATTGTTTTATATTATAGTATCATCTTCTAGCAGTCCTTTTTAGTTTAATACTCTGTAGTAAATAACTCTAAGTAATACCTTTCATCTGTTAACTTTTATCTTTTAAATTATAACTCATATTTATAAATAGATCTGATTTGCCATCATTAGAACTTGCAAACCAATGTGATAACATACATTTGAAGTGTTGCCAAAATCTGAGGCTAAGGCAGGGTTTGTCTTTAGCTTCCACTCTCCCTGTGAAATGTAAGGAACAAAGCCCTTCTCCCTTCCCACCTCCAGCCCCACACAACTCCCTTTACAGCACCTATCCCTGTACTCACCATGCCCTGGGGAGCTGCAGATATCCTGGGCCATCACACCAGCACCTGCACCTTGGGGCACAGAGGGGTTTGGGTCAGACAGGCACCAACCCAGCTCAGCTCCAATGCCCCTGTCCACATTCCCACTGCTGAGTCTTGGCTGAGGGAGGCACCTTCCCACCCATGTGGCTCCATGCTGTATCTCCTTTGCCTCCTGGTGTGACATCTCCCCAAGCCCATTTTGGTTGAGTTTGTGGTTCCAGATGGATTCTTCTTGATCCCTAAAGCACTTCAGCATCTACTGAATTGCATGTTACAACCAAAATATTTTGTATGGCCAAGAGAATGATCTTAGATGGGCCACTACATATTTTGGAGAGAAGTTTGATTGCATTTGAACTTCCTTTCCCTGAAGGATATTTTCATAGGTTTCATTTGTGTCAGTCTCTAAATATACCCTGAGTGACTGACCTGGCCAAAATTTTCTGGTCAGGGCATGGAGCCATCTGGTCTGTCAGGAAGTGTCCGTGGCCACGGCAGGGGGGTGGAAGGAGATGATCCTTGAGGTCCCTTCCAACCCAAATCTTTCTATGATTCTGTGATTCTCCAGTCTTGAACAAACTTTGGAGTATCAGTAAGATAATCAGAATAAAGGCTTTA